>NC_080434.1:13616666-14300833 GCF_028018845.1 Melospiza georgiana
CTGATTCCTGTCACACGAGATGGGATATTTCATGTTAAAACTTACATCCTATGACATGCCTGCCCTAACTTCTACAGTCTGGCAGCCCTTTTATTTACTCTAGACTAATTCTGAATGATTACTCAGAGCTATTTCAATTGTGGGAAACAAAGATTCCAGCACAGACTTTTCTAAAATGCTTTGTTTTCCTCCAGAATGTTTCTATTATCCAGGTTAATGTGAGGCAGTTTACTTGGGCAAGAGAAGAACCTTAACCATTGCACCATGGAAAATAACAGCTATACAGAGGATATTTTTCACATAAAGATTTGGCCTTGAAATCAGTGGAAAAATTCCCATTGAATAGATGAAAGCAAGATCAAGTCTTAAAGCAGCCTTTCCTCCATCAGTCATGCTAACACCCCCAAAAATTTAGCAGCACAGAACAGCATTGCAGGTGATACATCTCTGTACAATGGTCTCTTTGAAAATCTTTCCCATTGTGCAACTAGTTTAGTATTTGTAAACACGCTACTAATGTTCAAAGGTGATGTTAATAATTCACAGAAATGGCTGAAATGCTATGTGTGGACAAGCATTCTGTGAAGTACTATTCCTAAAATCAGAACAGATGCTGCACTTCAGATGTTTAAACCATAGGATGCACACATTTTTATATCTCAAGAGGTTTGATGTAGAAAGGGTTTCTTTTGCCATTTTTGGAGATTTTACAGACAACACAGCTGGGCAAGATGTCACATCTGCCTGGTCTTACTTATACATAGTCCATTCTGCACAAGGTGAGTTTTAATGTAGTTTTGCAGTGAGACTGTAGTATTTAAAGTGAATTTGCATAAATCGTACTCAGGAAGATTGCTGCTGACAACACTTTTTTTTCCTGTGAAGTCATACTTGCTATCCTGCCTCTGTAACCAGTCAAAAAGGTGAAATCTTAAGAAATTCTTAAAGAAGAAGAACCCTTTCCATTTGCATGAGGCAAGTATTGACAAATATGTGGTAGAAGCCTGTATGAACAATTATTTTGCATCCTGAAAATGCATAGGCTTCTCTCTGATATAACATTATGGCTTAGAAGCTGCTGGTGTCACTTTAAGAGATCATCCAGTGTCCCAAAAGCTCAACTGGATCTCTTCCTACCAAAACTCAGCCCAGAGTGTGTGCACTGGGTGTGTCACCTTGAACACACCAAAAACAGCAGCTACTTCCAAGACCACCTCCAGGACTTCTTCCATGATTCATATTGTTTCTGCTGGGACTTTTGCCACCATTGTGCTTCAGTATTCTTGGTGTACCAAGGATGGAAAAGTGCTCGTTAAATTGAAGAGATCAGTCAAAACAATCTTAATGACAAAATAACTCCAGTGCACTTAGAAACCCAGCATGGTTCTGATCTCACTGATAGGAGCATGTCAAGTTTAATTCCGTTCCAAGAGTAGCACTCTTAAACAGGATTACATGGGTCAGACCCAAAGATGGTATCTGTGGACCCAGAATCATTGCCTTTGCATCTCGTTTACATTAAAATGGCAAACTCACTGCTCATATTACTTCACAGACACTTGTTTTTTCAAACTGTTTTGAGTCTTTTTTTCATGTGTTTCACAAAGACGCTTTACAAAAGTTATTAAAAATATTGAGCCTCTATTCTGAAAAGGAAAAAAAGAAAACAGGCTTGTACATGTTTTGGATGGTCCAAGGATATTTTAAAATACCCAGCTGGGAAGAACATAAATTATATTAAGTTACAAGATTAAATAAAAATGGGAATCTGTCCAGGAAAATGATGTTCTGGGTAAAATAAATAGGTGTATTTATAGACTTCACAGTTCTGAGCTATTTCCCAGTTTTACAGGCTGGATATGGGAGTGTTTAATGTAGGTTTTCAAAACAAGATAATACTAGAAGATACAGTTAACAAAAGTACAAGTTCCTTGCTGCTACTACAAACACTAAAAATATTATTAAAAATATAAAGCCAGTATTATTTTGCTTCCTTTTACGTAAGTGGAATAAAAAGAATGGTATTTACAAAATACTCCTTCGTGCATTTCATTAACAAGAGTGAATGATGTGTTTATAACACCTGTTATCCTGGCACATCTAAAAGCACTTAATTCTGGGAAAACTGCAAAGTACCTGAGAGATTCTGGAAGAACACACACACCAAGTTTCATAACATGCCAGTATTTCATTTTAGCCAGCCCTTTCCCAGAGGAATTAAATAATTTGGCATCCACTGAGTTTAACTCCTGACCTTCAAGCAGGTCCTTCCGCTGTGAGGAACTGAAATAGCAGGAATTATAGTGTTCTGACCCTATGAAGCTTGTAAGTATTAACCTCCCTACCCATGAAGAATCATCTAGTCAGAACCACTTAAAAAAATCTTAAAATACTGATTAGAACTTTGGAATAGTATGAAACAAGGACTTTAAAACAGAAACAAAAATAAATGTTGTTTTCTGGATAAAACCTCAATAATGTTAAAAGGGGTATGGATTAAAAAGAATCATCTACTGTGATTTCACCACTAATGGCTTTCCAAAGTGTCCTTCTCATATCTATTTGTAGGAAATCTGTATTTTTTCAAAATTTTTGAGATTGATCGAACAGAACATTGCCTTCAGCACTGGGTAAACCCACATGGTACTGAAAGAAGCAGCAAAACCTCCATTTTCTTGCTTTTTAACAGATCACTGCAATTATTTACAAGTGAAAACAACATGATCCAAAATAAGAATGGATTCACAATCTAAACTATAGTGAAACAGTCAATTTCTTTCACCAGCGTGCATTGTGACAAGAGAGCTAAAATAATTAACACAGGATGTCTGCAACACTTGAGCATGAAAGAACCAGTAAGTTCAAGTAAATTGTAAAGCACAATAATTAGTTGTGGGCTGGGAAAGGGAAATATTGAGCAAGCTCCTAGCAGTTCAACAAAGAAGGAAAGAGGATTCACAGGGACTGACTGCCCCCACTGCAGCACACGGGTATGTATGTGGGTCTACATGGTACACTCCAAAACTCACCTGGTCACCACCCAGAATTCTACAGTTCCTGGGGGGAGAAGTACAGAAGAAACGAACAGGAAAGGCAGCATTTTGATGGGAGAAATCCCAAAGGCTTTAATTGGATAAATAAAAAGGCTTTAATAGGATAAAATAAAATTGAAGTCTGAGACACACCAAAACCTACACCTAGAAATTTACAAGGAGGTTTGCACTGAGGTTCTCCTGCAAATCAACCCCTTGACAAGAAATACCAAAGAGAACTGGACGGCTTTGTCACTTGCTTCCACTACAGATGATTACTAACTGAAGTGCCCCAGTCACATTTTGTACAGATATTTGATTCTTATTTGCTGTTTAGTTTGCATTTTTATTGCATTTTTATTGCCCAGGCCACATGGTGATTATGTAGACTTAATATGCACATACACATGCACATCAATATTTATTTGCTTATGTACCTAGAGACACAAATAGATTTTCTCCAAAAATTTTACATTCTAAGCTGTTGATTATCCAACTTCTCTGCCACCAGAAGTGATGCTGTTATCACTGCAGACAGACTGTTACAGACTATGGCACTGTTTTACATGCTTTCTAAAGGGCTGCCCTATATATAGAAACTACAGTCAGCTCAAAACTGGAAAAACACTTTCCAGAACAATTACAAAGAAATTAAACACATCTCATAAAGAGCCTTAAGCATCTGGTGAATTTTCCTTTGCAGTTTAGTGAAAGCAGGAAAGATGGACTCAGGCGCACTCAGCACCATGAGAGCAGCTTGCTCCAAGCAACATTTCCCTGCCTGTTCCCAGGCCTGTGTGGCACAGCATCCCACCCACACCCAGGAGCCCACAAGAGCTGCTCCTCTTCCTGCAGGCCTCCAGCTCCCTCAGTAGAGGCTACATGCTACTCCACTAAAGCATAACTATTTTGTGTTTTGTTTTATCCCATTCCTCAATATATAATCTCAGACTTGATTTACAGCAGTTTTCAAATCCAGTTCTGAAGAGAGAATTATTCCTTTCTAATAAGTTTTCCTGTGGAATTGATCTCCACTAATTGCATGCAGAAGCATTAATTAGGTCTCCAACAATCTCATGAGGCCAATTATACCATTTCCATTTAAAATAGGCAAGAACACCGCAGATCAAAAAGGTTTAATTCACTTAGGGTGCCCAGTATGTGATCAATGGTTCTGTTTTTTTAAGATACTCAGCACTTTTTATGCTTAAAACACAACATTCATGGACTTTACAGCCTGCCAGCATCAGCCCTACAAAGTATCTAAATTCCCACTAATTTTAAAAGCTTGCTATTGCAACGTAAAAGAAATTTTCACTAGAGCTGTTGTGCATATTTTCCTAGGTTTCTGAAAAGCAATCTACACTATAGTAGGAGCTATTACTACACCTGAACACCGTGCTAAGCAATAGCAGTAGGTCAAAATCTTAATTCTCACAGGATTTGTCAAGAAATATAAGTTGTGTTTTGATATAATATTAAAAAGAAAAAAAATCTCTGACAAAGTGACATTTTGAACACAGCATAGAGACACAGAAAGCCAAGCTAAGGCCTTCACTCTGCAACTAAAGAAGGTTTTTATTATTTGCTTTGTTTAAGTAGTATAAAAATGGACAATTTTTGCTGTGAGAAATTCCCACAAAACAATGCATTCCAAGTCCATCTCCTGTAAAAAAAAGTATAAAATATTTTTTCAGAGGCATTTAATATTAATTTTATATTATTTATTAATATTATTTACTATTTTAGAATTGCAAATTCTAGATATATTACAAATATATTTAATCAGAACAGCACATCCTGTCAATGAGTTCCTAATTACCTAAATGCTAGGGAAATCAGTGGAGTACCATTTTTAGATAGGTAAATTAACAAAAGCATCCACCTTTCCTGACTTAAGCAGGCAATTTACAACACTACTAATAAACCTAACTGCTAGGAATGCCTTTGAAAATTTACCCCATAATATGCACTCTTAAACCACCTACATTTCACTGCAAAAGCCACACCAAGTCACTACAGTCTGACCTATGTTAACCTTCACCAATGGGATGTGGAAGTTTCTGTCTGTTTAGTTTTCATTTTCAGGCCCTGCAGTTTCTTTCACTTCCCCAAATGGTACAGCTTCTACTCCACCTGAACCCAATTTGAAACTGAGCGGTTTTCCACTTTCCTTTTCCACATTACACCAGGCCAATTACTCAATCCTCAGTGTTTCACCATTTTAACCATAACAGGAGATTTACAGAAAAAAAAGCTTTTAAGAGGCTGGAGCCTTGGTAGGTGATAATCTGTGAAACTTGGGGAATGAGTTTCCTTCCTCCTAGGAGAAGCAATTGGCTTTTGCTCTTCCATAGTGTGCACTTCCAGACCACTGGGTCCCTGCAGAGTCTGTGCTGGCCAGAAGGCTCCCCAGACCTGGAGTCTTGGCATTTAACAGTGTGGAGAGCACATGCCATCCTAACCCCTCCAAAGGACAAAGCAGGGCAAAGGCAGGAGCAGAGGCCTTAATTCTACATTAAGCACCAGGGATGTAAGACTATTACTTGATTTATATATCCCTATGCTAAAGTACAGACAGCAAAGGGGCAAAAATTGCTGATTTTTCTACTGTGTAAGTTTCAACACTTCTCCAGAACCAAAATTAAAAGTGTTTTCACCTCTATGTAGCTACTTTTAGTAAACACTGAGTTTCAACTTCCAGTGGAAAAATTTTTTCCACACTACACATTTTTGTGGGAACTTCTACCATAAAAACGGATGAAGATGAAGGAAGATGAAGGAAGATGAAGGAAGATGAAGGAAGATGAAGGAAGATGAAGACTGTGGTCGACTGGTTGTGCCATTTCATTTCCCAAGTCCTGATATTTCATATAGCTGTGTGGGGAAAATATTAATTTACTCTACAGGTTTGTAATGAAGCATTTTAATGCATTTCTTTATTAGATTTTTGAGTTCTCATTCATTTTCTTGGCAGTATGTTGGAAAGTGTCACAATTTGAGCATCTAACCTGGCCTCAATTCAGATTTAGGAGCCCGTGGGAAAATCCTCTATTCATTTAATCAAACACAGAGGAATAGTGTTGGGAAACACAGGAAAAAAGACTCTGTACATATTCCCTGCTGACAGCATTGCTCTAGCTCCCACACATTGACCTGGAGCTGTTTCAAGAAGACATCCCTGTCAATGCTTGTCACACAATTAAACCCTTAGAACTGCTGAATGGAGTGATCAGAATTTCACATACATTGGCTGTTCAGCTCAGCCATAAGTGATACCTGTTGTTCAGATTTTATGGTAGAGGCCTCTTTTCAAAAATGTACTATCACACACCATAAAAACATGCCCGCCATAGAAACATAGTAGGGAATACAATTTCTTAAGCCCTGGAAATTTTCATTTATTTTGACAATGTGAGTAATCTCTCTGCATTGTTTTGGACATGGACAGTAATTCCATGTGCACTACTTACAATTGTGTGCACACACTACCACACCACCCAGCAGTACAAATTTGGCCTTAAACAGACAGGAGCCACAATTGCATGTATGTGGGAACGGCCAGGCCTGACAACTTGGAGTTTATGTTGGCTGCAGAGGACTTGAAGATATCTAATGCCAAAGGAATCTTGAGAACCACCCTGAGAACCAGCCATTGCAACTGTGGCCACACAGTCTAAACCAGCCCTCTGCATGGAACAAGTACAAAATAAAGGAGTCACAAGAGGTTTTCCCTTAAGCATGGAAGGAACAAATGAAAACTGTTTTCTCAGCAACAGTGTGGTTAACAGTTCTAGGTTAACTGTTGTAACTAGTAACTCATCTTCACTTTCCACCAAGAAACTTCTGCTACTGCACAATTCAGAAGCTACAGGAGGACTTTCCTCTCACTCCCTGTTGCTCATCCAGCTTTGCTGGATAAATCCTCTAATGATTCTAGGGCTTCATAACAAAACCCCTGTTTATTAGTTCAAATTCTTAATTCTGCAAGTGGCAGTCAGAGAAAACCCTAAGGAGAAGCAAAAGTTTGAGACTCTGCTGTTGGAAAATGAGTAAAGTCATCATAAATCAAGATTAACTTTCATTACTTATATGCCAGCTTTCTTAGTCTTATTTTAAATTCAACCTGTTTGGGATCCAGAATGCTGGTTCAGAAATAGAAGGCTTTGAACCATTTTGTGTGTCAAGCATTTTAATTCTAGTTCTTTAGGAAAGTCAAGCCCTGTATCAAAGTATATACTGTAATTTTTCCATTAACTTAGTTAGCTTTTATATGATGTGTAAAAGAGTATTTTGTTCAGTTAAGCTTTTTTTTTTGAAGTGGGTGAAAATAACATGGAGAACTTTCTATCTAACTAACTTTCCCAAGAATTCCACTCTGGGTCATTAAAAACCAGTGAATCTTTTTCTGATGAGATCGTGGTTTTACAATAATGCTGAAAAATGAAAAAAATATCAGGCACAGAGACTTGAAATCATCATGCTAACTCAGGTAACAGTAAGTGATGGCACTGAAAACACCACTCTTGTAAGAGCATCAAATTCAACTATTTGGGTATCCAAATTCTCTATGTAAGAACTTCATTCAACACCTCTTTTGACTGAACAAGCTACAAAAGAGTTTCCATGTGTCAGATGGAGAATACCCTTTCAATTCAGCATTTAACTTTCTAAAATTCACTTTATTTGAAGAATGACCATATTTCATTAGTTCAGTTTATTTAGTTTCATGTTTTCTTTCCCCTTCTATCAACACTAAGTACAAATTCACCTGTTGGCATTTCAGAATCACTCAGCAATCATGACCCACCACTCTGCAGTGCTGATTCACATCTTCTGTGCTGACTTCAGAGAGAACAAAATAGCAGTATATGACCAGCTCAATATTGAAAAAAAACCAAAAAAGTTTAGATAAGAAATGTACTGAACTACTCAGAGGTCTCTTTATTTCACAAAAATGATGAAGTTATATTGCAAATTCAAGCTTACTAACAGTGAAAAGTTCCTCTTGGGTTTTTTTGAAACAGCCAAGGACTGTTGACTTCAATAATTATTTCTCCAGTCATCTGTGATTCAACTGATCCAATTCAGCATGCCACAACCCTGTTCTGTATTTTCTTGCTGTTTCCTAAATGATTAACAGTTCTAACAAAAAAAGCCTTTGCAAGAAGTTTGTATTATCTTATAAAAGGTAAAACATCCAAGTTTTTCATCAACATCACTTGGCTACCAGCTGACACTACCATTCCCTAAATCAGCAGCACCAGAATGTGTTCCAGGGAGGGTTGGCTTACTGGTTTCTGAACTCTGGATACACAACTGAGGAATCCTGCTGAATAAATACCCCATGGTGACCAATTCCACACAAGGAGCCATGGCAGCTGCTGCAAATGCATTGGCTCCTTCTTGGGGATCACATTCCAATTTTCTGCTGGGTGGTGTCGTGCTGGTTTCCTTCCAGAGAGCCATCTTCTTGTGAGCTAACAGCAGAGCCTACCTGCTGGGCTGCCACAAGACACAAATGTTTCTCACTTGAAAAGCAGAAACAGGAGGTACCAGCTTCCTGAATTATCACAGCTGACCTTAGAAAAGTATTTTGTATATTTCTATTAGACTTCTCCAAAATGTTATATGAGTAATATTCCTCATGGGCTTTAGTTATCTACAGTATTCCATCAGGTGTTTCCAAAATCTAAAGAGACAGGACGCATCAGGAATTATGGCTGTGCTCTGGCAGTCTGCAGTACGGTCTCATGCTAGAAGATGAAACTCTGTATCTTCTCTGATGGATTGATCTTAAATACAAATACATATTCAGTGAGTAATCTGGACAATAAGTGGTTCATGATACTTAAAGGCATCTTGGTAAGGGATGCCATGGCAAGAAAGAGTGAACATCATATTTTATACATATTTTTCTTCTATTTATTTATTTTAATTTTCATGGGAAATTATGCACGTGTCACTATTTTTATCACCTCCTAATTAATATATGTCATTTTAGAAAATCAAACATTTTCAGGAATTCAAAGTAGATCACTGTGTTTAGAAACATTTAGTATGTAAGGAAAATAAATGTCTTACTTATAGCACAAAACTCTGTGGCACACACTGAAAGTTCATCTGTGCTATGCACAGAACTGTATTTGCAAACAGTAGTTTACAGAATACCTGTCAGGGATCAATAGAACAATGAATGCCTGCTGAACCACAACTGTGCACTCACCTCTGGTCATTTTAAAGACTTGGCTAGACAAAAGTCATAGCTGAGCCCTGATCTAGTGCCGGTGCCAGTCCAGGCTGGAACAGAAACTGGACTAGATGACCTCCAGAGGCCCCTTCCAGAGAACATTTCTATGATTCTCTGATTTCATGGTACTGTGCAAGGTTACCACACTCTTAACAAATGATTTTATGAAAAAAAATATGTCATGGTAACAAAAATATCACAACCAAAACTGGCCTTTTGAATTGTATTAAGACAACAGCAACATATCATAAAATCAACATCAACACTGACATATTAAAATAAATGCAACAGAGGCATATAGAAGGCGTCCAGCTGAAAGAGGAGCACTTTATCCAAGTTGGATAATCGATTTCTGCCTTATTAAGAGATCATATTAAACCATTTCTTCTGACCACATGTTGCCTAAAGCCTGATGAAGTAAGCCTACAATTCTGTAAGCTTTTTACAACCTTTCAAAAATTTTTGTTGTAGTTTTGCCCAGTGGTTCGTACTACTATTTTTAAGGTAAACAGAATTTTGTTTGCACACTCATTTAAAACTTTTAGTGCAAGCTCACAACTGATCAAAGGTTTAAAGTGAAGGCAGTCAGCTCCTTAGAAAAACATTATACCACCAGAAAAGCAAGGGTTGGGCTCAAGAAACCAGGTTCAAGAAATGAAGCCAAAAACCATTCTTCTACCTACATCCTTACATATGTACATCCTCTTAAATAATCAGTGACTGTTTTGATTTCGAGCTGAGGACGTTACCAAAACCCGACACTATTTTCACACAGTGTTTATTAAACAAACACTGTATCTTAGTTCCTTCAGGGATGCAGAGGGATGCAACTGTTGCACGTTTCACCTGGTGGCCTGATGCCAGGACAGCACTTCTGTCACACACTCCCTATCTGAGGGAACCGGGGGCTCACTGCCATCCCCGCTGCGGCTCCTGGGCACCGGGAAAGATGGATCGAGGCGGGTCTTGGAGGCGTTAAGGGAGGCCGTGAGCGGGACGAGGTGCGGCAGGAGCCGCGCTGGTTTGTCACGGCTGGGAGCCGCGTCCTGGGCGCCGCTGCCGGCCCGCGGAGCTGCGGGTACCGCTGCTTGTTGTGCCGGTGCCGCTGCCAGCCCCTGCGGCCCGCTCACCGCCCGGCACGGCACACGGAGCGCTGCTACCCGGTACTCGGCCCGGCACACGGAGCGCTGGTACCCGGTACCCGGCACGGCTCCCGGCCCTGCGCGCCCCCGCGGACGGGCGCGCACACAGACGCGCATCCACAGACAGACACACGGACGGACGCGCACAGACACTTACTTGATGTCCTCCCAGACGGCGGGGCCGTAGTTGCGGATGACGAGCAGCTCCAGGGCGTGATTGACGAAGCCGTACTGCGGGGCAGGACGAGGCGGCGGCACGGTCAGGCCCCGGGCGGCAGGGGAGCCCCTTCCCCCGCCGCGCAGCATCCCACCCCACCCTGCCCATCACCCCGCCGGGAAGCGACCCCACCGAAACATCACCCATCTCCCCCGAAACAAAGCTATGGGGCCCGGCTGCCCGCTTCCCAAGGGGATTCAGCCCCCTCCCTCCCACCGCGGGCCCGGTGCCGGCAGAGCGGACGCGGCCCGGCCCCGGGCAGGGCGGGCGGCCCGGCGGAGCTCACCATGGTGCCGCCGCCGCCGCCGCCGCCAGCAGAGGATGGGCCCGGCCGCCTCACCGCCTCCCCCGGCCGCCGCAGCCCCGAGTGGCACCCGCCGGCAGCCAATGGCGAGCGCGACCGCTGCCCGAGGGGCCAATGGCGGTCGCGGCCGCCGCGCTTTCCGCCAATCAGAGGCGGAGGCGGGGCCGCGGGAGCTGAGGGCCGCGCGGGGGCCGCGGCCGGCGCCGCCCGGGGCTGAGGGGCGGCCGCTGCCCGTGCCCGGCCCGGAGCCGGGGCTCAGCCCGGGTACCGGCTCGTTCCTGCTCGTGCCCATCCTGCGCGTACTGCTTGCGTGGGAACCTGTAGGGCACTTCCCCGTGCAGCGGCTGCCTTCGCAAGAATGCTTCAGTTGTTCCTTGTACCCATGCAACCACTTAGTTTTTAGGGAGAAAAATGTCCCCAAAAAACGGGCGAATCTGGGCAACAAAGTGATCCCAGAGATTTCTGCTCTTGTGCGTTCATTTCTCAAAGGCAGTGAAGTGCTTTCAGTAATGGGGTGTTTTTGTGTGTTTTTGAGTCCTTCCAGGCGTCAGTGTTAATAAATACAGTGCTGTATCATTAATCTCCTGAACATGGATTCTTAGACAGTTCTCTAGGTAAGGTATGATCTTTACAACAGGGGTCTTGAGCAGAGACAATATGCCAAAGCCAGTTTGGAAATAACACAGTCCATCATGCTATCATATACAAGGAATAAAAAAAGATTATACAGCACCATGTATTTTAAAGCCCTTTGTACAATCGAAAGACCTGGCCCCAGTGTGCGAAATAAAAAATCTAAGGAGACCAGTAACTTTTAAAAACTTGTTTAAGAAGAATCACAATATACTAAAAATATAGTTAGTTTATCTAGGAGAACAAGGAGATGAGTACCTAGTGGACTACCAATGTAGTAGCTCTTGGGCAGAAACCTTGCTGCATGAAGCCGTAAACACTAGTCAGACCAGATCAATTCTAAATGTAGGTAAAATCACGGAAGTTCAGACCTTAGTAAAATAATACAAAATAAGTTTAACATTTGAACTGTTCACACAGTTCTTGAAAAAAAAAACATGAATCATTGATGTTGGAAGTTCCATGTAAATAAGTTTAAAAATGGCAGCATGTAAAATCTTTTGAAATTTCAACCACTGCCTGGTCAACTTTTGAATCTGTGTTAAGAGCTTTTAAAAGTTCTAGTAAGTGAGGACACGAATGGATGGGCA
Source organism: Melospiza georgiana (assembly GCF_028018845.1). Classification (NCBI taxonomy): domain Eukaryota; kingdom Metazoa; phylum Chordata; class Aves; order Passeriformes; family Passerellidae; genus Melospiza; species Melospiza georgiana. Next base: position 13,628,835 of record NC_080434.1, read on the forward strand.
TTAGAAATTTAGCAAAATCATCTCAGTAGACATTCCAAGAACAGCAGAAGCAAACTCTAGGTTTAGGTTTTGTAGGCATAGTCATCAGTTCTACTTAACACAGTCCAAATCTACTGGGAAAACCAATTTTAGGTTTTTTAAAAGAATGACCGAGAACAAAAGCTTTAGTATAACCAGTTAAAATCATACCAGTAATATGCTAATTTTCAGGGAGAAAGAAAATATTTAGATAAATTAACCAAACGGTTCCAAACTACTGGTTGAATATCTCTGTGTAGAAAACCAAATAACAACTGAAGAGATGTAAATCTCTAAAAATCTTTTCAATTTCCAGGAAACTGGCAACAAAATAATCTAATAAATCATACTGCTGGAACCAGACCAAAGGCTGTGCTTTGCTGTAGCTTAAGAGGGGTTGGCACCAGTTAACTAAGATTTGAACGTGTCAGGTCACTATCTACTTTTTATGTTTTCGTAGGAAGTAAATTTTGGGAAAATGGGAAAATTCATCCTACCATACAACTGTTGTAGTTACATCTTTGTGTGCCTGCTGCTGGTAATGAAAAGACAACACCTGGGACTTTTGCCCTCCACTGGGGTTGGTCTTCTCCCTCAAGCACTTATAGAACAGTTTTGAGGGTACAAATGTCAAGGAATTCCTGGCAGCATGTCCCAGGCAGGAAACAAGTTGACTCTATGGAGAATAGGTGTAAAAAACATTCTTCACAGCTTTCAAGGGAATCCACTTTGTATATGGAGTGAGCCCTCATGCTCATGAAGTATTAGAGAGATTAAATGAAATATTTTTAGTTCTGGTTTTCAGAGGTGGATTATCTGGTGATTTTGTGTACCTGAGTGGCACTTTTTTGAAAGTGCTGACATCTACAAGGGTCAAAATTGCCTGAGACAAATATGAAATTGCCTTTCTTCTGATTTGGTTCAGGCTTGGTAGGTTGCATTTACAGGCTGTTCTTGAGATTAACTCAATATGATACAAATGGAAGTTCTAGACAAGGTGAGATTTGTAAAATGTGAAGTGAAAATGGCATGGTCAGAGTAAAAGCAGGTAGATTTAGTTTTCTAAAACAGAGGTCTCGTTTGGAAGACGCTGAATTAAAGAATTCAACCAAGTGATTTGCTGAGAAGGGCTAGCTTCAATTCCAGATACCTGCTCAGTCAAGACTGTCTGGAAGTCTTAGGCAAGAAGATCTGCTTTCATCTGAAGGAGAGGCTCAATGTCAATAAGATAAATTATTCCATCATAGCATACAATCAAATTCCCATTTGGTGACCCTCATGCACTAGGTACATGTTATACATGTTTTATTTTAATATGTTTCTTCCTGATTTGAGATGCTGACTTCATCTGGCAATTCTTGGTGAGATTCATGAAAGCAAAAAGTAGCGTAAGATCCTTTTATGCTGTGTGAAAGGGCAGCTGCTGAGACAGTAACATTCAGCTCAATATGGTTTGTGTTAATGCACAAGCACTATAAAACAAAGGAAGTATTTTAATAAGTTGCATTTTTTACTTTGGACTTTGCTTTTACAGTTTATTTTGTTACTGAAGTCCTGAATAAAAAGACTGCCTTATATGGTACTGCTGGATTCCACTTGCTGAAGATGGAGTTACTCTACTGACATGGACTGAACTATAGGTATTTTCTAGTTATGGTCTGAGACCTGACACTTGGAATTGTCATAACAATACTTCTCAGGTGCAAAAACATCCTTGTAAGTTCACTTCAGCAAGATTCATTATTTCTACTATACCACTATATAGTGTTCTCCTAGACAATTCCATTAATTTTTCAGTCCTGGTATTGACAAGCTATGATGAACCAACCCTAAATATTCCTATGCTGTTCTGTAATGCAGTAAGATGTGTACATTTGAGAAACAGAGAGCTCTATTGCATCCTCCTGTTAGAGGAATGTAATCTTAGCCATGCAGAGTGAACTAATAATATGTATGAATTTTTCCCAACATCATCTGCAACCAGTGGAAAGATTTCTGTTCGTTTTCATGTGCTTGTAGTCCAAAGCCCCTGGGAATGCCTTTGTCCTTGATAGTTCTTTGGCAGGTTTTGTTTGGGCTGAAAAATCAGAAGGGTGAAAATGTTTCTGTGTCTGAATCCAGCTCTTTTCACATCCTTGGGATGCTACTGCATGTATTCTCTCAGTTATTTCCCCACTGTGTGCTGCTGTGCAGGATATGCATTTGCCGTAGTAGAACAAAAAATTGTAATTTTCTACTGCTCAAAAAATGAGAAGCAATTTTAGCACAGATCTTCAAAGGCCATCTTATAACGAGGCTGCAAAGCAATGTGCTCATTTACATTTCTGTTAGGAAACCACTGGCTTGACTTTGCTTTCAGCATCAAAAGTCTGCTGAGGCAGATGAGACACACAACTTTATAAGGTTGTTTACTTCATTTCAGATTCTTTCACAGTTTATTATTTCTTTGACTGGCTTTCCAGATTACATTCCACCCTAACTGCATATTTAACATTCAGATCCTACTGCTTGTGCTCTGAAGAATATGTATCTTTAAACTGCTACATCTGGACATAGCAAAGGTTCCAGACTCATCGATTATCTTTCTTCTTTTATTTGTGTTTCAGTATCAGACCAATGGTCACTAACCTAAGACAGTAGCTTTTACTCTCCCTCCATGCTCTGCAGAGAAGGACTGCCAGTGAACATATGCAAATAGGATTGGAAAATTTAAAATAAAACCAAAACCAAACAAACCTTATATCTGATTATTTTCTTCCCATGCAGTTGTAAATAGCCACACAATCAGAGGTGGCTTTAGAAGTCTCAAAAGACTGTTATGGCACACACCTTGCAGACTTTAGAGGCAGGAAAGCAAGTCCTAGCTCTCATTTTAGAAAGTTATATTTGGTTTCTGCCAAGCTGACTTAAGATAAACTGGAGCAGAGCTTTGAAAGCAACTCAGTACCTTGTACACTCTGTGGCAAACAGCCACAAAAGTCTTTGCTGTTGCAGGAAGCAAATCTCCCACCGCTATCGCAGAACAATGGGCAGGCATTAAAAAAATGTTAGCAGATGGAGTAGCCTGTAGGTTGTAGGATGGGTGGGGTTTGAAAAAGGGTCCCCTTGCCAAGATTCAAGAGCAATTCCCTTAATTCTGATGGCCTTTTGTTGGAAATACTGATTTTGCCCCATGTACTATTAATTGCAGCTGTTTCTGGAAAGATTGCAAAAGAAAATGATGAGAGAAATAAACTGGGTTTGGGGGAGGTCTCAATTGTGCCTTCACAAGTTTTCCCAGGAAGAAGCAGATCTGTCCCAGGAGCTCAATTATCTGTGCACTTCACTGTTCTGTCAGTTTCCCTGACTCCCTTTGCTCTGGTTTTGCACAGTAGTTCAGAGAGAAGGAAAGCATCAGCTCCACACTAATTGCACTTCCTCTGACACCAGCAATGCAAATTTTTTCTGACATCCCCCTGAAATCTTATCAGGTCATGCCTGAATGAAATAAAATTAATTGAATTCTTTTGGTATAGCTTACAGTTTAGCTATGTCAGTGTTAAGATTCAAAGGACCCACTTTTTATTTCAAGGGCCATTTACACCTCTTTGGCAAAGAAACTGCAGTGATAAAAATGTATCTTCCATCACATAGTGTAAGCGTGAACAGGAATCAGCTACAGAGAATCTTCATGAACTAATAAAATAAAATTTCACACGTAACAAAACTGTTTCTGGACATAATACTAAGGTATTTTTATATTCATATAAATAGCATTGCATAGCCTCTGAACATTTTCACAATATCATACACTATACTACAGAAGAGATCAACTTAAAAACAACTCTATTATTTTCTTCCAAAATGTCCAAGTATTGCGTCAGCTAAACTGCCTTTCTTCTGTTTATTTCAACAACTTGCTCATTAGCTTTCTGATTCCTTTTGTTCAATTTAAATGAAATTATTAGTTAAAAGGTGAAAAGAATATTTTAGATCTAAGTGAAAAGATCAATTTGAATATTTGTCCCTTGTTAAATACATATTTATTCTGCAAAAGAATTTAAACAGAGGAGCAGTTTAATTTAGGTCTCTCAGTGAGACCTAAATTCTTAAATTATGTTTAAAGCTAAATGGACTTATGAAGGATTTATTTACAACACGTCTGAACACATGCACCTTTTAAAGCATTTTCATGAATTGTTGTCTTAAATATGTGCCTAAATCCTGTTTAATTCCCTTAGACTCAAGTATGTTGCTTTCTGTGCACACTAAAGCACTTCAGCAGAATTCCTCCTGGAAGGCTGTCACCTAAGGAAGGTTATCAAGAACTGCCATGATGAGCATCCTATCTGATGAAAAATTTACATGGAATTTGGCTTTGAGCATAGCCCTCATCCAGTCAGCAATAGTTGTCTTCTAGGAACAAAAGGCAATTCCCTCCTAAACGTAATTCCCATTCGGTCTGTGAAATAAATCCTTTTTATTTATAAGTCTACTTATTTCTTAACCAGGATGGATAGATTCATACTGACCTCAGTAATTTCTGGTTTAATAACATAAGCCTACTGAACTGTCAGGAGTCAAATACTCCCCTATATTCTATATCCAGGGGTACCCACACAGCACTGCTAGTAACCTCTGGGTATTTCTCTCAATAGAACAGAACTATCTGACCAATATAATATTGTAAAGATCAGTTTCCAAGATTTGCATAGTTCTTGTTTGCATAGTCCTTGAAACACTGGGGTCCAAAGTGTTACAAATACATGTGCCTGTATATATGTATATATGTGTGTGTGTATATATATACATATAAATATGCATATATATACATATATATGCATATATATATATATTTATATATATCTAAAACTTTCTGGTTCCATTTTTGTGCCACAGAACTATTTCTAAGCATCTTGGATGGATATAGTAGACCTGAGAAAGGATTCAATGGTTCAAGTTTTGTTCAAATGCTCCTTACAGGAAATCTGAATTGAAATATGTCTTTAAAACATTTTTAATTCTAGTCTCTTTTAAGGTCTTTTCTCAAGATTCTGATGCCACATGTATGAGTTTCTACCAAACACTAGTAGGATTAAATGGTTTATTGAGCTTCAGAATGTACCAGTCAAGATCAGAAAATGAACAAAATTGTATCTTAGTCTAATAAAATTGCTCCCTGTAAATATTAAGAGACCAAAATCTGATTTAGTGGTTTGAAGAGACATTTATGGCTTGATATGCCAAACGCCAGGAGCTGAAGAAGTCATAATAATAATACCTGATACAAATGGGAGTAGTAGTGTGTGCATAAGTGATGCAGTTCTCCAGCCTGTAGTTGGGATCAAACTGTACAGCACAGAGGAATTTCTGGGCAGATGGATGTGCTAATCAGAGGCAGAATCCTCAACTCAGAACTCTTAACTAACTCTATTCTGCCAGTTCCACAGGCAAAGCCTTTAGGATTCTGCACTCATATTCCATCAGCCACAACAGAAAAGTTTGTACTGTAGTAGTACTAATCTTTGTAAATGTGCTCAGATGTTTAAAAGCATCTCTTTTCACCTGAAAATTCCCCTGGCAACTTCAGACCGAGTATGTGATGGGCATTTCCATAGCACCTCACACCCACATTGCACCCTCAGATAAGGATCACAGATTTAAGCTGGTGTGCTTCCATTCCATACAGTCTAACTGGAATTCCATTTCTAAGCAAACATTCCAAAGCATATTTTATTACACTTCTGTTAAAACATTTCAAATTTAATTGACAACAAAAAGAAAACATTTATTGCTGTAATACATAATAACAAGTGGATAGTATTATTTTTAAGTACTTTAAAAACCCTAAGAACTAAAATAGCTTGATGATTACAGAGATGTTAGTATGTGATTATACAGTATTTTAATCTATATTCATTTTATACACAAAATAAAGTTCATGAAACAGTAAGCAGCAACTCTGCTATGCATGTGTATTAGCTACAATTATCAGCCTGATCCAGAAAATGCTGAGCACCCTCATACTTTGACCAGCCAGTGTGAGAAGATGGTCAGCAGCCTTCTAGGATGGGGCCCAAATGATGCACTAGGAGTATGTGATGGCAGTGACATACTTTAATATTTTAATGGACATTTTCTTATGGAATCTCTAAGAAAATACATTTTCATAGTCATTGATAAGCACCAGCTCACAACACTGCATGTGGCTGCATCACTTGCACATCACATTTCCTGACAAACTGCATATACAATACATCTAGAATTCTCAGTATAGAGAGAACTGTAGCACTTACAAATTACCACAGGGAAAATACAGTTTATAGTAGCATTTCCAACAGTGACATTGCAACATTACTTTAGCGATTATGTTCCTTATGCAAAGGAGAAATAAAAAGTAGTCAGTGACACACTTCCTGAAATTTTAATACTGGCTTTCAGGTGTTAACAATCTAAAGTGCTTTCATGTTTCATACAGTTTTAAAAATTTTCAATTTGTACCAAAAAAAAAAATCCAAATATTTATAAATTTATTCTATACATTTGTGAATGTACAATTTAGTCTATTCCTGTTTCCTCACCAAAAAAATTGGCATTGCCATCTCCCAAATCTCTCTTTTGAAACCAAGTCTGTGAGTTTGTTCCTTGATTATAAGCATCCAGAAAATAGCAAATTCCAGGGATATCACTTGGAAAATTTGGTGGAAGCTCCTCTCTTGAGCGTGGTGTGAACACAAAACCTGGGTATTCCTTTAATAACCTAAAACAAAAATTAAACATATTGATTAAAATCAACCAGTCACTAAGAACTGCAGATATTCAGTAACTCTTCATATAAGGCAGGGAGAATCCAATTTAATTTTTATAGTTATTTACTGGAAATATAAAAAATAGTGTTTACTTGGTAACCTTGAAAACCTATTAAAGTGTGCATCAGTGCAACTAACAGTTTCTCCACTTTTTTTTTTTTTTTTTTGTCTTGGTAATGTTTTGCACATAGGTGCTATGTTTGTTGTAATTTTTTTCAAGAATTATTTAGTGCTAAAAGCTTGCTCACATCCACACATCAAATGCACCATAATTAGTATTTCAAAGAAGGGAATACTGTGAACCTTATTAAACTATTCAGACCCTCTTATCAATTCTAATTTTATTTGCTTTTTCACATGTTGAAACAGAGACTGCTCTCTGTAGGGATAAATGTTGGTTAACTCATACCAAAGCTTTCAAACAATTACTGACATATACAGCAGTTGTGCAAGGTGCCAAAACGTTATGCATGTGTCTTTAGAATTAGTGAATGAATCAAAATTTTAAAAAGACACCAAACAAAAAGGAGGTTAACACCTCATTCAGTCAGAAAAAAAAAGAAACTCCATAACAACAATAGTTTACAAATTAATCAACATGCCTGCTTTTTAGGGGTATGATTCAAAATGATTTTCCATATGAGTGGAATGGAAAAACAATCACTGTTGGCCAGCACTGCTTATGTTGACATACACAAGCACTGGTGATGCTAATGCTCTCTCTGCATTTTCAGAGTGCATGAGCAAAAGGGTTACTTTCTCTGTGCTCTAATATCTGTGCTGCTTTTTCTAAATCACCTATCCAAAATCATCTTAAGCTTGGCACCATCTATGTCACATAACACATGCTGCAGGGGATGTCAGGAAAGATCCTCTGCCAAATTCTCTGTCTGATGCTGGATGCAGAACCTTGCCACAAGGCACTATCAGATATGTGGCAGTGGGTACAAGCTAAGTAAGAAAAACAGATCACAATCCAGGCCACACTGAGGGTAGCAGAGCTTCCTTAAAGGTAATAATAATTTATACTTTTGCTTATTTTCCCCAGCCAAAAAAACAACAAGAAGATAACAGGACTACTACAGTAACTACTGCAGGTGGACATTTTACATACTGCACTGTACCTGTAAGTCGTTGGGCTGACATTTATTTTTCTAGGTATACTGCAAGATTCAAACTTATTGGCAAGGGTCACATTATTTCCAAAAAGGCAATAACGAGGCATTTTAACCCCAACAACTCCAGCAAAGACAGATCCAGAATGAAGGCCAATACGCATCTTTAAACAAAAGAAAGAAAACAGCACTTTTAGGTAAAATAGAACTGGTAAAGTCAATTTTATAAATTATTCTTCATTAAAAAATATAAAGAAAGAATGAACTATGAAAATAAACAGGGTTAGCAGAGTCTCCTTAAAATATCTGTACTCTGGTCATTACTGCTCATGGAGAAGGAACTAGCTGAAGTTTATCTTGTTCTGCATTTTTAGTCAATAATCCTACCATATCAAAATGTGAACTGCTGTGAACTTAGCTCATACTCAGATCTTTGACTCTTACTTAGCTGCTGCTGGTTTTTTATGGTTCTTTTTGTTAGTTTTTTTTTTTTTTCTGAGCTGTGTTCTTTTTCTCATGTGCATTATACATGTGTAGAGGTGTTTTCTTCAGAACAGCATTCTGACTAAATAATGGTATGATGCCAGGAACCTTGTATGTCTACTCTGCATACTACTCTTTACATACCAAGAGAGTATCATACCAGTACGAAGAAGTTGCAGTTTCTAACTTTGAGTGTAAAAGTAGAAAAACCTGCAACAATACCAAAATCCACCCACATTGAAAAGATGGCTGAAATATGTTCATCAAAATGCAAGTCTGATTCAAAGTATGCCATTTGCAGTCACACCTTTTTTTCTTGGCAATTGATATGTAAAATGACAGTAGATTGTGTGACAAATGTATTGCTTTGCACAATATACAATGTTTTCATGAAGCATTTAATTAAAATAGATGCATGCTTTCATTAAAAATATAGTTTCCTTCTTAGAAGCTTCTGGTTAGGTACTTACACAATATTACATTTTATACTTATTTTAAAATAGTTTCAAAAATGTAGTACTAGCATTTGCATGTAAATTATACACCTGTTATAACATCGTCAGAGTGTTTCCAGATTTTTTAAGTGTAACTTAATTTGATACTGCAAAATACAAAAAGAACAATATTTATTTATAATACAATACTGCTGTTCTGTGTGATAAATGTGGAGCATATAATCCTCTTAATAACCATTTTCTTTTTCTTGGAATACAAAACGAAAACCACTAAGCTTTCTGGAGGAACAATGAACAGATAAATGTTAAAAATTAGGAAATGAAAGACATAATGAACTGAGACACCTCTATTAAAAATAACAGGATGGCTATTCCAGGCCATTTGAACTACATTGAAGGTCCACAACATAATTTTTCATGCACACAGACCTTTCTTTTTCTTTCTCAGTAGGACATAATCCTATATGAAAATTTCAATACATGTGTAAGTTCTCACTGAAAGGAAGCCATAAATATAATTACCACTGAATTTAACAGTTGCTTTGACAGCATTAACACCATTATCTTATGGTGGTTCAGTATCTGACTGTGAAACAAGAGCAGCAATGGAATCCTCCAAAGCTGTGTGGATTACTACAATCAGAACGTCTTTGGGCATTCATATTCATAGCTTCTGCGTCAAAAGACCTGCAGTCTAATTTGGAAAGAGGATTAGTCATTTCCTTAGAAAAGAGACTATTCCATGCCACTGACAGTTTTATTACTACTGAGACAAGAACTGCAGCATGTCAGATTGCACCTATTCACTTCACTGCATTTGTCTTTTAAGTTGATTTTCATATCTCTATTTCACCTTTACCACTCTACAAAACTCTCATCCACAAATCTAAGAAGGTCAGCTTCTCCAGCCACAGTCACTTGATTCCCCAAATTCCCTAAGTTAATGCAATGATGTGAAAATTCCTTGAGACAAAATCCCAGAAAGCAATTAAACAAACAAAAGAGCTCAGTTTAACCAAAGAAAATACAATAAAATATATGACCTTGATTGGCTCTCCATGGGGAGACACCACCTCGTCTGACAGTTCCATCATCTTCAGGGCCATCAGTGCTATTTGAACAGCATGTGTTTCACTTTCTTTGTGCAAGCCTCCAGCAACACAGTAGGCATCTCCAATAGTCTCCACCTAAAACAGACATATTTGTTCCTTACACTTAGATTGTTTGATAAATATAAAAGAACTGCCTAAGTTCTTTCAGTAAGAATGTAGTAAAACATAATTCTTGAGTAAGTCTTAGTTTTCCTGCAAAATTATTTAAGTACTGGACAAATCTTGCAGTATCATGCAAAAGGAAAAATTACACAACTTTTATTTATTGCTGGGCATAATTCTAAAATAGTTTTCCTTTTTCATTTACAGTCAGGCACCCCCAGCTACATTAAACACCTGTTTACTCCAGAGTCACAACACTGTCATTGAAATTAATTTTTAAAATTAACTCTTAAGTTTTGATGGTTTTTTTTTCTCGGCTGAATTAACAGCTGTTTGTGTTCACCATTTTTGTTTGTTTGTTTTGTGATTTATTTTGTCTTTCATTTGAAAAAGGTTTATAGCAAAATAATTTTTGGACTTCTGTTATCTTGTGTCCCACTTATTCTTAATTTCCTTTCCTGCCCCAGAATCCCAAAGAAAAGCAATGAATGGTGTACCTTGTAGACATCTAGCTCTCCACATTGGTAATCAAAGCGAGTATAAAGCTCATTAAGCATGGTGATAACCTGCATAGGTGAGCATTGGGAACAGATGGCAGTGAATCCAACAATGTCAGAAAACAGCATTGTGACATTATTAAATTTCTTGGCTTGTACAACTTGTCCCTGCCACAGCTGCTGAGCAACCTCTCCAGGAAAAATTGAAAACAGAAGATCTACAGTCTTCTTCTTCTCCTCTTCAAGTGCTTGATGGGCCTGCTCAAGGGTTGCTTTTAGCTTTCCTAACCTCTTCTTCAGTCCATCCTGGGCTCTGGCCTGCTCTCCTATCAGAACAACATCTCTTAAAGCATTGTGAATGGGAATATCAGAGAGGTACAATCCACGTCCTGTAAAATCTTCTAGTCTGTCCACACAGGGAGATCCCAAGAATAGAATGGCACTGGATTCAAAAATATAGATCATTTGGCCTTTAAGATCCATTACCTGAAACAGTTAAAGAAACAAGAATTCACACAAAACAAGCAAGGCAATGGTCTAGAAGTGAGAAATTTTAGAGAAAATACACTTTGCTAAAATGTAAGAAAATCAAGACTGGCCCATAATCCTTACATTTTTATTTAGTTGCTTAGAGAAAACATGGGGTGCTGAATCACAGAGCCATCAAGTAAGTTCATTTTTATTTAGTCTTCTGGTACAAGAGGACCCCAACTTAAGGGTAAACCCCTAATTATGTCTGAATATCAGTTTATCTTAGGGAGAAAATAAAACTGAAAAGAATAATTTTGCGTATTATCAGCAATTGATAAAATGTGCTACTATAGTGGCCTCTGAATTTCTACTGATAACTGGTTCATGCACCACTTTCTCCATAAGGTAAAGTGAGAAAATCTGCTTCAGTTTTATCACAGGATGTTCAGTACTCACTGAAATTTAAAATTAAAGGCAGAAATGGCAGGAATATCCAATTTTAATAGCCTAAAAAAGAAAAATATTTTATGTGAGGTGTTTTTATGTCTCTTCTTTATTCAGTTGTGTAATGTGAAAGGTGCTGCAGAGCTTAGCTTAACATGGCTCTGAAAGACCACTTGTTTAATAAAATCTGTTCCTTACTAATAGACATTTGCATATGCAAGTACATGCAGAATCAAAGCCAACTCTACTACCCCTTGTAACCATTCTAGTGCAGAAATGGATCTGAGATGAAGTAGCTACAGCTTTTGATAGTAGCTACATTAGTAACTGGGTAAAACTTCCTAACTGTTCCTCATTGAAGTTTTTGGAGTGTTGAGTCTGAGTTGGTAGTTCATCCCAGAGTGCTTCAGATGTAGAGAAGCTGGAATTTAGCTGGGACCAGGAACAAATAAAAACAGTCATTGGACACAAGATGTTTTTTACTGTCCCAGGTCATTTGTCACAGACCCAGCTTCAGCAGAGATAGTTGAAATCCCATCAGCTGAAACTAAGTGGAACCTTTGGTGATTCTATCTGATGAAAACATCAGAGTATCAAAGATTCCAAAACACCAAAGGCTGAATGAGCACAGAAAACATCTGTTTATTTTCCCCAAACCTAGAACTGTTCCCAGATAACTCAGGGGCATTTTGTTAAAGCTTTTCCTGCCACTGTCTTTGTGCTGAAGATGCCCTTACTCTCAGCAGCATGGCTTTATCTCAGTATTTCAAATTACTGAAATGAATCAAATTTGCAGTCAGATTTTACTTCTGTAAAAGTCCTAAAGCAGAGCTTTGACTGAACACTGGCTTCAGAATCTGAATTACATTTGACTACGCTAATTAAATCATTATTATGCAGTTGTATCAGATGTAGATAATGCAAAATGCACCATGTTTTGTGGCTATTTTAACTCCATCTGAAGAAAAAAAAATTCCTGGTAGAAGTAATGGTGATATAAAGTCTCTTACCATGGATGGTTTCATATCAGTATTATCCCATCTTCTAACTCGTACAGTAAACTGCATATTTAGCATGGTCATTATTGCACTAAAAGTGCAGCTTACTTTGGGGGTAAGAATTTCAAAATACTCTTCAAAATTTGGCTTAGCCTGGAATTCTCTCCTGGTCAAAAGTCTTCTTATCCCATTTCCAATTTGAAGAACTGACATGTCCTTGTCAAACATAAAATGAAATGGGAAAGTCTTACAGAACACAGAGGCAGGAATCACAAGTGAAGACTGTGGTTTACATGGAGATAAGGATGGTTTTGCACTTTTGACTTGTATAGAATACAGCAAATAAGGCTGATTAGCAAACTCAGTGCAGTCATTATGGAAACAAGGAGGCATGAGCATCACTTCCACCTCAGTTTCATACAAAATATGAGCTGCTGCTTTAATGATACCAGGTAGAATAAGACTTGTGATTTTCTTAGGAAAGAAATAATAAACATTTAAGAAGTCCTGATCTTTCTCCAGGCATAATATGGAGGCATCTTCAAGTCTGTCCTTTTTTCCTGCTTCTTGGCTGTGGCTACTCTGCTTCAGCAGAGTAGTGAAACTATTCAAGAAGTCCTTAAGGGTGCCTCCAATAACCCCTAATATGTGTTCATCCTCTTCATAGCATATTTTGAATAGCTCTTCACCAAGAGATTCCCGTAGAGACTCCACGGGAACACCTGCACAGAACCACATTTTAGTCAGAGCTGCACTCATCATCCTGAATCACAGGCTAACCTCCCCATTTTTTTCCAAAACAAACAATCAATACCCTTCCCTGATACAGCATTGACACCTGAAGGCACTCTCATTTAGGAGTCCTGGAAACAAGGCCTGGAAATGGGGGGATGATTGGTTGTGGTTTAGAAAGACCCAAGATTCAGTGTACTTTGTAGAGATGTAAGACAAAATGGATGCAAGTTTTGGCACAAGATTTAACTCAACTCCCTTAGTTTGGTCTAAAGGAGTAAAATAAGTTTAAAAACTAACACACAAATAAAATAGGATCTGCTGATCTAAGTACTATGTGTAACCCAGTACATTAAATAACCCTGGGAATATTCTGGAGCACTGAGGCCAATTGGCACTGAATGGCTCACATCATTGCTAGTAAATTTGTTTTACCCAGATAGCTGCATGCAAACTGACTACTGGAAATATTCCATTTCTCCAAATGTTACTGGGAATCCTTTGAAAAAGTATTATCTCTCACAGACCAGCTGTGTGCCTGGACCAGTTAAAAAGTTTAAGTGTACAGAAGACCATATTCAGTTCCAGGAAATGTTAACTTACTATTACAGATGTAGCCAGAGTTACATATTAAAAATTATAGAGTTCTCTTCTGACATACAACAGTCCTCAGAATATGAAGTAACATATTAGTAACAAGACTAATTTATATAAAATATATATTATATATATATATAATAGATACTCTATTTATTTATATATATTACTAAACAAGCTTAAATTACCTGCTGCATTAGCATGATCACTGATTATTTTTTCAAAATCTTCTCTATCACCAGTTTTTCTGCAAAGATCATAAAAATATAATAAAACCCCTGAATTATCAAGATAAATGTGGTAAAGACAATAAGTATAGAAGTTACCTTGTCTTTAAAGTGTATAGACTCAGTTCTGCTGATCAAATAATAAGTTTTTAATTAATTCAAAAGGGGGTCTTGGTAGGATCTTAGATTATCCTATACATTTCTGGTAAATTAAAAGTTTTGTGGTCTGATAAAAGTTTTGTGGTCTGAGCTCAAATTGTGGATTTCAGTCAAATGCTATTGCCTGTCATTGTAACAGTCCTGATTTTTTGTTTGGTTTGTGTTTTTATCTTGAAGCCAAAACTAAATTTCCTAACACCTTGTAAAATATAATTGGCATTCATATTCAAGCATTTTTTGGAATTACAGTGTATTTAATTCAAAAGAGGCCAGAACATATTTTTGCATTGAGAGGAAAAACAAATAACAACTATTAACTCCAAAATTACTTGTTCATTGTTAGTAATGAAGATATGTGACACAAAACTGCAGCCCTCTGAGTTCTCTGAGGACAATAAATGTCAAACTGAATGTTTGACTCCAAGTTATGAGAAAGACTTATAGCTTAGATTAATCTTCATATAAGCAATAAATGCCTGATACATGCCTTCTGAATTTCTTCACTTGGAATATCATAGGTATATTTATAGGCAAAAACAACACAGACACTTAGATTTGTTTTACATTGGCATTATTGCCTCCTTCAGAATATCACAGTAATTTTTTCTTTTCAACTGATACTCCAGGGAAGCAACACATAATTAAAGAATGGGAAAACATTCATAGCAATAAGCCAGTCAGCAATTGCAAAGCACATCTGACCCGCTATCTTTGGTTTAGTCAATGTATGTAAAGTGCTTTAAAAATATCAAGTATAATTTAAAAGATACACTGCAATTATCTATTCTTATCATGGTGAGCAACAGTGTAGTTTCCAACTTGATTATTTTTCTTCACTTCAGAAAGCAGATTTATACTGATGGTTTTATTTTTTCAGATGCATTCAATAAACAGAATCATCAGAGTATCATGAGATGGAAAGAAATTCTAACTCCCTACAAGGCTCAAATGATTAATATTGGATACTAAGAAGTGCTGAAAATTGAGCTGAGTTCCTCAGAAACAGAAACCAGAAGCCATGTGAGCTCAGGAAAACATCCAAGTCAGTATCTGTAGTGTAAGAGTGTTCACTGTATCAGAAACCAAATTATTTTGTATAATACAAATAGTATTTCAGAATCTTTCCCCGGGATCTTAGAAACTCTGAGCTAGATCCATATACAACCAATCTATTGCTCCATCAATGCCAAGCTGTCTCTGAGCTCCTCCAAAGTCCTAGCCTGCTTTGCTTCCCTGTACAATTTGTCCATTAAGTCAACTTTGTGAATGATGTCAATATTTGTGAATATTTTATAATAAACTAAATCATTACTAGCTTACTTTAACAAGAAATGTTACACACCAATTTGACAAGATAATTGAATATAAATTCCAGAAGTCTTGATTCCTGGTCACCACCCCATTCCTGTCTGAAAAACATTATTGCACTGATACAACATTATTGCAGTGTAGTTACAAACCCATTACACTTACATACCTGGTTTCTTTTATTCTGTGTTTTGCAAGTGTTCTCTGCAGTGCAAGATTTAGCCTTTCAAACTGGGGAAAAAAATAAGTATGTCATATGTATATATGTCATTGCTGAAAATTTAATCATGAGGTAACATTTTTATACACAGAATTTCTTTGCCATCCTTGGGACTAACAACTTTCATTCAAGACAGTATTGTTGTTAGAAACAGCATGTCACTTCTGTGGTTATGGGGTTTACTTTATGTTCATCTCTTCAGCTCCAGTACCACTGTAATTAAAATTAAAAAGTTAAGCACCTCAGTAATTAAGCCCCTCACTTCATGTGTTTTTAAAATGTAGTGTATTTTAAAAACAGTGATGTTCTTCAGCTCCAAGTTTTCAGGTGGCAGTAAAGACAGTGCTGCTAAGAAATAACTAACACAGCTCTCTATTATTACAAATCCCAGCCCCCAAAAAAACACAAAGTACCATTAATACAAAATTATTTTAAAGAAAAGAATGATTTTTGCTGTGTATGCCACGACATCCTCCAAATGAAAATCTAGTCATTGTAGACAGCCTTTATTAAAGGATTCTCTAATAAAAGAAACTTTAGAGCATAACAAATATTTGCCTTAAAATACTTCAATCCCATGATTCCATATCCCTTTTGCAGTTCCTAATTGGAACAGATGGAACATTTTCCAAATATGTGTATTTCAAATTGTTAGGGCCAGTAAAGCTGTCATATGTATGTAGTCTCTGATATTCAAACCCCAAACTTCCCACACAGACAGGGTCATAGAATAGTACTATACTGGCATGACAGAATTCAGCTGTGAGGCTTCCTGTGGCCTGGCTTTTCTTTGGCTCTCTTTCCCTAAAGAAACTAGCAGCTTTTACTGCATCTTTTACTTTTTGTATTTCCAGGAGGAAAGGTTGCACAACCAAAGAAAATATCACATGAAAGAAAGACATATTCTGTAAATGTTCTCCAAGGAAAAATCTAAAGTGAATTAGATGCATATATACATATCTATATATGAATATATAGAACACGTATATGAACACAACGTAAAATACATCTGTGTAGAAACCACTACAGTAAGTGGAATGCCATCCAATCCATTACTTACACATGAGCAATGTTCTCCATATTTCTGTAAAGAAAGAAGCAAATTAAACAACAACATGCACTACATTATATCCCAAATTTAATCAAAAAGTTGTCTGGAAGCACTTTGTCCTGGACTTCCAAGCACAGCTCACTGTCTCCATGAGAAGCACACAGTTCAACAGAGGTCATGATGCAGCTCCATTTTGGAGTTTCCAGTTGGAAGGAAGATGATGTTACTCAATGACATTTAGGTAAGGTAAATTTTCTAAGCAATGAAAAATATGTTTCTAAACAAGCAAGGCCCTTTTATGGAAAAATAGGATTAGGAAAATGCTTAGGGCTTGAACCTAAATCAGCATGAGAACAGACTTGGACAAAGTTCTGATGCATATGACTTGAATAAGTGTAAATAATAACAATGATAACCTTGAATTTCAGTGGTTCCTAGGCTACATGGTCATAGTATCTTTGCTTTGCCAAGCTTTGTCCCAGATGATGAACTAGCCTATCATAATTCTGTAATAGGCAACTGCATACATTTATACCACTCTTTAAAGAGGAAAAAAATACCAGTTATTAAAAATCCCATGAACAACTATATACTAGAAAAGCAATGCAGCAATCATGACATCCTGGAAAGGGTGCTTTGCCAGTTCATTTTTGGGTTACGAGTATTTTCCTTTATAAATTTAGAGATCAGTTTAAAGGTTTAAAGGGATGCATTCCATCTGTATAAATGCAGCAGAGGTAAAAAGATCTGCATAACCAGATCTGCAAATAGATTTAAAAAAACTCCAGCAGTTTAAGTAAGATACACCAAATGTCCAAGTAATGGAATTGTAATTAAATGAGTGTACAGAATTGTCCATTTGCTATTTCCAGGCCCGATATGTCAGTCAGTTCCTTCAAACCTCCCACTGAATTTGAGACAAGGCCAAGAGCTGGATGTCAGAGAGCTGCATTTTTCATGTTCTTTTTACAGAGATAAACCATGGTATTCATCTCCTCTCAAGCAAGCCTAGGCCTGTTTTCAGTTAAGTTGAGCAGAGACATAAGAATATCTTTGTGGTAAATACGAACAGTAATGGTTTTAAAAATAGCATGACAGGAGGTTAGTATCACAGCAGATGGAAACATCTATTTTAATTTTTTTGTGATAATGACTAATGCACTTAGCAGTTTGGATTCAGTTAGGTGAACTGATGAGATGACCACATAATTTACATAATTAGGTAACAAGGCCGAATTACTATTACTATATCTCTATGTTAAAAAATGGTACAAAAATAGATGGATTTAAAAAGAACAATTAAAAAGATCAGTGTAAGGGTGCAAATGCAAGGCAAAAATAAGGGAAATACATTGGAAGGAATGATGTTTATGACACAGATTGTGGCAAAATTATGTCCAGAAGGAATGGAAGTGGATTTAAACTAGGGAGAACTACAAAAGAACACAAACTTTTAAGTTAAAGCAACTTTCTAAGGGCTTACATCTAAAGGCAGGCATAGAATGCTTTTTTAACATTTATAGTTAAATGCTATTAAAGTTTTATTTAGTACCTATTTACCTCAGGAAAGATTAGTTTGCAGATGCTTTCAGTTAGTGTGTGCAGGTACACTCTACTTCTGCTCGTTTTCCTTTGTGGAAGGTTTCCTTGACCATCTTTTTCATGGACTTCTTTGCAGATGGGCAAAGCTGCTCTAGAGCTGTTTTCTGTGCAGTCCTTGTCATGTTCCTCAGTAATGTGACCTTGAGTCAGTAAGGAGAAAGGACATTCTCCTGTGATCTTCAAGTCTTTCAGTTTTGTACAGAACATACTGTACAAAGTCTCTCTCTTGAGATTAGGAGTACTTAGCTCTGTGTTTACTAACAAGAGCAGAAGATGCCAGAATAATAAGTTGATAAGGCAACCGCTGTGGAAGGTTATTGGTAGCTATAAATCACCACAGGAAAAATTTTCTGCCCCTACAAAACAAGAAAGAAAAAAAGAATTACAAACATTTATTTTCTCTTTTAAATTCTTACGATGTGCTGGTTTTATCTTAAGTGCATTAAAATAATGGCTTTTTGAGGACTTAGCTCAGGAAAGCACTTACTCTTGTCCCATTTTAAGCATGTAGTATCTACTGACTTTAGTGCTTTGTGTAACTCAAGCTGAGTGCATGGTTAAGTTTTGTACGAGTTGGGACTCAAGTGATGAAGGCAGAGGACTTGTCTTACCCGACACATATTTGGTCACATTGATGGATGAGGTTTCTGAAAGTTGAATTCCAATGAGGAAACCTTTTTGATTCTTTATAAGTAACTATTAAAAACTATCTCACATGAAACAGATTAGTTATGAATACTTAAATCTAAATTTACTTGATGTCCAAGATATCCTTTATGTAACAGAGAAACATATGACTTAAGTTAGTGTGTATACTTAAACAGTAAACCAACCAAGACCAAAGGTTAGAGTCTCTTGTAAAAACAACTGACTGGTGACAACTCACATCTTGGGAATTTGACCACACAACTGCAGTTGCTTGGAAACACTAAGGGATTTTTATGCTTTTGAAGGTGGTATTTTCCAAACAACACATTAAACTTTTAATTTTAATAGTGGTTCCATTTGTTACAGGGCCAAAGCCCAGCTAGAACTTAATCTGACTACTGCTGTAAAACACAAAAATGTTTTTACAAATACATCAGCAACAAAAGGAGGGCTAAGGAGAATGTCCATCCTTTACTGCACGCAGGAGGAAATATAGTGGCAAAGGACAAGGAAAAGGCTGAGGTACTCAATGCCTTCTTTGCCTCAGTCTTTAACAGTGAGAGCAGCTGCTCGCAGGACACCAAGACCCTGGGCTGGAAGACAGAGACAGAGAGCAGAATGATGCTCCTATAAACCAGGAGAAAATGGTCAGTGACCAGCTACACAATTTAAGATACACAAGCCCATGGGGCCAAATGGGATTCACCCAAAGATCTAAAGGCAACTGGCAGAAGAGATCACCAAATCATCTTTCATTTACCAGCAGTCTTGGCTAATTGGGCAGGTCCCAGTTGACAGGAGGTCCATTAAGATAATGTCCATCCACAAGAAGTCAGAGGGAGGATATCACCTTGCAGCCTGACTTCAGTCAGGCTCAGTCAGCCAGGGAAGGTCATGGAGCAGATCATCTTGAGTACCATCACACAACACATGCAGGACAACCAGGGGATCAGGCACAGCCAGCATGGGTTTAGGAAAGGCAGGACCTGCCTGACAAGTCTGGTCTCCTTCTATGACAAGGTGACCTGCCTAGTGAATGAAGAAAAAAGATAAAATCTACCCAGACTCAATTAAAGACTTTGACACCATTTCCCACAACATTCTGGAGAAACTGGCAGCTCATGGCTTTTACAAGAATATCCTTTGCCAAGCAAAGAACTGGCTGGATGACTAAGCCCAGAGAGTACTGGTGAATGGAGTTACATCCAGTTGGCAGCCAGTCACTAGTGGGGCTCCCCACAGCTCAGTATTGGGGCCAGACCTGGTTAATATCTTTATCAATGACCTGGACAAGGGGATTGAGTGAACCCTCAGTCAGTCTGCAGGCAGCACAAAGATGGGTGGGAATGCTGGGGGATCTGCACAGGATGGATCTATGCTCTGAGGCCAATCATATGAGGTTCAACAAGCAAAGTGATTGTCCCTGCCCTTGGGTCACAAGAGCCCCATGCAGTGCTACAGTCTGAGGGAGAGTGACTGGAAAATCGCCTGGCAGAAAAGGACCAGGTGCTGGCCATGCTGGTCAACAGCAGCTGAACATGAGCCACTGTGTGCCCAGGAGGCCAAGAAGGCCAGTGGATCCTGGCCTGGATCAGCAATGGTGTGGCCAGCAGGACCAGGCAATGATCATCCCTCTGTACTCAGCATTGGTGAGATCACACCTTGAACCCTGCATCCAGTTCTGGGTCCCTCACTGAGATGCTGGAGCATGTCCAGAGAAGGGCAACGGATCTGGGGAAGGATCTGGGGTAAAAGTTTTATAAGAAGCAGCTGAGGAAGCTGGGTGTGTTTATCCTGAAGAAAAGGAGGCTCAGCCAAGACCTTACTGCTTCTAAAAGGAGGCTGTAGCAAGCTGAGGATCAGTTTCTTCTCTCCAGTAACCAATGTCAAAGAAGAATCAGCCTCCAATTTTAACAAGGGAGGTTTAGACTAGATATTAAGAAACATTTCTTCAAAGAAAGGGTGCACAAAAATTGGAACAGGCTGTGCAGGGAAGCAGTAGAATCATCATCCTTGGAGGTATTTAAAAGATGTGTAGATGTGGCACTCAGGGACACAGTTTAGTGAAGATGATTTATTTCAGTTAGGCAGTCTGAAAAAGGCTCTTTCTTTAATTTTCTATTGACTGTATCTCATTGAATCAGATCCTCTCATCCTCATATAATACTCTTAAAAAATAATCCTCGAGAGCTTCTGGCAACTCTGGAAGCAGCTAAGTATTACATTTTTCTCTTTGGAGATACAACAACTACTTCTCTCAAAGGCACTACGGCTTTAATAAGCCTGTGGATGACACCATTTGTTTCTGCCCCTGAGATACCCTAAGGGCATTTGGGGTCACACGGCAACTGTATCAGGGTTAAAAATAACTAATTCCCTGAAACAGGTTATCAGCTCCTGCTTTTGAAACAGCTGGAATGAATGGCACGGCAGAGGAATGCTGCAGACACAGCACAAATGGCACGGAAAAAAGGAGAAACAGACAGGGGCTACTTTGATTGGACCTGCTGCTGAGAAAAATATTTGGCAGAAAAGCCCCTTTAAAGCATGCTGTAATACTGATGGTGTCAGGCCAGGCTCTAGGGGACATCTATCAAAATTAACGTCTTATTTTAAGAATCAATAAACACAATGCTAAGAACAAGAGGCTGAAGAATGTTTACATAACATTTTATATTTCTGATTTCAGTTTTTACACAGAAACTCATTTGTTTCTCCTGCATGGACATCAGCAATACTTCATTTTTTTATTGCTGAATAGCACTGGGTAGCAAATAAGGCAGTGAAAAATTTCAAGCAAGAACCATACTCCAAATACATAAATATACATAATACTTTATACTGTAAACATTGTTATGGATACATAGATGGATATTTTTATTCAGAAGCCATTACATACCCAATATTACTACACTAAGAAATAAAAGCAGAAAAGAACCATATTTTTTGTAGTTGGACTGATGTGTGTACTGAAGTTAAACACACATATATACATGCACAATTGTCAAACCTAAAAAAATTATGGCTCTGATGGGTCTTACATTTACACTCAGATGCTTTGCTGGATTTGGGCCTTAAATTTCAAGATAAATTTTGAATTTACAAAATAACCACTGAAATTTCTTAAGTCAAGTATATCAGCAGTTTGAAAGGAAAAAAAGACTCTGAAATATATTTTTGGAAAAGAATGTAGAATTAAACATTTTAAACATCTCCCAGGGAATGCAACACTGCAAATGCATATGCTGCTATTTAAACAGACTTAAAAAAATTTCTGAGTGAAGAATGTAAGAGTGAATTAATGGCTAGATTAGACAGAAACAAATATGTACTACATTTGCACTAACCTAAGAACAAAGAAAGTGAATGACCTTCATCAGTTACCAATGAGTTTTCCGTTTCTTTGCATTTTTTTCCTGCTGATTAAGTTATTTCTCTATTTTTAGAAAACAATAATCTGGAAGTATTTGGGGTTCACTTCCATGCTATAATATAGTATTTTAACTATATCACATTTATTGTGATAGGAAAAATATCCAGGCAGGTAGAATCAGTTCAGAAAAGGAAGTGATGCCATTGTTTTACACCTGAAAGTCTCCAGAAGCTGTCAATTGAGAAGAGGTCCCAGAAGATGGTCATGGGACAAGACACTGTCAGGGGCAAAATGGACACTAATGTGAAGATTCCTGAGTTGATAAAGCTGCTGGACATGCAGCTACTGCGTCTGCAGCTTCTTTTTGTGAAGCCACCCTGTGTGCTGCAGGACACCGACACTCAGCCTTGTCCTGCCCTGGTGGGGACTGGAATCTTTGCCCTTGATCTCAACACTACTTTGGGCTCCTGCCAATTGCTATTTATGAACATATCATAATTGATTTGGAAGAATGTGGATATCCATGGTGTTTCTAGCAATAACACTGTTGTACAAAACCAATACCAGATCTTTAAAGTCCAAATAATGAAGACATAGAGAGAGTTTTCTGAAAAACCATTTTCAAAGGATCCTGAAGTTCTTGTTTTCCCAGAAACAAATTGTATGGCTCTTTGATAAGAGAGATCCCAGTTCAAAACCATTATCAATTTAACAGGTATAACAATTTTCAAGCAGTGGTCAGTTCAAAACTCTTCCTGACCTCTGCAATGACAAAATCCCCTAAAATCACATCTTTAAATAAACAAAGAGGAAAACCTAAATCCATTACACTTTACAGGATTCAAATACTGAAAAAAACCTCTGTCTTCTTTAATTAAAACATCAAGTTTGCATCTGGTACCCTAAGTGTATCTTGCACTCAATTTAAGTAATGTTCAGAAAAAAAGTCTATTGTATTACAGGAAAATCTGTCTCACTCATATAGTAATTAGACATGTTAAAGGTCTGACAGGAGAAAGATAATGAATTCCCAGTGCAGAGATTACAGAAGCAATTTCAGCAGTATGATGGACCTTAAAAAGGTACGAAAAACATGATACCACACATCACAGTTTAAGTCAAACATCTGCAGATGTGTTTCAGGAATGAGGAACACAAGCCCTCCAACTGTTCACCATGTCTTTAGACATTTTCTGACCATAACAAAAAAACCCAAAAAGAAACATGAAAACAGTTTCTGTTTTTGATTCCTCTCCAAACATGGTTTGAGAGAGCTCATCCCAGGGGAGTAGCAGTGTCTAATGTGAATTCTCCATCTCTGGCATATTAATTGATGTTGTAGTTACCTTGGGAAACAAATTGAAAATTAAAATTAAATAATCTGCTGTGAGATCAAACTACAAGGAACCAATTTATTTAGTGTCTGACTGAGTACAAGATGGCACTGTGCCACTCAGAAAAATGAAGATGACTTTACATAGTATAGCTGCAGAATAACTTAACAGTGCTCAAAATGCTCTGTGCAAACATTTCTAAGTTTACATCTATACATGTCTCTATAGATCCCTCATACTCATCTATACAAGTCAAAAACACATTCCTCTATGTTTATGTTTACTATCTGCTACTGAATACTTTCTTTATTACAACATTTATTGACATTGTCATGTAATACAGATCAATGAATCAATCATACAGTAAAATCCCTAATATTAACACAGCCATTTATAAAAATCAAGCAATACCACTTGTCAACAGTAGCTAAAGGTAGTTTATAATCTTAATTTATGGATATGGCACAAAAATTAAAAGCAACATTAAATACTTTTTATCTTATGACAAGCAGAGTCCTTCACTCAGAATAAGACAGAATATGGTATGATGGTATGTCATTTTTTAATTTTAAATCATACATATCACTTTGTTAGGTGAACTGCTGCATGTTGAGCAATAATTTTAAAAAAATAGTCCATTTTGCCAGAGTCAAAAGATATCACTGACTGAATCTAACTTTCTCTAATACGACAGAGATTGTAGCACTTGCAGGAGTGATGTGGAAGCCTTTGCCTCCACAGAAGCAGCTGTTAACTTCTGCCTTTATGTAAGAAAGGGGTTTGCTGTTCCCACTCAGCTCTAATCTCTGTGGGGTTCAGAAATCATTGCCTTTTGCCCCTTGCCAATCAGTGCCTCTGAAGAGAGCAAGGCAGGAACTGTTCTTTTTATGCACAGGCAAAATGCAACCAGCTCCTAGTGAGACACGTAAGGATCCAGCACCCTCCCTATCATGAGTAGCAGCTCATTTCTATTTTAGCTGCTGTGTCTATCAGCTGACAAACACAGCTAAAATAACTAAATATTATAATTTTTATTAGTAATATTAAGCACAACATGTGCATATTATTTTTTTCTACTACAAGTGCTGTAGGTAGCAACAAAATCAAAGCCCTGGTGATTGGTCCATTTCCAAGGATCTTGAGGTTGTTTCTAAAATACTAAGAAGAAAGCACCTCAAGTCCACATCAATATATAAGCTCATATTTTAATAAGTCAAAGCAAGTATTTATTATCTTATTAAATCCTGTACAAATAAGTTAACCTTTCATTGTTTGCTTCACTGTTAGTTTAAACATGTCCTGGGTACATACACCTTCAAAGCATTAATTTGTTTGGATATTGCAAAGCCAAGGAGTTGAGGTCTAGAAACCCCTTAATAAATGTGACCATTCAATCCTAAATCATTACCACCTTGTGTAGACATGGGCTTTACTTCATTTACAAAGTGGTACTTTCCTTTCCTGAAAGATTCTAGGCTTTTTCACAGCACATATTTCTGCTACCGGAGCAAAGGCAAAAACTGATGAAAAGGTTGTTACCCTCTCTACAGATCAGGATCAGACACGATATGGAACAGTGGACTCCACAATAATTTACTGGTGCCCAAGAAATTACTAGAATCAGCAATCTCAAACTCCACTCCAGTTCCCAAAATGAATATGCTTTGCCAGGCATTAACTTTCCTTCTTGTTCAGTCAAAATTTCCACCCTCCTTTCTTTCAAGTCAATCCTTGTTCCGATCCATCTTTACCTCAGAGTCCTTTAAGTCTTTTACCATTTTTTCTTCAATGCACTAAAATTGCCATTGTGTGCTGTGCAAGCCCAGTTCCAGTGTTCTCACCCTCTGTTTAGGGCTATTTCTAATACAAAGAGAGACAAAATTTTTCTGTAAGTCACAGCATACCTTTGATAATAAGGAAATACCACAACACACCACAGAATTTATTGATTTAATAAAATTACAGTGATTACCAAACGAAGTAAAATATAGTAAAGCAGCTATTAAAAATAATACAAATCACACCAATCAATTATTTTTTTAACAGTCCAAACATTTTAGTAAATCCAATTTCAGTGTTGTAACTCATCCCAGCGACTGTCCTATATTACTATATGACTGCTTAGGGCAAGTTAAAAATCTAGACCTTGCTTACAAGAAATCTTTCTCCCCACACAGTGTGGAATTTCCTCACCTTTCTACCTTTATTTTTCCTGTATAAATTGTTTTAAGAGGCAGAGAAACACAATCAAATGTTTCCTCTGTGCTCCAAGTTGAATAGATTGCGATTTGCAACATTAGACAGCTACCAAGCCAGGAGATGAAGAAAATAATTACCTTTGTTTTCTGAGAAAAAAACAAAATGATCTACTTTTCTATCTTGCCATCTATCTTGAAAACAAGTTTCACAGAATACATGTCAACTTCAAAACTACTAATATGTCTTATTTTAAGGTCACGAGACAGACATTTCTGCTGCTTTACAATATTAGCATTTGTGTAATAACACCAAACACCATACCTTAATATTGAAACTAATGTTCTTGAATACAGGGCAGAACCCTCATTTTAAAGTTACTGAGATTTCTTATACTCGTTTTGCGACTGACTCATTTCCCTGTAATGGTCTGAAGCAAGTCCCTGGATCCAAATATACCCCTGGGAGAACCCCAGACTCCAGATGTGAAAGTCATATTGCAGCCACATCTCTGGTTTCAATTAAAAGCACAGGGGGAACCTTAATTACTACACCCATGTTTTGGCATGTAGCTAAAGGAAGAACCGATTCCCAAATGCTGCTGATAAAATACATATTTGCCATTTTAAGTATCACATTAAGTACTTTCATAGGGTAAATATTTTCCTATGCTAGGACCAAATAACAGGGAGGCATGCTGAGAAGGCAGCGTGGGAAAAATATTATTTTCCTGTGAGTCAAAACCTCTGTGAAAACAGTCCCCAGCGAGCCCAGCAGGCAGGCTCACAGCACCTGATGCTCTGCTCAGGATGAGAAGGAGCCCTGGACTGTGACACATCCGCAGCCCCGGCCCGCAGCAGGGCTGGAGCCCCAGCTGAGCAATCCCTGACGGAGACCCCCGAGAGCCACGGCCCCTGCACTGCAGGAGCGCTGGAGCTGCTCTGCCCACGGCCACTTGCACCGAGGCAGCAATAAAGATACCTCAACAAAAACTAGAGACCTGCTCTGTGTAACCGTGATGCATTATTCAGGGTTTGGGCTTGCATTTTGGTTTGGTTTTTTGAGAAATCCCAATACTGAACTGACATAACTGACGAGACCTCGAGTGATCCGGGTGCCCGGATGAGGAAGAATTGGAAGGAGAGGAGCTGCTGCAGTGAGGGCAAGCAATGCAAAGCATCTGGAAATTATTCTCAGATTTAAAGGAATATATTTTTAAATATAGCATAATCTACATTTGCAGTCCCTGAAACCACAATACTTCCATAAAACTTGTACGAGAAAAGCTATGAAAAATAAATTTATGTCTTCTTTTTAAGAATTAAAACTCATCCTGAGGACATGCAGTGGTCACAACAGTCTGCAGGAGTTAAATGTAAAGATCAAAGTGTTGCCCACAGCCAATGGAATTTAATTAGAATCCACAAAAGGAGAAGCACTGATGGTCTAGAACATGTAGTCATTGTTAATTGTTGTGCTTACTGATTCCTTCCAAATGCCTACTTACAGCTCAATCTCTCAAATTTAGCAATGCATAGCACTTTACTATTTAACTTGACCTTTAACTTTACATGTCTGCAAAATCTGATTTTTGTTAATTTCATAGACCAAAAATGCTTTTAAGGAGCAAATAAACTAAAAAATAATAGTAATTATTTTGTGATTAAAGTGAAATCTAGTAACCTTTTATCCCATACCATTAGTGAATCTTCAGCTAGCATTCATGACTTAGCCAGCATTGCTGCATCTCTTTTTTAATAAATGAAACAACAAAGTGTTTAACAACTCCAAATTTCTAAAGCATGAAGTAGCTTCTCATTTGAGTACCATGCTCTGGATTAACTGTGAAGCATCTTTCAGAGATGATAAAAATTTCCTCTACTTCTTGCAAGACACTTATCTTGCTGAGATTTGTACCTGCACGTATTCTTGCTGAAGTTGATGTAACAGTTTATGCAACTGACATACAGGCTTTCATAAATATTATTTTCCCAAATACGCTGGAGCATGGTAGAGCAATATAAAACATTGATTGTAGTGTCTAAAGACAGTGCATATAGTTAAATATTCCCTTTGTGTTCCCAGCTTTAAATTATAATGAACAGCAAGTTTTATAAATAAAAGTATTATAAATAAAATGTACTAAAAGTTTCCATGGACTCCACAGATCTTAGAGAAGTGTCTGAAAACTAGGTCTGTAGAAAGAAAAGTGTTTCATTAGCAGAGTTCAGTTGCAGAGTTTTCTGACTGGGTATTTGCCACCTGTCACTTCTGTTTACAATGTCTTCAAAATCATTTTCATGCTGAAAATCACTGACAACTACCTTTCATATTTATTCAGGGCTAAGCACTCACGCCAACTCCTGTTGAAGTCAACAGCAGGTTTCTGGATACAGCAGGAATAGGATTAAACCTAAAAGGTCTGTCACTGCTGTCACTGAAATACTGATTTGCATGTTTTCTTATTTTTGAACCAAAATATGACCTTGGCTTTTTAGTGTTGGGTTTTTGCAGCTAAGTGTGCAGATGCAATAATCACAGAACTGAGGTCATTTGAGATTACAGAAAGGTTAAAAACTGTGCATGGGAAGGTAATAACAGGAACTTGTAATTAGCAAAAATGGTTTGTCCTGCAGCATTGAGGTTATGTCCTTGTACTTTTTCTAAAAAAAATATTGATTTAAGATGTGTACAACCCAAATAGATGGCTGAAGGGGTGTTTTCACAGCCATCATACAGCTACTGATTCTGTTTTAGGTAGGTCCCTGCAAAAAAAAGCAAGTCTGAAGGAGCAGAGAAATCAGGTACTTTCCCAATTGTTCTCTTCCATGGTATTTGCAGAGCAGGACCAAGAGGCACCTTCCTTTTTGATTAAATGCCTACAGATGGTTTCTGCTACAAAACATGTTTAAAAATAATTGGAATTGCTGATTTAGTCCATGTGCACTGTAAATTAGCACCTTCCTTTTTTATGTCACTGATTGGCCTGTCATTTTGCACACAATGGTGCAGGCTCATATAGTTATTCATAGCCACCTCTTTCAAAATCTGCTCTTCTAAAAAAGATTTGAATACACAAAAGCATCTTACCTTTGAAAAGATTATCAGCACATCCAGAGAGACTGAATGCTCTAAGAATACATTACAAAACCACTCTGAGTATCTTGTTTAGGTGCTTTCTAATACTCTTCTGCAAAATACAGCAGATATGCATTTAAAGCAGAGAAAGCTAGGTAAATATAAGAATTTATATTGTCCTTAAAAACACAGGCTTCCCTTTTCACTAAAATGATGAAGCAAAGTAAAGATGAGAGCTTCTGTAAAATATTGAGCTTGCACGTGTGGTATTAAGAGAAATTAATCTTGTTAATCACAACAAATAAGCACTTAATGACTTACATTAGCCTGTTGTTAGTGTACACCATGTGTGTAACGAAACTAAAGATAAAATAAATCCAGAAGCAGATTTTGGCTTCCTGTTGAATGTTCAATCTGAGATTGTTTTTGTCTCCAGTGCAATTGCTGAAGTTACCAGAGCTATTGCTCTTTCAAATCCTTCCGTTCCATTTATTCAACACTTCTTTTAAGCATGTGAATGAAATCAAATTGCACAGAGTGTTTTTCAGATTACTTTTGCACAGGAAAAGTCAGCACATATAAATGAGAGCAGCGGGGAGAAGGAATGCAAGATTAACTCAGAGAGAACTGCCATGCTCACCATCTATTCTGCAATATCTTCCCCTTGGCCCTGGTGGCAGTTTGAGGGGAAAATGTGGCCCTATGAAAAAGTGAGCTGAAAACATTTATGGGAGATTCAGCTTTGACATATCTAAATCATAGCAAGGCTAGTGAGATGTAGAAATGTGAGCTCCTTTATAAAGAAACTTCTCAAGTCATTAAAATGTAGCTTCTTGTTTTAATAATGGACACAGTGAAAATCAGAGGATCACTGAGGTATTGATAATGACACCAAGGAAAAGAAAACGTTCATAATGCTACATTTCCAAATCCTCACTAGTGATAAACAATTTAAAAAAAGACACATCCTTATAGGTAAAACATTTTAAAATAGTAGAAGCCTTGGTCAGTGCTGCTCCTCCAGTTAGAACAGATACATTTAGAAAGATTTAGCATGTTTCAAGCTATGCACTATACAGGTTCAAGTACATTAGCTGTTGAATTGCAGCCTTTTGTAACAATACCAAAGTTGAATATTCAAACAGAACAAAAATAATACCATCCAGTTTTTTGAAACTCTGTTTCAGTTTTGGATATTTTTGTGCCCAAGTGCTGGTTACAGACTGGCACTTCCAGAAATAGATGAAATAGATGCTTAGCTTGCAATGCTTGCAAATTCCACTGAAATTCACCAATTTCTGTGGCAGGTGTTTCAGACAGGGATTAAACAGTTTAAGAGATACTGAAAAATGGAAATCCAAGAAAAGGTTAACAAAGAACAATTCAGAAAATTTGATCAGATGTATCAATTGCCAGCCTCTAATTCAAGGCACAAATGCAAGGCTTAATTATTGAGGCAAATTAAATGTATTTTAACCGTAATTCTTCTGCTGCTTTTTTGTGACTTTTTGTGCAAGGTCCTCAGGTCTTTCTCTCATTGGGTAAATACAGACATTGTGCATTGCATGAACCACAGGGTAATCTTCCTGGACTTATTCCAGGCAGGGTACCTAGAATCACCCACATTTCTTCACTTCACAACCTGTATAACTGCACTGGCTGCAATGATGTTAACATCACAGTATTCTTACCGAAGTCTGAAAGATCAGAGCTTGTCTCCACTCCTCAGATTGCAGTTTTCCTATTTTTTCTAATTTATTTTGCTGTTCTTTATTATGTGAAAGACAAAGAGAGATGCAGACAGAATAAAGGATCATGGAGGAAAGAACAGAGGAAAACCTATAGAAAAACCTGAAGATCAAAAAATCCATAAGAAATAAGGAAAACACGGCCAATAGAGCAAAACTATTTGCAATTGAATGGACAGTTCTCTTACTGATAAAGTGCTTTCTCTCTACTATAAATCCATTGAAGTTTGGTAGGTTCTTATGCAAATAATTTTTCTGTAATCTGTCAGTATAGCCTATAGAACATGTTGACATGCCAATTTCATGGAGTTTTCCAGCAGTATTTTAGATTTTAGGAGAAATTTTTTGTTTGTTTTTTCTGTGTTTCAACCAGCTCTCCTGGCTATGTATTACTCTCTGATGCACAATTAAGGAAAGATACGTGTTTATTACCTTGATTTGGCCATCGAGATTCAATTTCTAGTTTCACTGGTTCGCTGCACTAGCACCTATTGGAGAGCTGGGAATGACATACTTTGTTTTGCAGCATTGTTTAATGAGGCTGCCCTGTGTTAATAAAGAAGTAAAAACTTCCTGTGTTATTTTCTAGTATTTTGTTTTAAATGGCATTGATTTCGAACATAAAGGTTAAATGTCCATTGTTACCAACTTAAGGTTTCATTTCATAATTTTACATTTTCTTTTTTTTAAGGATATTTCACTTGTGTTCTACAATATGTCCATATTGTACAATATAGACATTTTGTTCTACAATATGTCTATAAGAAATCCATCAGGCCTTCTGAAGTACCAGTTAGTGCTGCACGTGTACCTGAGATGCCAGGATGGAAGCATTACCTACCTGCTCCCTTCAAGGCCCTGGCCTGCACGGCAGCGAGGCAGCATGGAAGTGCACTGGTGTCAGCAATCACCCATGACCACAAGCACACCTTCCTCCCACTGCCACCACAGAAGGGAAGGAACTGTACGGGCATCCAGTTCTTAGCTCAAGGTGTGGCAATTTATGATTCAGCGCTGGGAGGCTTTGGGCTTCAGTCCTCAGGCAAAATGAGCACAGAGCACATCTTGGTCTAGAGGAGCTCTCAAACAGGAGCCAAAGAAAAGTAGCAACAGAGTCGTCTCAGATTTACTTTATTGAGAACCCAAACTAAAATCAATTGTTATTGATAAACATCTTTGTCTCAACACTTCAGCTGCCCAGAGACCTAAGGCTTACTTGAAGTGTAGGGGCTGTACCACCACAAAGGTCTTTCAAGTACAATTTCCCACCAAAATGTTAACAAATAACATATGAATTCCACATGTGCTGTTTTTTTTAAATCTGTAAAATGGAAATCCACCACTGAGCACCTGTTTTCTTTTGTCATATTAAGAAATTATGTTCATTTCAAAAATGGAGCTACCTAACAGGATGTCTCCAACTTGCTGTGTTGCATACTAGTTCTGTGAATAACAGCTCCAAGCAGAAAAGAACACAGTTCAGCTGTTTCTGAGGTGAAAGAGCAGAGCAACTGGCTAGTGAACTGAGGCAGAAAAGCTAAAAACGAACCAAAATCAAATTCCAGCCATATCAAGTGGATAGGTACTCAAGAGTAGTACTTCAAATAGGTTTTGAATGTTATTTGAATATTATCTTGAAGAGATATGCTCCTTTGCCTGGACAGTTAAAATTATTGTTCACTGGACCCTTGAAAAAAGAAATCATGTAACAAATAATGTGTTCCACTTCTGTACTTGTTTATGTGCTCAGAAAGAGAATGCTACATAGCAAGCTTCCCCTTTTCCAAGGGAGTAAAGGCTGA
The DNA here is from genome assembly GCF_028018845.1 of Melospiza georgiana. Taxonomy (NCBI): domain Eukaryota; kingdom Metazoa; phylum Chordata; class Aves; order Passeriformes; family Passerellidae; genus Melospiza; species Melospiza georgiana. The sequence continues at coordinate 13,661,393 of NC_080434.1, forward strand.
GAAGCCATGAGAATAGCTGGGGCAGAGGGAGGGAATGTGATGCACAAGTTGCTGGAGGATGTAAACCACAGACTTAAGTTTAAGGATAAAGAAAAGTAGTATCTCCTTCACAAGGAATTTCCTGCCAAGATGAAGACAAATTTTTTTAAGCATTTTGGCATTCTAGAGCATTTTGAAGCAGTGCGAATCTTGCAGAGTGCACTCTCAACACGTAAAAATAACACAGGGAGGAAAGAAAGGCTGCTGCACTGTGTATAGTCTTCCTTTGTATGGGGTCAGAAATATTTGACATTTCTGCTTACACTTTAGGTGATGTGGAAAATACAAAACATTTATTTTAAATACTTGTACCTGACAAGCTTTAACGAGACACAAGCACTAACTTTACAAGTATCTTGTGGAGAAATTAAATTCTCACAGTATCACAAGTATCATTGCAGTATATTCACATTGTAAACCTTTGCTCTGGGTTTTCAACTCTGTTTATAACAGGCATGTAAATCCCATAATGCCCATACTATGTTTAACTGACATTAGGATTGCATCCTTAAGTAATGCAGCTTCTTTGCTAAAAGACAGAGTGCCAAACCTAAGTTTAAAGATCAGAATGCATTTATTAATATTTTACTCAAGATCATGAGCATTTTCCATTACTGCAGTGTAACAGCTGGGAAAGAAAACACTGAGTATTTGTCATATAAACCCATATAACTGCCTTTTTTGGCATATTTATTCCAGCATTAAACTGATCAGCCATTTACAATATAATAGCTTACAACAGTGGCAATAAAATCTAACTAATTTTTTAGATGCTTTTCTGCCACTCCCACTTTTTTATTTATCATCTTATTTTTCCATCTACCAATTTCCTACTAACAAAATTCTGCCATAACACGGGCAGGGATAGATATTTTGTTTTCGTTTTTGCTACGGGTAAAGCATAACCCTGTATCCTATCAGTAGTCCTTGTTTTTCACTGTTTCAAAGCCTATTTGAAAAGATACTTTTTCCTTTTAATTCCCCTCTATCGTTTGAACCCATTTTTGCTTAGAACTTATGATTGCTTAGAACTCCAAATAATTTTCAAAGAGAAACTCAAAGGAAGATACCATGAAACCACATTTCATACATTAGGCAACAATCAAAGCCAGTTTTTACTTGCATTTCTCAGTGCCTGTCTCTAATCTGCTACGAGAATAGTCAGTGACATGATGCCCACCCACCTCTATCTCATGCATGGTATAGCTGCACACTTCAAACTGTGACTAGCCATGCCTCTGTTGGTTCTAACATTTACTGTTGTTATGGTCAGTGACTTTTTCCACATATAGCTGACAATCATGCTGCCTCTCCCACAGATCAGGAGCATGTGACATTCGGGGCTAAGTCCGACCCTGATCGAAGCTGATACTAATTTTCAGATCAGCAACAGATTTTCAGTGTCACGCTACAAATGTGGTCTCCGTCTCATGACAACATCAAAAGGTTTTGCAAACTGTGCCTAACTTGAGATGAAGACTGGTCTCCTCTCTGTTATTTCACTGCCACAACACAACCAAATGCTTTGTTTGCAAAAGGAAATATTTCATTACCTTCCAACATTCATGAAGGTCTCACTATTTAGTCAGCAAGATCACAACTTGTGAAAATTTTTACAGAACTTTTGTTTACGCTTAAATACTGGTATTTAACCTTCTGTGAGGTGATCCTTGGGCAGGCTGCTTAGCAGAGAAATAGTGCCACTGATACCCTGCATACTGCTCTCTCTCTCTGCTGCTGTTGGTAGGCCTATTACGTGCTTATTTTAACCCAGAAGGCTCCAATTAATAGCAGGGCCATACAGAAAAATATATAGCAAAAGATGATGTCTGACCTGAAGGGTTTGCCCTCTGAATGGCTAAAACAGAAAAATGGGATATGAAAGGAGCATAACCATGCTTCCTTTATAAATGGGGAAATAAAGCATGCTGGAGATCACAAAAGGAACACAGCAGCCAAGCTAAGAAGTGTATCCAGATGTCTTAGCAAAAGTTAAGAGATTGCACAAGTTTGCTGGGCAGTTTACTAGATCTGAGTGATTTAGAAAAGTTATGTTTGACCTTATAAAAACTGGCAGCCAGATCTTAAAAGCAACAGTGGGACGAAAACACTTTACACAATAAAATTCTAACAGATTTTGAAGATAGGATTCATGAAAGGATGCAGGGGCTAAATATACATGCAGAACAAGGAAGGTATCCTCACACTAAAACCACATGGCTAATACACAGCAGGTTTATTGTCATTCTCTTACTTCTGAAGGCTTCATAATGCCTTAAAGAAAATGCATTTCCCCTTGGCTGGTTTTTAGTATCATGCAACTTTTTTGGGAACTTTAACTGTATCAAAATAAGCACTTCATTCAAGCTATAATTAATTGTAATTATTTCTGTCACAGTTTTTGAGAAAAAAAATTGGTTCCCCATTGACCAAAATCCTTGCTAAGTTACTTAAGCCACCAGACTCTCCCCCTTCATAACATTCTAATGGGGAAATTCTAAAATCCTACCTCTAAATATGCCTCGTGAGCTCTATGGACTAATGGCTCCATTTTCACTAAAATTCCAGAAATTTATCTGTCTGCCAAAGATTTTTCTCATCATGAAGGCAAATAGTTTTGCACTTTCAGCTTGCCAGTGCAAAGAGACAAGAGACAGCTATGAAGACAATTTCAGCAAAAACAACAAAAAAGGAGATTTAAAGTTAGATTGATACATGCTTTCTCTGAAGACATGGAAATTTTGCCATTTTTAGCAGTTCTATTTAAAACAGGAACTGCAACGAGTATTTTAGGGTCCTGGATGCCAGCAGTCAGGGCTGGGGAGAAACACAGACATTCGTGTGAGCAGATGCCCCTCCCTATTAACCAGAAGGCAGCACCTGAGCATATTGTCTTGTGTTTTCAAATCATAGAAATCATTATGAGCAAACATAAAATCCCAATTTTTCCCAATAACAAACTAGAAATATTGCTGAGGTGTTCTTCTGTTTTCAGGCTTTTACTAATGCTCTTTTGTGTGTGAAGAGTTTCTGCATTTGCCGAGGAGGGCAATCAGCTTTCCCTGAACAATTTTTGCCAGTCTGTATCTGTATCAAGTGCCAAGTGAAATGCAAGGTTAAAATGAAATTAAATACACATTTACTTTGGTCAGCATTAGAAAGGCAGTCATTGCTGCACAACACACTTCTGTCTAATATACTATTGAGAAACTTGGTGTTGCGCTATTATTTATTAAAAATGGAGAGTTTAGCAGCAACTAATGTACATGGCATCACAGAAACCACAAGTTTTACTGCACTGTCTGGAATCAGTGACATTCAAGAATTACACCGGGAGGATTCCCACAAAATACATTTTCCCCAAAAGCATGATGTATTTTGGTTCTGAATAACTCAGAACTGGGCTGAGGAACAGATTCACTTCATAAATGTATGTTTCTTTCAACTTCCATTTGTGGAGGGGAAAATAATCAAAGAATCTTAGCATGCAACCTTCTAACAAGATATTTAAACTTTAATCATGGGGAGGCAATTGGATGACTTGCATGGGATATTCCCTGCAGCTCTCTAACACAAATAGCTGTACAAGTGCTAGATTCCACAATGCTTGATAACATCTTTGGAAGTGGTTCCAGTCTCCTCCAAGATGATACACACGTCCTGTTTCTAGATTACAACTACACAATTGAAGCTCTCTTCCTGAGCCACTGCATGGCTGACCTATTTTCTATATGGACTTAGCTGAAACAATCAATGGGCATAGCCAAGCGTGAAGTGCAAGGCACAGCCAAGCCATCCCGAGGGAGGGTTCCAGAGTGTGACCCACAGCCCCAAACCATCCCAAGGGAGGGTTCCAGAGTGTGACCCACAGCCCCAAACCATCCCGAGGGAGGGTTCCAGAGTGTGACCCACAGCCCCAAACCATCCCAAGGGAGGGTTCCAGAGTGTGACCCACAGCCCCAAACCATCCCAAGGGAGGGTTCCAGAGAGTGACCCACAGCCCCAAACCATCCCAAGGGAGGGTTCCAGACAGCTCCATGCCCCACAGCCCCTGCAGGAGTGCAAGCCTCCAGGCATTTCTCCCCTTGCCTTAGGGCACAGAAAAAGTGGCCTTGTCACTCAAGCAGGGACAGCACAGCATTCTGCTCACAGGCAGATACATATGCATAGGAAATAGAGATGGGGGCTCTCATGAAGGAAATACCCTCTAAGAAATAACACAAGGTCACAGCTTGGTTATCATCTGGGCTTAGTGCCCTCCCTGGAAGGAATTACCCTCCTGGGGTCGACTTGCACAAGGGATTTCATTTGAATGCCTCTGCTAGCAGGGCACCATTCTCTTGGAACAGCTACTTTGAGTGTGAATAGTGAATATGCAAGAAGAAAATCAATTCACAAATTGACTTTAAGTAATACAAAGGAACTAATTTAAAGAGTCAGAGCAGTAAAATCAAGAATAATGTGTACCACAATACTGCCACTGGGAGAGTGCTTAAAAGTAGCAGTAAAGGCCTGAACCATGGAAGGGGGCATTTGAATGAAATGAGAGTGTCAGTTAGAATACAATTAATCTCAATTAAATCTGAAAGCAGTAATATTCTTAGCAAGGGCATCTATTCCACTTAACAGAACTATCATATAACAGGAAACATTAATAAAAAAACAACTGGAAGTGAATATCACAAAGTACTATGCTCTGACAGGGTGGAGAGACTGAAGGCCTGTGCAGGCCCTGAAGCTCAGAGAGGTGCCTGGGGTCAGAATCAATGGACAGGACGTGGTGAGGCCTCTCTGTGGTGAGGTAAAATTAATCTGTAGGGAGCACATTTGCTCTGGCTTAGGTCATGAAGCAGCAGAACAGTGAAACGTGCACTCCTGCAAAAAGGTTGATATCAGCTTGCTCTCAACACCACATCTACAGAAATAAATATCCTGTGTGGTGAGCCACTTCCTAGCACTGACCTACAGCTGGCATCACCCGATTAGGACAACCAAAAATATGGAAGACAAGCATATCACCAAATGAGCTGCAGTCAGTACCTATGGCACAAATAAAAGGCTTAACTATAGATATTAACATGTTTTTTTCAGTTGTCTCAAAGCATGAGAATCTATAAACAAAAACCTTATACAAAATCTGCTTTTTTCTAGCAAATTTTGCTGCTTTTATTAGTAAAAATTAGTTTGTTGTTTACACCATAGCTAGAAGTCCTAGTCAATTTAAGCACATGCTTAAATCCTATTGTAAATTTAAAATTAAATAGATACTAACGTTCTGCCCTGAGCAGTGTTGCTTTGTTGAACAAAAACCAATGCCTTGAACTGACTTAAAAATATAATATGTTTAATGATAAACTTGAATCTCTACTTGTCATACAACTATTCATGGAAGACACACTGAATATACATCATACATACAGCCGTACAATATACAAACATCATACAGCCATATCTCAAATGGTGAAGACATGCTAGAAAGAATGTTGAAAGTAATGTCAAATATGAGATTTGGCCTAATTTAAATTTCAAATGCTAAAAATCTTAATTGTAATGGCAAACATCTCCATAAATGCAGTAAATTTTAGGACACGTAGACAATAAAGACCTTTAAAAATTAAATAGTACAAAAAGTGCAAGGACTCCCAGCAAAGAAACTCTAATGGCAGGTCTCCAATGGCCCAAATTTCATTTGTTAATAAAATGTGCCATCTGAAATGCAATGATTTCTAAATAACATTACAATAAAATACTTTAAATCACATCCTGCAGTTTCCAAGAATTTTTTAAAATAAGATTTCTTTTTCCTTATGCAGAACTTTTCTTAAATGACCAAGCTTTTATAAAGAAAAAATATATTTTTTTCTTTATAAAAACCTGTTGCTAGTCTGCAAAGTAGATACAAAATACAGCCAGTACCTCCTCACACATATTTCCTTGTGGATAATTTACAACATGGCATATACTTGCTTAGATTACTGAGGTGCTTGAATTTTAGTTCTTGGAGATTTTTGAAAGTACAATACAATTTACAGGATTTTTTGTTGAAAACTCATTTCAGTTAAGAGGAAAATAGCTGTGTTTGCTACAAATTCTATCTTGGTCTCTTGGATAACTTATTTTGAGTCTTGGTAATTTTTTTTTTTTTTAGAATTTTAAACAGATGGCATTCATACTCATAATAGCACTGATATTTTATCTTTTATAGCATGACATAACCAGGTTTTGACTGCTACTGATATTTGGCATATTAAATTTTATTATCAACTCTTACTTATGTTTTGATTTCACTATGGGATCTGTTTTGAAACAGACTGTCATAGAAGGCTAAGAACAGATTTTTTTAAAGAAAGCATTAATCCCAGTAAGACAAATATACTCGAGTACTTACTTTTATGGATCCTGACTTCTCATTTTTAGTGTTTTATTAAAAATTTTATTAATTTGAGTACTCAGCAAGTGAACCAGTGGAAGAGAGTGCAGCGAGACCTTGGTGAGACATTTTATTGATGTCAAAAAGGAAAAAAAAAAACACTGTAGAACTAAATTCCTTACCTTTTCCTCCAATATCTGCCTCATGATCTTGCATTGTCATGACTCATAATAGCTGCAAGCTACATATTTCCACAGAAAAAGGAAGTACAACCAGGAAATCTGAAAATGTGCTCTCCTTCTCTCTCCTTCCATACTTTTCCTGCCTGCTTTGGATCAGCATGATTCCAGCAAATGCCTTTTTTTTTTTGAGAATGGGAGCACAAAGTTTTTCTATCACTGCTACAGTACTCCTCCTGCTTCCTTACAATCACCTGGTTCATTTAAGGTTCTTGCTACTGGCAAAGCAAAGAGAACAGTCATCAGAACGTATGGCCGGATGTAGCACCCCAGAGCAACACAATCCAAGCAAGAAACTTCACTACAATTCTCTTTCCTACAAAGAGAACATTTGTAACACATTTGCACACATTCCTGGGATGCCTGAATTGCTTATCTTCTCTGATTAATTATGTAAAATGGTCTGTTACAGGAATCTCTTCCCAGTACAGCCTGTCACCACCTTTTGTTCCTGACCCTAGGAAAGTAGTAGACCCATTTATATGATTTAAAGTGTATGTTTCCTTAGGACTCCTTTTTGTAGTTTGGAAACAAATCATCTCAATTCTAACTACAAGAAAAGGGAGTGGCTCCATTGGGAGTTTTGTCTTAGGAAAAATTCTAAGATTAGACCACTTCCAAGTAAGTAAAACACTTTGTTCTATTCATACAAATATAATTAAACTCTTACACTTGTTATGAAAAAAATTCCTCTGTTACATTATTCTGCAGCTCTGTATTCTCAGACTTAATAATGGAAAATCCAAGTGAATAAAAATGTTGGTTTTCCTACTAGTATTCCATATAGCAAATGTCTGATCATCTCTCTTTAGAGCAACCCACATGCAGCACAGCGTAACCTGGAGTCCAGTGGATGTGAAAAGCCCAAATACAGCATTACAGACACACTGCATCCTTGCTTATCACTTGTTCCCTGTTAAATCATCCTTTGAACTTAGAAAGCCATCTTACTACATCCCCAGAATTAGTGACCAGCTCTGAAAATAGAGCCATTTTAGAGGCAGCATTAGATCAAGCTTGAGACATGACGTAAGATGTTTAAAAGATGTAGGAAAGATGTACAAAAGCACTCCTTTATATATGAGAGAAAAAGTTTTCAAGTGTATAATGATTATAGATAGTGATGATTTTATAAAGGGAATACTAAATGTAGGCTAGTAATGCCCACTGGGCTTTAGCCACAGAAACGAACCTATTCACTCAGAAAAGGGATTATGAGCCTAAAGTCTTGAAGAAATGGAAAGAAGAGGGAGGAAATTGACTGAAAAACTGCTAATCATCATGAGTGCAACACAGTTTGGCGGTTCATTTATTCTTCCTAGGAAAAAGAAGCAATTGGAATAGCAGATGCAGAGATGAAGTTATTGTTAGAGCATCAAGTATGTGATGAAATATCAGGTTGGTGTCTCATTCATGAGGTGGCATGATAGAAATTGCTCTGAAAACCGAATAAGAAACCTTACCTAAGCATAACGCAGTAACGCCAGCCTGAATGGGTTTAATTAGCTCGACGAGCATCGGCAGGTCGCGAATTCTTAGAAAGCCTCACAATGCACAAAGGCCGCCGGAGTACCGCCCGTGGCTGGAGCCCTCAGCGGGCTCCCCGAGCGCTTCCAGCCCCGAATCGATCCCTGTTCCGCTCACGCCCATGTCTGCCTCGGAGCAGGGCGCACAGGGGGCTCGGGGCGCTGAGGGGAGAGCGCTTCGCTCCCCCCGCCCGCTGCCGGGCTCAGCACCGACCACCGCCCGGCCGGAGAGAGCCCCGGCCCCGGCCGCGCCCCGCGGTCACGCCGGGCGCCCCGTCCCAGCGCTGTCCAGGGTCCCCGCCGCCCCTCTCCGCGCCCCGGGCGCCGCTCGCTCCCTCCCTCGCTCGCTCCCTCCCTGCCTCCGTCACGCACTCACCATGGCGCGGGGTGCCCGCGGCCGCAGCCCCGCCGAGGGGCTCTGGGCAGGCGCCGCTGCCGCTCCCCGGCGCCGCCAAGGTGTATTTGGGGAGCGGGCGCGGCGCGGCGGCGGCGGGGCCCGGCGGGAGGAGCCTCCCCGCGGGCCCAATCAGGGCGGCGGCGGGGCGGGGGCGGCGGCCGGGGGCGGCGCGATGGCCCCGCGGGCCGGGCCGGGCCGGGCCGGGCCGGTCGGGCAGAGCCGGGGCAGAGCCGGGGCAGAGCCGTGCCAGACCCGCCGAGCGCCGGCGGCGCGGAGCGGCCCCTGCGCGGGGACCGGCGGGGGCTGCGAGCGGGGCGCGGGCTCCCCGGTACCCCCCCGCCGCCGGTGCCCCCTCGCCTTGCGGCCGCCACGGGTCTGGGCTCGGAGAAATGTCAGCCTGCGCAGCCGGGAGCTCCTGTCTGCGCCTTCCGCGCCGGTGGGAGCCTGTGTCACTGGGGGCACGGCGCTGTGCTCACTGACGTCTTTTCCACACCAGGATCCTTCCACATACCCTTCTGCTCGAAAACGTGTGCTGCCATATTTGTTTTATTCGCGTTTTCTCTACCACGGCTTATATTTACTTGTTGCTAGTGATATTCCGTGCAATATGTGATACACACCTTTTTTTACTGTGGCCTTGGAGTGTTGCTATTTAAGCTCATACCTAAGCAGTGAAAGAAGGGAAATGCCTTTCCAGATAAGCACAGAATAAAGGAATCGTTTACTCAACATGAGCATATCAGATGGCCAACTTCAATTTAGAGCACAAATTCATAAAACGCTCCTTGTAGCGTTGCCCAGGTCTGAAATTGTGCTCTTAATTTGTGCATGCCACCAGAATGATAAGTCAACAAATTTTAAATCTTTACCAAAGCCTTTTTATGGTAGATTCACTGGATGGAACCAATGGATAGTTTTTTGGAAGCCCAGGAGAATAAATAATTTTGTCGGGCTTGGACAATTAATAGTGACTGAGTTCACAGTAGGAACAGTTGCCTTAGTAAGTCACATGGAAACAAACAGAAAATTTCACCGGGAAAAATGGCTGTTGTTAGCTGAAGGATGAGTTTGGAGCAGGACCATACCTACACAGCAAGGGGAGAGTGGCTTGTGGCTGACTGACTATTGTACTGTAATAAGCTTGTGTGAAAGCAGGTGTCAAAATCAACCAAAACAAAAGTAGCACATCTGCAAGTGGTTTTGAACAGACCAACTTTAGGCAATAGAGGGTATCAAACTTAAGGTGTGAACGTTTTGTTGCTTCCCTGTCAGAACTGGAAGATGGTTTAATAAATATATCTGCTTCACACCATACTTCCCTGCCTGCCATGTAAAAAGAAGAGAAATCTGTCAGCCAAAGAAGTGATTAATTCCTTCAGCCACCAGTTAGTCAACTGAAAATAATCTGCCAGAGCCCAGTCTGCTGCCATTTCTGAAGTCATTGACAAGCAATATGAAACCTGAGTGATAAATAGCATAAGACTTTGTGTACCTCATAAAGCTATTGCATCAATAGATAATGCATTGATGCAGTGTCTTGCTTTCAAAAACAAAAATTAGTCTCAAGGCAAGGTGTGGCCCTGCTAATGTTTGCCCTCATTTGCAAACTACCCTAACTCTCACTTTTCAGTCTCACTTTTCTTGCCTCGGGGAACCAGACATTTCTGGAAAAAAAAAGTAGAAACAGCTTTTGAGCTACTGATATAAGTGAATTCCATTATCAGGTTTCTGTACCAAAAGAAGTAAGAGCTTCTGTTGCACAGAGAATTCCTATTCCAGGATGTGCCATGCAGATTTAGATATGATGATCACTGCAGTGTAATCCTGCTGTGACCAGGGACAAACAAACGCTGGACAGGAACGGCGAATTTGGACATTTGGTGAGGAGCTGAATCATCAGCACACCAAGGTCTCCCAAAGTTCTTGGAAAGCCACTGTTCATCCCTGTCATTTGTTATGTGTGTACTCGCAGTGACTTGCAAACTTGCACCAAATAAAACAAAGAACGTGCTTAGGAACAGGAACTTTGCAGTGAGTATTTGAAAGAAGAGAATAGTATTTCAAGTTATATCAATTGAAGTATTAATTAATACAAGGCAGTATTCATTTTACTTTAGTCATTGGAAAGTTAGTGCTCCAAACAAAATTAGATTAGATAAATTCCTTCCATAAGATCCATAAGATCCTACAAATACCAAAAAAGATATCACGTTTTATTTAAGGAACACTTATGTCACACTTAAAAATGGCAACATTTTCTTAATTTTCTTCTATAAAATCAAGTTCTTTTTTTTGACCAATAAGATGGAAAGATTGTAATATATGTAATGGTGCTAAGATATATGTATAATCAAATATAAGGGCATCATAATTCAGAGCATAATTAGCACTCCTAAACTGCCATTTACTTGCATCTGCTGTATTTAATTCAAGTTCCCAAATCAGATGTCTTCAAAGAAGCACCTCTCAAATGTATCATCTCCCCCATGGCAACTGAAATTTCTGAAAATACAGAAAGCTGCAACCCAGAGCTGTGGTGCTGAGCAGCTGATGGCTCAGCCTGGATGGCTTCAGGCACCGTAGGGCTGGAGATGCTGGTAGATAATGGCAGAAAGAATGAGGTTGGAAGTTACCTCTGGACTTGAGCTAATCCAACCCTGCTGCTCACAGCAGGGTGAACTAGAGCACATTGTTCAGCATGGTGTCCAGCCAAATTTCTAGTGTCTTCAAGGATGAAGACTCCAAAACATTTTTAAACATCACATTGCAGTGTTTGACAACCTTCACAGAAAAAAAAAAAAAAAAAAAAAAAAAAAAAAAAAAAAAAAAAAAAGTTATTTTCCCATATTTAAAAGGAATTTCCTGTATTTCAGTTTGTGAAATACACATCCTCTTGTCCTCCTGTCTTTGCACAGGATGCCACTGGGAAGAGTCCAGCTCCCTATTCTTTTCTCTTCCATTAGATATTTATACCTGTGGATAAGATCTCCAGAAGCCTCCCTTTCCTTAGTCTGAGCAACCACAGCTGTGTCCTGTCCTTGTACATGAGATGCTGCTGTCCCTTAACCATTTCAGCAGCCTTTGCTGCACTTGCTGCAGTCAGTCCATGTCTCTCCCTCGTGCTGGGGAGCCCAGGCTTAGACCCAGAAATTCAGATTCTCCGCCAGTACCGAGTAGAGGGGAAGCATTACCTCCTGCCACCTGCTGGCTGTGCTCTCCCTAATGCAGGCTCTGTAATGTTTATGGCAGCCTAAAATGATCCTATTTGCATTTACCACTGACAGGAGAAATTGCACTGCTGCAAATGTGCTGTGCTCCAGGTAGAAGTCTGCTCATTTGTGTTTTTGCTTGTGAAGTCAATGTGGTCAATCACAGTCCTCATGGATTCCCTGGCTCAGTTCACCTCTAATTGGTGGATTATTGAACCAATAATAAAGGGGTGATGTGGCTGTGCTGTGCATCTTTTTTCAAGGCATGGACAAACTTAATTCTTGCCTTAACTATAATGCTCGGCTTTGTAGCTTTGATTCTTTTTATTTTTCTTTTCTTCTTCTTTTTTTTTAATCATGCTTCTTGTTTGTAATTAATTTCTATCCCACTGTGTAATGATGCATTTTCAGGACTGCCATGTAATGGTGTTTGTTGGAGTCTCCCATGAGAAACTCATTACCTTTCCACTCCAGTGCAGAGGAGATGCACACAACACAGAAAGGTGACAGTCACCTAATCCATGGCACTACGAATCAAATCAGGGGTTACACAACAGGAGGTGAGAATTAAGCTTGAAGATGGATGAAAATTTGAAAAACTGAAAAAAACTCTGTATCATTTACTGTGCCTTTTTAACAGCCTTCTAAGATCAATCTAGGTGCCAAAAGGTGTGATGCCAGCTGAAGAGTGAGTTTAGTGTTGTACTATCTAAAAAACATATGAACTGAGATTAATTGTGGGGCTTTGATATCTCTGCCACCTGGTTAATATTCTCTTATTGGTTCTTGCTATAGGAAGTTGAAAACACAGTGGAGGACCTACTACCACTGATATATCTAAAGGCATCTTACCAAATTACATCAAATTCAGAAGAGGTTTCAGTGATTTATCCACACCTAACTCAATATGTCCCTTTCTGGACAATATTAAATCCTCTCAGTTAGAAATCACTTTTATTTAAGGTTCATAAATTCCTTCTTCAGGAATGTGTCTCATGCTGTTTGAAAATATCTGAAAAGGGTACCAATGTTAGATGTTTTACCTTCAGTCTTTTTCACTGAAAGACTCCCTTTTCAAATAGTTCCTGTCATTTTTTCACAGTTATTCAGCCGTGATCAGTCAGATCTGAGTATTTATCAGGATTAATGTCTGTATTTTCAACAAAGAAAGGTTTGCACAATTTCAAGTCTGCCTTGAAGGGGAGTTTTTTCAATTAATTAATAAAAGCACAGGTTCCCTCTTCTTTCATGGACTTCATACACCTGCAAGCAAGCTGTCCTGGAACAAATACTTTCTGAAGATAGAAAGAATTTTTTGTTTCTACTGAAAGTTTTCTTGGTAAACTGCTGTTTCCTGGAGGGTAGATTAGATTTACTACGTGTGTTCTAACAGTATGTCTGTATCTTGTATACAGAAGTACAATTTTGTGAAGTTCTCACGGTAAATTACCATGGAGAGTCACAGAGATGTTACAAAAGTTGTAACAGCAGTGACAGATAAATAGGATTCTTGGTTTTCATTTTCATTGGAAGATAGAGGCAGTCAGACTTCCTGTGAAACATCTTCCAGCTGGATTTGCTTTCTTGCCCAACATTCTTATTTTTAGTTGTAAGATGGGTGTAATGCTTGTTTGTACTGATCCTAATACCTCTTTTTAGGCAAGGAAGCAGTGATATTTGGCCAGATGATAAAATTATTTCATTTATGAAGTCATATTTAGGAAACTATCAATTTTAAATACAAGTTCCATCTTGGATAATTGAAAAGATCTTTGCATTCTCCTCTAACTTATATTGTTATGGCATCCTTCCTGTCCTGAGTGAGTTGTTATGAAATCTTTGTCCTGTGTTGTACTAAACATTGGCTATGCTTATGATGTGTGATCCTGAATAACTTTTAAGTTCCCTGCTGCAGGTGCATGACCTGGCAACACCCTGACTTTGTCATGGACGAGCTCTGCAAATGGATTCTTTCCCACTGTGGCTTGATTTCCATGAAAGGAAGCCTAGGCAGGCAGGCAGGCAGGCTGGCAGCAGGAAAGGAGCTGCAGTGCTTCAGAAGGGAGCACCAAGCTCAGGGAGTAGGAGTGCAGGGAGCAAACATCATAAAGTGCATGTGTGCTGCAGCATGTTTTAGCCTTTTTCACATTTTATAATCACATTAGGGAATTGATTCTTGCAGGCATAAGAATTCAAATCTAGAAAAAGTTTCATAACTAAATAAGCTCAGTTTTTGAAATGTTTGATTCATGTACTGTAGTCCACTGCTGTGGACTTTCTCTGCTACCCTTTCTTCACAGTCTCTGAATATGAGCTTCATTCAGCTGTGAAAATGATGTGAGAAGAAAAAACCCTGTGCACAAATTGGCATTCAAATTATATGCTGTTTTAGCAATATTGAAAATAAGTTCAAGTATAATTCCTGTGCATAAAAGTAGTTCTCATTCAATATTTCAGTCTCTGATCTTCTAAATCAGATAAAGTTTTGTAACTATGTAATTATAAAAATTGCTTGTTTGTTTTTATTAGGAAGGTTCTTTTTGCATTATGTTAAGTATGATGGATTCCAGCCATTTTTTACTTGTTTGGATGCTGTGAGAGGACAAATATATGCTAACATTCTAGTTCCTATACATATTCTCTCTCCATTTTCTATAGAAATTATTGCTCATGAAAATATTCTTGAACAAGCTCAGGAAGTTCCTCTTTTAGATACTGTTATGCAAACATCTGGATCTACCCTTGATTTTGTGAGGAACTATTGTGAGTAGTTAAAGGGATACTATTCTGGAAATCCTACAGTGTCAAAAGAAAATGGAATACAGTACTGTATTTTCATCACTGGAAAAGCAAGAACATCTGCAAATAAAATTATTTTGACGTCTGTTTTGCAAATGTTAGTTTGTATAGATAAATATTTCTCCTTTATTCTAATTACTTACCATGACAAATGCTTACTGACTGGCAAACCAGTACTGTAGGTATGGGTTTCTTCTTTTTAGATTTTATTCCTGGATCATTTTGGTTTGCAACTTCTTAGCATGGTCTGCACAGAGTTAAAATATAATGGGCTACTTACAGGGCAAAGGTGTTATCACCATCAGAATCTAGCTCTCAGCAGTTGCTACTGAATACTGGAAATTTTGAATATACTCATCATGCCACTAAAAACTGATTGGAGTTGGCTCTCTAATTCATCATAAAAAAGCCTGCAACCCCTCCCCTCCACTGCCCTGTTAAACTGTGTTTTTTGATATTAATAAATGCAAATAAATATTAAGCTACAGTGACTTCATTTATCTCAAGTTATCTAGTCAGACAAATCATGACTAGAAAATGAAAACTTAGCTCAAAATTCATTGGGATTTCTGTTCTGTCTTTTTCATGTTGGGATTTTGTTTTGTTTTTTTTTTTGTTTTGCCTTGTTTTTTGGTTTTATTTGTGGTTTTTTTAGGAAAAGTAGAAAAGTACTAAAGAAGGAACCTCTTTCTTACAGGACTACACACATGCAGGCAATTATCACCTGAATTTGTCATATTAAGCATATCTAGAATTGATTTCCTACAAAGTAAAATGTTGATTTCTTACTGCCTCCCCCCCAAATATATGGGTGTCTTTTCATCACTCTCAAACTTCCTACAGTAATTTTTTTCTACATCTTGGCAGAAACCTTCTATCTTATGTTAAATGAGAACATTTGTCATTATCCCTTCACCTCTCACTTGTATTCATAACAAAGAATTAGTTCCTTGCAGAGCATATTGTCCTATAATGAGCCTGACACTCCTTTTGTTCTGTAGACCTTTCCACGGAATAAGTCTATGAGTAGATTCTTTGTATTAAATCAGTACAAAGTAGCATGTTCTCAGTTTTGAATAGCTAAATATGATAATAAGACAACAAAAGAATGAAATCTGAAATTGACTTAATACAATGACTAGAAACAGAATAAGAAAAAGAGAAAAGAAGCCATGTTCTGAAAAGCCAGCAAAAAAGCTACCTGGCAAAAGAAAAAAAATATATGTAAGAGTAAAAAAATTTGTGAATTTCATAAAAGGGAAGCTCCACTGAGTGATTTTATTCTTTTGCCCCTGAATTTCCAAGTCCATACTTACTAGCTGTTCTGTGAAAATTTCCACTGCTAGATTACACCAAGTGCCACTGCTCTTGCTGCCAGATAGGCATTAATAACTATGTGCCAGCACTGCCTAGGCTTGTTCTGTTCAAACTAACACTCATAAAGTTGATGAGGAGAAATTTAAAAGCTCCTAAAGTGGTTTTTGATTTTGCTATTCTAATAATAACTAGTTTATGAGAAAGGTCTTGAAAGTTAGAGCTCTGTGATAGAGGAGTTTTGCACAGCTGGATCATGCATCCTTAAATCTGAAGTAAAAATATCCTTCAGCCAGCAGAGTAAAAGGCATTCTTCCTCAAAGAGTAAAGATCATGTGCACCTGTTAGCTTCATCACTTCCCCTAGCACTTATTCAGTATCACTAGGTTTAACATGGTTTTCTTGAGGTAGTTCCTTAGGTGGAAAGATATTAAAAAAGCAGAGTCAAAAGTACATTTGACTATGTTTGTAAAAATTTCAAATTACTTACTTAACATTAGGGACCAAAACCCCACAAAGCACATGCATGGTTTTGCAGACACATGCACCAATGCTCACTGTTCTCCTACACACCCACGTGCTGCCATCAGCATCACCAGTGACATTTCCTCTAACAGAACCACAGCTCCTTCACCACGAGTCTGAATCAAAAATAAATAAACAAACAAAAAATTATTTACTCTAAAACCTGTTTTAAAAGTGACAGTGTGGATGGTGGAAAAACCCTTTGATGGGTATTCAGGAAGGGTTTGTTCCGTTTCCAGTTGTTAATACTCCCTCTAAGGAAATGAGCATGCTTCAAAGACATCATGGGCAGCATCACTGTGTACTAAGTTATTTACAAAGCTGTGGATTTTTCAGTTAGAAAGGAATTATATAAATATCACTGTAGCTTAACTAGTATTATTTGTAGTGGCATGTTAAAGGTTGACTCTTTACAAAAGCTTTTCTAACCTCAGAAGTGTATTTCATTGTTTTTCCTGATTAAGAAAAGCACAAATACACCCCAGAAAACAAACTATCAAAAGCTAAGGCAACAACAAAAACAAAGCCAGAAAAAGATAAAAATCATTTTATGGTGCTGATCTGTCTGTCCTGGTCTCCTTCAGTTTGATTTTTCAGACAAAAGACTAAAATAGACCTTGTTAATAAGCCTGTCCAAAATGCATCCAAAAAAGAAAGAATTTTCAGGACCAGGGAGAAAAGATTCAAAAGATTGCTTACCTGCCATTTTTTCTAAAAAAGATGGCTTAATTTAGTAAGCTTTGGGATGAAACATAACTTCACATCTTCTGGAGTTCATTCTACTTCTGTTTGAACAACTGCAGCAACATGACCTTGTCACTGATTTAATTTTTAATTTTTCTGGTTTTAATATGTAATTGAATTGCAAATTGAATTAAGCCATAAATGTTTCATTGTGAAATCTAAAAATGCATATGTCTTGAATGATAATAAAAAAAAATTCTGGACTTGCTAGAAGGGACTGTTCTGATTAAAAAAAATGCTTGTTTTGGTATAAAGAATGGCAACGACTTATGCTGTTGGTCTGAAATGTTTGGACCTGGTTCTCTTGCAAAAGAGATTTTTGTATTGTTGGGTTTAGATTGTATACTGAAATAGCTGAAATAAAAGATTTTCTAAAGTAGTTTGAGAATTTTTATCCACTTCACTTTACCCAGGTACTCTATGCTTTATTTATACTCTTTGGTTGCATTTTTAAGTTGTTCGTAACTACTCTGTGAATTTTCCTAGTTAACATCGGATTGAACTAGGCAACCTTACAAGCCAACCTGCTTGTGTGTGATGGAAACATGCCTACAGTCAGATTACCATTTAAATAGTATATTACCTACACTCAGGAAAAGCCTGACAAAATCTGCTCTCCCCGTTTGTATAGCATACACTTAGCCAAGCTCTTGTTTCTTTACTCACATGTACAGATAGACAATCCAGTTTCTGGACAAGTCGATAATGGATAGATTATTTATAACAGCTTCTAAATGTTCGTGGGTAAAAATATTATCTACTTACTGCATTCATGAATGAGCTGAAAATCTGAACATTTACCATAATCATCCTTTTTTCCTAGCAGCCATAGTTTTAGAACTGCCAAAACTGAGGTGTTGTTTCTTTTTTCTTCTTTTCTGCGTTTCTTCTTGTTTTTCAATCTTAATGTTGTCAAAGAGTTGACAATAACAAAAAGATCTCAATGTTAGACAACTCATATGCATAGGAATTTAAGCAGGAGTCAACTTCCCTCCATCTGCTTTAATTCTATTTCAGTTTTATGAATCACCTCAATGCATTAACTGCTGCTGTCCCACAGGTGGACTTGTCATTTGTGACATGAAAGAGCCTCTTCTTAATATCAGAAAAAGAGGTGTTGGTGTCCTGTTGTAGGAATACATGGGAGGCTTCTGAAGGAGGTTACTGGAGTAGGCTGTGGCGTGCAGCTGGGAGCCAGCCTCTCTTTGAGGGTCTGCAAAGCAACCGCTGGAACGACTCACTGGCTTCAGGAGGAATCTCAGAGCATCCACATGGACTTTCCTGCCCTGGGTCCAAGCACGGCACTGACTTATTCATTCTCAGTAACACCAAGGATTCCTACCAGGTCTATTCGCACACGTGGAGTTTAATGTAGCATTTCAAGAGTTTGTTAGTGAAGGAGGCCAACACAAGTCTCTTTACCAAGCCAGGCTATTGCAAAGCTCTTCATTGAAGCTTCTGGAGGATTAGAAGAGCTAATTGTTGTGGCCATCAAATATATTATCTCTTAGTATACCATGCAATAATAGAAGAACTTTTCATTTCAAGTAGTTATTATATTAAATCAACAAGAAATTTATTTTAAAGAGCATGATAAATTTTCTGGAACTTATTCATATTGCCTTTTTGCAGGCAATTCATCTTGCCCATATTGCAGACTGAAAGAAAAACAAATCACAAACCACTGAAAGTTTAGCAATCAGTGTTGTTTTTAGGGCATGTGCCTGCTGATCTCTGAAATTTACAAACTTTGTGTCTTACCTATAGAGAATACTAGGTTTTATGGAAAATACTGATTACCTAATATGTGAGTCATAGCTTAGGTTTCTGTTAAGTAACAGAAATTTTTATCCAGCAGAATCTTTATTATCACTAGTATACCAGAACAAAAAAAATATAATTGTCAGAGCTTTGGCTGAATTCAAAAGGACACAGATTTACTAGAAGCAGAAAAAGTAGAAATTAAACAGAACTGACAGAAAATGGGAAGTGTGAAAAGGAGGGAGGAGAAGAAATAATTCTGATTATTTTTAGTTATACTCTTTCATCTCCTCTATTGACTCTGTCAAATATCACCAGCAGAAAAATTATGTATAAAATGTCACAGAAAGAAGAAAGCAAACATAGGTTAAATATAGATACAATGTATAAAGGGAATTTATTGTAATTTTTGCTCCCTGCTGTAGTTAACACATAGATAGACATATTTTGAAATGTTTTTGAGAAAGGGCTGCTTTATACAGTTTTATGGTCACTGAACTTCTTACATATTAGAAAAGCTCCATCTCTAACCTCCTGAGGGAATGGCACATAGGCAACTACTTTTGAAACATGATTAGGGAAATACATTCAATTGTGTCATGGAGGTTTAGGAAATGCAGTTGTGCATTTGGGACAAATCCTGGTTCTTTACAACGCAGCGGATTATCCTGTGATTGTGGCTGCCTCACCCTGGCTGCTCTGTTCCCCTCTTGCCCTCCCTTGCCTTGCACCTCTCAAGGCTTCTACCCACCAGAGGAACATTCTCCTTCTCCAATCCACATCTTCACAGACATCTCTCTTCTCATCTTATCCGGGTGAAAGACTAATGTTCTTCTCCCTTGTTTCCTCTAGAGATATAGGATACAAAATGATAACAGTATCATATATTGCAATATCATGCAGCAAGGTTCCAAGTAAAACAATTTTTCCATATGAATTCTGTTTTTCCAAAAGGTAATTCACTGTGTCTTACTCTCATATGCACTGACTTGGAGCAATGTTTACATTTCTTTTATGCATGAGAATAAATATGCACATTGTAATGTGCTTTTTTCTACGTAAAGGAATGTTTCACAGGATTCAATGTAGCTTATCTTATGCAATGGGTTGACAGGCATTGTCTAAAGCAATTTAACTTCCCTGTCCCTAGATGATACCAGAAAAAATAATTTATTTGTTATTTCAAAGGAAATATTTTTACTTCTGCAGTCCTTAATGTAGATAAACCATTGCTTTTATCATATGAAGTGGAATAACTTGAAACATATTTGAAGTACATATGCTGATATTGCTCAGTATTTTGTAAATTAATTGTATACACAAATGAGCAATGTAATATTGCTGATGTGATGTGTAGGAGTGGGTACTGGGAGCTATAGCACAGGATGAACTGTGTCACAACCAAATGCTCACCCTGGCTGCTGTTTAATTTCTGCAGCTTTAGATCCTTACTTAGGAACTTTGCATCCATTTTTCTGGCCTCAGCTCAGGTAATGACACTACATACTGAAAGCAATAAAGACTGACCATTCATTTGTGTTGCTCTCTCTCAGGCAGCTCTTCTGGACATTGCAGGCACATGAAATACATTGTATATAACATATCACTTGTTACTTCCATCTGGGTCTTTTGGAAAAAAAAAAAAAAAGAAATTTCTGGTACATGAAAAAACCTGCTGCTTATGGACTGAGCTCACGTTAGTAGCCTAGCTTCACACTCAGCTACCATTATCACTATATCCAAAGGCAAGAAATGCAGAAGGCTGAGGTGCAAAACTCTCTTCACACTGCTGGCATGCTGGCTTCAAGGGCAGTCATGACATACACAGATAAGGCAAATGTAAGGCAACATGTAAATTCAATATCTACTCTCACTATTTGATTTCTACTGGATGCCATTCTTCATTCCCTTCAGTAGGGCTACTCCTGGGATAGATGGATGGTGCACAAGAAAGATTATCTCTTAGATAATAATTTATTCAACAGCTTTTTTTAGCTTTTTACCTTAAATATTAAGGAAAAAAGTTTACAAATGCTGGAGAAGTTAGCTTTGTTACAAAGCAAAATTGAAAATTAATTATTTTAGCTATTCAATATATTCTCTCTATGCAAACTTGTGAAAACAAATTTGTGCCATCCAAATTTCGTTATATTTTTTTATTTGCTGATCTATTTATATGTTAATTAACATGCATTTTTATGCCTGTAAAAATGTTGGTGACTATAGAAAGAAATATTAGTCTCCAATTTCCATAGATCCTATTAGGAGTTGAAGTTAAGGATTTCTGAGATTAATGCTTTCTCCTTCAGGTAGTCCTATCTTTTGTTCCCTATCTCAGTGCTGGAACTCCTAAAATCCCCTTTTCATGCTGTCCACATGTCCGCAAAACATGGCCTGTCATGGAAGGAGTATCCCTGTCATATTGCCTGATGCAAAGCTCTAGAGCTTCATGTAAAGACCTTTCCATCTAAACATCTTTCCATGTAAACAAAAATTGAGTACTTTTTCAAGCCTTGTATAGAAAAAAGACAACAAAAAAACTTGACTTCTTGACCTGTTTGGTAACAGGAGGGAGCATCCTTCTTGCACCAAGAGTTAATGCAGCGCTGCAGGCACTCGATGACCCCGAGACTGCTGGTTTCAGTTCTGTACAAAGCTGCAGTCAGCTGGAGCTCCTTCATTTGCCATGCTTGAACAAGTTCAAGGTTGTAACTCCTGCCCTGCTGAAACTGTGTCAGTGAGATCAGGATCAGACCTCTGTATTAGTATAGACTGGGAGAACGCTGGTGAGAGATGGAGAAAAAGAAAACAAGAAACTTATTTTCCCTTTTTTTTTTGATCGCTCAGTCAAATCTGATTATTTTATTCGTTATTTAGCATAATTTCACCAATTTTGAGCTGGTTTGGCATTTGTACAGGTGCCATATGTGTTTCCAAGACCTATAAATTCTAATTACCCTTGCATAGGGCATCTGACATAAACTGTTTCCAGCTTCAAATCAGGCTTGGCAGCTGGGACACATGCTCCAAATTTCTATCCCTTCTGGGGGCTAAAGGGACTATAAGCCCCCTAATCAGTGCTCTGAGAGATATCCCTGCCCTGCCAACAGGGAAATCCAAAAACTTCCTTTGGCCAAAATGCCGTCACTGTCAGCTGGCTCTTTCTGTATCTTCCTATAGTGCTGTGCTGGCTAAAATAAGTAACAGTAAGTTATGTAAGCTTCCACTTTACTAAAACTATGAAACCTGAAAATAAAGGATTTGTTCATAAGTTTTTAAGATCCTTGTCTAGAAGGCGATAAATTTCCTTTTTCTCCCAAGAAAGTTGTTTTGGTTACCCCAAAATGGCAATGAATCCAGTGTACAAGGAACAGAAGGAGACTGTCAGTCTGAATTCTTGGGTCCTGAGAACTATGCCAGCTTGACAGTCTGTATTATCCTCTGCTTCCTCACTACACTTGCATTTCTCTCCCTTTCCCAGGTAGAGGAAATGAATTAGGGGAAGGAGTGAATGTTTTATGTGGGAACGTAGTGAAAAATAAGAACTGAGTATCACATAAAAATTCAAAAAAGTAAGTTGCCACCAGTATTATATTCTCCTCCTCTTTTGAACATTGCAGAGTATTAACTAGACAGCATTCATAAAAGGTATTTATTTCTAAGGAAGAAAGAAAAAAACAAAAGACAGGAAATACTGTGTTAGTGTCTGTGACTGTTATGCATTCTGTAAGGCTTCAAGGAGGTTGAGTTAAAAATGGAGACTTATTTCCTTCCCTCAGAACAATGGAAAAATCTTTTGATATTCTGGTAAACCTGTATGAGATGAAAGCAAGAAGGAAATAAAAGAATTTCACTTTCTTGAGTACTTGGGTCCATATGGGGACTCTAATTTTTATTTGATAATTAATAGAGGGGGAAAATATATTGCAATATAAGTATTTTAGTTCACACCTTTCTTTCTTTCTTTCTTTCTTTCTTTCTTTCTTTCTTTCTTTCTTTCTTTCTTTCTTTCTTTCTTTCTTTCTTTCTTTCTTTCTTTCTTTTTTTTTCTTTCTTTCTTTCTTTCTTTCTTTCTTTCTTTCTTTCTTTCTTTCTTTCTTTCTTTCTTTCTTTCTTTCTTTCTTTCTTTCTTTCTTTCTTTCTTTCTTTCTTTCTTTCTTTCTTTCTTTCTTTCTTTCTTTCTTTCCTTTCTTTCTTTCTTTCCTTTCTTTCTTTCCTTTCTTTCTTCCTTCCATCCATCCATCCATCCATCCATCCATCCATCCATCCATCCATCCATCCATCCATCCATCCATCCATAAATTTCATGCTACAAGGTAAAGTAAAAAATGGAAGGCAATAGGTCAGATTTCCTACAATGTTCCAGTGACACACTGAAAAAAGCCTTACTGTTTATCCTTCTTACATCCTCCTGAAATAAATCTTTATTAATTGTCTGTTTGAAATAAAACACAATGTGTGTCCTCATAATGGGCCATATCCTGCTATCAATATTTTAACAGATCCCCTACAGACTGTAATGTGGAGTCTGCTAAAAAATTGATGGCACCATTATGCTCAACTGTAAGTATATTTATAATTAAATTATTTTTCTTTGAATTCATTCAAATTTCTGTCTATGAGAAATTAAAGTGCCCTGGTTAAACTAATTAATTGAGAACACATTGTGTTGTGTGTATTTTGGTAATGTTTGTTTCAGTCTGAAAACCTGTCAGAAATATTCATGCTTTCCTGCTGTGGATTAACACACAAAAGTTCAGCAACTTAGTACAGATTCCAAAGACAAATTACAGCAGAAGTAATTTGCTCTGATTATAGGGAGCAATTGTTATAACTAAGTATAATATATGTACAAGTCAAGCCTTGTTGAATAAAGCTGCATAAAAGAGAGGAAGGAAGGCTACAAATTGCAGTATACAGTAAAGTTATGATAAAAACTGAAATAAAAGAATTTATGAAAAATTCCTTTTTTTGACCTTCTGACTTCCATCAAGGTTCAGAGAGCTGGGAAATAAAGTATATGAAGTTTCAGCAAATACCATAGGATCTCCACTCAAGAAGTATGTGGTTTAGAAAATAATTCTCCATGTTATTTAAAAGTTAAACAAACAAATTTTTTGCAAAATACATACTCCAATTTATTTAAGGGGAAGACTTTCCAAAATAAGAGAGAGATTACGGTTCTGGGCTGTATTACATTGGACAAAGCTTTTTAGCTGCTGTTTTCCTTTATTAACCAGCTGAATTTCTTATTGCTGAGTATTTCCCACCACTGAGACAAGGAATTAGTGAATTGCTAGCTGAATTTGAGCCCATTCTTTGTGTTCTTTTTGAATTTGAGTCTTTCTTTGTGTTCTCTTTGTTTCTCTTGGTAGCTTTTTGAGGTTTTCTTTCCTTCCCTTCCTTTAGTGCTTTGCAGCTCTTGGAAATATCTTAATATACTCATTTCAGAAACCACCTGGAAGATAAATATTGGTACTATCAATGCAAAAGATGATCAAAAGCTTTATGAATATGATACTTTTAAAATTTTTTTTCATCATGTGTGCTAGATAAAATTTAGTTTTTTAGACTTTCACACTGCATAAATACATGTATAAATCTGTTTCCATTTTTTAAGTGTTCAGAAAGAGTATATCATTAGAGTGGATGCATATATCTATAAATAGGGTTTATACATACATTTTTAAGGACCTAATTTTGAATGGCTAGATTTTTATGTGTCCTTCTGAAAGTTTTTTCAGCCCATAACAAAGAGCAGGATAAGCCAACTAAGCAAAATAGAATAGAAGGAATATCACCCTTCTGCAGTCTTTTACAAAATATGGGAAGCTTTGGGTTAGGCCCCTTAAAATACTGAGTATTTCTCATGCAAACAATAGAGTGGAGCATTCTAAACTACTTGATTTTAAGCAGAAAATCTCTTCTTTCCACAAAGTTTCTGAAAGGAATGGAAAATGGCAGTTTATGAATGATGGTTTCTTGTAATCAGAATGGAAAACTGCTTCATCACAGCCTCCTGTCTTTACCATATTAAAGCTGGGTCTGTATATCCCTTCTTGTGTGCAGCAGGAGAACATGTACAGCAATCCTTTTTATGCTGCATTCACATCATTATTCAGTAAATATTGCTAGAAGGATCTGTTGCAGAGGCAACATTCAGTGTTCATCCATAGGGTGACAATCTATGATACAAATGCATTGGATATGTGTTTTGCCAAGGTCCTTACTCCCAAAATCAGATTTAACTTTTCTATGGAAACTGGCCTAGTAATTTATGAGAACAGGAGGCAAGCAAAATTCTTCTCATCTGTATTTCTCAGCAGTAAATCAAAATAAACATTTAAGTTTAGGAACTGTTTCTCTTGCTTTTTGCAATTCTGCAGGACCAGTTTTTTCTAAGTTAGTTGCTTCATTAATTCTTTGGTATTGCAAACCAGGGAAGACGCACAGAAGCTTAAAATGTTTTCGTATTTATGTGTAGAGTTTATAAATAAATGTATATATGTTTATGTATAGAAAAGTATCCAACCCATTTAGGCAAGTTAAATGAACCCAGTTTTCAACAAATTAAAGGATCCAATATCCCATAGTAGATGAAAAAGCTCTCTCCTTTTACAACTGCACAAATGTCAGCTGCTCAAAATGGGCAGAATGACTAAAGGATAATTCTCTGTTCCCCACCCTGGTGCATGAGAAGTGCTGCAGTGTGGGTGGTGTACTCTTGCTATGTATTTTTGGGCCACCAGTATGAGACATACCACTCAGAAGATTACAAAAATATTTTCATCGATGTCTTTTTATGGAGTCTTTATCTTTATATAGCTCTTTCAGTCTGCTGCTTGGTGTAAACCTGCAATATGAGAAAATTTCTTGAAAAAACTGAAAAAAAAGAAAAAAAACCAAACTACTAAAATTAAATTTACACAACACAGTGAGGGTGAACATGCCCAGTCTGGTTTGTTTATAATTACTTTCAGCAGATCTGCTTACAAGTGCTATATGTTGATATGTCTCATTGATAAGAGACATCACAATAAGAAAAAGAACATGCAGGATTTTTCATAACAAAGGAAATTTTTTCAAAAAATAGAGGACAGTTTTTCATACAAGAGGATTGAACTTAGCCTTGTCCCATTTGCATCTTTACAGCTTAAAGATGAACTTGGTGTTTATGCTGTGACAAAATGTTAAGTCAATAGATTAAAAAAAATTAATTTTAGTTTCAAGGCTGATGCACCAGAGAGTTTGTTATTGCTGAGACGCAGATTTTTCACATGTGCAAATTTTGCACTAACATAGTAAAATTTATTGAGAATGGTCTTTAATACTATTTAGGAACATTTAGGGACATTATACATTTCACATAAACTATTAGACTTCCTATCTTTAGTAAAGGCAATAAGTTTCTGGAATAAAGCTGATCCTACTAGCTGCATGATGCTAAACCATGCTTCAGTTTCATTTAAATGAACCATAATTACAGTTGCAGTTGAATCCCAACACCTGCCTTAGCTGATTACAGTAAAAAAAAATCAACAAATAAGCATAGCTTCAAAGGAATAAAATTAAACCTACCAAATCCCTATGACTGCTCCAGCAAAGCTGTGGAAAACAGATTAGAAAAGAGCTCAGTGAGATATGTTGTGAGGCAGACAATATAATATTCCTTTTGTATTACGTGGTAGAGCAGAGAAGCTTTAAAGCATGAGCTTTAAACTGGCAGTTCAGCTGGTGTTGAATTGTCCTTGGCTGGAGCAACACCAAGAAAACAGGTTTTGCATCTCTCCTGGTCCTCTCTCCCAAATATGTACAGGTTGACATGCCTAGAGTCTTCTGATGCCATCATGTAGACACCATGTAGAATTAGAAGAGGGCACAAAGAAAGCATCCAAGTTTCCTGTATTTACTGCCTCCTGAGACTGATTTTTGTGGTTTGAAGCAAAATTACATGCTTCAGGTGTGGATAAAGTAGAAAGAATCGTATTAACCATTCTTGTAATTGTTATAAGAGAGTTAACGCTAGTGTTATCTAGCATGCAATGTTAATTTATCGATAGCAAATGTTAATTTATTATGTATGTTAATGTTAATTTATTGATGTAAATAGTACATTTATCTTTTAATGCACCAGTCTAGAAAACACTATGGATTTTATCAGGGAAGTGTTCTTTTTTAAAGAATCTGATGCAGATTCTGCATATCAATCATGTCTTAAATTGTCAGCTCTTATTCTAAACTTAACATTCAAGCAACACAGCAAAACCACCTTTGTTCTGAACTCAGTGGGATGTGAAATGCCAGCATGGCAGAAAAATACGATTTCTTCCTGTAGAAACAGACCATCAGACCATCAAAGATGTCAGGATTAATATGAAGTGGGCTGTCAGAAGAACTATCTGCACTGAAAAAGCAGATAAACAGATTTCAAAATGGGAGTTAAATGCTTTTTCTTTTAAAGTATTAAAGACCAGCTATAAGTTCATTTCTATGTCAGGAGTAAAATCTATGCCATCTGGTAGAACAAGAAAGTTTTCAGGCTCTAGTCACAGTGAATGCAGCTGGCTCTGCTGAAGACTGTCTATACTGCACATTGCAGTACAATGTAGAATTTCCAGTTATGTATAAAAGGAGGGCCTTGAGTACTGGGAGGAATAAAGCCACATTAGTTAAGATTTCTGCTTGGATTAATACATACTGCTTTTCATCATAGGGTTTGTGTAGAAAAATTCCAGTTGGATTATCTTCAATGGAAATGTTGCTATAGTGCTTCTAGTTTCCAGTCTAGTGCCAGCATGACTGTGCTGGGATATCCTGAACCTGATTTCATAGGCAAAATTAATAGAGATCATCATCTTGAGTATGTGCTACTCCAGTTATGTAAGAGTCAATTTACCTACACACAAGTAATCTGAAGAAGTCTGTCACTTGTCACAAACCCAGACTGAGGATGTTGCAGAGGAACTGCCAAGGCACCATCTCATGGGAACTATTAGCCTTCCCTGCTCACAGGAAAAAAAATGTGTGAAAATGACACTTTTGTGCTTCCAAAGATATTGAAAAAGTGGAGTGTAAAGCCACCAGAACATTTGGCAGGCTGGAACACATAGTGTGAAAAGCTGATAGACTTTAATTTGTGAAGTCTGGAGAAGAGGAGGCTCATGAGGGTCTCACTGGTTTCTTTATTACTTCATGGGCATCTATACAGGACATGGAGCCATAATCTTCCCAGTACAGACTGCAATAAGTGTCAAGATAGCATAAACAAACTTAATCAAGGTCATCAAACTCAGGACAGTGAAAGGAAAACGTCTTCACAGCGAGTGTGGTCACAATCAGATGTGATCATCTAGGGGGGTATATCCCATCTGCATCTTTTACATGTAAACTATGTGAACAGTTTCTATGGTGTCTCAATTCCGTTAACAAACTTTCTCCTATCAGAATGTAAAGAAAAATTAGTAAATTGCCCCATAAGTATCACCAGTAGATGAAAAATAGCTATGTATGTCATGAATATTTAGAATTCTTATTCCACAAAAACTTCTCATGTTTTAATACAAATATGGAGGGAGGTTGTTTTCCTAAGGATAACTTGATTTGAAAAAATACTGTCTAAACAGAAAGTGTTGCAAGTAATTTATTTTGAAATACAAAGGCTTTTGGTACAAAGTATTTATCCACAAACTGGTTTGAAATCCTTTTTTGTTCTTTAAGTTGTCATAGAGCCAAATTCTGCTTAAAGAGTGAAGCATGTGGCTACACTGGAGTCAGCATATATGAAGTCATTGAAAGTTTATAAATTTATAATGTTACAATTTGGTTCAAACTATTTAGCACTTCTGCCTAGAATTTTTCAAAAATTGTTAAATAATCTCAATGCAAAGCTTTATTCTAACTGCTTTTTGATGCATTTTGTAGAGCAGCTGACTGGTGCTCATCATGTAACAATAATGAGTGGCTGACTTTGCAGTATGATCAGCAACCATTGTTTCTTGAGATAAAAGGCCCCTTGGGCTCAGCCTTGCAAAGTGCACAGCATTCTGGCTGCAGTTCTGCCAACTTGGTCAACACATACATGATATTAAACATCTGAGTCAGCTCCCAAAAATAATGAGGCTGCACTTGCATTCAAAGACAAACACACACTAAAACATCTCTCTGGGCACAGCACGCATCGTCCTGCAGGACTGGCTTTCTACCTGATGTGCTTATGCATGAGCATCAACTTGTCAGATGCTCTACTAAGCCACAGTTTTACTCCTAGCAGAATGGCTGACAGCAGCTTGGGAAATGTGAGGTATAATACGTGTCAAGAATTTGCTGAGAAAATGAAAGAGGCCATACCCACAGTTGGTACTGATGTGCAGCATAATCAATTGTCTGTATTGTAGATTCATGCAGCACTGATCAGGTCAGAGGCTTCCTGCAGGCTAACAGCTAGCTGATAGTCCAAGGTCATTTACAGTTATAGTGTAGAGATAAGTTTGATAGTGTTGCAGCTAGCTACAGGGCTAGAAATACATGCTCTGCAGAGCAATGCTTAAAAACAGAAACTCTGTGGTTGAATACTCTCTCACAGCCAAAGGGTGAAGACTGCTGTCCAGTGAAGATACAGTCAGATCATTCTTCCTTGGAATATATATATATATAAGCCGTGATTTTTGGTGCTTTTACAGAGCTGCAACTTGTTTTTCTTCCATTTTGATTTTGTCTTTTATTTAGGAGATGCATGACTGCATCAGACCAAAACAGACTACTTGGGCTAAAGTACATAAGGTTTTTTACTCTGTCATATTACTTGCTGCTCTTGTTGCAAGTGTTAAAAGCGAACCACATAATTGCTTTTCATCAGTTTATTTTATAAACCAACCTTTATTTCACATACAATGACATTGAAAGAACCAATGCAAAGCCTTATTTTTCATCAGGTGTTTCCAACAGGCAGTGCAAAGATTTAGAATATTTTACTGGCATTACTGAAATCTGTGTAGCTGATGAGAAGTAGATGATGTGAGTTGCTGCAGTACAGGGTGCAAGGGCTGGCTGGGTGTCCTGCAGTAAGGGTGAGGGCTGCTGTGCACGCTCCTCCTTTGGCCCATTGGCCAGGGCATGCTTCCTGAGGGTACATTATAAATGTGTTTGCAAATTTGAAGAGCATGGTGATGAATTAGGATATACACTACAGAAGAGGGTGCTGACTCTTAAGTTAGCAAGTCACAGACCTTTGCTGCTGACTCCACCATCCATTAAGAAAATGCTTGATCTCTCTCTCTCTCTCATCTGACATTTCAGAGTACACTGTGGGAAAGAGAAGTTCCAATTGAAATTCAAGCCAAGTAAAACAGAAGAGAAAAATGCATTCTGTGAACTGAAAAACTGGGTTAGAGGTTTGCGCAGATGGAAGGGGCTCCAAAGGGTCAAACTTTTGAAATCCTTCAAAATAACTTTTGTTTTAGTTATTAGTTTGACAAATAACTAAAAATAACAATGAACTTAAAACTTACATTTTGTTTTTTTAACTTTTGCTGTTCTGCAACATATTAAGATATTTGCCACTGTTTAAAATAAATAACTTTTCCATAGTATGATTTAAAAGAAAATAAAGCAAACTCCCAACAACCCATCTTAAGTCACTTGGTTAAGAAAACAGTGTACTTACTTATTTTAATGTAATATTCATATATTTCTGAACATTTTAATATCCCCAAGTACATTTCTGTGCCTATAGCTATATAAATAGCTAATAGTATAATAGCTATATAATAATTTATGCTAGCTAATAAATACAATAAATATTTAGCTAATAATAGTTTAATAGCTATATAATATCTATTCTAGGCTATTGCTGTGTCTGTAGTGGACACTGATGACAGTATTTGAGCACAGTTATTGAATATTACCAAATTAGCTGGAATACACACACTGAGTTGTCTGATACAAACTACCTAATAAATCTGTAGGAAATTTCATGGTGATTGCTAAAAATCTGCAAGGGAAACACTATAGCACATTTGTGGCAATGAGACATGTTGAATAATGTACATTTTGAATATTTTCTCTTGTGATTTGAAGCCTATATTTGCATTGACTAATTGTGAAGCAGACCTCAGAAATAGCAAAATAAAAAAAAATTGGTAGATTGCTAATGGATGGCACGCACAATCATTAATAGGACTTCTTTGGTTATTTTAATTTGCTTGTATACTAAATTTAAAACAGAAGAATATGGTTGGGTAAGGAATTCTGAATCTGCTAGTGTTCATTTAGGGTTGCAAGTTCAAGGGCAGTTATTGGGTCTTATTCCTTATTTACCAAGAAGTGTTGGATCAAATGATCCTTAATATCGTCCAACCTGGTATTCTGTTTCTATCATATGATTTTTCTATCAGTATATGACTCATGTGAGAATACTCCTGGCCTTGAAATGAATTGGTCTTTGTTTACACAGACAGCTATGACTGACCTGAATCTTCCTCCAATCCATATTCAAAGATCATTAATCTAAGAACTCCTCCACAGTGCCCCTGGGAAACCACCTGGTATCAGGTAAACAACATTCCTATTTGTCAAAATTTTAGAATTTATGTGTTAGACTTTACTGGAGTGCAGGATGTTTTTAAGTGTTAACACAACAGTTCAATCTTGCAGCACTTCCCTCCCCTGCCCCTTCTCAAAGCTGTTTCACGTGGACACAACCCAGAAAGGCAAAGGAGTTGCCCACCTTCAGAGTCATCTGAAAGAGTCTCACCATGAGAGTTTAACCATATCACAAAGAGGATGAGGGGACTGGAGACATCTCTCAAGAGGACACCTGAGGGAGCTGGGCCTGTGCAGCCTTGAGAAGAGATGCTTGAAGAAGAGGCATACAAATACTTTGAGGGCAGATGTTCAGAGACTGGGGCCAGACTCTTTCCAGGGGAGCCCAGTCAGAGGATAAAGGGTTACAAGCACAAACTGAAACACAGAAAGTTCCACCTGAAAATGAATAAAAAAAAATTTTCTTTGAGGGCAACAGCACTGGAACAGGCTGCTCAGAGGAGCTGTGGAATCTTCTTCCATGGAGATACTCAAACACCATTTGAATGCAATCCTGTACAACCTGCTGAACCTGCTTTAGCAGGATGGTTGGACTAGAGATCTCCAGAGATCTTTTCAAATCCCACCCATTCCGTGATTCACTGAGAAGGGACAAATGGAAAATAAAGTCTTTGCATGAGGGAAAAATGCAAGAAAACCTAAGCAAAGACAAATTTATGTTCACATAAATTTCCATTCAGTTAGGTACACAAACAATGCAACTGAAAAGAATTAAAAATAGTATTACCCAGTTAAAAATAATACTTCTTAACAAAACCCAGAGAACACAGCATTGAAATTGTGCTCAGAAAGACTACTTTCTCTGTCTTTTTTCATTTTTCATCAGGAATATCAAAACACTGCATTTCTTTTCCTATTGTTTGACTTGAATTGAAATACTGTATTTCATTTGATGGTCTCCAAATGTTTAACATTTGTCAATTCAGTACTTCCAGGGGTGAGGGAGAGGTCTGCAATGGTGCCACAAATATCTTATTATGAAAGCAGATGTCTAATTTATTTCCTCTGTCTTGGCTTTCCTGGTTGAACTACTGCCTTCAATAAATCTAGGGCAGATTACTGTCTGCCTGAGCATCAGAGTGCACAGGAGAGTCAGCACAGCTGACTGTGAGTCCTGGAAGAAGAAAACACTTTGATTTTAGTACACCTGGGCTGCCCAGGGGCTGTGGCTGAGTCAGTGCTCATCTCACCATCCTTGGTACAGACCCAATGTGCCTGTGGCAGCAGTAACTTGGTGCATGTTGGCATCGCCTGTCAAGCCCAGGAAACACCTGGGAGGGAGCACACAGAGTTGGTTCTCTGTTGCCATGGCTACCTGCACTGCCATCCTCTAAAACCAGTGTCAGTACTTTGGTCTTTTGTTCATGTCTGCAGTGGAATAAACCTGAAAATAATAACAAAAAGTAAAATTCATTTCACATGCTTGTTGTACTGTGGATTATAGGAAGTTATGAAACCATAATTTGTCTTAGAAAAAGCACTGTGGAAGGCACTAAAATGCCAGAGTTGATTTCCACTTTTGTTTAAATTGTATAAATTGTTTATTCAAGATTTGCAAACATTGTTTCTTTATTACAACTGTATTTTTCACTTGCAGCTCTTCCAACATGACATGATTAAATATAACAGGAGTAGCATTCAACCCACATAAAAATAATCATAATCTGACAAAGTGCAAAGTAAACTTTATTAGTCCTTTTGACAGACCAAGAGAGAGTATCCAGAAGCTTTCTTAAGATTTTGTGTAGTAGAACCTATTAAGGAAAGAATTTACTGAAGCTGATATAGCAATATATAGTCAGAGAAGGATATAGGGCCTTATGGGTGACATAAGATGAGAAAATATAAAAATATGCAACCGATTATAAAAACATGATAGAGGACCTGCCTTTTAGGTTGTTTCTTAAGTGTTAGGCTTTAACAGTTCCTAGACACATGGCAGGAAAGCAGCTATGGGAACATAAAATTTGATTAATTCTATAGAAAGCTGTCATCAGTGATCTGCATATTTTACAGCTCATTGATTTTTGTATTCCAAAACTCGAGGGCTAAGAGAGCAAGACTCTATGGCCAGGGCACAGAGACAAGGGGCCTGTGCAAGAGTGTTCTGCCTTCCTGGGAGCCCTGTGAAGCCGGGACAATCCCTCTCCTTCTGCAACAATATACTGCAATGTAGTCAATATATTTGTACCTGGTTTTATCTTCTTTAAACATCAGAAGTAGTCTGAAAATTTACATTTTTATAAGTCAGAATAAAAAATGGCAATTTTCAAAAATAAAAAAAATTCTCAAAACCTATTCTGGACCTGGTCTGTAACTTGCCTAAATTGCTGCTTTTTGAGTATTCATCTCTTAGTTAAAACAGTAAGACTCAATTAGATTGGATTCTATTGAGTAAAATCCTGGGAAACTGTGATTTTAGAGTATTATCGGTATACATAAAACAGCTCAGAATAAAACAAACTACCAGCCATATAATTGACTTGTTCAGTTATTTAGGGAAATAAAGGTATATCACATCATAGGAGAAACTCAAGTCTGGTGGTCACATTGGAGGATATCAGGTATTTAAATAACTCTTCACAATCTTTATGGAAAGTCTCTTAGAAATTTTCTGCTTATTCTCTCTGAAATTTGTATTTTTTTCAAGCCAAGCTCCTACTTTCTAGGTTATTGTCTCAGTAAAAATGAATAAAACTGCATAGTAACCAGCTGAGTACTTCCACAAGCCTGCTGATATTTGAAGTAAGTGAGGGGAAAGCACAGGAAAATACACTAAGAGCAATTAAAAATTTATACCTTTAGGCAAGTCCATGTCCTCTGCTGCTTTAACATCTAAGTCTAGCACTAAAACTTGAATTTCCTACCCTATCTATAGTATAAAGCATGGCAGTATAATCAGTTTCAGAAAAAAAAAATTACTCCTAGAGTCAGGTTTTGCTTTGCCTCTGACAGAGTTGTGCAGTGCATATGTCACTGTAAACTTGTCTCAAGACAGTTCCATATGTGGTTTAGGGAATTTAAAATAACTATAGTTGTATCAAAGAGTTTTGATAGCAGCTATTATGACATGATATTTCAGTGAAAAAATTACTGGTGAGAACTGGGGAAAGGTTTTCACAATCATTAGATGTAATAATAGAAGTAGCTGGCACAGAAACATAGCATTTTTATTTCCCTACAGTTATTTTTGCACTTAAGTGCCCCCCACCCAGCAGGTAATGGGCAGATCCAAAAGCAAGCAGTTTGCCTCCTCAAAGGCATGGATATAAAATTGGCTGGTTTATACCTGCAGTTTATGAGACTGTTTCATTCCTGGAGCACTGTTCAAAGCACTGTGCAAGGCATCAGGTCAGAGATTGTTGAGACTAAATCCAGCCCCCAGCAAGGACTGTCACCTCTTTCATGTAAAAATGACATTGACTGTTCCTGTGGAAATGACCCGCCTGTGAATGAGGATCAAATGTGAGAGACTTACTTTCTGCTTCCAGTTATTGATAAATATATCTGGAAATTTGAATCCAATCAGTATTTCCTACTAATAATTAATCTTTCCTACTAAGGAAAAATGCAGCATCTTCAGTCTTGCAAAACTGCTATTCAGGGACAGAAAATTCACGTTTAATGTCTAAATGTATGGTATTTGCTGGAGCTTCATTCCAAAATCACAAATCCCGGATAGCTGCACCTGATAGCAAAGGTTGCATACTGTCATACAAGCAATGAGTAAGTGAAAACTCAGTGAGAAAGGTGAGAGGTGCATAGTGATTTGGAAAGGCTAAGAATATACAAAATTACCAACCTGTGTGGAAAAAATTAGACAGATTTGTCCCATAGGGCCATTTTTTTCGTATTTGGTTCGCACAAAATATAGGAATTCTATTTACAGAAATGAGTTTGAGGTTAGATCTACAAAGAAACTTAATGAAATGCATTTGATAGCTTTGGAAAGATGGGGCTCATCAGTGACTGTTTGGTACAGGGTGGAACCTGCCTGGCCTTGTTGGGCACTGCCAGCATTACAATGATCATATTCCAGAGAATAAGCCTTGGAAATAGAATAAGGAGAATATAACTAGAACTGCTTCCACTGCCTGTGCAAACATCCTACTGAAGCTCATAGCAGAAGGCATATAAAATAACTTTGATGATCAGGCTATATATATTTATCTATGACATTTCTCTGTCAGAGGATCAAATGATTATACTAAACAAAACTGTGAGTGGTATCTATTTTCACATCTATATTAAGAATATGTAGCAATGCATGCCAGGATTTCTCAGTTTTCATTTATTGTTTTGACATCAGCAAGCAAAAGTGGGTGTCTTACACCACCATATGACAAACAGCAGATGATATTGCATGGTCACTGTGGAAACTGCATTTCTGAAAAAGAGGTTCATATTTGTACTTTTTTAATGAAGATAAACCATAGCATTTTTTTCAGTGTGCTTTCTGTAACTTTGCTGCCAGATTGCAAGAGTTACAAGTAAAAAGAAGGAGAAAAAAATAGCTAGGATTCTTTTATTTTATTTTATTTTATTTTATTTTATTTTATTTTATTTTATTTTATTTTATTTTATTTTATTTTATTTTATTTTATTTTCTGAAGTCATTAACATCATTCAAAGTTTAAAAACTATAATATTCTACATGGAAGAAATAGACTTTCCAGGAAGAAGGTGACAGTTCACTCATCTTGGTAAAAGTGTATCAAGGACAACAGAAAGCACTCACTGGTTTTGATGGGAGGTGGTCACTTGATATATGAAGCAGATTCAAAAATACGCATTTGCCTTCAGTTGGGATGCACTAGGTATTGATTCAGCGCTGTTCAGAGACAGTGAAAAAGGCTGATGGCGTAGTTATGGAACAGGTTGCTCACCAACAGCAAAGGTCAGTAGCATTGCAATAAAGCCACGACACTGAAGTAGGGAATATTCCCCGATGAGGAATACGGACTCCACGCTGGCCAAGGAAGTGTTAGGAAGCTGCTGTAGATTTAAATAACCCTCTCCTATTTACTTTCAAAATTATTGTGGAGGAGAGGTGCCAGTTCAGTTGACAGAGGTTGAAGGAAGCTTCTCTCCTTCGCTGGTGCCTTTGTGACGTTCTGGGGTGGATGGGCATGACCAGGTTTCCTTTCCAATCCGCTGCTGCCAGCTGTGGCTGCACAGGCATGGAGTGTTTTTTTCTGTCCTGCATGGGACTGGCCTTCTTGACACAGGGCTGTGGAGATTCAATGATGCAGCTCCACTGCAGAGAACTGAAAAGCAGATATGGGTAATACACTTGGAAGAGGATGTCTGCAGAGCAGTCTGCAATTACATTTCAACAATGTGATGGGACCATTTCCAGTGTGGCCAGGTGCTTTGTTTGTCCTTCTTTTGGTGAATCTTTTTTATCACATTGAGTCAGATAAGGCCAAAGCCCTCTTGTATGGAATCTGCATCTGTGCTGTTGAATGTGATGCTGAGCTGGTAGAAATAAGAAAGAGTGGTGTCACTGGGACGTGCCTCTTTGCCAGGGCAGTCTCTGAGAAGCAGGATCAATTCCTCAGTGGTGTGGTAATGCAGGCCAACAGCTCCTTGCAGTGATGTAGGGTCATGTATATGTGCATAGAGGAACTTTTAGAGTCAAAGCATGTAGCTCTGTAATTCACTTTGGTGCTCGTCCACTGCAGGAGGAAAAATATTCTTATTTATGTACTGAGCTTTCTTTTATGCTGCACATAGATTGCTGGGGCTCCTCAAACACAAAAAAAAAACCCAAAAACAAAAAACAACAAAAACCCAACACAATGAAGAAACAAACAAGGCAAAATGAAACAAAAAACCAAAACAAAACCAAAACAAGAAAAAATAAAAAACAAACCCAACCAACCAATCAAAAAACCAAACAAACAAAAAAAAAAGCAAAAAAGCAAAAGTATGAAGGATTCTTCATATGTTAAGAACTTGCTATAAATTCTTTAGA
Source organism: Melospiza georgiana (assembly GCF_028018845.1). Taxonomy (NCBI): domain Eukaryota; kingdom Metazoa; phylum Chordata; class Aves; order Passeriformes; family Passerellidae; genus Melospiza; species Melospiza georgiana. The sequence continues at coordinate 13,698,893 of NC_080434.1, forward strand.
ATTATTTGGTGGTAGAACTGTTTTCCAACCCTTCGCAGCATCTTCAGAAAAGAAATCTGTGTGAAAAATGGTACCCCAAGGTTTCAGGTAAGTATTAGCACTATAGAAGTGTTTATTTTGGAATCACTGCACTAAATATCTGTGGTTTTGAAAAAAACAAAAATTGCAGCAATGTGAGCTTTCCTATCAGTAGAGATTTCATGGCAACTGCCTGGTGACCATTAATTCAACATTTCATTTGGATGTGACTTTGTCCTTTTTTTTGCAAGCAGTTTGTCTTCTCTTTGATAGAACAAACCAACAAACAAAGACCAAAAAAGAAGCATTACCCTTATTTCAACTCTCAATAATGGTATGATGAATTAGAACATGTGAAGATATTTAAGCCTTTAATTTGACAAATTATGCACCCATCACTGCATATTAAATGTTAGGCAGTAGCTCTGAAAATGGCCTTTCATTAAGATTGTGCTTTACTTAGTAAATATTTGATGTGTGCCATCTTAGATGGAGTAGCTCACTGTAAATTTCTTTTGCTTCTAAAAAGTCTAAAAGGCTAAACAGCCTTAACAGTAATTTGAAACATAGCTCTCCTATCCCAGACTTACTTAAGACATATCTTGCCAAGGATGGTAAGGAGCATTCTGGAATGTAGCAGGCAAAAAAGCCCTGCAGCAAATTCAGGGCAGACCAGACATCTTATATTTTTAATGAGTGCCACAGGGCTCATAAGAGTTAGACAATAAAACACAGGGATAGGAGAGTTGGTCTGAAGTGGAACTAGAAATGTAAATTCTCTCTAAGTCTTTAACTATTATATTCCAACAACTTGCTCAATCCCTCAAGCTCATTGCACATTATTTTTTATTTTAAGGTCCTTGCAGACACAGCCGTGCTACAACAGTCCAGATCAATCTGGTTTTAGGCATGTCCAGCCACTTCTTTCATGTGTCTTGTAGCAGATGATAACCCTTTTTTTCATAGCCAAGAGGCGAGACCAGAAAGTCAACCTAGTGTCAGATCATCCTGGATCTGGACGTGTTCCAATTCAAATTTTCCTCTTTGCATTAGAACACTATTCTCACTAGCTATATCCTCTGCTATTCTGAGACAGATTCTTTTTCCCCTGGTTGAACTGAGCCACAGTGCAGAAAACTCCAATTCATCAGAGTATCCCAAGATGAAATCTGTTTTACATTATGCAGTAGATCAATGTGGACTGCTCCAAGTGCAAGGGCCAATAATTTATGCTGGGCTGTATTATATTCACAACTCATGGCCACAGTTACCAGAACTTTATTTCTAGTCCTGAGGCAATTTTTTTAAATTTTTCAGATTTGCAAATCCTCATCTGTTTCAGTAAAAAACTACTGGCATTTCTTGCAGGCTACATTCACTTAGACCAGATTAATAGGTAGCTATTTGTTAAACTTTTAAATAGAATAGTGTTTAAGGTTTGGCGTGCACTGGACATGTTAATGGCAGGCAAATTTGATCTCTGGTTTGTATCATGTATAATAGGCTGCTCTATTATGACTGTAGTATAGCTGTGCCTATGCAACTGTGGTTGTGTCCTGTTTAGGCTGTGAACATTCTGCTTTTGCTTGTGGACATATTGATTCCCTCTGAGTCATTCCCTCTCCTGTCAGAGTTGCCAACAGTGATAATTACTCTGAAAACAAACAGAACTGGGTTCAAGGCTGCCACATTTTATTCCGTGGTTTCTGAGGCAGGCAATCAAATATGAGAAGATAAATGCCAGCCCTCTCTGATTCTCCTGGGGAAAGTTTGGCCACTTACACCACAAAGGCATTTCAAATGCTTCTAAACCTTGCTAATACACTCCCAAAGGAGCCCAGAGCTGTAAGAGGAGCAGGACGCTGAAACCAGGCTATTGCACGATACACACTTTTGTAATTCCTCTTAAGTTGATAAGTTTATGAGTCTTTAAACCAATTCAGGTGGTTTTGCTTTCCTAGCACAACTCCGATTGGAGGACTGTCCCATTCTTTTGCTACTGAAAATGGTAAGAAACTTTTGTCTTATTTCCTGAAGCTATGCAGAGCAAGTTTTGGCTTTTTAAATTTTCCTCCACTGTTTATATAGCTCTCATATAACTCTGGTAGCTCTTTTCTTCCCTGGCATACCATGACACATCAGGAAGTATGTCTAAAAAGAGCACTCAGTTTTTGTTGTGCTAAATGAACCACTTTAATATATGCCTCCCTGGACATTGTAGCCCATCCCATCACTAATTCTGACACCAGGTTTGCATACGCGCCGTAACTAAAACTCCATCAGTCTCAAAAATGTGTTTTAATCTTGGTACATTAAGGAGTTGGTTCCCTGCATATCTCTGCTGTTTCATAAGCTTGTTCTCACATCCATCATATGCCAAACTCACTGAATATGCAGCCATCCACAAACTGTTGTGCTCGGGCTCATATGGAAACTGAGGCACATATGGAACATTAGCTCAAGCTGCAGTATATACTTACTAGCCTTCTAAATTCACTGCCAAATATCAGTATAAATAAAACATCCAGGGTTTTATCATTCTGCATAACAAGCAGAATTTTACGCTTGCAGAAGTAAATGTTGGTTAAGATTAAAAGCACCACGCTTGAGACCTGTGCTGTTGAATTTTACTCTGAATCTATTAATTTATCTCTACCTGACAGTCAGGTAGACCTGACACTTCAAAACAGTCTTCAGATTTTGTCTCGCTCCATGAATCTCTTTCTATCATTACTTAACATCTTACCATTCAGATTCAGTTATTAGTTTCACTTAAAAAAAAGAAAAAAAAAAAAAAGAAGCAAAGGAAGTATCAATATTGGAGAATGTCACAGGCAAAAGGTTTCAAAAAATGGCGTTTTTTTACCATCCTTGGGGGATGAATATTCTAAAATGACCACCATCAGCAACCTTTACAGCTGAATTGTGTGTGTGAGTTTTAAAGCTAAAAGAAGGCAAGAAAGTATATTTTTTATCCTTCCACCAAATAAAAACAGAACTCTGTTGTATCTGTTGATAGAAAAATATATGTTCATGACCAGCATGAGAGAACTTGGTTCTTATAAGATTCTGTCTTTGAGAGCTGTTGTTCTGCTTCATGGAAAAATCTTAAAGGGTCTGGGACAGGAAAGTTAATACTCATCTTCATATTAAATAAGTCCTTTCATGTTTGCTCCAACATGTTAGACTGTCACAGCCCAGCATGTGCACATCTTTATACTAAATAGAAGGGAGTTCAGTGTGTAATTCCTTTACAAAAGTAATTGCACTGTACTGCAGCCAAACTTGAGCAGAATATTGGCATTTTATCAAGTTGTATATTCAGAATAATGAAATTCAGTGAAAAAATACAAGTTGCTGTCTTTGACAGGATGGATGACATTCAAAGCCTATGAAAAGTAGAGTTAAATGTGAAAGCCTTGGTTCTTGATACTGCAGCTAGCTTGTAAATTTGGACAGAGCACTGTGAAAAGCAGCTATGGCTGGGATCTTTTCTTTAGTCAGTTAACTACATAAATGTCCATGGACTGTGTTCCCGTACTTTTGCTACAGCTCAGGATAAATGCAGAAATCCAAAGGAAAGCTGCAAAGCACAGGCTGGCAGAGGAAATACTTGCTAGAGTAACTGATGAAAAGGCTGAATATTATCTGGCTAAAGCACCAACTTCTCAGTTTCTGTTTCTGCGGTCTTATTGGTGAGTTGCAAAGTTCTCATTCTAAATGCAAAGATAGACATTGTAGACAATACTGGTGCTTGATCATCAATACTAGCAATAAACTAATACCCAGGAAGAGAGCAAAAGTTAATGGTGTGTGTTGGGTTGGCCCTGGCTGGATGTTATATACTCAGTAAGCCAACTCCATCACTCCCTCTATACCTGGTCAGGGGAGAGAAAATAAAACAAAAGGTTATGGTCAGCTCATTGCAGGTTGTTTCTCCAACTGCTCAGGGAGAGCAGTCCTTGCCCTGCTCCAGCATGGGGTCCCTCCCACAGCAGACATTTCTCCATGAACTGCTCCAGTGCGAGACAATCCTTACAACAGGATTACTTATAGCTTAACAGTGCTATTAAGCACTATTGAGGATGAACTTGTGCATGACTGTTGATCGCGGATATGGGTAAAAGTCAAAAAAGCAGCATTGCTCATATAACATCTGTAGGACTCAAGTAGCACGTAGAGCCACACAGATAGCTTGAGTGATAGTAAATGCATTGTGTGTTAGTTATAATTCAATTCAGATTTATTCCTGAGGGAACACTTTAGTATTCTGAAAAGTTATATACTTCATGTGTAAAGGGACTGATGCCCTATGTAAGAGAGTATGTATTTATACACAAATGCAGTAAATTTGAGCATTGTAGATTGCAATAAAAGAAGAGGAAGTGGGACTATTTCTTGCTTGAATTATATGCCACATGGTATGTATTAACATGATACTTACCAGAACATATTTATTCTGGCCTCCAAGCTTTCCACGTAAACGAGGAACAAAGTCAAACATTCAGGGAGAAAAGAGGAATAGAGATTTTAGGGAAGCTAGGTAAGCTAGTCCAATAGAATAGAATAGAATAGAATAGAATAGAATAGAATAGAATAGAATAGAATAGAATAGAATAGAATCTTAACATTCATTAATGTATCTAAAACTTCACACACGGTGCATTAATTGAATAGTTACCTACTTAAGCAGTAAGAAACAAGATGGCAAATGCAGGGAGCAGATGTTTATAAATCACCAGGGAAGCAGGATTTTTTTTTCATTTTCTAAGCAACTTTAACCTCCTTTTCTATATAAAGTCACAGGGCCAGGATTGAATAATCCTGTTGCCAAATATTTTACATATTTCAGAAGCACACAAGAAAACCTCTCAAAAAATATTGTACTACCAGACTTTATCAGAATGTGGTGACTTTAATTGTAGATTGGGCCTTGTGCACCTGTCAAGGCTTGCTGTCCTTCTCATGTGAAAACACAGACATGAAGGAGAGTGAAGTAAAGGAAACCCACCATAAATCCAGTCCCACTTCACCCTGTGCACCACAGGGTGTATATGCATGTGAGCTCTGCATTTGGTGTTTGGTAGAGCACTTGGATTTACTCTTAACTCTTGTGGCATTAACAAAATAGCAAAGCATCTCTTTACATATGCAGAACCCAAATATATTTTTAAATCTGCCACTTGTTTACAAAGAATATTTGGATGACCTGTAGGTCTTGATTTTTTCAAATGAGTTTTGAAGGGCTGTGAAAAAGAGGGGGCTGACCATGTCTCCATTCTGCTACACTCAGTATTTTTGGCATTTCCTGCCTACTAAATGCCTGAAGCTGGAAAAGGCTGTTATCTTTCCTAGCAGTGATCTCTTCCTAAAAGTTGTAAACTTATAAATAATATATCTATAGAAAACAGGTTAGTCTTTAGAAAGGAAAGTTGACTTTGAAGAATCTACATCATGGACAGAAGAGTTCTTCTGGCACATTACAGGAAGATCCTCTTCCTTCTGTGGTATGGGACTGTCTGATGAGGTGCTAATCTTGCCCTTTAAAAGGCAACAACTCCTAGGGGAGAGCTCTGCAGTGCCCTCTCCAAGCGAACTGAGCTGGGTCCCCACAGTCCTTGGGATGGAGAGAAGTCTCTGACTCTCCTTCCAGCCAGCAGGAAGGGCTGAATGGAACTGTAAATAAAAGCGTCTTTCTGGGATACCTAACGACCCACGTGCTGTACAGGAGAACCTTGGGCCTTCAATTTAGCTCTGGGTTCCAAGGGTCTGTCCCTAAGAAAGCTGCAAGATAACACTAAGTTTAAATTTTCAAATTTAAATAGTTTGTGAGACTGGTGGAAGATCCCAGTATGTTGTGTGCTTTGTGAGCTGGCAGAAGTCAGCCTGTTTTTAGTTGGATCCTTTGTGTTTGTACACAATCAGCAAGTAAGTGGTGTGATGTTGTTTCTCTCTGGGGTGCAAGAGAAGTTTGTTATCTTTTTCTGTAACAAAACTAATAAATGTTTACAGACAAACTTGCACCAGTTAAAATAAACTGCCTTGGTGTTACATCATTCATTAGATCACTGCAGTTCCTCTGTATACAAGTTCCCAGACAGATATTTTTAGGACAATGAAGATTCATTGTAAAAGTAATTATTTTCACTGTTCCATATTAACATGCAATTGAGAAATAAAAGAAAACTATTATCATGGTCAGATGGTCCTGTGAGACAAGTGTTATTTCACCAATGGAAAAATTGAGTATTCCGTTATTATCCCTGTCAATATATTCTGAAATTATCTCAAAATAACCTAATTGTCAGAGAAGTTGGTGACAATCAACTGCATTCAGAGCAATGTGATCTATTCAGAAAATATTAATTTCCTTTTAAATCCTAAATTGATCTGTGTCATTGTTCAGGCTGTAGTCCAGACCACCCTTAAAACCTTAAAACCTCACAACCTCATTATCTTTCTCTTGATTTTTTTTCACTTGTATTTTGTTGACACAGATGTAAAAACTCTGTTTTAGAGTTTAATTCCATTATGTCAATATCCCTCTTTCAAATACTCACTGAGTTGACAGACATCAATAATTTAGCAAGTATCTGAGAGGAATATTTAAAAATATGTCAATATCACTCATTGTTCAAAGCCTCTAAAAATCCCTGAGGGCAGGGTAGATCTGATTTGTGTGAAGACTGAGATGAAGAGAATTATGTCACCTAAACCAATGATGTTTGTTCCAAGAAAATTACAGAGTCACTGTGTTTCAAACATTCAGCAACAGAATAATTATGTTTCCATTTGGGCTGTGAAGGCAGGATTACTTCTGCTTTGCCATAGTTCCAAATCCCATTTCCAGTGATATCTAGGCTATTCATATTCTAATTCTTGGAATTACTCATATTCTGTGCAAGTGCTTTCACATTTCTATTAGTAGTAACAGAAAATAGATTACCAATAGAGCTTTAATCATTATTATGATTATGTCATTTTTCTGTCTAAGTTCCTTAGGCATATCAGCCTTAGGTATGAATGAGAAAAACTTTAAAAAATTCTGGGTAAAATCTATTGCATACAACAGTGTGTTCAACAAAATTATGAACCAAGAGAAAAAAAATTTCTTAGAGCCATCATGTCCATCAGTCTGAACATTTACAGTAATGTGATGAGAAGACTTGGGAGTCAATGCTGGAAATTACCTTAGAAATATGGTTCAAAGATGGTTCTTTTTTACCACTGCAAGACAATTCCATTTTAAATCATCAGTAGATCTCTGTTTGGAACAACCTTAGAATCGTGCTGATGTTCAAAGTGCATCAAAATAGAATCAAATTCAAATTCACCTAAATATATATCAACTGAATGAAGCATAAACATGTTAACTGATGCCTTAATGCTTGCACTCAGATCTACTATGCTTTCATAATTTGGAGCATTTTGAAATCCATAAACATTCAGACTTCCTTTATGTTTGTTTTTATGTCCATTATTTGTGCAAGGTCTCAAGGTTAATAGGCGCCTGTGACAGACTCGTTGCTTTCCCTGTCACTACCACTCGCTCAGAGTTTGACCTTCTCATTGAATGGGGTTTTAGGATTCATCAAAAGACGGCTGGTGTAATAGTATGTGACTTTCCTCCCCACTTTAGTTTGCCTTCCTTTCTTTCTTATTTCTCTGCTACAGATATGTGTGTCTTATGTGTTCCATGCTCATCTGCAAATCACTTGATCTTCTAGCTGTTTGGAAGTCAATTTATTTTGCTCTGTGTCAGACATCTGTGCATGAACCCTGAAACATCTTGCTTGGTTTCTTGCTGTAAAGTTTCATCATATGCAATAGTACAGTCAAGTAACAAAAAATATCAAAAGTTGTGTTAAGTATACCTTTGAAAAATGCTGAAACCAGAATGCTTTTGAAAAATTCCTTTTAGATTTCAAAGTTACCAAGCAACAAAACACAAATTTTACAGGTTTTCTTGTAAAAACCCCACTTGAACTAACCTAGATATTATTGCCTACTCTTGTTGAAAATATCTGTATTGTCTGAGATGACCTTAAATACTACCTTGTTCATATCAGAGATCCCCAAAGCACAGAAGAAGCACAGCAGCACGACAGAATGTTTCCACTCATTTGCTTTCTAGAGGTGCCTCTACAGCAACATTTATTTTTAGAAATAAACAATTAAAAAAAAAAGGTCAACAAAATAAAACAAAGGAAACAGACCAGAGACACTTGGGTTCCTCAGCCTGCTGATTATTTGCTCAAGTTTATGCTTAATTGCTTTAAATTGCCTGAGCTATAAAGCATGATTGTTAAATTTCTGCTGTTCTACTGAAACTACTAGAAAAACCTGGTACTGTGCCAATTTAGATCAGCAGAAAGCTCAGCATAATATCATCAACTTATTTTTTTAACAGTTTGGCTTCCATTTAATCAACACATAAGGAAATCAGGACAGTTTAATAAACATTCAGAACAGCAATGTTATGAAAAAAATAATTCAATTTTGTATTAAAACTCCTGTAATTGAGTTATGTCTGTTTACTACATTTCTGCCAAAGCCATCAGGCATCAGGAGGCTCTGCAGTAACACAAGCATAGCGGCTCTAAGTTGTCAAGGAGTTTGACGCAGTTACTCCATGGGAATATTTACATAAATGAATTAAGTGAAACAATTTTTGCAATTAAAAAATCCAGAAACTGCAGACAAAACCTTTTTCCTTCACTTGCAGATTCATTATTAAAGCTGGAAAGCAATTCAGACTCTGTTTTTAGCTATTATGATGAACATTTAGGACAGGGAGCAGATTTTTTGAGGAGACAAAGAGCAGTGAAGAATTAAAAACCATGCTCAAATATATAATGCAACTTCCTCCCCTGCATGTACCTTTAATGTGCATCCTGATACAGTGAGAGATAGGGTAACATTGCTGATAACTCTGACTTCAAAGCCAGGCTTCTACAGGAGAGTGAGATGAAATACCTAGCCAGATTTATGTGTACTGTGCAGCAGTGGGAAGATCATGCTGGACTCTGTGTTCACAATCAGAGAAGCTGCAGAAGGTATGGTGTGTGAGTGGCTTTGAGAAGACTGATACAGACTTTGATACAGTGGCATTGAGAAGACTCTGTTAAACGAGTAATATTCTAGAGCAATTAAATAAAAAAAATATCAGCTTGCTAGAAAAGCAGATTTCAAGTTCTCATCTATTTACATTGGGTGTTTCTATACTGAAATATTTTGTACAACCAGGAAGACATAGCACAGCAACCACCAGGCCAAAAACCAGTGGGCCTCCTCCTCAAGTATTCACTCACTTGCTCAAAACCAGATGAACTCTGAATTCAGTCCCAGCTGCTCAGGGCTTTGTCCAGTTTGGTTTCAAGGTCTCTGAGGACAGAATTGACACAGCCTACTGAGAAGAAAACCTGCTCTGGAGCTTGAGAGCTCTCCCAGTGTTTGGTCAGAATCTTCTAATTGCTGACCATTCTTTCTCATCCTCCCATTATGCATTATTGGGAAGAGTTTGGGTCCATCTTTACTGTAGTCTTTCATAGGTACTGGAAAATTTTTAGTAGCAAAACAGCTTTTCCAAGATGAACACGCACAGTTCTCTCAGCCTGCCCTCGTGCCCTGATGATGGTGACACAGCTTGTTGCAGTTTATCACTGCCTTTTTTTGTACAGCAAGAGTTCCAAACTCAATGTAGTATTCTGGGTGTGATCTAACAAATACTGAGTGAGGGGAACAGTCACCTTCCTTGGTCATCTGTCTATGTTCTGCTTAGTAAGCTACTGCCTGTTAGCTTTTGCTGCTGTCAGGGAGCACACCTGATGTGTGCTTAGAGTGATGTCTACCAGGATTTACAATTTCTTTCCTGAAAAACTGCTAATCAGATGGGCAGTGCCCAGCCTTTAACAATGCAGAGAGTTGGTTCATGCCAGGCACAGGACTCTCCCTTTGACAATTTTGTATTCTGTGAGTTCTGTGTCTGCCCAGTTTTGTCCCTCTGAACAGCTGTCTTGTTCTTTAGTATGTCATTTGCTTCATCAGTCTTGTTTCATCCACAGTTTTGGTGAAGCTACAAAGCAGAACAGCTCACAGGATAGACCCCTGAGGAAATCCATTTTAGGCTGAATTTCCAGGAGAGACCATTACCCCCTGCCCTCATGACCCTGGCAGTTTTTCATAAATCTAATCAGGCATCGACCCAGAAAATGAGGTTTTCATCTTGGATATAATGAAAGATGGTGTAAAGCTGACCTTGCTGAAGCCAACATAGACATCACAGACAACTGTTTGATCCCCCATGCATATAGCCATTTTGTTTATTTTATTGTAGAAGGCAAACAGGTCTGTAAAGCATAATTTACTGTTGGTAAGCCTCTATTAACTACTTACAGTCACCTGCTGAGTAGTTTAATTTTTTGCCTCTTGGTCATTCAGGTAAGCAAAGACCTTACTGTGTTTTTGGAACTCAGATCCATTATACACCATCAGAGACAACTTTGCCAGTGGGCAAAATTCCAATTAGTTATAACACCTCTAGGGACGGGCAACCAGTTTCTGAGTGTACCCACACTCATTTTGAGAACTGTTTTTCTTATTACTAATTGTCATTCTGCTTGCTGCAATTTGTGATAATTTTCTTTGTCAATGCAGTTTATTGTACAATGATCAATAGCTAGGTAACAAAAAAATGTTGAAGACAGGGCTGTGCCTGAAAATCAAAGCTTTAGAATCTCAGCTTCTGAGTAGAGCAGTCTTATTTTGCTATTCATCTGATCAGAAGTGGTATTTTTATCAGTTCAACTGCACTGGAACAAATTTTCCAGACATACTACTTTTTAATGGATCTAATTCTTATTGCAGGCTTATTAGACTGTGTCTTTTAGGATATGGCTTTGCAGTAGTTAACAACTATTAAAAATCAGTCAAACCAGATTTTCTCTTCTATTTACAAGTGTGTATATATTTGAGCTCATTTTCTCTGATTGCAACACTGCCATTAAGACTACTGGTTAAGCCCTTCATTCTCCATAGCATTTATTAAACCAAATGCATTGTTTGATAGGAATTTCTAGACCTCTCACTAGCTAATATTTAATCAAAAAAGTGGAGCCACTACTTACCCTTGACAATGTCTACCAAACAATCAACAGGTCATCCTGACACTGCACACCTCCAGGAAAGACAAACTGCTCCAGAATATTTCAGAATATTGTGGGGAGGCTCTGCTTCTATTCCTGTCTGTTTTACACCAGCAGGATTGAGTAGAAAATTTTCTGTCACTTCTTCTAATGTCTCTTCAGCACATATGATAGAAGCCACAATTACCACTGCAGTGTGAAGGGTTACTCCTTATTCACTATCCAAATAGAAAATTACTTCCAGTCTTTTATTTCAGGGTGGGATTTTTTAGCAATCCATCTCAAAGTTTTATTTCTCACTAAGTCACCAGATATTTTAAAAGTATAAATATTTGCTATTTTCTGTGATATTTGACCATTTATCTGTTGCCTAACCTTAAAATGTTTGCTTTAGTCAAAACTCTTATATACTTAAATCACTGGCTGTGCCATACAGCTCTCACCTCTGGTTTGTGTTGTTTCTAAATTGCCTCTTGCAGAGTCAACAAAGAGTATGATTTTTCTGGCAGAAGTTTCACATTAAATCTATAGAAACAATGTTAGTCTAGTATGTATTGACTTTAGAAGGGCTGAGAAATGAAAAACATGCATTCTATTCTTTTAATAATTTTAAAATCCAGTTTCTAAAAAGTGATTGACTTATTCTGTTCCTTTACATGAAATATAGTCCCTTCTATTTTGCTGGTAAATGTGTTTAAGAGGCTCAGTGTTTTCAAATAAAAATTACATAACTCTTATGATCTTTGCCGCTCATTTCTCACTTCTACTAACTGGTGTGTGGCCAGAATCTCAAGTTTCAATTCCATTTGCAAGCAAATAATTCCTCTTACTTCTTTCCCATTTTCTAGCTTTGAGAATAACTATTACTCCTCTTTAGTATTTATCCTGATAGAAGCCAGCAGAGTAACCAGCTGTGCACCTTTACTTGCTGCTTCAGAGCAATAGCATCTAGTGACTTTATGGTCAGGAAGCCATTTTCTCACAAAACTCTGTCTTCATTAATTCTTATTCTGTTTTCAGCATACCTCTCACCCAGTTTGAACTGGGCAAACTGATAATCACACAGTGTGTCTGACAGGGAAATACTATCATGTGTCTGTCCCAAGTATAGATGCTATTGAGCTGTGTATTTGCACACTGGTGTTACAGATGGGCGAATTTGATCTGTCCTACATACAGACAATGACAAGCAATGTCACATACTTCTCTCTCTTCTATTTTGGCTGTTTAAGAGCAAGCTAAAACCTAGCTAAATATCAAAGTACTACACCTCTGTTGCCCCAGTTGGCCAGCTGAAAGGCGTAGACAGATTGACTCATAGATGACCTGATTTCTTTCTTGTCATTTGGCAGGGTGTAGCTTGGAAGTGGAATGAACACAAGCATCAGGGCCTATTGGAGAAGAGCAAGCTGGAATGAGATACAGCTTCACCAGCTCCTTTGATATTTTAGCCCTTCTGCATCCAATAAAGTAAAAAAGCTCAGGGTTTACAAGCTCTCATCCACAGCAGAAGGATCCCTTCCATCAAACTACTTGGCATTTCTGTGATGAGGCCACGAGAGAGACTGAGCAGCATTGCCCAAAATTCTCATGATACTTAGAGGAGAGCTCTCACTGTTTTATCATGCATAAATGGTACTATCTCCTTGCTGTGCTGGTATTATTCTGATTTTAGAAACTGAACAAAGACTAGAGCAGAACTGCAAAAAAATGTACTACTGGAGCATCAATGGTGTAGAGAATTGGACATTAAAATAATAGCCTACTCAGACAGTATTTCTTTCTAGACCATTTAAGGATCTCCGCTCCAGCACTTTTCAATTGTTTCTGCCTGCTCACATAGCCACAGCTGAAATAATGACATTTCTTCACTCATTCCTGAAGGAAATACTGGCTATATACAGCATTTAGCTAGAGTGACTTGCAGGTTTTAACCGTGACTCTGTGCTGCTTCTTTTCTCATTTTTGTCCTTTAAAAAAAACCAGGAGATTCTACTTTAGCCATGCATACAGTTAGTTAAGCCAGTGACAACGTGATGCACGTGTCACTACACAAGCAGACCTCGCAAGCGCTTTCTCCTTTCCCTGTCTCTGTGTGATAGTTGGGCGGCTCTGCTGTAAGTAATTGCCCTCAAAATGCTTCCCAAATTGATGTGACAAACTTCACCTTGGGGTCAGCCACAGCAGTGGCTTGTCACAGGATCCATTTATGTCAAGTGTTGAACTGGAATGTTCAGAAATGGAATTTCAGCCTGGAACTGTTCCCTACATAAGCACACTAAATGTGAGGCTCATGGGGTTATATTAACCTTCCCACCCAAACTACCAAAACAGAGATTACATCTCTGGCTGGAGGTGAAGGACGCAGGTCAGACTACCCTTGGGAGGTGGTAATTTATCACTGCAAGAACTGTTACAGAAGAACTTAAGTAAAATATTCAATGGAAAGGACGGTATGATAAGAAACATGTTGAAGAGAAAACCCACACATAGTTTTCCTTCATATGCATAAATAAATTTCCCTATCATAGAGGCATATATCTTGCTAAATTTCATATTTAGTGAGATAATTGCAGTGGTCTACCTGGAAATCATTCACAGCTCTTAATATGCTTGTCTTAATAGCCCCTCTATGAGAGAAGAAGAAAGTGTTACTATTCCAGTATTGCACAGAAAGAACCAGGGCAAAAAGAAAATATGACTTGTTCAAGATCACAGTTGATGTTTGTTATTAATGGCAATGTCTTCAAGTGCCTGTGATACAATTCCTTGCTGAGGCAAGGTGGCAATGGTAGTAGCATTATTATGTAAAAAATTATTTTGCTTTGAAATTAAATTTCTGGGGTTGTTTTTTATTGGTTTTTTTGAGGGGTATTTTAGGGGTTTTTTTGTTTGCTTGTTTTATTGTGGGTTCTTTGTTCTTGTTGTTTTGGGGTTTGGGGTTTTATTTCAGATTTTGTATTTACTTTTGTGCGGCCTCATGCCATAGGAAACTTCAAGGACTTGTATTTTCTGATTGAAAGTATACAACTGGATAACTATTTATTTGTGTTAGCTCTAAGATATCAGAATATTTTTCTCAAAATTAATGCTGTAAGCCTATTTATATCCTATTTATATTTATACTCTTTTGCAGATCATGGCAAAGGAAAGCTTTTTGTTTTGGTTATCCTAAGGTAACCCAAGAGAGATGCAAAGCCCCAACAAGATAAAAAAAATATATTCTACTTGCAGACTGTGCATTAATTTTAAAAATGTAGGAATGGAAAGGGCTAATAAAAAGTGTTTTCAGGATTCCTCAATTCTTTTAAATAACAGTGTATATTCACAAACCTTGTCTCCAAATATGGTATCATGGATTTATTGCTGTGTGATTTCTTCCTTTACAACACTCCGGAACATTTAAAAGTTTCCAGGACATATTGTTGGATGTGTATCTCTGAGTATCTGTATTGAAAAGTAGCAGCTGCAAAGATCACTGGCTTTTTGCATTGAATTGGAGTAAAGGAAAAATGAACTATGTTGATTAGATGGGATTTATTGATGTGTCAAAGGGCCACTGCAAATGCTGTGCTCTCCTCTTCATACATGCTTTAAAATACTGATATATCTCCTTGGTGCTTTTAGAGTGGCAAGATGAAGCTGGCTTGTTTCCTTTCTGGTATGACTGGAAAGAAAAATCAATTTTTGCTTCATCTGAAACCCAGAAAAATCTCAGTGTTGTCAAGCTCAAAGAAAAGTAGGAGCTGAATTCTTGCCTCTGATCAGAGCAAAGAACTTCTGCCTGCACACACTGGCTAATAAGGACAACACCAAGCACAGGGGTTAACTGTGTCCTGATGGAACTAACTGAAAATTCACTTCCTGCATTTCAGCCTTTATCATTTTGGTTTAAAACCAAACACTGCCCATTGAAAGAGTGTCTAATGTAAAATGTAGGTGAGTGCTTTCAGCTTTAGAGGGCTAGCATAGAGTGGAATGTAAAAATGTTCTCCATACTGCTTGTGTTCTCTGACATCTGTCTCCTTTTAGTTCATTGCCTTTGTGTGGCTATCAGAGCATTTTAGCCATATTAGTCTTCCTGACATACAGATGCAAGAAAACATAGCTATACTCTGAATTTACTTTCTTACCTTTTTGACAAATGGACTTTGGAAGAAATGTGAGTATTAGTTTACATCAAATAAGCAGGATTTCTGAAGCGATGAAGTGTGGGGAGTTTTCATGAATTTGAAGGAGCCAGAAGCTGCCAATTATTCATTTCTACAGGACTCCTACTTCAGACAAGATGTGAAGGTTAATCCATTATGAAACACTTTTCCTCCTTACTTTTCTAAACAGTATCTAAAGATTGAAATGATCACCAGTAACTCTTTTTTGTGTGGGTAGTAGAGGAGGAGAATTTTTTTATGTCAAGTATACACTCCTACATATGGTGTTATTAGGAAGGTTAAATACATAGTGACTTTCTAGGTACAAGTTTAATTTAAGGGAAAGAGGTTATTCAAAGTCAGAAACCAAGAAGTAACTTGCTTTTCAGCACCTCAGAAAAGACCATTTGCTCTCAAAATAAGCCTATCTTTTAACTGTGTATAAGGCTTTTACATTTGCTGAATTAAGGGTAAAAAATTGCTTCACTCCTGCCTTGCTCATCAGTTTAACTTGAGGGTGCTAGGAGATGAGCAAGAAGTCAAATTTACAATGAGGGCTACTGTTCATTTCCCAACAATCGTGGCCTATCCCGCTGTGTATGCTGAATTGCTACAACACTCCAATTACACTCCAATTCTCTTCTGCTGCTGTTTGGTCTCCTTGTGGAATAGTCATCCCAATGAACTGTCTATTTACAAAATCTAAAAAAAACCTTGAAGGAAAAAGCAGCAAGGTTTTTCTTGCTCTTTTCCATGGGCAGCATTCTCTTGGCACATGTTCAGAAATGACTGTTGCTTGCAGATGAGAAATGCTTTCATTATGCATTCAGCAAAAATATTACCATCATATGTGTCAAAATCTTGAACACATACAGATGGCCACAGTGATAGAAACTAATTGATGGTTAAGATAAAAATAAGTTTTTTGATTTTTTCCATTTCTCAATGTACTTAACAGAATTAATTTCAAATAGATAAAAACTTAATGATAACCTGTATTTGCTCATTTTCTGAACACATCACAAAGACCATTAAGTGAATGCTACACTTCAGTATTTAAATATATTCCCCAAACTTCTACTGGAATTTAAGATGACAGGAAAGTTGTGTTCTGTTCTAAATGTGTCTCATTTATCTCATAAAATAATTGTGAAATTTTATGGTATTTGGCTTGCATATAGAGGTTTCTCTGTGTGATTATTTAGTAGACATTTACAGCTTCACTAACTGTAGTCAGTGTCTTGCTCCAGCTAGGTACCTGGAATTCTTTAATATTTCAGCTGCAACTTCATGAGCCAAAATAGACATACCTTATATCTAGACGCAAACACAAAGCAAGAATGTTTGTGCAGAAGAGTTTAAAATATTATCACATCAGTTTAACATTTATGTACAATTTGCAGGAGGAATTTTAGAGGAATTATTTTTTGCTTTTCCAAAAGCAGGATCCCTCTTAGTTTCAATACAAACGTAAATCACAATTCACACTCTCATTTTGTGGAAATTTCATACAAAAGTGTTAAAAAATGCAGATTATTTGCATTTTCAGTTTCACATGGCAATGCAATCTGTTACCTAATCTCCACATTTGGGAATAAATAGAAGACAAGCAGGCACCAATGAATAGATGGTTTAAAGGGCATTTTGTAGCAGAATAAAATTCCTCTCTGTCTCATTACAATTAAATTTCATTGTAAGTTCACATGTTTAGAACCTTCCCAGGGAGAGAATGTGAGTGAGGCCAGGCCACTTTCAGTGCTCCTCTGTTCTACAATGTGGTTTCACAACCAAGGAAAACTTTCTGCACCAAATGCATGCCTCAGTCCTTTGGAGAAAACTTTCTGTACCAAATGCATGCCTCAGTCCTTTGGACTGAATATCCTTAGTTCTGTTCTTACTAAGATCAAGCACATGTTTAAAACTATGGTGTGAAACTAAAGCAAGCCCTAAGAAGAACAGTAGCCACATCATATGGAACTGATAGTTTTTGAAACGACACAAAACCAATGCATCAGTGTCTGCATCGCTGGCTGACTGGCTTCATAGAAACTGAGTACTCAGGAGGAAACCATTTAAACATATTCTTGTTTCTAATGCTAAAAGAAGTTGAATTCCAAGCACTGAGAGGAAAATTCTAGTATCACCGAGAGTTTGAGTAGACTGAGGGCTTGAGATTATTTTATTCTTCTTTGGATTTAATTTTCACTCAAACCTGGTCAATGTGGTCCTTGTTAATGCTACTTTATTCTAAATAAGCTGACCATTTTTTGTCCAGCAATGCCTTTCATTATGAACTTCTGACCTGATAAGTTCCAGTGTTACCTTTCTTTTCATGCTTCCTGGGCCTATATTACTGTATTACTAAGTTACCTACATGAATAATTACCCTATTTTACTCCTATTATCTTTGTCATGTTTGGGTGGAAAATCTCGAGCAGAGTGGCAGAAGCAGCCTGCTCTGCAGAAATTGCAGCACTGTACTCTACTAGCATAATAAAGTGGTTCAGAGCAACCTGCCAAAATCTGTAACTCCTGTTCTTACATCTAGGAGGTCTGTTCTGGCTGCACACTTCAGAAAGACAAACTGCCTTTCCTTTTTCTCTCTGCAGAGATGTTCAGTCAGCTGGAGACATATTGTGCCCTCTGGGCTGCTCTCTATTTGTCTCAATGGTTTCTGTTAAGATTATTTTGTCTTTAATGAGTCTTAAAAGCTTGACATGTTAGAGTTTTTAATTTCATTTTGTTTGGTTTTTTTAAATACATAAATAAAGATCATCTCTGGTAGTTGCATGAAAGAAACAATAGATCGAAAGAATTGTTCACAAATAACTTTTCTTCAAGAAAAACCTTTGATGGTTATTCTCCATTGAACAATCAAATTTTGCAGGACACAGGGGAGTCAGTGTATGCAGCATATCAAGGCAATGGAGCATCTGGAAATATTTTTTTTCTTTAATATTTAAAGGGAAATAATGCTCATAAAAATTCTTGCAAAATATTGAGGTCAACTTCTTTTGTGAAGATACAAACCACAAACTGACAAAAAGTATGAGGTGGAGATTCAGTCCTGGAGTTTATTGTACAAACACACTCTGTCAGGTGTATTCAGCTGACTTTCAAATTGATTTCTGTGGTGAGTACTATTATTTGTGTTGATGGGGATTTGAACCAGGAAAACCTCTTTTAAAAGCACAGATGGCTGGATGTGGTTGCTGCCTGTATCCGGTGTGATATCCTGAACCAACTCTGATAGAAAAGAAAAGCCTGATGCACCCGAAAGAGTATTTGCTGTTGCCAAAAAAAGTCTTCCAACTCTTGATAAAATTATGCTTAGGTGAAACTGCTGCTTCTTATAACATGATGATTTTCATCAGAGCTGACACAGTGGTTTTAAATCAGAGTATCACCTTGTTTACAGGGGAGATGCTTCTTTTAAAAAAATACAGCACATCTGTATGTGCAGTTTAATGATGAACTTTTAATTGTCATTCAGTGGGTATTAACAGAACCTTTTGTAATGAACAAACTAGGACAATACAATCTTCTAGAGAAGGAAGAATTACAGTGTTTTCTCCCCCATTGATCCCTCCTTTTAATGCATTCCTGTGAACAAGAGGACGTGGGAGTTGCCTCGGGTATAAGATTCTGTCCCAGCTGTGACATGAGGGAAGAGCACTTAAGTTGTGGGATGCTCTAAGACCTGTGTGAATGTGCTGCTATTTTTGGAAGTTTACCAGGATCTGAGATTTTGAGGAAACATACACTGTGCCTAGTTTCACTAGATGAAAGCTTTGTCCCACTCCTTGGAGAACTCAGAAGCATGACAACAAAGTGGTTTCCCCATCCCTTTGCTCCTGTTCATGCTCTCTAGAAGAAAGGTGTTGATCCAACTCTTTAGTTTGTAGCCAAATAAAGAGCTGCACATTACCAAAACCACCAAAGGGGATTTCCAGTACAAATTTGCAATTTCAACTGCTCTTTGTTTTGGGAAAGGAGTTTTTTGCTAATGAGCTGAACCAAAGCATATTACAAATTATAATTTTTTGTATGTGTTTAAGAGGGTTTATTCCCTGGCTTACTGGGAGAATTTTGACAGAAAATATGTACTTGTTCAGCGACTCTCAGTATGCCTTTTCTCCTCATCAAGACACAACTATTTTCATAGGATTTTTATTTTCCCAAAGCCTGTGAACCATAAAGCTAACAATCTCACTGAAAATTTGAAAGAGCATGAAATGTATACAAAATAGAAGCTCAGAATGAAAAAGATTGCCTGGAATAAACACTGATAGCATAGTAAAGCAAAATCATTGGAGATTTCTGGAATACTCATCCCCAGTACATTGTCCTACCTTGATATATTGAAATTAATCTATTATTTTAGAATAAAAAATATATGCTTGTGTGCTAATGTGAAGTGTTTGTGTATATGGAGGGTATACTTGAACATATAGTTTCCCCTGTAAAAAAAAAAAATACTTAGCGATTTTTACATTGAGCTTGGTTTGCAAAGCTGAATTGTGAAAGTTTTACTTTTGACCTAATTTTCAGAAACGAAATTAGAGAGTATTCAACAGAAGGGAAAAATTTAAAACTTTTGGAAAAGAGAAACAAAAAAAGAAAAAACCAAAATAATTTAAACTACACTCACATAACAAACACTATTAAGAAATAGAATATACATACACACACAAAAGAATAAAAATAGATGTAATCATTGCAAAATAATTTAAATGGAAATATTTACTAAGGACATTGGAAGGTCAACAGTCAAATTGTGCAATATGAGATATATTCAAGTCCCTGGTACAAGGACAATTCTTGCTTCAATATACTGCCTTGATGAATTCCCTGTTTAGTGTTATTCTGCAATTATCTCTTAATTTAGTTATCTTAGATTTAAAATCTGATTTCAGCACAAGTATACAGAAATAGTGTAATTCATAAAACATGCTCTCCCGATTAAAGAGAAGAGATGCATTCCTTAGCTAATCTTTCTGGGCAGAAGCAAATTTTTAAAATTAAAATCTGTTCATAAACACAAATAATTGAAGGGGCCTGCAAGCATATTTCTGTAGTCTCATCACTACATATATCCTGATATGGAAAGCAGATGACTAAGACTGTATGTAAAGCAGAAAATTTAACCTCATAGCACTTTCAACACAGCAGGAGGGTAAGAGAGAGGTTCTGAAGCAAAAGTTAAATCATGCGAACCAGGATGTTCAGAATTCACAGTCTCTGAAATCTTCCTGCCATGCTGAGGGCAAAATTTTGGCAGAAAAGAAAAGCTGCAATGTATGGCTGAGAAATGAGATAGGTTCTGATTTACAGGGAACAAGGGGAAAAAGAAAACACAACAACAAAAAAAAAAATCAAGCAGAAAACCAAACCCAACCAAGAAAACCCATTAAACAAAACCACCACCAACAACAAAGAAGGCAAAATCCAAAACAAAATAACTTAGAAAGAGAGGGAGTTCATACAAGTAGAGAATAAAGACTTCATAAAAACAAAGTAGAAACCAACTGCTAATGCTTTGCATGAAAATGCTACAGGGGGCATTTTAAGGAGGAAAAAAGAAAGAAGAATGGAAGAAAAACATCAAACATTAAAGAAACCACCATTTGAGATGATGGACCCTCTGGGAATTAAGTCAAAATAATTCTTCTGTATTTTGGTAAACAGGGTGGTCCAAAGTATGACATTTTTACTGGTGATGTAGAGTGTATTTGAAGACTCTGTATCAGAAGCTCTCATCAGATGTACACCTCCTGCCCTAAAGAACAAAATTAGGGTAGTTAAACTGAATCATAGATAGTTAAACTGAATCATAGCCAAAAAATGGCCTAGGCTAGATTGGAATGGACCTTAAAGACGTTCTAATTTGAGCCTCCTTGTAGGGGTCATGAACATCTTCCAGTAGACCAAGTGGAAGGGTCCAGTAGATCCAAAGACTCCTCCAGCCTGGCCTCAGGGGAATGGACAGAGAAGTTGTTAAGAACAAAAAGCCTGCCTTCGTATAGCTGAGTTCTGTCCGACTGAGGGTCTCAGATAAGGCCACAAGCACTGGTTAAATGCAAGTGTATGCCAAAGTAGGCTTTGAGAAAAAAAAAAACTTGCAAAGACATAAAAAGTAATAATAAATTCTTTTTCCAACACATCAGGAGCAGAAAGCTTGCCAGAGAAGTGTGAGAGCCAATAGATAAGCAAGGCATAAAAGCATTTGCCATGTACAAACTTAGGGAAGTTTCCATGCTGAAACTCTTCTTTTTAGAGGAGGTGTTAGAGAATCTGTCACAAACTGAAGTGTTAGTGGAACAGATTATAGAACAAATTGACAGAATACTCGTACCACCAGAGCTGGATGGCACCTGCCCAAGTTCTAATGGAATGCAAATGTGAAATGGCTGAACTATATAAATTCATAGCCAGACTACATAAATTCTCACTCAAAGCCACCTAGGTATAAGGTGCAAATGGGAAGGGCAAGAAGACTTTCAACAAAGAGGTTCCGAGAACAATACAAAGGTACAGAAAAAGATCAAAGTTTTGCAACAGTTTCAGCATGATGAATGATTAAGTTGATCAGCACTGCCCTGCCTGCAAAAGAGGCAACTGCCATGACACTGCAGAAAGGAGCATGTTACAGAAAGTATTGAAAGTTGGTCATCATTTTTTCTAAGGCTTGAGTAAGCAAATATCAAATTAAACTAATTTGTGTGAAATTCAAACAAAAAAATTTTCAAACAATCATTACTTTAGTTGCAAAGCCTTTTATCTTATGAGAAAAGCTGAGTTTGTTTGGTTTTTTGGGTGTTTTTTGGGTGTTTTTTTGGGTTTGTTTGGGTTTTTTTTTTTGGTCCAGATTTGACTTTTGTCCAGTTGGGAAGATTTTTGTTTCCTAATTGGATAAATCTCATTTGAGAACAAAGAAAAAGCCTGGTGGCTAGGAGAAAAAAATACAGAAAAATATTTAATTGATATGTTTTAAATAAAGAGGAGGTCACTGAAGGAGAATGTAAGTTCTCAAGTACCTAAAAGGCTGTTTTCCTAGAGCTAAGGGACTATTCTCCATGTCCTCCAGGGACAAAAAGGAATAGGTTTCTCTCTGCAAACTAATTAATAGCAGGAATACATTTCTAATGGTAGAGAAGCACTAGAAGAGATTCCCTGGAGGTTCAGTAGAGCCTCTACCCTTGGAAGGCTTTTTAAACTGACAGGAGTACTGGGTGATTATACACTGATAGGAGGATGGTCTACACTGCTTGTTGAGGGATATCTAATCTTT
Organism: Melospiza georgiana; assembly: GCF_028018845.1. Taxonomy (NCBI): domain Eukaryota; kingdom Metazoa; phylum Chordata; class Aves; order Passeriformes; family Passerellidae; genus Melospiza; species Melospiza georgiana. The sequence continues at coordinate 13,721,497 of NC_080434.1, forward strand.
TATCTCTTCTGTTGCTATTTTTCTCTCCTCAAAGTAAGAGAAGAAACATTATTTCCCCTTTTACTTTGGCTTTTTCTGACTATTCTTTCATGCATTTATTTAAGATGTTAACCCATCTGCCAACTTTCTATGGCTATCAATGTAATCCATTACTTCCCAGATCTGAAAAAGTATGTGTGAGATGTAGACATTCTGCAAGATAACAGCTGTCTGTGACTGACAGACGTCTAAACTAAACAAAAATGGATTCTCCAAGCCAATTTAAATAGTAAGGAAGTATATGGTAGTCAGATGAATGTTTTGACTGGCTAATTGTTGTATTATTTACACAATGACTTCAACGTGCTTTGATAATATAGTCCAAGTATTCCCAATCAAGATCCTCAATCTAAAACTAAATGCAGTATATCAATCAAATTGCACTTAATCAATGGTATTCTATCTGTTTTCTTACCCCAGGACTTCCATTTCTCCATCAGTCCATCTCAGGTATAGAGGGCCATGCGATGCTCTAAAGCAATGAGCACATGCTTAATAGACCAGTTTCAAAACTAAGTTAACAACCTGAGAAGAACATTTTGATCAAAGCATTTAACATTTTTGGCCTGAGATATTTTTTTTTAATGCCAAAAAATTTTTCTTAATTTAGGCCCTTGAAAGACATAGATTTGCTTTCCAATATCCTGGATTTGACAGACAGTGGAAGACACCCATAGGATATGTGGGTGCTGGCAGTGAAGCCAGACCAGATACTTCCAATAGAGGTGTCTAAATATGGATTAAACCGCCTCTCTTGAGGCACCCAAATTTGAAAATGACTGGCTGCAATCCCCACTGGAGCAGCTCACACCACTCTCTACAGGGACTGCATGCCAAAGTACTAGTAGCAATTGTTTTAACTGGAAAGAGTTCAGATTTCATTTTTCTGAGAGAAAACTGGCCAGTCCCAATTATGGAAACAAATCTTCAGCATAAAACTTTTAAAAAACACAGAAATTCTCCTGGGGAAGTTACTAGCAGGGCAAAACTAGCTTTTCCAGAAGAGCTGACAGTTGTTTACATTTTAATGCAGAGGAATCCAGCAAGTCTGCAAGTTTATTTTTAGTAGCTGTAAACTGAGTTATTTAACTCCTTTTCTTCTGTGACTGGAGCTGAGACATAAAAATGATTAACATAATGGCCAACTGGTGCCTGAGCTTATGCTAGAGTTCAGATAATGATGAATACTGTGTTAATAAGAAAGCAGTAGGATTCTTTCACATTATATTTCTTGTGATGTCTCATCCAAATATTTGCAATCTGACAGCCTCTGTGCTTAGAATAGCTCTGGTTGCCACATAAAATGCTGGGTTGCTATCCCTGCACAGGATGAATCTGCTTCCTTCCTTGTGGAGTAAATCTGGCAAAGAATATTTTGTTACCAGTGTCCTGGCTTCATCACTGGAGCACAAGTCCTGCCAGATCCAGTGATGAAAGCTGTGGCAGCTGCTCTGTCAGGGCTGTGAGCTAGCAAAAGCCAAAAGCAACCCAAGCTTCCCTGCAAGAGGATTATGAGAGGCCCCCTTTGCTCAGGGTCTGCAGTGGTGCGGAACTGTGGCAGTCCCAGGGAAAGCACCCCAGGCAGCTTGAGCTGCTCCCTGCTCACATCAAAGCCAGCAGTTCAACACTGCTGCTGCCAGTCCTGTGTGCTTGTCAGAGAAAGGACTTTGCTGCACTAAATTAATTCCTTTCTAAGTGTGAAGCACCTTCCTGTAAGACAGCAAACTTGCAAAGCTGGTGTAGAACTGGGATTCTGGTGTAAAATCAGAATTGCCTCAATTATAAATCAATCAAGTCACAGGAGCTCAGTTGGGAGATCATGTTTTCTAAAAGAACAAAGCTCCCTTTTCCTCCAAATCCACCCTTAGGGATTGCATCCAGGGAGCAGTCAGAACAGCAAGTGTCAAAATCATTTCACCAAGGAACCATATCATGAAAAAGTGCTAATGTAGGCATAAAGGAAAAGACATTTCTAAATTATGCACATTGAGGAAGATAAACCATCAGGTTTTACTATACTACCATGTATGTGTATATGGTCAAAAAATAGCTCTAACCAAAAGAAGGTGAGAGGCAGTCACATAACTTAAAATGGATGGCTAGTACCTGCATGGTTTGGCTTCTGTTCTTAACTAAGATGCACACTTCTGCCCTTTTCTCTGGCACATTATTCAACTTCAGAGTCTGTTTCCAGATATATCTCCAAAGTCATGCAATTTAATTAGCTAGCCTCCAAGGGGGCTGGAAAAATATTTATGAAATACTTGCAGATGCTTTTGATCCAGAAAGCACAGCAGAAGGGCAAAGCAGTATTTACATGGGGTTTGACATGAATTGCAAGCAATCTTTGCGTTTGGTTTTAAAGGGAAAGCTGAATTACGTTGCAAAGCATTGAACTATTCTGTCAGAAAGCACAGAAAAACATCTAGCATATTTGGTAACCAAACCCTTTATTGACACAGGTCTTACAGGTCTTTCACATTTCCCACTGTTATGATCAAATCTATTCAAAGTTTGTCAGAAAGAAATGCATCTGAAATCATGCTTATGTTAGGATAAAACCTCTAATATGTCACTGGTTCTGTACACACAATCACACAAGGGGAATTTTGTATTGCATACCTTATACAGCCTATTAAAGGCAAGGAGGACAATTTGGATAGATAAGTCATTTTCTTATCTCACTAACACAAAGTCTTTATTGGTGAGACCCATATCAATCAAGCAATTCCTGAATACCTGCTCTTTGAGAGAAGTTAATATTAACAGGCTAATGCTACCTGTGTATCTCTTTGTTCTTTTCACCTGCATTCAGAATAGCAAGAGTAGGCAAACCATTGTTAAGGATCAAATATTAATCCACTGTGTCATGTGAAATTTGCACAAAGAAATATACAGTATTTTCTGAGGTTTTCTTTGTCTATGATCTTAATAGTGAGATGTGAAAGGTGAAGAAACCTGAGTTAAGATTTTTCTTATAAGTTTGGGGTTTTTTCTTTCTCTATTTAGCCAAAAAAAACCCAAAACCCACCACCAGTTGTTGGAATTGCCAACAGTTATGAGCTGAAGAGTTCAACATAGTCTGACAGACACTGGCAACACAATATAACTATTGCCAGGCCACTGTCTTTGCATTGTCATTTTAGTCCCACAGTCTTGTCTATAGCCCCATATAAGTGGATTCCTACGGATCTTCAATTGGCAGTGATGTTCTCTCAGCTTAAGGAAGTGGGCTGATGGGTATGAGCTCTGAAATTAGAAAAAGTTGTGTTTGGTAATTTTAAATTACTTGCCCAAAATAACCATCATTCCAAGAGGAACCTGATTCACATCATGTAAGATCATGCACATCCATGAAAGCCAAACTCTTCCATACAGCCTGAAAGGAGGGCAGACTGGTCTCTAAAGGTTGGAAAGCTCAGGTCTTATTTAGTGAAAAGCCTTCATACCACAAAGTCTCAGTACTGAGATTTTAGAGTGAGAAAGGGAAAAGGGGCTGCATTTTTGGTTAGCACATGACAGAAGTTTTATTGCAAGGAAAAGCATCACCAAGTTTAAATTATAGCAAGTGTAAATCTGTACCTGTTTTAATATTTCATCCCCAAACAGAGGAACTTCAAAACAAGTATGTTGTGGGATGGATTTAATAATCACTTTCAGTCAAAGGGTTTCTCCCTGTGGAGAGCAGTTCAAAAGGATTTACTGTGTAATATCCATTTAGACCTATCACCAACCTTACTACACAGGACATCACAGTCAGTAAGAAAGCTTCTTTGTAGCTTTTAGAAAACTTTCTGATTAAAATATTTCCTGTCTATTTTTGTTACTGAAGATTAACTAAATTCAGTATTCAGTTAATACATCAAATGCAGAAAAATAGTACTCTTAAATGATTGAGGTAACTTTTCTTTAGAAAAGGACAAGAAGGGCACTGTGGTTGTGGGAGCGATGCACAGTAAAACTACTTCTTTAAAATGAAATGGTCTCCCTAACATGTTAATAATGGGTGACAAATAGTAACCTATTCAATTCTTAAAAAAAACCCTGACAGATGGAATCTATGTGTTTTAAATTAGGTTTGGTCCAATAATGAAAAAAAATGACAGTGCCAACTGTCAAATGCAAAGCTGCCATTCCTGGTAGAAAAAAATGACTTGTCTGAGGCTAACTTAGTCAGCACTAAAAGATACTTATTGTTTGGAATGCAAATTTAGCAGAACAATAAAAGGAGAGAACATTACCATGTAAGTGCACAATTTAGGATTTATCAAGTGACTCTCTAAATTTCAAGGTAATGAGAAACAAATTACTAGAATACGTATAAACTTTCTCATTGGACAGGTAAACTTATTATCTTAGAAAATACTTGAAATACACAAGATAAAAGATATCAAACTAATTCTGTACTCTTTTTATACAAGAGCACCATCTTCTACATTCATAACTGTTTAATGTCTCATTATTGTCTTTTATAACTCATGTACTTTTAAGATGAAATCACTTGAACCATAAAACAGTCCTGAGATTAAACCTCTGCTACTTAGTGCACAGCTTGTCCCTCATTAAAATAGAGTAAAACAGTCAGAAGATGGTGGTGAGGATGTAATTAAGCATAAATTCAGTTTGTGGAAGAAGGAAAAGTAAGAAATTGTGTAAAATTTGCTAGGAGATCAAATAAATTAAACATTCATCTGTTCCAAAGCCTAAATACCCACAGCAGGAGAGCAATAGTTGAAAGGGGGAAGGAGGGTTACTACTGCATGTTTTTGACTGGCTGGTTAGAGAAGTGTGTAAGAAAAAATGGAATATGAAGAAGGGCAAGGTTTAGAAGGTGAGCTCACAAGTGGATCACTCAGCAGACTCGGAATAAACATAGATGGACTCTTAGAGTGAAGAGCTGTAAAACCTGTAGAAGTGGCTTTCTGCCAGAAAGAACTTTTGCTCCTTTTCACCTCTGTTAGCTGGTCTAAAGATTTTATTTCTATCCCTAAATCTTGCCAATTCCACCCCCTTTACTGCTTCTATATATCAAAGCCACTCCACTCCCCCACCATATCAGGGCAGGCACTGTGTGCAGCAAGACTTCCTACTACTGCTGGGCAGTACAGACAATCCCACAAATCCTTTTAGTCTTGTTTTGTTTTGCATGAAGCCACTGGTTAAAGACCATAAATGTTATAATTGTGAAATTAATATTTCAGTTGTACCTACAGAGATACACCTCTTTTGTTGTAGATATTGTTAACAGAATAAAAGGCAGTAAGTGGCTACTCATATAAGAACTGAAACCAGTGATATTTTTATTAGGCAGGTAATTTTCTATTTTGAAATTCAGTAGTTCAAATTCCATTGCAAACTGTCTATCTTTGGATATATTTTTACTGAAATATCACATGCAATTACTTTGCCATTTTCCTGGTCCTCTCTTACGTTTCTCCATGGACAAACTGAAAGGCCTGTGTGCCACAAGAATCCTCCTAACAAGTATTAGAAAATTATACTCCTTAATAGCACAGTCTCTCTAATGTAACTTGCAGCAGGGTTTGCTTGTATTTTAAGTACAGTGAGATGCAAAGGATACAAATAAAAGCCAGAGGAAAAAGGTACACCAACGAAAATCAATTAAGGGCCTCAGCCTTTCCCTTAACTCCAAAAATCCTGAGTGGTGGTGTTGTTCAAGGGTCTGAAGGCTCCACTGGGTAATAGCTTTGCTGTGCAAGGCACTATATTGACACGTAAGGAGACAGTTCCTGCCCTGGAGAGTTTGTCTGTTTATCCAAATTAAATAAAACTTGCATTCCCTTTAATGTGACCTTTTTTCCTTTCTTCATTTTAAATGGCTTTAAATGTACCATGCTGGGGACAAGTTCTCTGTGATATTTTCATTTTGAATCAGTGTTTCTGTGAAGTATTGCCTTTTGGGCTTTAGAAAAGAAAGACATTCTTAGCCAACACATACGGCATGAATTTTTCATGATCCTATAGCAAGTAACAGTATCACATGCTGGCACATATACCAAGCAGTATTATTTTTGTTTAAATACATGAACACAAATAAAGGATTTTCTGAAAGAGAAGAAACACCATTCACTCTTTGCTGTGTCTCTTAGTGACACAGGAAAAGCAAAATTACTTCAGCCGAAGTGGCTTGCTTGCATTCCAATCCCTCTGCTTCTCTAAAAGGGCAGGAGGCCTCTTTTAGATATCAAAGGGCAGGTATGGTGTTACTTGTCTGAGAAAAGGTGAACAAACTTTCCCACAATGTCTTACATGGATATTTGAGAAAGGGAGAGCTCACAAGGGAGATGACAGTGGAATTGTGTGCAGTAATTGCTGCACACAAACTCTCCTGCTGGCTTTTGTGTAGTGAGAGCTGTGCCATGCCCTTCACCACACACCACGCACTGTCGGCAGCTGTGTGTAACAATGGGGCCACGCGTTGTAAGTGAGGTCTTGGTGTCAGGATTGGTATCCATTTCTTCCAGTTTTCTGCCCATCAGGAACACACACCATCTCTACTCTAATCAACAAGGAGCTTTACTCTCCTTGATGGAGAGTCATGATATAAGAATAAGCGCAGCATTAACTGGTAGCTAAAGATAGGGAGTGGAGTAGGAGCGCTGATTTAGGGGATTATGTGGAATGTAAATCAGAGCATTATTGAAACCCAGGGGATGAATTAAATCCTGGAATATATACTCTCAAACGTAGCTCCTGAAATTTATGTTTCACTGAAATAAAAATAAAAAAGAACACGTTCTTTGTAACAAGAACCCACTTTAACTTATATGTAGCTACAAATTCTAAAAATCCACTCTATCAGGTTTATAAGCACTTCTAGTGTTATATCAGAGATTTGAAGAGGTTAAACTAAAGGCTGCAAATAGAAATTGCAGGAGCATACATCACTGTTGAAACTGCTAATCTTTCAAAAGGCTTAACAGGAACAATCTTTCTCATATGTTCTCTTATCTTCTCATATCAATAGAGGTTTGTCTGAGTACTAGCCCAGAAAACCTCTGCAGGCAGAGATTAAATTAATTGTTAATATTGGAAAGCTATTTTCAATCTGCTGAAAGGTTTTAAACCATAGTTCAATGACTCCATTTCATTCCCTATGCCCTGAGGGCTGTCTCCTTTAGGAGGTGGGGAGGTGTCAAAATGAAAAGATCATTGATTGAGTATCAAATGTGTTTGCTCATGACTTCTTCCCCCACAAAGAAATGCCCTGAAGCAATATAATGCTTGAGCTTGAAGCACATCAGTTTCACCCTCTGTATCATTAAAGCTAAACAGCCCAGCTGGGTCACCACATTGGGGCAATTCTACTACTCTCAGTATCAGGACTATTACCCAGGATCTCTTGGCCATTCTCCATTTCCAGAGGAGGTATCCAAGGCCTCCCATCTACAACAGTTCCTGGACTTCAGCTCCAAAATTATTAACAAGACACTGCACACTCTGGTACTGTAAAAAAAAATATTGGCATGAAGGAATGAGTGTATAATTAGGAAGCATTGCTCTGAAACTTAAAAAAAATCATGCGTTTAGTCACAAATTTCTCCACAGTTTATCAAATTAGATGACTGGCTACTGAAGCACTGGGATAAGGATCAGTGCCCAAATAAATTGCCATTCTCTAAGTACCAATACATGAACTGACTGCAGTTAATCATAGTCTGCTGCAAAGAGAGCCAAAAACATTGGTACCTGCTAAAGCAATGGCAACGTGGCCGTTCCATTTATCTGTCAAAAGATCTCGCTTAATGATTCTTATTTTCTTGAAGTACTTCTGGTATCAACCTTGAATATCTACTAGAAGCAGAAAATACACAGATCTGCTGTCTACCAACCCTATCACTTGCATGCAGAAGAGTAAATCTGAGATTATTAAGGTTCCTTCTAGTCTTAAAATTGATTTTGCAAGATTCTGTCAGTGTCTGATCTTAAAATTAAGCATTTTCTTTCTGCAGACAGGTACTTGTGCATACATGAACAATGGAACAGGTGAAATGGAAATTCTACTGGGGATGCATGGTAATAGCCTTTTTCTGTATCAATTATCTTTGAATGCATGGAAGCCACATGATAACAAGTTTTATTCTAGTCCTTGTTCTGAAATTCCCAGACAGCAGGCAAAACTCCAGCTTCTGCCCTTTTTAATGGATGTTTGGGAAACTCATAAACACAGAAAGGGCAATGAGAGTGATTCTGTCCTCTTTCCTCAGAACATGAATGGAAGCATTTCCTGAGAACCCATGACTTCTATCTTGCATGTTAAATACAAATAATAATACAAAAATTGAGCTCTTGTTTCTCAACCCTGATTCCTGAACATAGGGAAATAATAACAATATTTTCTAAAGTCAGACTGAAAACCTTTGATAAGAAATGTTTTTGAGCCTGAAGCAGATGATTGCAGTTCTTAGATTGTCACTACCTTCATGGGTTTCCCCAGAGGTGCCAATCAGTGCAGCATCACTGATTTGAAAGGAAACAGACTGCTGTAAATCATCTGCATTGTTTGCTAGATAATTTTAGAATATAGGATGAGAGAGGAAAATATTACAAACAAAGAGTCTTCTATTCCAAGACATCATTTCTTATACATACCTTATATTCCCTATCAACTTTAATGCCTATATCATTCCAAACGGGACACTCTTCACAAAAGGCAGATGTTTAGCACTACAGTAAAATAAATTAGGTCCCTGTTGAAGTCCTTCAAGTTTCTAGATTGCTTTACAGCAAAAATTAGTAAGAATAGCAAAAATGTTTGTAGTTTTCAGTTTGCTATTTCAAATTTCCCCCTGCTCATAATTATGAATCTCCTTGGGGGTTTTCTTTCGGAAGGGAAAAAGTGCAATGGACAGATTTTTTATTTCCCAGGAGTGGTCAGAGCATCGCTTCCTTTCCTTGAGGTAGCAGGGTTTCTGATTGACAAAAGCAAGTTTGAGTCCTCCTTTGAATACACAAACCCCATTTTTGAATGGCTCAGAACTGAGCTATCAGAGTACCAGGTCTCTGCTAGGGTTTGGGCTTAACGACTCTGACACTCTTTGGCCCATGAGGTCTGGGAGCGTGGGACAAGTTCAAGACCTGGAATTGAACCCCTTCTGGGAAAGTGCATTGTGCTAACTGAGAGAGACTCCTGGGACAAACCACTTTAAATAGCATTTGTTTCTAAGTGCGATAGTTCATGTGAAAATGCATGCAGCACTAGCTCTTACAAATGTTTCACCTCAGAATGCATTCTGTATTAAGAACAGTCTCAAGCAGTTGCTGGATTTGCAGGATGTGGACAGGAAGAATAAGGAGGGAGCAAAAGTTCAGCTGCTCGAATATGGAGATAGAGAAGCTGGGTTTTCATTGTCTCCCAGTGCTCCCTCTCTCCTTCGGGGCTGCATAGGGGAATGCATGGGAGAAAGGGAGGCTGCAGCTTCCCAGAACACCGCAGCTGAAGCTTGCCAGACACATGGTGACCATCAGAAGGTTGCAGTGATTAGTCCAGCTATATAAATAAACATGGCTGAATTCTGCCCCAACAAACATTGTTTGCTCTGCGTGACTCTGCTGCACTGAGCACGCTTAGGTCAGTGTTGCATGGAAAAGGAAGAGGAAGGGATTGGATTGAAAACTCTCCCATATCGCAAAAGCCAGGAGAGAGAATTTTTGACTGGCTTTTACTTGACTGTAGGGGGCAGGAGAAATGTAAAAAATGCCTCTCCCACTGGGATTTATTGAACTTTTTGTACTGTGCTGGGGCTTTATGCAGAATTTACTATGGGCATATGAGAGTAAACTTTAAGGTCAGTCCATTGTGGAGATGTGTGAGAGAGACCTTCCTCCTGCCTCACCCAGCAGTGAGTAGTACAACTGAGCCACTGAGGAGAGGAGATACTGAGAACTAAACAAATATATTTTTGCTTTTTCCATTGTCTCTTCCAGTTTTGTTTTGTTTTGTTTCTACTTGAAATTTGCAAGTAAACCTGGCTCAGCTAAAGTGTATTCATGGCCATCATAGCCTCTTTCAGGAGAGCTGTTTATCTTAGGCATGGCATCCATGGGACCCACAAGCATCTGTATCTCTGTACCAAGTACATCTCTTCTTACAGCATGTAGAACACAGGTGAGAGAAGCAGCCTTGTACTTTGCTGGGAAAGTATTCACTGAGGAGTGGATCCTGAACCCTGACTGATGCTGTGCTCTTTACAGCTCTCTTTTTAATTAAAGCAGGTTCTGTTTTGCTCTTGTCAGTGACCAAGCTCATGGTCAGTGAACACATTCAGTACTGTTCCAAGGATTACTGTGAAGCTGTCCAAGGGTCTCCAGACAAACTGGTTTGTCTGCTGAAAGCAGTAAAGCAATAGTAGCAGCATGGGGCTGAGTTTACTGGTGGTGGGGCAGATAGGCTGACACAATTCTGCTAGTTTCAGGATGCAAGCCAGTATCTCATAATGCACTAAAGCACTGAAAGCCGTTTTGAGTCCAGACTGCCCAAGTAGAACAGGAACAATGCTGTTTCTGGAATATGTGCTAACTGGCTGGGACTGAGCTGAAAATTCTTTGTTTAGCACCAAATCTTATTACAGAGATGCACTTTCTGTGCTATAAAAAGGACCCAGCTTGTTTGGAGCTGACCCAATGCACTTACAAGACATTCCATTACAAAACTAAGATTCATCCTACATCACCCTTTCAGACTATCTGGTAGTGTGTTTGAGGTCACTATTCTGAAGTACTTTACATCAGTTGACTGTAGACTTTCTGATTCTGGAGGATGAAGATTTCAAGCATGTCTCCCCTTTCATTTCACTGTCATATGAGGTAACCTCAGCAAAAGGGAATGTGCAGATAAACATGTATGCCAGCATAGGGAACCATAGCAACAATAGTTACACGAAGAATGGAAATAATTCACTAGTAAAAGATATAAAATAACAGTATTCTGAGTCTATTGCAAGTTGCTGAATGTCAGGTTTGAGACACTTTCACTTCAGCTTATTGCTTTTTATAGCAAAATGCTGGAAATGTCATCACCATATTTAAAACCTGCCTCTTGATAGAAGGGTGCACATATCTGCCTCTCTGCAAGCATATTGTCTGATTTTAATTTGAATGCAACGAGAAAGACTTCACTGCAAAGACCTGGGTTTATGACTACTGAGCATTTCTCCATGCTGGGATTAGGATATAATTGTCTGTGCAGGTCTTCATTACAATAAGTTAGTGTTCAGAAAGATGCCTGTAAAGGATAGGACAAAGCCCAGCAGCAAGTTCTGCTAACCAAGAAAATGCAGTATGCTGCTCTGCTAATTCCTGTGATCACAGCTCCTATGGCTCATTCAATGAGCTCGCATATTTCTTGCAGTTTCTTTTATATACCTGTTGCAGGGTGACACCACGTAACAGGATGTTTAGTTTATGTTGTCAGTAGAATTTCCTGTGCAGGGACGTCCTGTGCAGCACAGGCCTCCCCTTCCCTGCCTCTCACACACATCCACAAAGGTCATAAAACCTTTGCATCTAATACAGCTGCAAAACACTGGTCATGTTGTGGAAACTGAAGGGCATTGAGACGATGTCCTGATACTGGAATATCCTGAGGCTAGTTCTTTCTAGACTGAGTATCCCATGACTGAGAACAATTGAAAAGTATGATGTTACATCTGCTAGCTAATCTCAGTGGTCTCAACATCATTCCGTGCAGATGATTCACATGGAACACAGTTTTAGTTTACCTATGTTATATTATGTGTAATCCTTGATCATTAGGTATGGGGGCTTATTCCAAACCCCATATATTGTTAATAGTAATTTCTCTGAAAATGTTAAATATTAATTTCTTTTTTAAAAATTCCTTTTCCAACTTGCACTATGGTGTATATTGTTTTTGTCATCATGCACACACATTGCTGCTACTGTGATCAATAAGTAACAAGTCTGTTTACTGTTCATTAACTAGCCCTTTCAACTTCCCAGATAAATAGAAACAAAGAGGTTTTCAGGCTGTTTTGTTCCAGGCATCTTTTTCTTGAATTCTTCCAGTAAATGAATGGATAGATAGAGGTTGAAACTTTCATATGAACAATTTGTTTGCCTGCTGCTTTGAACCACACCCTCACAAGATGCATTATACCTTCAATTTTTTCCCATTTCTGTCATCATGACACAATCTTTGGGGTTTTTACCACCATATCCTTTCCAATTCACAACAGACACCAGAAGCTAGTGCTACTTTTACTATCATGACTGCCCCACACTCTGATTTATGATTTCTATGCTTTGAGAGGGTAAGCAGTATTTTGTTCTGTTAAAAAGGAAACATGAATACACCAACAACCAACAGCTGCAGAACAGCAGCAAAAATGTTTATGTGTTCAGAAATAAAACCTTGCAAGCTGATTAACTGGTTTAGCTCTCAATGTAATATCTCTTCTGTAAAAGTAACTTTTTTAAAGATTTAGAACTGTATAAAATAATGAGCTTAAAACTGAAATGTTTGCCTGGGGAAGTCTGCCTTATGAAATATTACTTAACAGGGATGCTAATGACTCACTTAGCTCTGATGTTCAGCTCCTGAAATAAAGGAAACAGAAAAACATAAGAAGACTATAGCTGTTAATAAAGTTAGCAACCCCACATATAAATTTTAAATCCCCTGCATTCTAAAATGCCAGTGAACTGAGGTCCTCAGGCTAGATGTAACAATAAGGTTTAACAGACTGGGAGAACACAGAATGTTTTATATAATCCGCAAATTTAAGAAATGATTGATAGGTTTTGAAAAGACACACACTGTTCCTGAATTTTAAACTTTTTCCAGTTATTACCACTGGGAAGGGATGACTAATTGCAGTACTCTCTGTGCTACACAATATACATAGCAGACATATACACTGAGGAGTTTTGATTTAGGTGTTCTCCATTTGGTAGAAGGAGTTAAGCTATTTTTGGAAAGAGACCTATGTGCCTGAAGGCTGCAGGCTGATGAAAGTCTTCAACTGTGCTTTGTAGAATCAAAACATTTTCTGATGCTGCTGTAAGTCAAAGTCAAAGCTTTTGAATTTAATACAATATGCACAATTACTCAAAGGGCAATTATATTATTATTATTAAAACTGCCATCCCTTTAGTTAATCACTGCAAATGGTTTACATGCAAAAGGGCAATCATAGGTTCTTCTAACACAATAGATGTATAACTTTTAGCAGTGATTGGACATAGGTGTTGAGATTTCTGTTGCTATTTTCATCCTCTTAAGCCAACATATTTTTTCAATAATATTGATAATCAGAAAAATATTTATAGAAGCCTATTCCTTTCTCCTGAATCAATTTTGTGCTTACCTAAAACAGAAGGGAAGCCAATTCAATCAGCCAGTGGATAAGTAGCGTGAAGGAGTAATACCCCTGTTTCCCCAATTTTTTCTTTTTCTTCCAAAATTGGCTAGCATCCATTGTGTGCCAGAAAGTTTCCTGGACTTTTTTGTCCCAGGAAACAGAGTTACAGCTCTTCAGTTCAAAGTTAACTGACCTGACTGGTGCCACACAGCACAAAGAGTGAGCTTGAAACACCCCCATCTAATCAGGGCCAGTATAAAATTTAGGTTCCCTGTTAGAGTTTGCATGTTATTTATTTTTGGACACGAGGAAGTTACATTGCATTGTACCCATTTTGAGCACAGCATTTAGCACTTTTTATCTGTGAACTATTTCACTTCCTGGAGCTTTGCTATGATGAAAGCTGCCTGTCTGAACCTGGGTGTACCTCCACCCATAACTGCATGTTTTACTTCTGGAGTTTAGAGGCCAACAGCACCTGGTAGCCTCACTAGGAATATCCAGTGAAATATCCTGTCAAAAGTTTTACAGTTTAGAGCTGAGGTGGTATCTACAGAACTGTTAGCTGGGGAATATGCATTTAAGAGGAAGAAAATTCCATCATTCCCTTTACCTTGGCACTGAATTAAAATTCCTGCCTGCACTGGGTGGCAAGGTTTTATCAGAAGGCGAGGGATTTCTGTGGAAGGAGGTCAGAACCCGTCCTGTGCTGGACACAGCCAGTTCTGCTGGCACAGATGGCTCTGCAGCAGGCCCACCATAGGACACAGCAGAGCCCTTCAACCAAACTGGTGGCACTTCTGTAAAAACACGCCTAAGACCAGAAAATACTGATGGGGAGGCATCAGAGGATGGAATGAGGGAGCACGAGAAGGAGGAATGAACAAAAATAATTATGAACAAAAAAAGAAAACACCACAGTTAGAGGGGAAAGTGGTGCTCCATGGCAGGTCAGGCATACTACCCAAGGGACTGAAGTCTGCTGAGGATCTACTTTGGAGCACAGGAAAAGCATAAAAAGGTGGGAGCTGCAGAAAGAAACAGCTGCATCTGTGACCACCTTCGCCCAGGCTGCTCATTGCCTCCCTGAAGGGACTGATCACCACTGGAGAGGTGACAAGGGGTGAGGAGGGCAGTCTGAAGCTGAGCCTGGCAAAGGGGAAGGATAGATGTTTCAGATATTTGTCTTTTGTCTTTGTTTCCCATCACCAAAACAAGAGTTAAATGTTAAGTTCTTCAAATCCAGTCTGGTTTTCACACAGCAGTACTTGGTTAGTGAGTTGTCTGTTTTTGTTCTGACCCTTGAGTTTTCTCACCCCTGTTCTCTTGCCCTTTCTCTTTCATCTTGCTGGGCAGGGAAAGAGTAAAGAGCTGCATGAGTGCTCAGGTGATAACTGGGCCAACCCACTGCTGTCACAGAGACTTTTTATCACACACTGACATCCTGGGTCAGGAGCTGGGTTTCAGACACAGTTTCTTAGTAGTAAAAACTGCAGGAATGATTCAAAACTCACAGTAAAAAGCCAGTGGGTTTAAAGTATTTAATAGACTGAAAACTGTAGTTATTTTTTTAACTTTCTCCTGGTGGCCCTCAGCATTTCCAAAATTAAATTCACCTTTGGCTAACTAAAAACCAAGCCAAAATACAACAAAACCTGAATAAATGGTGAGATAAACTGATTCTAAAAGGAGTAGCATGAGAAAGGAAGGCAAAAGAGCCTGAAATGCCATTGTTATTTCTTGGTTTCATCTGCAAATGAGAACAGTTTACAATAGTTATCACTGCTTTGGAAAACAGTTTTTTATTGATGACAGCAGATCATGAATAACATGCCAGGCTATAAGGACTCACAAGTGACCTTCTTCTGTAAAGGCCATTTATCTTCTTGCATTCCTGCAGATGAACTGGTTGTCTTCTGTTTGTTGATCATTTGCTCTCGTACATTAATCAGCTATCTTCAAATACCATTTTACATTTCTCAGTGCTGAGAGTACAGTGTAATTTTTTGACAGTGTTTTATCCTATTGTTTCACAGAACAGCTCCACTGATAATTATTTAAACTCCATCAGTAAAAAATTCTCTCACTTAGCTTCTGTTGATTTCCTAGGAATGATTTTAGTGTTCAATACTCATAAAGGTTCCTATTTTCTTTGTGATGGATAGAAAAGTACAGTGACAATTAATTTAGGATTCAAGCATATTCTTGAAATGGACACTTACTGAATTCTACTTGTTACAATCCAGACAACATACAGAACTGAAGTCACTTTAGTGCAATTGGTAAGTCATATTGCTTTCACTGGTTTGTTGACATTTTAAACAACAGCTGCAGTCACTTGATAAGTGATAGATGAAGGGTTCTGCACTTAATCCGGTGCTGTCCTATCACATAGTGTCACAGTGTGCTGTGAAATGGCTTCTAAGGTCTTTCACAGGGGCACCAATACTTGTACAATGACTTTTGCCCCAGGTACCCCACAGACCTGGATGGTGCTTGCTCTGTCTAAGTGCTCAAGCTGAGTAAGGAGAAGTCTTCCAAGTATGGGGTGACATTTTCAGCACAACATAATAAAAAATACTAATGGAACTCATGCTTCAAAGTCCTTTCAGTGCATTTGAAATTCCTCTGTTTCTGCCCTTATACAGAAGATGAGGTACAGTCTGAAAGGAAATGGTTATCTATGGTCTCCTCTTGTTATCTATATTCTCTTATATTTCAAAGAGAATTAATGTAGTTCTAAAACTCTGTGGCCCTCTGTGGAAATGTACAAACCATTCTTAGTGTGTTTGCTGAATGTAAAAATATAAAATACAGATAATTTCCTTGACCACAAATATACCATTTCATAACAGACACCCAATTCAGAAAGCTGGATAAAATTTCAGTCCTCCAGAATTCAGAAAGGATTGCTGATCTACTTGGGGCTGTCAGTAAAATTTTTTCTTTTTCATATAAATCATTCCCACAGGCATTCCTGTCTTCAGAAAACTGTTTGGTGCAAGTGCATATCTTTTCAAGTCATTCTTACTGGGTCATCAGTGGAAGTGGGAATAAACCTATTTCAAACCATGGTGTCAAAGCTCAGCAGCTGTAACAGTATTTGTGAGAAGGCAAGAATTTGGAAACTGGGAGCATGTAGAGCCTGTCTCATGGCTTGGTCACGTCCCAGCCTCACAGCACTAAACCCAGACTCTCCATGTGCTGTTTCTGGTGTTCACAGACATAATTATTGCATTTTGCAGAGTTACTTTTTTCAGTTCAGTGTCTGTAATAATGTGACCACTCAGCTGTAAGCCATCATAGTGATAACTGGGAATAAATATATTAAAAGGGGATATAAGCATACAAGGATTTGGTTTGGTTTCAAGAAAGCCAGCTGGTTCATTAAAAAAAAATGTTTCAAGATTATATTGTAGTATTTTTTCAGTTTGGAAGTGCCTGATGCAGGATTAATAGTGAAATGGGAAGGTAAAATGTTTGAAAACCAATACATACCCTATACATATCCTCATAATAATTTTAATCAAAATTTCCTGCAGTAGGGATATCTGCCTCAGTCTTCAATGATGCTATCTACAGGCAGTTGTGTTGATAGGCTTTAGGCTTGGCAAAGATTAAAAAATATTAACCTTCTTTTTATTTTTTCTTTTATGAGAGGGAATTTTACATAGCTGGGTCTCTGACTATGAAAAAAGCAGTAAGAAGGAATATTTTTTCTGCCTCAGACTATGGATAATGATTTTTTTTGTCCTTTAAATTATTCACTAGTCATATCTTTATGGAACACAGGGTTCTTGCACAACCTCCAAATTTCACAAGGATAATTTTGTTATTAAACATAAATTCTCATCACTTCATATTAAATATACACACTTATAAGTGGCTATTGCCCATACCAGATTTGATCCTCTATCAGTAGTTTCTTGGTACAGCTGCCCTATTACAGCAAGCAATCAGCATTATAACTGCAACTTAAAGCTTAGATTGACCTTAGTCCTTTAGATAATTCTATCCTTTATTCATAGGAAGCTCATTTATTTTTCACAGGCACTTTTGTTGTTTTTACCGTTTCAGAGTTGTTTAGGCAATGTTTACACTGAGTACATTTAGTGTCTCTAAACTGAAAACCTTTGGAGGTGTTTGGCTTCTGGCACACCTGTGTGGACTGGTATGTGAGTGACACATTCAAAGTTTATCTGACATCTGGGTCACTTACTCTGAAGGATTTACTGACATTAAGGAAAACACTGCAGTACATTTCCAAAGGTTTTTAGCGACTGTGGTACATGTAATGTAAATAGTTTTCTGGGCCTTGCCTACTGGTTAGTCAGGGCTACTAATGTGGAAAATTAATGTTTTTGCTAAACATAATCTATCAGACCATGATACGTTCATGTCTGTGGCTTGGCCCTGACCATCTCTGCTTCTCTCTCCCACTTTAGTGGGTATTGGGTTGTGCCATTAACAGAAACCATGCAAAATTGCTCTAATGCTTCAGAAACACTTTGCAGCTCTCAACTCTTCATGTTCTTGAGATGAAATCTTTCCCAATAACTCAAAAGACAAAAGTCTATCAGCTCAGGAGTGGTGCATTTTATGTATAGGTGCCTCTGTGTGTGAGGCTTCAGATTCTGCAAAGCACTTGCTAATACATAGAAGTCAAAACTTTTCAGTACTTTTTACATCATACTCATGAGACAAAACCCACATTGGGTGAGAGTATTCAAATTCACTATTTGTTTCTATCACCTTTCTTGGCTCTTTGAATAATACAGAAGCAAAGACAGCAGAGGATTTGTGGAGAAAATTATCTTACGTTATTGGAAGAACAACAAATTCTTTCTACCCCTCCTGCTCAATGTTTCCATCAGCTTCTCCTAGAAAACAGCACCAGCATTTCTAAGCTTTTGCTTTTCTTGACTCTGTCAGGTTATTTTTGAGATAATTCAGACTGACTCAGTTACCCTGCTGTCAAGCCTGAGAAACTGCAATGACTGCACTAAATGTTCTCGGGTGGGTGTAACCACGCCAGGAGAATTTGGCAGAATGGGCATACAAAGGAACTACCAAACAGGACAGCATATAGCTTTGGTAACAGGGGTTAAGGAGAGGTGTGCAAATCCACTCCACCCCAATGGTTTGGCCACTAGTTCCTTCCCTCCCACTGGAGTTTTAATAGTATTTATAGAAAACCAGAGCCCACTGAAACCTTGATGCCCTGATACAACATGATCTCTGTTCAGCTGGAGCATTGCTCCTCCCCTACCTGGGATGCTGCAGTACTAGTAACCACTGTCTCCTCAAATCCTAATCATTCTGAACCTCCTATTTCCCACTCTAATCATAGCAAACACCAGAATGTGTGAATTTGTTCCACTTCTCTGGGAATTTGCATCCAAAGAGATCCTAAGGATAAATGCCAAGAGGGTTCTTTGAAGCTTCTCAGGTTCAAAGAATTGATGGCACTCAGCTTCCCTCCTTCGACATTCTTCCCACTCAATGTCCACTCACTGTTGTCATGTTGCTAGCCACCACATTCAAATTTCTGTTTATCCCCAGATTCTGGGAGATTGATTTTTAGCATAAACTCTAATCTCTTCCCATGTAAGCAGTGCAACGATTATAGGTGATGCAGATAAAGAACTTGCTATTATTTATATCAAATCACTGATTTTTGGAGAATGAATCAGATCATTTTATAGTTCTCTATAAATAAAAAGTTTTGCTTTTCTACAGCTCCAAGAAACTAAAAACATTGCACATTTTAGAAAAAATCCAAACAAATCTAAAGAAAACATTCCTTTAATATAAAGACACTTTCTTTTACTTCAAATTAAAAAGCTGAGCTAACTCTCTTTAGCATAGTAGGATTATAGTAGTCTTCATTATTCTTTTTGAGGCTATAGTGCCTGTAAGGAAAAGAACCAAGTATGAGCCCTATGTTTCTAGAAAAAGAATCTTTAAAATAGTACTTGTCATTTTCCAGTTTATTGCACTGAATGTTAATGCACATTGGGAATTCATAAACACGGAGAAATGATTTAGACTTTCCCTTCCTGTATAACAAACACAGAAGGATGGAGAGGTGAAAAAACTGCTATTACATTGCTTAAAGCCAGGATCCAGTGCGAATACTGTTTTAACCTCAGCTAGTTTCTTGCTCATGCTGTACCTAGGTTCAGCCTCTGAGGCGAGGCTGGCTGAGGCACATTCAGGGCAGCTTTAGTTCAGCTTGTTTGGGACTGCCATGCACGGCCCAGTGTGCAGACATCACTTGATGCAGACGAGCCCATGGCCCCCAGCCCTGGCCTGTGGTTGCCTGTTGTGCTCATGCCCCACAGCCCCCTTGTAGCCAGTGCCAATGACTGCCCTCCTGGGGAGTAGGCTGGGCACAGCAAAGGCCAACCACGGCTCCCAGTTGGCACCACAGCCCAGGCCTCGCTATTCTGGGAGCAGAGAGGCTGTGTAGACGTGAGCTGTGTTGTGACACTTGCCCCTGGGGCCAGCAGGCAGGCACGGCCTGTTCTGCGCTGGCACAGGCATAGCCCACGTAACCCAGTTTTAGCTACACGAACAAGCCCACGGCGTGTCTGCTGGGCTCTCTTCAAAGCCCACACTTGCTTGTTCCCTGCACTGGTAGCAGAATTACAGCTGTCAAAATGCAGGTAAATCTGTGCACTGTCCCCACCCAGTTAATTCCAGAAGAGCCTGCAGCAGCAGAGTGAGGAACAATGAGCCCACTGATGAGGCTGCTGGCCATTGTAGCTGCTCTATTCTGAGATGGTTAAAAGGGGCAAGTTACTAAAACATGCTCTGCCTTTCATCAAACTGGCATCTTCATTTTCTATAGAAAGGAAGTGTGACTGACATACTCTCTAAATTTGACAGTGCTAATCCCCAAGTTGACTCACTCTGACAAAGATAACGGATCATCTTGGTGGCATTTTTTAGTGAAATGCAAAAATTATTTCAAGAAAAAAATCCTGGGTGTACACACACACATGTATATGCATATACAATGCATATATACATTTATATATAAAGTGATTGTTTCTAAGTTCTTTTGTTTCTGTTCCAGGGTTAGATAATATTCCTCCCTGATTGTTTTATTGATTTTTTTAAAGAAACATTGTTGGAAGAGTTTACTTGATATTAGTTTCCTTCTCTTTTGGTTTGACATAGAATGTTTGGAAAAAAATTAGACCAGATTTTTTGACATACTGAAAACCTGTAGTTTTGCCTAATTAAAAAAATCCCTGTATATATTGAATTGTTTTCATGTCATTCTACTTAACTTAAACAATTTGAAAGACATTCTGACAGATGGGATGAAAAATTGAAATATAAAGAGAAGCCAACACTCATTCAAATTAAAAATATAATCTCTGCTATCCCTCTGGCTGGTTATATGCAGTTCAGACAAGTGAATGAAATTCCTAAGTGACAGATTTGCTCCACATCTTCTACTTCACAGACAGATCAGCAGAAAAAAATCCTTCTGTCATGGCTTAAATTATGTGCCTTTAATCAAGGTACCCCAGATAATGCAAAGGACTTGGCACTAGTGTTTTTACAGAGCTCTATAATCTTTTGTTTGCCATGACAGAACATTATGGAAATACTGAGAACATCATCATACAGTGCCATCCAAAAAGATCCATCCCTGGAAGGTTAGAACAGCAGCAGCCAGGGTTCTGAGCCAACCAGCTCTGCTAAATTGCAAGGAGTGTTAGCAGGAGCAAAAAGTCCCAGCAGTGTGACTGCTGCTTCCCAGGCTGAGCAGTCCTGCATGACACAGCCTGGCATCCCTTGGATAAATCGTCAGCCTTCTATAAAAGCCAGACTTATTCCAGTTAACATCATCTAGAGATTTGAATCATATTTTGTGATTAGGAGATGCATATTTGACTGAATTTGAGAATGAAACATAAACACCCAGTGAAATCCCAATTCCTGGATTGCAAACCTTGCCAACTCCATCTTGCTTGGATTCTTAAATGTATTTTCAGTGGATTCAGCTTTTACAGACAGTACTTAAATTTTTTAATTATTGAATCAGCATGACTTTTTGCTATACAAAAGTCTGAATGCATTAAAAAACATGAGCGAATGAAGATTATATCTGTATTTAATATTATTCTTCCATATAATAAAGTGTTTTTAAAACAAAAAATATAAAGTTAAGTAATCCAGTAACTGTGATGCTACACTCAAGCAGTGTATAAGATTACATATTTGAACTAATTTTTTTACTGTTTTACCTGATTTTAAACTGACAGCAGTTGGAGAAATGTCCATGATGTTCACTTCACTGGGGCAAAGCCTAGGAGATAATGAAGAAGTTTTTGAAAATACATTTGAAGTTTGAGACATGAAGCTCAAAGCTTTTTGTTGATCTGTAAAAACAGGAAACTGAGAACTGCCAACAGTCTTATGTCAAATGGAAATCCAAAAATGCCACTGCTAACTAAACAGTAGGCCTATATGCAACAGTAGACTATGAAATTCTCTAGTCATGGGATTAGATATTAGTGTAAGTAGAAAATCAGTCTATATGGTTTCTGAAAAAAAAAAAAAAAAGGCTCTGAAAAATTCATAACTTGAAGGAAAAAAAGCATATTATCAAAAAAATCTACCCATGGTGTCTGGTATCTTTTCCTTATTTCAGCATTAATAAATCCCAGAATCAGAAAAATAAGAAATGTCCTCTCTTTCCTTCTCTCTCTCATTGCTTTGATTCCATCATTTCTCTCACCCTATATAATGGCATATGTCATTCAAATGGATAAGAGTCTGTAGTCCAATACTTGCCAGCAATATCCTTTTATGTGTGCTTATCAGAGTCCCAGTGCACAGAACTGTCCTCCCTACTGAGTAAGGGCATGAAACAACCAGACTACTGTTAGGTAAGCTCAAAATCATTTAGTTTTTATTGTGATTATATCTTCTGCCTCCTATTTTCTATATAAAAGACTCATTATTAATTGGGGTTTGATGATGCAGCTTCTCCTATAAACCTTTTCTTTTCTTTCCATAACAAAATGGGATAGTCTTCTAGGAATATAAAGTGTGATTCAACCCCATCACCACACATCTTATTCTCATGGTACTTTTTTCTCTCCCACTGTATCAGCACTTCTTACTGACCACCTACAGCACTCTGAACAGTGAAAACTTTCTCTGAACACTGCTCTGACAACTGTGAAATTATTATCTATGTAAAAAAATGTTAGGATAATGTTAAACCTATGTCATGGTATACTCCTGCAGGGATTAGGAAATATGTCTTTAACATTCCTCTCCTTTTCTAACTTGGTTGCAAAATTGATTTCTTCTGTGTGGTGGCAGGGGTAGAATTGTAACCCTGCCCATGAGGAGCAAATAAAACTAAGACAATTTCAACGTATTGTTCTATCTACTTTAAACTTGAATTTTACTTTGCCACAAGCAAGCAACTTAACCAAAGGAAACTCACCTGCATCGATTCTTGCAGGTTTTTGAGGGGCCTAATTTAAATATTTCAAGAGATGAGAAAACATTAATGTTCAAAAAAATCAACAAGACATAATAGTTGTATGAAATTCTTAAGGGGTTTAAAACTTTAGGTAAAGTCTCACTCATTTTATGTATGACACAAAATTGGACAGAAAAGTTCTATGTCTAAACCAGACTAATTCAACACTGTAAGACCTCAACAATAAAATTTCTTGAATTTTCCATCAACACATATTCCTGGTTTTAATTACATTTTAGTTTTCATTTGAATTCTCTTTTTCTAAGTCCTTCAAAAAGATATTAAAAAGAGCATTTCTGCAAAGGAAAAGTAAAAGAAATAAATCAGTCTAACAGGATATAGCAAGCCATAAACTTAAGCATTCCACATTCAATTTCATTTCCAGTTTATTGAAATAGAAATTAATAATTCTTAAATAAATGTGGGGCTTGTACATTTCCCCTTGCTTAGATACTTTGAAAGTTCCTCTATGTACTTTAACTCAGAAAGGCTTTTAAAAACAACTTCATCATTGAAAATAAAAAAGATGGCAAGGTTTGGTATTTTTACCACCTTTTGTTGTATTTATCTGACTGTGTGTAGTAGCCTACAGATTATATCTAGTGCTTTTTATCCCCAGAGAAAGAACTCCAAATTGTTAATTCACACACATTTCTTTTCAAGTTTTGCACACTTTTCTGACACATGATTATTCTGTGATAGAGAAAAATGTAAGTCCCTCCTCTATCACTTTTCTATAATTTAAATAATTATCTGAATAAAGCATTCAAATTATGGCTTTCACCTCTCTCAGTTCAATCATGCTAATTTAGTTACTGGCAGAGAATTTCAAACAAAATTAGTGTCTCGTTCTGAGACATGATGTTAATAAAAGATATTAATTACTTCTTAGAAGGCATATTTTTTCTCCACACCATGAATTTGCCAGGAGAAAATCTCTGCTGTAATTTTCCCTTTTCTCCCCAGCACATAATTTCTCTCACAGCCATAAAAAAAACCAAAACCACCACCACCAACAACATAAAACCCTAACAAAAAACCTAACCAAACTAAAGAAAAAAAAAAAAAAACCAAAAAAAAACCAAACAAACAAAAAAAAAAAAAAAAAAACAACAACCCAAAAAACCCTCAAACACCTCTTTTTTCTCCTCCTCTTCTCCTCCTCATTGAAAACTTTTCCATCCATTTTTTCTGTATCCTCACTGGCCATCCAGGCATCCCTTCTTTTAGGGCATACACTTAGTCTGAAAATTCATCTTTCTAGCTTTGAAAATATACATCTCTGTTGTCTTAACAAAGCAAATGCACAATACAGTTTATATTCTATACTATTGCCTTTCTATAAGAAAGGAAATACTTTCTTGCTCAGTTCCACATACTATACCCTGGTCGTAAACTGGGCAATTTTGACTAAAAGTATATTATATATATATATTTTTTATATATGTATAAAAGAAAAAGTGCATGCAACAAAAATGAATGAGCACAAGTGCTGAATGCATGTCAAAGGTTTTGCACAGCATGAACTGTTCACCATTTAGGAAGAAAGCCTCTCCAAATGTATCTACTTGCTTGTCAGTATATCTGGGAAACAGAACTATTATGTCCCTGATCTCCATCTCAGGGATAAAGATCATTCTTCTCTTCTATCCTACCACTTGGAAAAAAACCAGAACCTGTAAGCTTTCACTGCATTACCAATGTTCTACTCTAGAATAATGTTTTATAATGGAGACAAAAAAATCTGGTTTAGATTGATATTGAAATAATTGGCAGTGGAAGACACAAGGCTAACATTTATTTTAACCTCTGCATTCAGTGGAACACAGACAATAGACTATTTGACTGCAAATACTGCAGCAATGAAAGAGGATTTATCATGGACTGGTCCTGTCACAATAAACCACAATAATAAAGAAAATTAATGTACCATTTTAAATAGTTTGGCTAAGAGATTTAAACTAAAAAATTATAAACAAATTGTGTTTTCTGATGCCAGAGAAAGTTATTAGAAAATCCAAATAGAACACAGAAGTACCAGATGCTAAAAGCAGAAGAATCTCTCATTTTCCCATCACTGTTCCCCAACATTAAAGCATGATCAGTGGTCCTCTTGTTTGCTTGGGCACCATTTAATCTCTGCACTTCACTTATTTATACTCCTTCTAAGCAAAACAGGCACTGGGCTATATAGAAGTTTCTATTTATGCTGTCCTTACTTGTGTCAGTTTTAATCACTGTCCATTGCTGTACCTCTGTCCAAAAGCAACAAAAGCTGATGGTTTTCCTCCATTACCTTTGCCCTTTTGAAAGAGTTTCACATAATATTCTGTACTTAGGTAGAGTATGAATTCAAAGTGCAAGTGATAAATGTGCTAGTATTCCATCAGGTTTGTATATTAATTCTAGACATAACTTGGACTTCCCCTGGAGTGAGAAGGAACTTTCCTCTGGCTGTGCCAGGACACTGCCATTGCTGGTGCACAATCCTTGCGATGCAGCTTGGTGCAGGTGCCAGCAGCCTCACTTCTTGTGGAGCATCCACAGCTTCCCTGGGCAACATAGTCCAGTGCCTCACCCCCCTCACAGCAAAGGATTTCTTCCTTAAATCTGATCTACACCTACCACCCTTCAGTTTAAACCCATTGCCCCCTGGTCTAACATTACATGCCTTGTAACCCTGTGGTTTTTGTCTATTACTGAGTTTCTTAAAAACTGATTATTGTCTTGTCTTTTACCCTTCAGAACAATCTTAATTTCTCTGTTATACTCAGATTTGTTCTTGTTTTTTCCAGACTAGGAACACTAAGTCCTGAAAATAATGCTGGGCCTTCCTGCACCTTAAAGTAAAACAAGAGTTAAAAGCAATGGGGAGAAGTCATACCATTGTACTTTATACTGACAGCAACACCACTGAGGCAAAATAAAGCATGCAGAGTCCTTCTCCAGTTCAAGTGATAGTTATTTGCTCTTCATGTTAATTTTAGTTTAAATTCTCTATGTTAATTGCAATTTTAATTCCTTTTTATTTCCTAAGTCACTAGTAAAAAAGAAAGAATGCCCTGCATGTTTAATCACTACACAGAGATAAAGGCTCGTGCATGTGTCTGCATACAAAAAAAAATTCAGACACTGAGAGGAAGGCAGAAGCAAACTTCACTGTTAACAGTTTGGCAGAAAGTTAAGATGAGATTTTATTAAGTTCAACTCAAATATTTATTGTAAAGGGAACATATTCCAAAGATTAAACTTATATGATGAGCGAGAAATATTTTTTAAGCAGCTGAATTTTTGCCAGGATTTTTTTTTATTTATAGAGCACCTCAGATGCATGCATAGGAACACTCAACATGGAAAATATGAGGGAGCTATCTAGTAAAAGAACATCAGCCATTAATTAACACAAGCATCACAAAACTGGGAGAGGCACAGAGAAGGAATTCAGCAGCCTTAGGTAACTTCTGGGGAGAAGTGGAGCCAACACCTTACACTTACTGGGGAAAACAATACTTTAAAGTTAGCAATTACTTTCAATGATGAGTGAACAATGTGTCAAATGTGTCACTGGTGAAAATACAAGCCTCTGAGATCTCATAGTCCAGAAAATGCAATGCTCTTTTAAAACAAATCAAATTCTCTTCTAGACAGAACACTAAACAAAAGTGAGAGCTCCTAACTGAAAGTAGAAAGTACATTTCAGTATTGGAAGATCTATTTTTAATCCTCTTTCTGACCACATTTTGTAAATACGCTAAAAGCTAGTGCAGAGGAATGGAAAATAATTCCTAATTCTTTAGACCAACAGCAGTAATGTAATTAAAAACAACTATGAATTGCCCCAAGGAATAGGCTAGGAAATCTGCAATCTGTATCCTAATTTCTAAGCTGCTAGTGTCTCCAGCAGAACTGAGACCAACATGTAAAAGTCTACTTTTAGATCTCTGGGCTTTCAGATCTTTTTGCCTTGGAAGCCCCTCTTTTATTCATCTGCCAACACATGGTACTGTGATCTGATAATTTATTTTTGTTTTTCACTCCTATTCCTGTGTCTCGAGTCTCCATGTATTGCAAAACTCTCTGAAGTTTTGAATTTTTTATCCATGTTCAGAATATTGGTCTACATTTCCTACAGAAGCACCTTTCTTTTCTACAGAGCAAAGTTCAAATGGAGGCCATATGAGTAAGTTTTGGATACTTTCTTGCTGCCAGCACTCTCAGCTTTACCATGGAAGTTAAACAACCAAAAAATTTAACCTTTCATCCTAGGTATTTAGAAATACCTAATTCAGGTGCTAAGGACCAAATCAGCAGAACCCTCACCCTGATCCCAGTTATAACATGTTAATATGGATTAACTCCATTTTCATCTGGATTGTACAGATTTTCTCTATTAGCATAAGTGAGACAGTATATTCACAAGAACTTTTTCTTTTTGTATATTCATTTCCATTTCCATTCTCGGTCAGATGAAATGATAGCTCTGAAATCAGCCTGTCACTTATATAATTTGAATAACCTACTTACTATAGAGCTTGAAACCATACTCCGCCTACACACACGCACTCCTAGTTGAATTAACCTTCAAGTCAATGAATATTTAATTTTTAAATTATTTTCAGCATCTCATCTCCCCACAGTAAGTGTTTACTGGATAACAACAAAGTTGATATGGTGCTAAATTCTTCAAGGCACAAGAGATGGAGTAAAAAGGGCTACAGACCAACTAACTA
Source organism: Melospiza georgiana (assembly GCF_028018845.1). NCBI lineage: Eukaryota > Metazoa > Chordata > Aves > Passeriformes > Passerellidae > Melospiza > Melospiza georgiana. The sequence goes on from NC_080434.1 coordinate 13,749,126, forward strand.
CTCCTGAATACAGAAAGCCCAATCCAAAGATAAAAAGATTTTGTCAAGTGTTGAAATGTAGGCAAAATGTAAGGACATAGAAACTCAGGAAAGATATAAAATGTTCTTTCCTATCTTGACAACAGTCCTAAAAGTGGGCTATTAAGGAAATTAAAGCACTGGAGGCCACAATGATACATTATAAACAGATCAATAGCCCAAAATGCCACAAGTATCTTCTTTCCAACATATTCAATAGCTAAACACTGACCTTTATCAAGAGGTACAAAGAGGTAAGAAATAATCTGATTCATTTTGTCTAATGCTATAAACCTAAGAGCAACAAAAACAAAAACCAAGCCAAGAGATACTACTTAGGTTTTAAATAAGCTCAAGACTTTCTTTAAAAGCAGACAAATGAAACAAAGCAAAATCAAACCCAACCCAACTGAAACCAAACAAAAGAAAACAATGAACCTAGAAAATGTTGTGTTAAAATTCCTATTCTAGCAATCTCAAAGCATTTTATAGAAATGTATCGGTCAGACAAAAAATTCACTTGCACAGTGAATTCACTTTCTCACATCCAGGTTCAAATTTTGACAAGAGCATATTCTATTCCTTAGACTTAGTTCATGTTCTTATGAACTTCTATGAAGTTCAATTCATTTATTTGTGTCAGGCAGAGGAGTGGCTTGATGCTGTCTCATTTCTCTGCTGACTGCCCTACTCATCTCTTGGTTACATGGCTTTGGGGCTCTCCCCTCTGCCTCCATGGCCTCCAAATGGAGTTCGGCACAAAATTTTAAAAAATGAGATTTTTTCCATTATCAAATTGATATTTTCTGAATGATCTGACTGCAGCTGTAAGTTATAGCCTTGAATACTAGATTAGATATAAACTGTTATTTCCACTATTTTGATGTAAAAATGTTTAAGGGAGAATAATACCACCAATAACTATAACAGGGAGTAAGAGGATGTACCTGCATTGCTGGGATTAGTTGTGTCATGTTAATTTCCCTATTGAAAATATTCATTGTGTTTCTTTAAAATATTCATTGTGTATTCTTTAAAATATGAACTGCAGTATATGAATAATAAGAAACAAAGGAGTACTTCTGTTTCCATCTGATACCAACAGTTGACTTACAAACTCATGAATCCCTAAGAAAAGCAAGTCTTGCAAATAACTGGTGTATTTAAAGGATTTCTAACAGGCTTTAGAAAAGAGATTTTATTTAGGCATATTTCAGCTAGGGTTTGTGTTTATTTTTATGTCTGCTTAGGGAGGAGTGTTATTTATACATTTTTTGAATCTATTATTTATGTATTAGCTCTCTGTGACATGAATAGCATTTCAGGGAAGGGCTGATCCTGGTCTAAAGAAGATATGCAAAGCTAAATATCCATGTGTGCAGAAATCTGATTGTTGGGATTTATAGTCAAAGCATCTTTCCTTACCAAATGTTTTCTGAGAGGCTGTAATTCCATGTTATTGCACAGGACAGCAAGAGAAACCCTTTGAAGTACAGAAATCAACATAGAGCAACCGTGAAAAGCAGCAGCAATTACACCAAAATTGGTGGTTGGATAAAGCCAGACCATTTTTCTATGCCTTCACATTTAATCCAAGACTGAAATTCAGATCAATTATTTCTAGGTTTACAGAAACAAAGCAGAGAGTATGTTTTTTTTTTTTAAAAAAGAAAGACTACAATTTGCTTTCTATTGAATTATTTTATTTTTCTCCAGAGATGTACACTGACTACCCATGAGGCTACAGTATACATTGGAGAGGCTATTCCCTGATGTTACAGCTTACATAAAAGGAAAATGTTCTCGCCTTCCATTCTCCTTTTAGCTATCCAGGGCAGCCACATTTTGTATGGTACCAAGCAAGAATACTGAAAACATGATAAAAGCAGTGGCTTCTGACTTTCAAGAGAAAATTATTCCAGTCAGAAAAACCAGCTCCCAGCACCACTCTAAAAGATCGTAGTAAGAAAGTGCAACTCAACATGATCTTAAGACACAATATGTTCCTTTCAGTGGGAAAATGAAAAGCTATCGTTTTACATTGAATTCCCTAAATAACCTTGCTGATGGTATTTTTTCAGGTTTTTTTTTTTTTTTAAGTATTTCAGTTCTACATGCCAAAGGAGATGGGCTGCTGATTAAAGTTGTTTGATCATACACCAGCAGACTAGAGGCCTCCTACTGCTTACTTAAACTGCTCCCTCACTTTCTCAAATGCATGTCTTCATTATTTTGACTTCATCTGTAGCTTTGTGTAATCAAAAACAAAGTCATTTGTCTGGTATGTATTTATATCACTCTGATACCAGTCCTCTGTTTTCACAAATGGGTTTTCAGTGTGTCATTTCCGTGTATGTTACCATACTGCACATACCCAAGTTACTCCAAAATAATTATGATGACATGCTCATCCTAATATAGAGCTGGAACTGCATTCCTAATGTGGAGCTGCTTTTCAATATATTTTCTGTGGAACAACCTTCTTTGAAAACATTAATACAACAAATTATTTGGCTGGTACTTTATTAATGCTACTTACAATGTCTGTCCACCAGAAAAATTCATGTCAGAATAATTAACAATATGTGTCGCGACTCATTAGAATCAGCACATGAAACTATTGCTACTGGCAACACAAGTGACACACACAAGTCAGCCAGTGGCAAAGACATGCCACTTCTTCTAATCACAGGAGGGAGGGACATGATATCTCTTCTGATCAAAAAGTGCTTTCTCCATTTAAATTTAGTACTCATGTTGATTAAATGGTTTTCCACTTTAATCTGTTTTAATCAGATAAAAAGACTTTGTACCATGTACCATGTACATGAGGCAGTACCTATAACTGATGCTTAAGAGAATGCAGAATACAAGAAGAAATTATGTTTGAAAACCAGAAAGCTTTGTAATAAACAGCATAATGAAATAGTATATACATTTATCATAAATAATAAAAGCAGCATGAACATATGATACATTTTATTAAATGATCAGGGTGTTACTGAAGGCAGAGAAATACTACCCCTTTCTTGAGGAGGAAAAGTAAGATAGAAATAAGAAGGTAAATGTAGCTTCCTCCAAAAATGTCATAATATTATGTGCAAGAAAGCATGATTATACCTTTTCTAAGTTGATTATGGTTTCTGTACATACACAGTTCTTGGGATTGTAGGAACAGTCAGATCACATCTAACTGGTTATTTAGTCTCACATGCCTCCTGTACGGTTGCAGGAGAGGTTTTTGCATGCATAGTTCTGTTGCACAAATATTAGCCTGTGTTTCTTGCTGTAAAGGACTGAGGTCATGTCTACAACAGAAAGTTCTGGCAGAACTCTGAGCTGATTACAACTTGTACACATTGCACTGGAAGGAGAGAGGCATACTTGCTGAACTGCCTTTGCCAGTGCCAAATATCCTCTATTTAAAGGTCCATTTTGGAAAAAAACATGAGGTTTACACACTTTCTATTGACCCTAACCACTGTGCCAAGCCCAATTCCTCAGGGACATCCTGAAGCAGGTTCTGAGATATCAACAAGGAGTTCAGGTTCAAATTCTCATTAATTCCCTTTTTTCTAGCCCGCCATGGTTTTCCCATTCTTTGACATTCACATTTCTGTTGTAGATTTCCATGATACCTTTTCATGTTTCTGTTCAGTTGCTCAGCCAGAAATAGGGCCACAGAAATATAAATTGCATAGCAGAGCCTGCTTACATACAAAACCTTCCACAGGCTCTACTCCCAAGGCAGCCAGTGGAGCTGTGCTGGACACAGGGTGCAGCAGCTGATGATGGCACTGCATGGAAAGGGCACAATGTCCTAAACATCTGATGCTCAGCACGGCACAACAGAGCAGCAGGAAGCTAGTGTTAAAGAATGTGCCACGTTATTATACTGCACTACAAACCCAGGAAAATCACCAGTGATCCCAAATTTCACAAAGGTTGAAATGTCCTCTGGCACAGAGACACTGGTGACAGCAGATGGAGCTTGTTCATTTTGCAGCCCTCAGTCCAGATGTTGATTCACTTGGGGCAAGAAAGGCCAGGAAGTGAATATAATCCTCCCACAGCATTGCTACACAGGCTCAATCTGCTCTGGCACAGCACAGTATCCTCACAGACATATGGAGGCACAGCCTCCCCCTTCTTTCATACCCAAACTTTGGCTCTGTCTGTCCAAGACAGTTACCAAAGGCTGAGATGGGGTGGATAAGCCCAGCATGGGAACAGATTGTCAGTCAGGTGTGCCAGGACTGTCGCAGGAGGAACAACAGGGAGATTTGAAATCATTTTGGAAGAGGCAAAAGTGTGTGGCACAATCCAGCCCAGCTCACCACATTGTGCCTCTGAGCACATAGGGACAGAAGAACAGTTATGCTGGCCCAGATAAAAGCTCTAACAAGACTCATACTTTTCCGACAGTGATCAGCAACAGATGCTGAGAGAAGAGTAAAAAAGGAGAGGAGGCAAGTGTTGGCACTTCTTCTGAACATCCTCCCAGCCTCAGGACTTCCTAAGTCAAAGGTTTCCACATTGTATTTCATTGTCTTTGATTAATTGCTTTTCCAGTAATTTGTTTTTGCTGTTGTTTTTGAAACCCTGTAAAATTTTACTGTCCACAACAAGTTGTGGTAAGAAGTTCTACAAATTTTTGGGAAGTTTTCAAGGAACTAAATTAATGAGTTTTCTTTGAAGAGTTAAATAATTCAATCTGATGCTCATTATATTTCATACTGAAGGCAACAGCAAGAAATTGCTCAGTACTTCTTGTTTTGTAACCACATGGGACCTCATTGTCTTACAATCATAAAATCATAGAATTGTTAAGGTTGTACAAGACCTCTAAGATCATCAAGGCCAACCATTAATCCAGGACCACCATATTTACTTGTCCCCACGTGCCCCATCCACAGGACTTTCGAACACTTCCAGACGATTCCATCACTTCCTTGCGCAGTTGTTTCCATAACTGACTTGGCTTTGGATTTTTCATAACTCTGTTACGAACAGAGTAGAGAGGATGGTAAGAGCCTGTAAATATGTACAAACAGGAATGTCATACTCATTAGCTTGTTCATTATTTGAAAGTAAAGTTAAATTGGGACAAACAATGTGCAAGCAGCAATACTTTCAGACCTCATGAACTTGAATATTAATACTTCAGCTTATCGCTAACACGTGTGTGTTTTCCGACACAGCCTCTATTTTGTCCCATAGGCCAATGTATCTTACTTCTAGTTACTTGTCTTATTCATGAAAGGCCTGTTACACACCTCCTACAGCTTTCATCATTCTTCTAATATTTGTCTTGTACTTTCTGCTTCTTTTCAGCCCGTTGTGCATTAACCCTTTGTGCTTTTTCTTGGACTCAAGAACTCTCAGACATCATTTCACGCAGCCCCACTTCCTACTAATTGCACTTGAGAAGCATGGGGTAGTGTAAGCTACCCTGCTTCTTCTGATTTTCTAATCAAGGTCTATTAGTAGGGGACTCTGACTTTGAAAAATGCAAATATGCATATTGAATAAAATATCAAGGGAGGAAAAATAAAATTAACTTGGTGAAAATTTGAAAAGGGTTATATTTGCTTTGGGGCTGTTCCATAATTTGAGACATCACAAACATGAAGGCACTTGTGAGAGTCTCTGGAGAGGTGTTTGTGAGAAGAGAAAGGACTGTCAGAGTGGCACCAAACTACTGAAAGGAAGTAGGTGGAGATGAGCACTGGCTGCTAAATGTTGTTAGCCTGCCCGTGACTTGAATGTGGGTTCTTGCCATGGATTCTATGCACCAGCCCAGATATCTCTGATTTGAAGTCCTCCTGGTTATCTGAAGGGTCCTTTTCCCTCTCCTGAATAAATTCATCATTACTGGGTGCTGCCAGCATCCTTCTTTTCAGTCTGAAATGGTGTCCTCTCTTACTTTTGGCAGTGGCAATCCAAACAAGGCTGGAACTTTTTTGGTAGCCAGGACAGATATGTTTTGGAGAGAAGCACTAGATTACCCTTCGTTTTACTTCATTTAACGTCTTTAGCTGAAAGTGTTGTTGTTTCTTGTCATTGTTGAATTAAGAATTTTGTCATTTGCAGGGGCAGTTTTGCTTTGGAGACAGAAAGCTGGTTTAATCAACAAGAACTTTGGACAAAAACTTTACAATGCAAGCTAAGTTTGAGAAATTGCTATAAAAATTACTGAAAAAAAATCAATGTCCAAAAGTAAAAGCAGAAAAAGGAATTGTTTACTGTGCTGCAGATCATGACTGATCCTCTAATGCTGTGTTTTGTATTAAAAAGACATTTTTGTTATGAAGATACGAATAATACAAATGTTTATTTTTTTAGAAAACTAGAAATAATAGAAAAACAATCACATCACAATGGTCTTCCCTGCTTTAGAAACTGTGCCATAAATACTCCAAAAAATTAGGAAATCAACATTTTATTTGTTTTACATGATACTGCCCACAACAAAATGTGCCAGTTTGGGAATGTAGTTCAGAAAGTCACTTGAGGTAGGAATCCCGCCAATGATTGCTGTATCAACAAACAGAAACAATAATACATATGCTTGCACATAATTAGAATAATTAGCTTTATTTCTTAAAACACTGTTTCATTCTTATGGATTAATTGATGGGGCAAACATCCATTACATATAATTATTACTCGACCCTTATTAATCTGAATGTATCTCCTCATTCTTCACCAAATATATACATGTCTATCACAACCTCACTGAAGGAGCTGCTAAATTGAGCCTTTGATAACCTCAAAATAATGCTATTTTTAACTTCCCTTCTATAGCTCCTCCCTTCAGTTTTCTGGTGTACTCCACCACCATCTTCCCTCTTTGTAAAGCAAGTGTCCTCTGCTTGACCTTCTGCTTCTATTTTGCTTCCTGCTTGCTGGTGCAGTGATTCACCACCCAGTCTAATCTCGGATTTACAAATGGGTTGATAGCCCACAGTCAAGGAGATGAGGCAGTAAAAAGGACTGCCAGGGGAAATTAAATAAACTTGGAAATTATCCATCTTTAGAAAGTGGTGCAAAGCCCCTTAATCTCTATCACCCCAAAAGAGTTTTTATGGCAATAAAAACTCTATGTGCCTTCTATCTGCCCTCCTACCTTTCTTTAAAAAAAAAAACTAAAAATGAATACAAACAAAATAATGATGTCAATAAACTTACCAGAAGAAGAAGGACAGCCCCTGACATCAAGTAGAAATGGACACTCGAAGAAATAAGGGAAACTCATTAAACCCATTAAGGACTTTTGCAATTAAGAAGTGGTATGACACAGGAGGTACCCCCAGAATGTGATATTATGAGAAGCAAAGAAAGGAGAGGTAGAGAGAGGGAGATGCATGTACATGAGATTTTAAAACAAACCCAAGGCAACTAGTAGGAGAAAAATTATCAAACATTTCTATTAATATTCTAGGCCTGCTAAAGGTATTAGTGCAAATCAGTCATATACCCTTGAATTTAATTAATGGCATATTATTGACAACAGCTTATTGTGAGTCCATCTGCCCCTTCTGCTGTAATTGGATGGCCAAGAAAATAAGGAATTGTTTACCAATAAAATTGAACAAGACCCATATTTTCTAGAAAAAATTTATGGGAAATGCATGTGTCATTTCTGTAAGCCCTGTGTCCAATCTTTCTTTGGCCAGCAAGTGGTATCTCAGCCTTTGCTTCTGCCAATGCTTGATGATGTCATGATATTTTACCACAGGAAAAAGAAAGGCAAATTAGTGCCCTTTGGGAATTTCTGGTATGCACATACGTACAAGCCACTTTTGACAAAATGCTGTACAATCTGCTTTTGGAACATATCTAGCATCTTTGCTAATAAGGCTTTGACTTCAAAGGTACCTACACAGAATTTTCTTTCCTACCATACACTCATGCTGTACATTTCCCTCCTTGCTAAGATGTGGCAAGAAGGTATAGCATCTACAAGAACTTTGTTTTTTCCTCCTCCTTCTGAAATTCGTATTTGGAACTTTATTAAAAAGAGGGACTTGGTTTTACTTGTTAGCTTTCTAATTTTGACTGACTGGAGTGACTTAATGACCCTGGGCACCTGTGTGCATTTCCTGTTATGCTTCAGTGCACTTCAGTGATAGAAGTGCACATTAAAACTCAGTTATTTTGAATTCCTGCGTCTTCCCTGAACAACAAATATTACCTGTATTTATGCTCTCCCTCCCTCCCACAGAGAGATAAAGAGGCTTAATCTTCTCCTGGGCTCTGCATGACCTTCTTTTATCTCCTTAGCTGTGTTCCATATAATGAAAGTGACATCACAGGGTGGCTTTTTGCCTCTTCTCAAATTACTTTCAAATTAATTAATGCCCTAAGTTTAGAATGTTTAGAAGGATTTCAATTTTTACTTTTACTTTTACAATTTTAGATTGCATGCACACTTTTTTATCTTTTTCTTGGGATGTGTATTTTTAGATCCCTGACCTTTTGGATGTATGATTCATGCTGATTTAATTTTTTCCAGCTGGTCCATTTTCACTTAAATTGATACAGATGTTCTGAATCAGATACTTTTGCCATTAAACCAGTCATTGCACACCTGGGATCTCAATTTTTTATTGAAAATAAATTTATTTTCTTCTCTATTCTCTATATTTATTTCCCAAAATGTCTGTAGAAACCTCTCAGGACCAAAACCCAGTATAAAAAAAAAAAGCCCAAGCACCTGCACACTAACGCCACCTGTCACAGATCAAGAAGTAATTCCAAATCAGATGCTATTTAATTTAGCATGCAACTTTTAAGAATCACGCACATAGTCTATTTATTAATGCAAGTAACTAAGATTTAGTATTTTGTGCATACATCAGAGTACAATGAGCTTTGCCAAAAATGATTCTATGTTTCCTTGGGTTGTATTCTACACATATAGCTCTTAGATACACTCTCAAAAATATTAACAAGCACATCCATCAGTAGCTGAGCATTCAAAAATTAAATATCCCAGCATGCGATTTGTCCATTGAGGTGCTGATCTGAGCTTTCATTAGGTTTCTTTCATATGTAGAGCTTGGAAGCAAAGAGCATTTCCATGCTTTTACTACTGAGCATGTATCCTCTCGGTACTCTTATTCTGTCATGAGAAAAAAAGACCATCTCCAGCCCTGGTCCCCTCCCTGAATTTCTCCTCTTCCCCTCCAAAACCTACAAAAGCACATAGGCTCACTCACAGTTCATGAATTTGACTTACCCTTAACCTTGGGAGGAGCGATTCCATATTACTTCTGTACTCAGAGAGTCACCTGTTTACTCTTGTATTTTCTCCATTAAAAAGAGACTCATAAATAGTTCTTGTCCCTTCCCATAGAGGAGAGATTATATTTAATATTAGTCCCCAAATATTAACACTAAAAAAACCCCAAAGTTTGACTGCTGAATGTGTTCAAGAGGGCTGCAGTATGGACAAGGCCAAGCAGCTTAACAAAAGCATTGACTGATACAAGACAAGGCTTAAAAGCTTTGTGCAAACACAAGGGCAATGTCTAGGACTTTTAGCACTGAGCTTTCAGGCTCCATTTTTTGAAAAATCCTAGAGACTTGCCAGAACTTCAGCAGTAAAATGAAACTGAAATCTGGGAGTAGGATGAAAATAAAAAAAATGGAGATATTCCCTGTGCAAATGTAGCATCACAATAGTAATAGCAGCTGATACTGGTGTCAACTGGAGCTGTATTTCATGTATAGTTCATAAAAAAGATGGAATTCTAGAAAATAGGGAATTACAGTAAAACACATCAGCTAATAAAGAAGTGGTGATGGCATTAGCATAAATGACCCAGGATGATTGCTGGTGAAACAGCTAACATGAAAAACTTTCTAATACAGCATTTTAAAGATGATAATACAGAAACCACTTCATATTTGCAGTGATATCCTCAGTTTACATGTATTTTATTAACTGAGAGACTTGATGCTTTGTGAATCGTAAGAAAGATTATTCTGATTTCATCCATCAGAATCTTTGCCATAAAATCTTAGCTGGAGACTGAATTCTGCTGTGCCAGATCACTCCCAATTTATTAATCAGTAGCCCTACAATTAAGGATTCTAATTAACAGATTAGGCCACAAAGGGATTCCTGCCTTATCAGCCATTTATGCAATTGTTTGCTGCACATCGAGGAAAAGGGCTCTGCAGGTTTGCTGCAGGTCCCCAGCACAGGTGGACAGGAGGAGATGACACAGTTTGACACTGAGAGCATTTTCCTCCCCGCAGTCCCTCGAGGTAGAGTGATAACTCCTGGGAATTCCAGTGCAGCAGGTGGGCTTTCCTGAAGCAGCTGGGAGGCAGCAATAGTCTTTCCTAGCTGCTCTCAGGCTGGGACAGCAACACTCTCCTGATTTCCATTGCTTAACTGCAAATTGATGAAAAGCAGCCTGGGTGGCTGGTGTTAGTAAGTAATAGCATTTAGCTCTTAGAAGAGGACTTAGGGTAGGATGACAACTTCTCCTTCACCTGAAGCTTCAAAGGTTGTTACACCAGAATGAATGAGACAGCAAAGCTGAGTCATGCATCTTTAACTCTTTAGTGTTCAGAGTAGACAAAATGTTTGCATGTTTACAATGAGCAAAAAAGCCACCAACCAAACAAAACAAAACAAAACAAACCCACAAAAAACCAAACCACCAAAAAGCAAAAACCAAAACAAACCCCACAAACTAAAAGTACAAGAGTTTCCAGTGGGTGAAAATAAAATATCAGCATTTCTCACAAGCACAGTTCAGTGATTCACATCTGGGCAGGGATCAGAAATGCTCAGTTAAGGATCTCATTGCCATTACAGCTTTGTCTCACTGCATTCCATGTGAGAAGGTTTAGATGCTATAATTCGTGGATTAAAGCAAAATGTGTAAGGATAAATCACAACAGAGGAAGATAAATATGGAATTGTCTATATTTGGAATAAGTAGAGGAATTTATGTCTGGAAAAAAATTCATTTCTGTTTTTCATGCTCATTTTTGTGTCTTCCATTTCAATTCTGTTTGAGGTCACATTGAAATAAAAACCCTTTATAGTAAAAATTTCAAAACCATTTGAAAAAGAAAGATTTCTGTGTCCTGAGTTTTCAGTCCTATTTGGGATCTCTTCCTTCTGTTTGCAATACTTTGCTATATAGCTGCTGAAATTCAACCATGTATTTTTAACATTGAAATAGTAAAATGAAATTCCAGAGGTAGCAAAGAATTAATGGGAAATGTGCTTAAATCATAGTGTGTTTAATAATAGTTTTAAGGGCTAAACTTTCCCTAGTTTTCTGTGGGTAGTCAGCATGAAGTGTTTCTGTTTTCTTAAATTTCCACAGCAACTTGCTCCCTTCCTCGTGTAAGTGGACTTGGCGGGTAGAGCAACATCCAAAAGACTGGTGAGGAGTTGCAGGCAAAGAGTCACTCCACACACAGGTCAATAGCACAAGAATCCATTGAGGGCTATTAAAAATAAATAGAAAGCTCTTATTCGTAACTCAGGAACCTTCTCAGCAACACACAGCTACAGGATGAGAACACTGTCCATAGAAACACCACTATAGGCTTGCCATGTTCTTTTGGTGCTGACATGGGATGTTGAAGTAGACAGACCTTTGATATAGAAATGGATAATCCTAAAATTTTCTTACCTCATCTGTAATAAATGACATGGACAGTGGTGAAAAGTGTTCAACTAGTGAAATATTAAAATCACAGGAGTACATGGATCCCAATTTATGTCTGTAATCCGTTGTTATCTACATAAATCCACAATAAAGATCAAAATGGAAAATCAGACCAAGATCCCATATTAAGTTTTGCAATTATAAATGGAATGGAACTAAGCAAACCTTTTATTATTAAAGAGATAGAATAAGGGAGATTTCTAAATCCAGAAAGACAGTTGTTTCGCCTCTGAAGATGTTTTTAAAGAATAATGTATTCCTTCCTTCCAATTTCTTTCTGTGTGTATTTCTAAAGAAGGCCATTCTGCAAAGAAATACAGGTTATGAGTATACTGCACAGCAATCTTGTGTGACAGGTGGACAGAAAGTCAATCACCAAAAATTCACCTTTAGGATCTGAGAAGTGTTATTGTGTATGTGTGTGTGTGTGTGTGTGTGTGTGTGTGTGTGTTTCATTAATCAAAGAGTTGTAAAGTGTGTTGAGGGACTTGATTTTTAAAACAAAATACAAGTTAAAACTTGTCATAAATTTGGAAAGGCAGCAGCATCAAATTAAATGATCTGATTAATTCTACAAAGGCATGAGTTCTTTAATCTCTCTGAAGTTCATTTCCTCGGAGAAAAGCCAAGCTTAATAAGAAAAAAAGGAAGAACATTGGTGGTTGAAAGACCTAAAACCCTGCATGGAAGAAGAGGGCAAGACTGGAAACACCTGTCTGTAATGGTAAGTGATCTGTCCTTAAGCTCACATCATCTCAGTAATATGCTCTGACATCCTGTGGTGTAGGGGCAGATACCTAAATTTGCCAAAAGGCAGTAAGACTTTGGCAGATTTGGACTTTCTGAATCTTGCTGATTAGTAGAAACAGTGTTATTATTTAATACAGGTAAAGCTCTGGTGCAACAGCTGTACCTTGTCATCTGGAGGAAAAGCAGTTCTGGTCCATCATTTCAGTTCAGAACAAAAACACTGAAGCAGTTATGACTTGCATAAATTTGGTTTCTCTGTGGACCCTAGCCAATTACCAGTAAGGCCATGACAGCAAAAATGTACTTGTCAGAATATTCCTTTAATTACAGGTTATTTGAGAAATTGATTAAATAACTCCTCCATTTTGTTTTATATGCTAACCAGCTCCAACATGTTTGGTTTTATAAGAAAGTATTTCCTAAATCTCTCAGAAAAATTACTTAAGAGGCTTTCTGTAGTAACCGGGATCTCTGCTGTCTGGGGGTAACTTGGGAGACACTGTTGCCACAGTTAACGAAGAAAGGAATGTTTGCTTAGCCTCTGGCTATGTTTTTGTAGTAATTGTGCAAACCTAAGTGGTCCCTTTCACGTGCAGGACCAAGATTTTACAATTTAGTTCCTTTCTCAATTTGATTACCATCTCTAACCGAGAAAAGTATTATATTTTTTTCTAAGACTTTATCCCATGTTCTCACACGATATTTATCTAGGCATTTACTAAAAATGTTAAGGACAGCAGGGTCCACATAATTTAGACTTGATTCTCCTCAGCCTAAGACAGCACTTATATCTGTGAAAACCTGCAGCCTCCGAACTGCATGTTTATTCCACCAGTCCTCCTTAACAGGCTGTACATTTCACCATCACCTCCTTATAACTTAGAGACCGTGAACATCACAAGAACCTTTAGCCCATCACTGTATCTTTTCCCACACCATGAAAAGACAGGAGAAAGAATCTGTATATCTGAAACTTGGTTTCTAAATACACATCTCTACCCTTCAAAAATATATTCTACCTCGACAAATCTTTCTGAGTGAGATGCTAAGTAATAAAGGGTGTAGGAGAAAAATTAAATTAAATGGGGCTTAAGTACTAAATCTGACACACTTGGATGATTCCCCAAGGAACATGTTATGTTTTTTGTCCCATGTGAAAGGAAGCCAAAGTTAATTATAGAACATAGCACTGGGCAAGCAAATAAATCAAGCTTTGCCCTGCTGAATTCTCACATCTGCAAATTAACAGCTATGGGTCTGTTAGTGTAGACTCTTCTGTTACAACAAAATGATACGTGTAATAGTTGTTTATCTTAGGATAAGAAGATATAATAAAATTTTCAAAAAGTGCATTTCACAAGAATTCATAGCCAAGGGCATAAATCACCACCCACAGAATGTATTAGAATGAGAGCATTAGCTCAATATGTAATACTTCAAATGCCCACTCACAGTATCTGTGCAAAACCAGTGCATACAGCATGATACAGCAGCATAGCAGCGCTGCAAGTGTAATTTCTATTACAGAGGCTGGTGAATGCATTGTATCCTGTATCTTATATCTGTAAATGTAATGGGCATTTGGCAACCTACAGACATAGGAATCTTACAAAAAATAATATATAACTATACACATTATTATGTCTGTGTGTGTGTGAGACAGTGAAATAAAGGCAGAGGGAAAAACATGCAAATAATCTTCCGAAGAGAAACTTCTCCAGAAGGTAACACAAAAATTTCCATGAACAGAAGCTATGACAAAAGCCTACAGACCCTGTAGCATAGAAGTGGTTCAGTCACTTCCACATGTGCAAGCCAGGCTGACTGAACATTCACTTTGAAAGATTAGTTTCAACAATCACAATGATCACTAGCTTCTATGGTTCATGCACTTGGAAAAATGGGTGGCACATCAAATTTTTTTTTTCTGCTGGCCAGCAGTAAGCATGTTCAGGCAGAAAAAAAAAAAAAAAACAAAAAAAAAAACAAAACAAAAAAAAAAAAAAAAAAACAAACCACCACTACAAGAACAAAGAAACATCCAATCTCTGCGTGTGTTTCTGAGGCTAAGTACTGTACCAGACAGTTTATATTGAAATGTTCATCACAGGACTCTGGTGCGAGTTTCATTTTCCCTTATTTAAAAAGCAGGTACTATTTACTTTCTGCTATTTCACTTGGGGGGCTCTGTAAAAATCACTCATTAATGGCAACACTTTGAACAAGTGAAATTCTCTATAGTGACACCAGCACTATTATTAGGGGAGAGAAAGGCACCACCTGAAAATAAAATCAGGACCAGTTTTTCTTTCCCCCCTTTGAAGACTGGGAGCTCACATCTAATTTGCACTCTGTTTTGTTGTTTAGCTTTTTTTCTCTCTACTTGGCTATTATCTCTCCAGATCAAGTAGGGCGGCATCTTAACTTTCAGGGAGGATTCTCATTACAAGGCATTGCAGGATTACTCCAGCTTTATTCAAACTAATGCATTTAGCCCCAGTGCAAAAAAAAGAAAACACAACCACCCTATTCTCCCACTTGCAATCGTACTCAGGAGCTTTACTCCATTGATTTGGGGCTTTCTGGTTTTTCCTTTTTCCTATGTGTTTCCTTTGACTACAGCACAGAGTAGCCTTCTCTAGCCAGCCAGCATCTCCTTTAGCAGAGGTCAGCTGTTAATACATATGTAGTGTTATCAACAGGATTTGTACAACACGCAGGGAAAGTCTCTGCAGCCCAGATTCCATCAGTGTTTTTTTACCCGTATTAGGTAAGATTAAAGCCAGCCACGATAGCACGCAGAGGAGCTGTTGAATTGTGCAAGGGCACCGCTTGACTCTTTGCGGAGGCTCACTTAGCACCTTTCTGTTTCACTCAACAACTTGGCTGGGCTAAATCCAGACCTGGCTAAAGCCATTCATTACACAGCACTCAGGCACAGATAAAAGACAGCAGCTCAATGCCAGAAGAGTGCTCTCACTGAGATAATGCAGCAGTAAAGAATTAGAAAAACCCTCAGCGTTGCTCCTTCACAAATCATTCCAGTCCTGCTGCTAATACAGTGGTGCAGAATTAGGCCACCAGTGAACATCTCCAGTGAACAGCACACTGTGAATATCCACCGAATATCCTGAGTGCATGGATTAGCACACAGGAAAGCCACTGCCTGCTTTGGCACTGACTCCAGTTTGCTTAAGCATGTATAATGGACTAATGAACACTGTATTGCTGGAGATTTTCCTCTTTTTTTCTTTTTTCTTCTCCGACGAGCTGAACACTAACTGGATTGCATCAAAATGACTAAAAAACCAGGACTTTTATATCAGGGCATTCTTTCAGTAGCAGGTCACACAAATTAGAACACGAAGAATATAGATTGTTCTTGGTATATTCCCACTGATTTCCAAGGATTTCTTTGTGATTTTAAGGAGAAAATGAGAAACATAGCTAAGAAGGTAATCCTAGAGAAAATCCCACTAGATCAATACTAGGTACTCCTATGCAGTAAGCCATCAGCATCTGTCAGTGTGATCTGTGCTTCTTATTAGCAGTGGCTGAGCTGCATGCAGAAATCATCTGTTTCCCTAGATGATCTCGATATACAGTTGATATATTTAATGTGAATTATGAGGTAAATAGCTGTCTGTTTGAAAAAAAAAAAAAAACACAGGAAAGAAAAAGAGGCAAAAATCACAACTAAGAAAAGCACTGCACAATCCATTTATCAATTTGCTGTAATGTAATTGGGTCTCACATCATTAGCAAGAAGAGTTTCTGTGAAACATTTCAACTTTGAAACACTGCATAAAAAGATCAACATGTGATCACTCTCTTATCTGGTTTCCATTATTCATCTACACATTAAAAAAATGTTTTGATACAAGACAAAATGCAGTTCCCAGCTGTATTTTGTCATGAAATGGCTTTCATAGCTCACAGCTCTATTATCAGGAAAAGATTCTCAGCAGCTGGGTAAATACATTTTGCTTTGTTGATGCTGACTGTTAATTTTGCATCTAAAGCTTGCCAATGTTATAGAACTATAAAGCTTCAGAAAATGCCATTGATGGGAAGCGCAGTTGCTGTGCTATGGATAATTCATAGGCAATAGATGAAAAGGACCATGTTGGTTCCTCTCATGAAGTATTCCTGTTTTCAATATACACAGTCAATGACCAAGAAGACAGGTAGGCCCTCAGGTGCTCAGGTAGATTTTGCAATATAAACTGCAAACATGCATGGGCTGCTGGTGAGGCTGCAAGCAATTTTTAAACACCTTGATTTAAATAGTAAGTTTTAGCTTCAGAAAAGGATTGCCTGGAGAAGTTGTGGGTGCTCCATGCCCAGAAGTGTTTAAGGCTGAGTGGGATGGGGCTTTGAGTTGTCTGGTCCCATGGAAGATTTTCTTGCCCACAGAGAGGGTGTTGGATCAAGATGATCTTTCAGGTCCCTTCCACTCTAAACCACTCTGAGATTCTGTGATTCAGCATCAGCCACTCTCCCTTTGAAGTTTTAAACCCTGGTACTAAGAAAGAAATTAAATACATGATGAAAGTTCATTTACAAATGATTTTCCAGAATTGGTTTTAAAATAAAATTTTCATGTATTAGTCTTTCTCTGCGGTGCTTCAGTGGCTGGGCTTGTACCTAGAAATGTCTGTATGTACCTCAGACATTTAGAACATATCTCAATAGCATGAGGTATTGGTGGCAAGGGATACCAGCTCTATGGCTGAGTTTAGTTCAGGAATGGAAACAGCACAGCTCTTAGTGTGATCCTACAGTCCTGAAGTGGAACAGCTCTGCTTCCCACTTCCTCAAACAGCCTGGGCGGACCTATGTAACTGAAAGCACAATTTCACACTCTGTGTGCACAAAGCGTACTTAGAGGAGGCACCATTACTGAAGAGTACACAGTCAAAAATACTCTGACAAAAGCTCAGTTATCCCTTTTCCCCCCTCTGCACTGTCTCCTCCTCACCATGTCCAGCCCAGTGCTTTCTGCATTAGGATGATGTCTCTTTCTCTCTGACTCCCTCCCGCACTACACAAGAGTACCTCTTGACACTCAGACCTTCTCCCACCCTTCACATGTTTCTGGCATGCCCATTAGCTTTTGTTTAGGATTTTCCTCTGACAAAACAGGCTGAAGAGCCCTGGCACAGAGACCAGTCTTAGGGTAGCTTTGGATAATCGCCTAAACTGGCAACTAATCAATTTGAAAAGAAATAGGAAATGGAAAGAAAGATCACATAAAGCCCAGATTTGGATTGATGACATTGCTGTTAAACTGAAGCCAAATCATCTCAGCAGCTGCAAAATTTCAAATCAGTTGCAGTGGCTATAAACTAAGTCACAAGACGGAAGGAAGGAAACATGGAGAACCAGAAAAGATGAACTGTTAAGCTTCCTTTGCAAATACAGTTTGCTTTGATGTTCCAGATTACTAACTTGGATTATTTGTTCCCAAGTGCTGGGATTAATCAACGCTTTCCATTCACAAGTCTGAATGAAATGTTCTTTCCATAGCCCTTGCAGAGATGACATAAGAGTACGCAGAAATATTAATAATGGGAAAGTCAATATAGTCTTTAATCCACAATAAAAATATCCTAATGTATCATGGTCTCCATAGGAACTGCACAAAATCTGGAGTTTGTATTTTGCATAACACAGTTCTCTGTGTAACTGGTGTTACCAGTGTGGAGCTCAATCTGCAGCCCTGGCCCTGAGCAGTGGACATGTTGGACGGCCCAGAAAGGGGAAAGGGTATGCAAGTGTGCTCCCTTTCTACCACTCTCTTTAAAGGAGCAGCTGAGTAAGTGAATCTGAAGCTGAGAAAACCAGGGCTCCAATCTATGAGATAACAGTGACCTATCCATTTATGAGCTAAAGAAAAAATAGAAAACACCCAGCTAGATGCTACACTTGTCCATATATTTGTTCAGGTGTAGGTCTGATGTTATAGCTTTTTCTGCTATGTTATCTTAGAATCTTGCCTTGTCTCTAGGGTAAGCTGAAAGGAAAATGCTCTCCAACAGTTCTTTTACTAAAAAAAGGGAACCACAAAGGGCAGCTGTTAGCAAATGCCTAAACCTTTTATCAAGCACTGAAATACCACTGATGTTCTTGAGATTCTTCTGCGTCTTCTGCATCACTGCCTCTAATGGGTACAAGTCATCATGTGATGTCTGAGTTTTCTTCACTGGTTAAGAGTATAAGTTAGTGCAAAATAGGCATGATAGAAATCCTCCACAGTTACACCACCACAGAATTTTTGCATGCCTTTGTGTCACTAGCACAGCTTCTGAGTCTTCTCTCTACATATAAAAAATGGGAATAATAAGTCTGTCTCAGCAGCCTAGCAGGGAAAGCTGACAACTCCCTTCAAGACTAGGCAGTGCTCAGATACGGAAAGTGTACTGATAGATAAATCAATACATTCAAAAGATATAAAAAGATAATATCTTGTATGGTAAATTATAAATCTAAAAAGATTAAGTGATACATTCAGTGTGTTTCCAATGGGCCTTTATTTTGCTACACTGGAGTAAGCTAATCATTCATCTTCACTTGCTGAAGCTACTTGCACTGTAAAGCTTTATCTTCATTAGGATAATGGTAGAAAAATCAGACCTGGCACCGTTATTCTCCTTTAAATCTTCTGTCATACTGCAAGTAGAATAGCACCAAAAATTAAAAGGAGACAAGGGAGGAATATAGATGTAAAGAGCAGAAGAAGCCATTTTTATTGTCAGTGAGAATTAGCTAGCCAATCTTTCTAACCACAAGCAATTTAACTTAGCCTTTTGCTGCATCCATTTTCTCTGATTAATTTTTATGATGTCAGACTTCTCGTCCCTTGGGGCTGGAAGTTTGCAGGACATTATGCAAGTCTTTAACCCAAGGCCCTGTCTCTGGCTCTCTGGTGATCTTTCAGGTGCCAGAAGCTTGGAGTCCTGACACTTCTCAAATGTGCAGGTGATAATCTGACAAGCGTGGTTCCTCTCTCTATGAAATGTGCCATAGCATTAAAGTGAGTTACTGCTCAGCATTTAACAGCTGTTGGCTTCTCCTGACAGCATTAATACAACATCAGACACAGAGATATTTTGAGAGTGAGAGATGTTTTTAAGCAATTGCAGGTCTGCGAGGTTTCTCTCAAAGGTGTTTATTTAACCGGAGCTCACAGCTGCAAAACTTAAAAAGAATGTATCCATATACAAGCAACAGCAGTAGCTTGAGTCATTTGCACACAAAATGACTCCACTTGACGTGAAAAGGTTTGCATATTCTGACTCCCCTTACAGGAAGTCTAATCTGCTGCCACCAACACAAACAAGCTTTGTCTGTTTGAAAAGTTCATTGCCTTGTTACTATGACCAAGCACAACCGAGACAGCTGTTTCATTCCTCTGTGTTCCAATGCTTTTCCTTAAAATCACATCAAGTACTATTTACAAAAAAAGACAGCTTACAAAAATAAAGCTGAAAATAACTTTAAAAAGTCAAGGATACATTTTTTTTTTCTTTTGCAATATCTACCTCCATCTGCTACTTCTAAATCTAATGCTCAGGAATAAATTAACCAGTCCAGAACACATGTATTCATAAACTGCCATGTAAGTGATGTAGTTGTGAAATTATTCATCCTAGTTTATTCTTTTTTTGCTCCATTTTTACAGTCTGTTCCTACAATGTTTTCCTATGTTTTTGTATGTATGAATTTTATCCAATTCAACTTTCCTGGCTGAATGCCTGAGAACAATCTACTAAGTCAAGGTTGCATACCTTCTTACCCTGAAAGCATCTTCTCTATCTACTTACAAATCAGGTCAAGATGCAAAAGTGAGAGGTTGAATTTGATGACAATGGGGATTTCCGTCTGATGCTCAAAGTTGATTATACTTCTGGTTTTATTTCAAGACAAGCATAAGAAGAACAGTCTATTTTGGCAGGACAGGCATAGCCCAAAACATGGCGCGTTGTAATAGACTATTTCGTATGAACTGGGAGAAAAATGTGAGAATAATAATTTGTAATGTTTGTACTTAAGAAGGTCTGTGATGGTGACCCCTAGATAGAAGAGCTCTTTGATGTTCAGAATTGAAGCTACTTGTTACTGTGCTAAGACAATCCATGTGCAAGGGCCAAGAGCCAGATGCACTTGCAGATGATTCCCACTGATGTCAAGAACAGGAACAGTCCTTTATGAGCCGACAACATAAAAATCACTTTCTACAGGAATGTACACCAATTCAGAGATTTTGTCATGGCATTACATTTCCTTTCAAGTGTAACTTTTGACTTTGGGAGGGAAAACCTAAGCAAGCAGAACAACATTTCCCTCCAGTAAGGGGGTTTTATATATTTTGTCTTGATCTATGTGTCATGTTTCAGAAGGAAAAACCTGCCTTACAAACTCTAAACATATTGATAAAATAAACCATCTAAGCAAGTTGTTTATATGCATATAAACTAGCCATCCAAAAATCTTGTCATACTTGACTGCTTTCTGAATGTAACATCATTCCTGCAGATGGTAATCACACTGCATCATGATGCTTGTTTTTAAAAGTGCTTTTTTTAAGGCTCTGGGCACGGCAGAGACTCACACATATTTGATCAGCAGAATAAAATGTTACCTCTAAGTTTATTTTAATCCAAATTAATATAATTGGTGGGATCATTTACAGCCTTATTCTCAATGCTCCATGTCTACTCAAGAGAAGAAGTTTTACAGTTTACATTTGTGATATGTTAGTCAGTTATTAATTAAAAAGCAGATGTTAATGCTCATTTTCATACCATAAAATCTTCTGGGGTTTGTCCTCAATAAACCTCCATGGTTGGGGTTTTGGTTTTTTGGTTGGTCGGGGGTTGTGTTTTGTTCATTTGTCAGTTTTTATTGTTTTTGTTGTTGTGCAGGGTTTTTTTTTTTTAAATAAGTCTCTTATACCCAGAGCACTAGATTCATATTTAGGCTTAAGGCCCATCCACCTCACTGGGTCTCAATGGGATTTTTGCCTCAGGTAAGACTAGAAGATTCAGACCTGATGTTCATGTGTTTTGACAAAAACATCTTCACACATTTTGAGTTCTTCAGTGCTGACAGTATTGATATTTTTTTCCTGCATTCAACCAACTCAGTGCCTTGAATATTTAATAATACAGGTGACACGAGGACTCATTGTCTGACTCATGTAAATAACACAGTAATTTAAACCAAATCTTCCTTCTCTACAGTGTATGCAATGCTAAATGAATATAGTCTTTCTCAAAAAAACCCATAAACATTGCCAATAATATAAAAGAAACTAGAATAAACTGGACATTTGGGAAAAAAAGATCCAATTGTTCAAATTTAGAATATTTTGCTGCCACCTTTTGGAATTTAATAAAATGTGCATCTCAGTGGTTTGTAACAGGGATAAATAATTTAGCCCTCAACAGCAATCACATTATTAGAGAAAGTATATCTGCATTTCTTCTTCCTTCCTTTTAAAATTTTAAACAAGTATGTTGAGTTTCACCTTTCACCTTCACAGAGAGATGGAAGAGCATAGATTCAAATTTAAGGCTTTCACATGTGAAGAAAATATAGCAAAAAAATGGATTCATCAAGCATAACTCTCAATAAATGCCATGATTATACAGCAGATCAAGCATTATTTGGCCATAAACAAATATAGGCAAACAAAGAAAGCAGCTGCTTACAGATGATACCTAAATATAAATTAATCACTGACAAATAATTGTTAGTTTAAATGCAAGGTTACTTGTTAGAACTCAGGACCTCTTTCCCCCCAGGTGCATTGTGGCCTTTGCATAACTGCATTGCTTTTAAAATCTAACTCTACATAAATAAACAGGAGGAAAACAAGTCCTAAGGCTCTGGGCTCTGTCCCACATACCCTCTCCCTGTTTCTGTCAGAGAGATTTTCTTCTGCACAACTTACAAAAATGCAATGCATTTTGGGGAACGTTAATATAAATAAATATAACACCAGTATAGAGAACATGTCAGAAGTTCTTTGTTATCACTAAGACAACTGGAGCACTAGTCTTATTTTAGAAAGGCAAGATCAGAAGCATTTAAACAGGAGGAAGAACAGAAATGTCTGTGTCTGTAAATGGTCCTGAAGTGGACAGCTTTCCTTTGATACACGGGATTGGGAGCCCCCTGGGATTCGGGTGCCTTCATCGTGGCCCATACAGGGGAGAGGTGACCTCTAGGAAATTAAAATTGGAGTGTCAAGAGGTGTAAGCACCAGGAAATTTACTTCTGTGCCACTGTAACTTCTCCAGACCTAAAATCTGATTTAAACTAACACACAGGGGCTATAAGATCTGTAATCCAGAAAGCACTAAAGTGAGTATGTTTCATACGGAAAGCGCTCACATCCCAAGTAGGAAGGTTTTGTACAATTACCTGACAGCAAGAGTGGGGCTGACGAACGTGTGTCAGCCCTGGTACGAGTGCCATGGATGTATGGATGCGCTCCTTGTGGGAACGGGGTTATTTGCAGGATAGGGACATCGATAATAAATCCCGGCAGAGCACGGGCATCGATAATCCATCCTGGCAGCGCGGCTTTGGCCCGGCTGAGGAAGTGGCGCTGCCGCGACGTGAGGCGATTCCCGACTAAAGAAGGCGATCGCCGGCGCGGCCGTTGCCGGGCGACCGAGCGGGACCGAGCGGGCCCGGCCCGCGGCTCCTTCCCGGGGCTCCCTCCCGGGGCTCTTTCCCAGGGCTCCTTCCCGGGGCTCTCCGCCGGGGATTTTTCCCGAGGTTCTTTGCCAGGGCTCTCGGAGGACACGGCGGCGGCCGCGGGCGCTGCGAAGCGGCAGCGAGACGCGTCCGCCATGGCGAGGGGAGGCACCGCCGACTGCGGGCTGCAGGTGAGCGGCGGCGGCCGCGGCAGGGCAGGGGCAGGAACAGGGGCAGGGGAAAGCCGACGCTGGGGAGCGGGGCCTGCGAGCAGGTTTCTGCCATTGGGAACATGTTAATTCGCTGTTACAGGCAGCACACACACAAAAATCCGCGTTGCTTTGGAAATGGAAGCGGGCAGCAGGCTTCCCGCGGTGAGGACAGCGGGTGATGCGGCCCGTGCCTGGGCAGGGAGCAGCCCCGCTGCCCAGTCTCTGACAGCCGCGCTGTAGGAGCAGCCGGAGGTCCGGAATATCGAGTTACTGGTGCATTTCTTTATGGGTTTACAATCTGTAATTAAGACCAGTGCCCTTCAGAATCATGAGAATGTATTGTGTCCGTTATGTCCTGCAGCAGAGAGTCCAAAATATGTGGAGTTCTTCCATTGGTTTGGACCTGCCGCCTGCTTCAGGCTCCTGTCTTGCGGCACCTGTTCTCATAGATCCTCGTCTTGTGTTCTTCCCGATCAAAACATACAAAAGAGGAGAAGTGTCACATGATGATATATCATAAGTGCCCAAAAATGAAAGAGGGACTTGCAAGATAGATTTCTTATGATGAAGAAATATAAATAAATACATGGAGATTCGGGTCTTTTTTTTGATTCAGCTATGCTAAGGGAATGGAGATAGAATGGATGCACTATGCTTCAGCATAACTATCAATTAAATAGGCTTATCTCACTTTGGCTTACATATGTGTGGGAGGGGAGAATTAGTGCTGAACTTGAACAAGTGAATCCTCCCTTTTTTGTAAAAGTTATTTGCGAAGCCATTTCAGGATGAGCTACAGGAGGCAATTTCTGATCATGCAACAAGCAAGGAAAAAGATGAATATCCAGACGACTTTGAAAGTGATGAAGATGGCGTGTTAAATGGTAAAACAAAATCAAATATTTTTCCTTGTGTTTTTCCTTTCTTAACTCATTACTAGTTCCTAGACAGTCTTTATGTGGTGATTTAATTTAGTGTTCCGAGATTTCATATTTTAACAACTTCCTCCTCTGCGAAGTTACCAGCAGAATTCCCAATGAAATCAGCAGATGCCAGCCTGCTAGGCCACACACAGACTGTACTGGTCCCTACCATTGTGGTCCCCAGTTCTCCTCCACAGTCATCTTGTTTACTTGACACCTGGTTCAGACAGTAGTGCACAGTACTGTAAATGAAAGTGGACATGGACAGAGAAAAAGGCAGTGTTTTTTTCTTACTGGTTTCCCAGCCTGGACAATCAGTGAATAAGGGCTGCAGGACAGAATTCCCTGGCAGACTACGTAAACCAGAAATAAGTTTGATCTGTCTGTTTTTCTTGGAGCAGGATGCATTTGATGTTTGCTAATGTTTATGCTTAGTCTAACAAGATTGGCCAAAAGACTCTTCTTCCTGCTGGTATGGCACTAAATGGTAAGGGAAGTAGGAATATTAAATATGATCATGTATTTTTAAAAGGACTTCCTCTGCAGCCTGTTTTTCATTCTCACCTGAAGCATCTTTTAGCAGTTTGTGGGATGCTTTGATTTCCCGTTGTGGATAAGAATTAGGAAAACATCTCTCCAGCAGTTAATGCATTATCCCACTATCATGACATTCTTTTGTCAACTTGTTCAAGCATTCAAGCTCCAAAATTAGATCAATTAGCAATAACATGCTAGAAGAAGATAAATAAGTTTGGTAAACATGGGAATCTTGGCATTGTAGAAGATACTTCCTTTTGAGTATCTTCTAATTAACTTTAAATGGGGCAGAAGTGAAGAGAAGGGAAGGGAGGATGGGTTCCAATACAAAATGTGCCCAGCTTTGTTGTTGATGGCTTGCTTCCACTTTCTATAGCATTGACACATTTTTTTTCAGAAGGACTTTAAATTGCATGTCAGAAAATAATAAATGAGTGAATATTTTTCTTTGATTGGGTTCATGAAAATAGATGACAGGAAAGGAAGTAGAATAAGTCTATAGTTTGGTGGCTTTGCAGAGATCAGAGGCTCAGAAAGAGAAATGCTCAGAAACTTAAGTCAGGAGGGTGTTACATGAAAAATAGTGTTAAGTTATAGAAGATACAGGTTCAGTGTTGCATTTTTTTCCACTTGTATCAAATACAAGTTGATAATGCGCTCTTTGCAGATACTGGGGAAGAACGTGCTGAAAGTAATTCAGGTTCTACAAGCACTGAGAGATCTCTTGCTGGGAGTCCTCTCTTGAATGATGATGCTTTACAAAAAGTAGTAGATTTGGAAAATGAAGCTCCCGATGACTTGAATTTATCCTTTCATGAAAAGAAACTTCAGCAAATAATGGTTTTAGAAGGTGAGCCCATACAGAATGACAGAAAAGATGGCAAAGAAGGATGTTTGGAAGGTCAAAATGAGGATAACAGAAAAAATAATGAAGAGGTACTGCGTGATAATAGTGAAAGTGATGACTTGCCTATTAACAAACTACATGAAAAAAGAAATCAAGAGGAAAACCAACCAAAAGCAAAGCCTCAGATGCGCAAAAAACGAAATGCTTCAGCACCAGGTAAAAAGAAAATATTTTAATGTTGTTGCTGCTTAACCATTTTACAGTATTTTAAAGTGTTTTGATTTGGGTTATTTTCTATGTTAATGATCATCTTCTAAAGATACATGAAATCGTTAAGCCAGGGGGTAAACTGAACCAGTGTGGGCCAAAAGCAGGAGGCTCCTGTTTGCCTTTTCCTTTCAGAAGATGAAAAACAGCTGTTTAGGTCCCTAAAGTCCAGCTCTGCATTGGTGCATGTGCATGGAAGGCGTGAGGGGGCTGCCGAGATGCCCCCTCATTGTGTGCATGGCACAGAAAGCTGCGTTCACACAGTGTCCACTGACGCAGTTTGGATGTGCACTCAAACACATAAACCCCCCCAAACTTGAATGCTTCAGTATAAGAGTAGCTAATTAATTTTTAATGTGCAATGCAGAACGTGGAATTCTGCCAATCAACTATATGTGTCAAAAGACTATCTTTTATGGAATTCCTAATATGACAGGAATTTGTCCTGCTTGATGTTGAGATAAGTTTATGGCTGGTCATTACCTTTGGTGGAAGATTGGAACTTTGAAATTGGAAGAGCACGATTAAAGGTATCAGCTTCATTTTTCCTTTCCACATGATGGCACCAAAGTGCCATCAAAGGCTTTTGAATGTGCAGACACCTCTTCTTCCTGACTGGTGTGCCAGTGTAGTTTTAGACTGGCAGAAAAGAAGTTGAACTACTCCATTTCTTCATGTGAATTAAAGTAGCGCAGTGACACACTGCAATATTGGTTAAAATTCAGGAAATTCAGAATTCTTGTCACCTTGAATGTACCTTCATCACTTAAATTTAGAATAAATTTCTTCGATTATGGGCATTGATGTTCCTTTCTTCAGGTAATTTGGAGTTAATTTGTCATCCAAAAAATCAATTCTTCTAAAGAATTCCATCAGAAATTTGTAAACTATTTTTAATTTGATTTTACTTGGGCATTTTTTGGTTTTGTCTGATTTGTTTTACAGATTTAGATCTCTGCATTACTGGAAGTTGAAATCTGATGAAAATGGTTTTTCAGTCTTACTAATAATGTGTTTTGTAAACAACGGCTTCACCATTTAGGCATTTATGCAGATTGAGGTGATGTTTTCTTTAAATCCCCACTGTGGAATTTTTCAGTTATTCCTTCATGTGTCCCACACCCCTGAAGAACACTACACAATGAAAGCAGTATTTGTTACCTAGAGAGTTAGCTGGCATACTCCATTAGAAGTCGGCCAGATGTCAGAAGAGCTCTTGCTGTGACTGCATTGACTCTTGCTTTTGGTTTCTGCACTAGAGCCACATAAGGCAGATGGAAAGTTTTCCCATTGTCTTGCTCCTACATTCTCTAACATTCAAGCTTCAGTTGCTGCTCCAGTCTTACATGAAAATACAAGTGAATGCTGCTCTTATTCGTATATAGTTCTCAGAAGGAGGCATACAGAAAATACATTGTACTATATAAAATCTAGTAACAACTTTCATAGATGGATGGCTTTTCTACGACTACATTTTGTACAGAAAAAAACAATACTCAAAAACAATGACGTTCTTTTTAATGTGTCCTCTCAATCTTTTTTCTCCCTTTAGAGAAAGATCAGAAGACTGTCAACACCAGTGACTTGAAACTGGACGACAATGGTATGAAATCCCCTTCTGTTGACAGTTCAGATGGAATGATGAAAATAACAGAAGAGCAAAAAATAGCTGATGCAATGCAGGAGGTGTCAGTGAATGATCAATCTGAGCATGGGGAGGCAAAAAACACATCCAAGAACTCTGTCAAGGTATTGCTCATACGCAGTTTACCATTGTTTGGAACAATGTCCTGGAAGCACAGTGGAGTTTTGTAATGTTGCTGTTGGTATCTTAAGTGTGTAAAGCTGACAATTTAGATCTGGTTTCTAGAGACAAGGCTCTTGTAAATTCTGTATAGCTTAATGAAAGATGTAAGGAATACCTTTTCCACAAATTATTGAAGTCAGATAAAGGTATTGAAATGTGTTTTTCAGCCTTAAGAAAGTACCCTTTTCAAAGTGAAAATGTCAGATGTCTGTTGTGAGGGTAGCTGAATAGCAGTGAGCAATGTGTGTTGGCAGAGGATAGAATCCATGTGTGACCTGAATAATGGATAGGATGCCAAGCACTCTACACTTTCTCCTAAAAAGAAAATATGTAGCTGTATGTAATTATTGAAGCTAAGTAATCAAAAGACTTAAAAGAGTGTTTATAGAATTAACCAGCTGTGTGCTTTTCACTTTTTACTATTTCTAAACTATTGACTGTATTTTTACATAATACAAATGAACATTCCTAGCTGCCATTCCAAAGTGATACAGGCATTCTGAATGGTTGGTTGGTTGGTTGGTTGGTTGGTTGGTTGGTTGGTTGGTTTGGGGACTTTCTTTGGTTTGTTTTTTGGTTTTTTTTCTCTCCTTACTTCCTTACTCTGTACTATACCCTCTCTTTATTAGGGTGTCTTTCTTGCCTGTTTTTGTAACATCATGAGACCACGGAATATCTTGACTTTGAAGAGATTCGTAAGGGCTGAGTCCAATTCTCAGTGCCCTTGTTATCTTTTAAAAACCTGTTTCATCCTGATCTGTCGTTAAAGAGACTCTATAACTTTAATTTTCCTCTGTGTTTCTTAGAAACTAAGTGAAACAAAGGAGAGAGTTGAGAACCCAAAGGCTTCTTTATCTGACAGGTAAGAGGAGAATGCCAAATGTTGTTCTGAGCCATTTAATATACCTGTAAGCACCCCGACAATGCTGCTCTCCTCTCATTTTCTGTCAGCATTATCTTTGCTGCTGACAACCTCTGACCATCTGTGGAAAACAGCTGAGTGCCTGTGACATGTTGTTATGACCCTTGCTCAGGTTTATGTCAGATCAGACTCCCAGATCTTTTGCCAGTGTCCGTGGTGAGTGTGTTACTGGAGTCTTTACAGGCTCTAAGCTATTTCTTAGATGAAAGTGTAAGTAATTTGTAAATTTACAAGAGGTAATTTTTTTCTCCTTTTCCTTTCCCCAGTCCCCAGGCCTCAGTCAAGTGCATACAAAAAAATCACAGTAACTTTTGGTATGCACTGAAATAAAAGGAACACTACTCATACCCAGCTCATAATACAGTATGAGCTACAGTAAAAGGAAAGGTCATTAATGTGTTTGTGTTCTGGTATTTTCCTAGGTTTACAGCTTCTGTGCATTTAAAGAGAAAGGGGAAAGCTGTTCCATCAACTTCCCCTGTTTCATCTCAGTATCTGGGATCATTGAAGATGCTGGAGGATAAATGCATGCAGAACACAAGTCCAGAATTCAACAAAGTAGATAATTTAAGGGCAGCTGTTTATCAGGTAGATTTGAAAAAATGAACAACAAAAAAAATTGTGCACATAAAGGTCCTGATACAGGGCTCAAGACCTCATTTTTTCTTGCAATTAATATTTTTTACTATATTCCTTTTATTGGCTCACAGTATAGTAATCCTTTTATTCTGTTGGCTATGCCTTTTCCTCATATTATGAACAAAAAGCTCAATGAAAGGGACATGATGTTGTTATGTGGTTTATACTTTATTGTTTCAGACTATTTTCAGGCACATATTTTCCTTTATTTCTACTTCATCCTTAACATAAGTAAGTGCCTACTTACAGTTGTTTGGTTATTTCCCTGATACATTCTATTCAAACAGCATTCAGGAGAAGTGATAAAAAATCTTGTACTCTTTCCAGAAGAATAATATATGTAAATTCCTTGTAGAATTTCACAATTATTTTCTGGGTTTAAACAAATTTTTGCTGATCTGTTTGAGAACAACTCTCATTACCAGGCTCTGTTTATATTGGTATGTGGTTTTAATACTTTTTATGGTCCTAAAAGAAATGTTAGACCCTCAAATCCATATTTATATTGGATCCACAGTTTTTGAGAGTAGAATAGTTTTCATTTAGGACACTATTATCTTCGAGCTGCCTGTATATACCAAATATACAGTTAATTCTTGAAAATTTAAGCCTGATTCTGCAGATGGCTCATAACCTTTTATGGCTGCCTGAAGTTTCACTTCTCCCAGCAGGATTTTATTCTCTTTTATTGTGAGTATTTTCAAGAGAGACAACAAATGTAAATAATATTCCTATATACCAAATAATAAGAACCTTTATTACATTCTTCTGTTTAATTTTGATTAGTGCTGACATTTTTGTTGGCATTTCTAGGAAGATGCTTTTTAAAAGATCTTTGAGCTTTTTTAGATTTTTTAGCTGTGATTTTAGAACCTTAAATTTTTTTGATCACAATGTTCATATGATGACATCTTAGTTTTCCACATAGAATGCTTATTTAACTTGGAAAAACTGAGAGTAATTTTGGTGGTCATTATATTGGTGCTGTTCTTTACTTATACCTTAAAAGGACTTAAAAAATATTTTAATGATTCTTTCAGAACTGGTTGGAAAGGAAAAAGCTCCTTCTACTGGAATTAAAGAGAAGTGAAAAAGAAAAAGCTGAAATTCTAAGGAGCAATACTGAAAAGGTTTGTTTACATTGTTGTTTAAAAAGAAGTTGACAAACTATGACTCTTTGAAGTGTTCTTCCTGCCTGAGTGCATCCCTCTGCTGTTGAGAGGTATCTGGTTTTCTCCAAATAGCACAAGGTGATGTGAAATAATAAATGGCATGTCCTGCTTGTAAGGGTTGTGGTAAGCAGTGTCTGTCCAATGCTTCCCTACACATTTACAGAAGGTGTGTTAGAAATGTGCTTCCCAGATTAATTTCTGAGTTAGTTTACAAAGGCCTTGGGATGCTTAACTCTTAAGGTGCCAAGTTTTGTTTTATGCATGAGAACATGCATTCACTCCCTGCCTCGAGAGATGCTTACGTAGAGAGGGCTCTGGCTTGAATAGTATCATGCACATTCTTTGATTTGCCTTTTAACTATTTAATATGTTTCACTTCTAAGCATTTAGCATGCATTTCATATCCTTCTACACATATTTTGTGGGAGCAGTTAGTCTCATTCAAGTAAATTAAAAATGGGCATAGAAGAAACGCCCATATATGCTTAAAATTTAATTGTAATACTTGCAATGTTGTCAGCAAATCAATGTCTGTTTGTTTATTGCTCCATTTAGCAATAAGTTTACAGCTTACTATTTCACTTAAAATTTCATACTGAAATTGATTTAAATCTAGACTTTTATTTCCAATCTAGAAAGAAGCACTTAAAAGAGAAGAATCAATTGCATGTTATGAAGCCTGGAAAAAAAAGAAAGAGAAAGAAGCAAGGAAGTTAAGTGAAAGAAAAAAGCGTGAGGAACTTGAGGAAAAGAAACCAGCAGAACAGAATAAGGAAAAAACAGAAGCAGCACAAGCGGTGATGTGAAATATGTACCTGAGTGTATATTTGAATGTGGTTCAGGAGCTGGTAAAAATGATTTTGATTAATCCAGAATGAGATGAAAATGAACTAGAATCTTAAAATCTAGACATGCTTAGTTTTTGAAGGAAGCTTGTACTAGGCTTTGTTCTGTAAGAAGTGTGTAACATTTACACTTGCAGACAAACAGGTTTCTATATTTGGAGTCTATTAACTGAGCATAAAATAAACTTCATACAAATACATTAGCAATTAACTATTACCTACTGGAAAAATAAGATTCTTTTTAGATATAGTGATACCCACTTCTGAGCAATTCTGCAAGCGAATATTTTAAAATTAGAATGTGTAGAAATTACAAAAAATAATAATGCAGATTAGACTAGTGGAGTATTGACAGAAATGTGAGAGGTAAGATTTTTTATAGATCTGTGGTTGTCTTTAGGCATTCAAAAAATGGAAAGAAAGAAAAGTGGAATATTTAAGAGAGCAAAACAAGAAGGAAAAACAGTCTGAAAGAATGAGGAAGAAGATAGAAGAGGACCTAGTTGCAGAGAAGAGGAGAGTCAGTGTATCGGCAGTTGAAAAATGGTACTTCTCCACTGTGTTTTATATATCATAGCTTCCAAAATCCTTGCTTATAAATGTAATAGGTCTTCTGTGAATGCTTGATGTGCTTGTAATTGGTAGACAATGGATTGCTTGGGATCAGACTCTTAATTCCCAATGGAGACAAAGTCTAACAGTGCAAACCAGCTGTGCAGCTCCCTTCGGTTTATTAATTTAGTTACTTTCCTCCCCAAGAGGATATTAACTAAGCCCAGACAGAGATACTGCAAATGATAAAATTCACTGTGTAGTAGTATTGTGTCTTACATAGTTATTTTCATGCTTCGTTACTAAGCCAGAGGAAGGAAGGTAAATCTTTAAAGTTTCATGGAATACAGTATAGGAATGCAGATGTAGGAAGAAGGAAATGAGATGTATCTGCTGGAGATATTCTTTATTAGTTTTATAAGCCAAGAGTTTTCACAAAAAATGCACAACTTAAGGTTACGTACAGAAGTTCAGAATGGTTTTTTTTTATTATTCTAAAAAAGTACAGGAAAGGTGATGCCATAACAGATAGAGCAGTAGATTCATTTATACCTTGATGACGTATAAAAATGGACATGGAAGATTTTAAATACATATTCTCAATCTTTTATTTAAAGTGTATAATACCTATTTTGACTCAATTTACTTAATTGGTCACAGATGCAGCTTTTGGTCTGTACATTATGACCTTTTGCTCTTCCCTCTCACTACGCAGGAATGAAAAGAAGAAGGAATGTATCAAAAAGAAAAAAGTAGAAAAGTTCCTGGAGAAAAAAAAGCGAGAAATGCAACAGGCAAAGAAGGAAGAAAAAAGTGAAAAGGCTATGGAGGAATATGAAAGATGGCTGGTAGGTTTGGTTGGGTTTGGGGTTTTCTTTGCCTTTTGTCAAAGCCAAAACATTTGGTGTAGTGTGAGCATTTGAGTATTGTAATACTTATGGGGTGTTCTGCTGTTATAAGAGAGGCCAGATGATGGCAACATTACATTGCTTGTCCCCCTTGAATGTGTGAGCAAAATGTTGCTAAAGTACAGTGCACTTGATATCTGGCATACTTGGAAAATACATTCTCCCTACCTACATAGAATTTTCAGTTTTCCTAAGGCTTCATTTTTTGCCATTTCATGTCAGGAGCAACCGTCTCTGAAGGGCCATTTATCCTGAGCACAAAACCTGCAAAGTCAAAAAGCACTGCCAGCTGCAACAGTCAGTGCATGTACATTCAAGGAAGCATTTAAAATGGAGACTTGGAGACCTCACAATTGATAAAAGGACTTGTAATGGAGTTCATGATGATTTCCATTTGCAAGAAAGGGTGGAACTCTGATGCTCCCAGTTATATTTTTCTCACAGCAGCATCCCTGTTGTAAAGCAGTAAATTAATCCAGTGCTCTAGTACCAACAATAAGGCAGGTTATTTTTCCTTGCTGCAGAAAGACAAACTAGAAGTGAGATCAACAATATTCTTAACATGTTGTTTTCTTAAAGATGTGTGACTTGTCAGTTAAAGAAGAACCTGTTTTAATTCCCCACCCTGTGACAGTCTTCCTTCATATTGCCTGTCAAGTTTTTTTTTACTTAGAAAGTGTTTCTTCTGTTCTACCATGTGATTTCTGGCATGCCTTGTACATATGGTCTCTGTTGCCATTTTTAAGAATAAGATCTTGCAACCCAGCTGGATTATGGTCCTTACAGGAATTCTTCTTTAGTGTCAATAGCTTAATTTTTTTTCTTTTTTTTTTTTTTTTAGGAGGGAGAGGCAGATAGATGAAAACTGAGTCAGCTGTACAGGTGTGGGACAGGTTTAGAGAGGACAATCATTCTTTACTTGGCTAACTCAGAAATACACAGTTGCATAAAACAGCAAGAGCCTGCACATTTTCCCCTTTTCTCTGTTTCCAAACTTTTTTAATCTTAGGTTTATATCTTTTAAGATGTTTGACCTGTTGAAATACCTCTCATTTCTGTGATCACTGATAAGGTTGTTTTCTGGTCCCCATTGTCAAGAGATTATCAGCTCACTTTAGCAAATGATTAATGTCTGATCTTAAATGATTTCTTGCTTGAACAACACTCCTGATTGCCAAGGTAGGGAGTGAGCAGTAACTAATCCACTGCCCTGCTATGCTCTGCTCAGTGAGACTATCCTAATCAACTTAGTTGTACCTAAGCAAGAGTGTTACTTCTCATTGTATATTTGACTTCCTTCCTGTCCTGGATTCTGTATGAAGGTAAAAAAAAAAATCTGGTTTTTTTTTGAGAGTGAAGATTGCTGCCTAGCACAGGCTCTCCCATTCAAATTGTGTGTGAACTCCTGAAGTGATCACTTCAATGGGATCATTAATAAAAATTTTAGTAGTTGGAGGAATAACCAGATCTAACTAGATATATATGTGAAATAAGCAAGTATAGGATGGGATAAGTACTGAACTGGTTGGCAGAGGTGCCTCTAAAACAATCCCATTTTCAGTGTCAGTGTGCAAGTGTTGACTGATGTGTCTCGTGCCCAGTCTTCACATTTTTTACTTTCAGAATTTGTGCTGTTCTTTTTGCAACTTACAGATCTTTATTTGAGAAAGCACATTGGGAAATGGCTCTGTCATAATTTTAGGCCAGAATATTGCCTCACTTTGTACAGTTGCAGAAAAAAATACAAGCAGTAGTGAACTGCCTGAGAGAAACACTGTAAAGTTGTCATTGCATTACCAAGGGAACTCAGGTGACATCTGCCTGCAGGTGGATATACATCAGATCTGAGGGTAGAATTTGGAAGCCTTTTGAAAGTATTCTTTCAACTACAATTATTTTTTAAATGGAAATAAAATAGTAGTGATATAGTGGAAAGTCTAATATGTTTTCATTGACATTCATCAGAAAGAAATGTGTACATTCATCCTCAGCTTTCCTGAAGCAGGTGTTGACCATAATGCATGGATAAAACAGACATAAAAATCTCATTGTAGTTCTTCTAAAATAGAAGAAATGTTCTGCTTTTATGTTAATGGCAATGCTGAATTACTTCTGCTTTTAGAGGTCATTGTGTGAATGTTTGATAGCATAAGAGCACAGAGAAGATTACTTTTTAAGCCTGGAAATAAATGCCCTGGAAAAGGCTATTAACACTTGTAAAATACTGGCATAAATAGGATAATCTTGAGATGAGATGCTTTAGAAGCTGGAAATTCAAGCTTCTGATTATTTTGTTTCTTCTGATCATTTGCTTCTTGCTACTCACCAAGAACTCTTCAAGCCAATCTATCTTGATAAATGATCATTTTTTACTTACTGTATAATGCCAGTGTCTGACACTTGTCATTGCTATGCACCTATTCTGAGGAGTGGAATGTGGAGAAGAATCACATAGAAAGTTGATAATGACTGATCACTTTAGTTTCCATTATTTCTGACATACTAATCTTGATACTTGTTTACTGTGGATAGAAGTGAGTATCATCTCTAGATAAGTTAATGTTGTCCATTTTGTGATAAAAATCAACCCACCATGAACTTCTGAGAAGTAAGGCTGCTCTCAAATAGTTCTCAAGGGCCAGCACAGTAATGTTGAAAGCCTTAGAAGAAGTTTGACATTTTACCTTGAATTTGAGCATGTGCAATATCTATTTTTGGCATTCTAAAGCTGTTTAAAAACATCAAGAAAGGATAGGATATACTGGATAAGTCCCAGGATTTGTTGCTTGTCAGGGTTAGAAATAGCTGAAGTGGGTTGTTAATTTCATGTATTCATTAATTTCATATGATCTCTGAAAATTCTTTCTAAATTGCAATTTTCATGGCCTGTCATTGCAATAGGTTGGAAATAAGACTGCTATTGTTACTCCTCTCAAATGTTGTCAGTCTTCTGTAATATCTAAAATTCAATTTCTATGTGGCAGTCATAATGCTAAAGAATGTGCTCTTCCCAGAATTTCATAAGTGAAAAATATATTCATCTTACTAGGATATTGAGTAGGAAACTTCCACAGAAATCAAGCCACACAGTTGACTTGATCTAGTGCAAGACAAGCTACAGTTTATTGATTTAACCTTTCACTGTTTCTGTTACTCTATTTCAATAAGTGCAAATGAAATCTTGTTTATTATTCTATGGAATATTTATATCAGTTATGTCTTGTGAGAATTTGCAGTTTGCGACAAGAGTTACAAGAACATAAAACTTTGTGTGTGTTGAAGACAGGGAGGAGGCAAGTAGATCTTCACTTTGAATTTAATCTTTTAAAAACAGTTAAATTAGCTTAAGACTCTTTCCTTGCCACTCGGATTCATTAATGCAAACTGGATCTCAAACCCAAACACTCAAAACTGAAGCACAGTTAAAAAATCCGGAGCAACTTTTGTTCCTTTCCTGGGTGGGTTTATGCTTTATTTTTGGTTGTGGTTTTTCATACTTGAGTCTGTTGTGTAACATCTAGTCAGTAGAGAGTGCTTGATAAACATAAAGTATGCACATTTCTTTGTAGCATGCAGTTTCTCTAATGCATGCAATACTGCTACAATAAGTGTTACTTTTAATGTTTTAAGGAGTTTGCACTTACCTGTCCTGATGGTATACATATCTTTGTACAATATAATTCTATGATTATAGATCCATGAGCATGTATCGTATATGTATTCCTTTAGTGCATGTTCTTCCCTAGCTCATCTGTACTGCTTCACATATCTTTTTTTGAAAAATATCACTTGTAATGAAGACTACTTTTCTCTTAGGGTACCAAACAGTTCCCTTGAACAATTTTAGGATATCTTGACTTTTTTCTGAAGACCCAAAGCCATTAGTTGTGTTCATCTGACAAAATCTCTGTGTGTTAGCATTCAAAACCACATAATCACGGGGCGATTATATGCGGTGCTTTTTATTAAGAGCTCTGGGAATCGGGGTATATTCAACCCAAATCTGACTCCGACCATACATCCGAAATGATCATGTTTTATACTCTATTGTTACATAACTTTCATGTTAATTATTAAACTTATATTGTTCTATTGTATACATAAATTTAGCCCCTCTGAATTTCCAACATAGTTTCTCACTATTCTTCTTATGGTTATATAATAATTACATTTAATTACTAAACAATCATCACATCTAACAATTATATAATTTATCATACTGCTTACGCAGGTGCAGTTGATCTGGGAAAACACAAAGCCTAACATTTTAGATTCTATCTTTAACTTTTTCCAGGGTTCCACTATCATGTGGAGGGAGAGAGAAGGCAAAAATGAGGGATGAGAAGAGTCAGAATGTCACAATACCGCAAGCCTAGTTTGTCTCAATTGCTCCATGTTATCAGAAAAATATAGTTTTTACAGAGAGATAATATTTTTATTAGACTGTGATAAACTTTTGTATTGCTTATTTTAGCAAAGGGCATTCCTTTTCTGTGCAAACTTTGCCTTGCTTTTAATCAGCCTTACTAGTAACGAAATGAAATTATTGCATGTTTGTTTAGCCAGACCAGATGTTCCTGACTGAATTGGATCTTCAGGTTTATGTTTACAAAGAGCTGAAGGGCACAGATTAAAATCATATTGATAGGGTTGATATTTCTGTGTGTTGCTTTGCATTCTACAATTTTTGGACACATATGTGTAAAACAGGAGAAAACTTCACTCAGGCACTCTTTCTCACAGTAATGCTTCCACACCCCTTTTTCAGTCTACTCCCTCAGCCACAGTTACCTCACTATTGCCCTGCTCACATATGAGTAACAGACAAACACTGCCAGCATTTTGGGAATTTGTGGATATATGGCATCCATCAGAGAAGAGGATCATAGGTTATATGAGAGTACCAGTTATCTTACAGCTGTCCTCAAAGAGCAGCACTTCCACTGCAGTGCAGTTCATACATGTGAAAATACAAAACTTCTATGGATGCTTAAAAATGCTGGCTTATGGTCTGCAAACAATGAAAGAACCAGGGCTGGATTTGGCACAGCTGATGATGGTTTTAAGTGGGCATATCCACATTGCATCTTTACTACCAGGGATGTGTTTGCCAGTTGTTGGACTTGGGAGTGAATGTGCTGTTCATGTGTGAGAAAGGCAGCTGCTCAAGGACCTCTTATCCACCCACCACAGGAGGCACTGTAAATTGTGCTGTGGTCTATATGGCCAACCTTAGTTCCACCAAGAAAGAAACTACTTTTAAGTCAGTAAGAAATCTGCACCCATATGCACCACAAACCTGCAAGGAAAACTTGCACCCATAGAGAGCTTGCCAGTGTACTAAACTGCTAATGCTGATGCACCTTTAGATGCTGGTTCTCTTGAGGGAGAAATGGCAGTCATCTTTGCAAAGAAGAATGCTTATGAAGAATAGAACTGATTAGAAATTCAAAAATGATTATTAATAATTGCAACTTAATTTTTGAATGACAAGTCTCTTGAAAATCATTACTTAATGAGACACAAAAAGAGTGTAGCAAGTATCTTGTAATCCTCATCATCCTAATTGCCCCATTGCTGTTTGAAACAACAGAAAATAGAATTGGAACCTTGCAGTGCTTATAACATGAATTAAATAGGTCTTTGTTTAAAATTAAATTGTTTAATTATCAGTTTGTTCTAATACATGGCAAGTGTGATTTAATAAGTACAGAAAGTTACAATGATGCATCAGTGTTCTCATTATATGAGAACAACATATTTTGCATTGTGATTTAGGTATCCTCCTAAAGACAAGAAGTAATTAATATGAGACTAATTACATACAAGA
Organism: Melospiza georgiana; assembly: GCF_028018845.1. Taxonomy (NCBI): domain Eukaryota; kingdom Metazoa; phylum Chordata; class Aves; order Passeriformes; family Passerellidae; genus Melospiza; species Melospiza georgiana. Next base: position 13,787,770 of record NC_080434.1, read on the forward strand.
CCAATACCTAGTCCAGTAGGCTTTCTGTTGGGCTTTTTGTTTAGACAGTGCACAAACCCAGCCCATCCTTGAGACAGACGCCCTAATTGTAAGTGACATTCAGTGTGAGTCTCTTTTGTTGGTTGCATTGTGCAAAGTCCGTGACTGAACCTGCAAAAGGGATGTGCTGAGCTCCAAAAGGCAAATTTCCATTGCATGTGTTCATGTTACACAAGAAGGGCATAACAATAATGTAACTTTTCTGTTTGTATAATTGTTGTTGAGGGGCAGTGGGTTGGTTTTGGTTTGGGCTTTTTTTCACACATCTTTTTATTCTCAGGAAAACAAAATGAGGAGAGAACAGCTTGAGAAGAGCCAAAAGAAGTTTCAGGCTGTCCATGGGAATGAAATGAGTCCTCCCTGGAGACCACCTGGCAAAGTCACATATTCTAGTAATTACTAAGGAGTTTATTGCCTTCCCAAAGAACAGAGAGTTTACAAAGTTCTGTCAATAGCCGGTAGCTCTTTTGTTATCAGCTGATTTTCACTGAATCTATTATAGGTGTTAAATTATTTCTTTTGAGTTTAATTGATATCTGCAGTTTAAATAAACCTGTTACTCATTTGCATTGCTTTAGAAAATGTAATAATTTTTCTAATTCCACATTTAAATTACTTTTGCTAAATGCCATGGTATGTCATACCTTTTTGGTGAAAATTTTTATCTAGCATACATAAAGCTGGACTCAGGCATTTTTTTTTCTCCCAATAAGTAGCAGAATGGTTATTTTTAAGTTACTAGACCACACTCCTAAGGAGGTAATTCTTGAAGAAATGATATGAGGAGGCTGTGGAGTAATGATGATGATAAGTAGATATTGTCTCTCTTGTGGTGGTATATGACAAAACTCTAGGAGTATGGAAGCAGAATGCCATTTTCATACAGTAGTATATAAGATACAGAGAAAATATATATTGCAGATAGGTGAATACAGGGCTTTCATAAGCTCCAGGTCTGGCTCTGGCTGTTCCCTCATGGCAGGCCAGGCATTTTTTCCAGCAGTAGTGGGGAAAAGAGAAAGAAGCTACTGCCCGCAGAAACTTTCAAGTAGCTGAGAAGATGCCCAGCCAGAGCAGCTTCAGTGGCCCATGTAAGAGGCAGAGTAAACTTACAGACTGCAGCAGGAGAGATGAGAACTTCAGCCCTGGCAGATTGCAAGAGAATTGCCAATTCAAAAGTGGCACACCTGGATTTTTTGAGAAAATACTAAATTACTTCAGGCCTTCAGAGTGGGGTGGTGATGTCCATCATTGATGCTCTGGCCTTTTAGCACTTGGAGTCTTGAATTTGAATTTAGTCTGTTAAGAAACTCCAACTGTAGTATAATGGGAGGGTGAAATTTGTAGCAGGCACCAGAGTTTATTGTGCAACAGACCTGAAGAGTCTGAGACAAGGCAGCCTGTGAGAAAGGGATAATCTGGATCTTTATTTTTGCAGTGTCCACCTAGAGGAAACAAGGAAGGTCCCTATGCTGACTTGAGGGATGGAAATGAAAAGTGTGGTAGTGTTAGTGGCAGAGATAAAGAGAGTTTGTCAGGTGCGTGTTCCTGAGCTGAATGCTGCATCCTCACTGACTTTAAGCCTTTCTATAACTGGATAAAAGGTTTTGACAGAAGACAGAAGTGAGAATATGTGGGTGACATCTTTCAGAGGAATGAGGAGAAGCTCACAAATTGACAACTTCTCAATTAGGAAAAGATGCTGAAGTCTGTAGACAAGGGACACCAACTAGTTGATATGTTTAACTGTTATAATAAAATTTGGGGAGCTTCATTTAATGTTATATTGTAAAAATTTGTGCATGTGACAGCATAACACAAATGTGATAGGAGAATTAGAGCTGAGAAATATATAAATATATAAATATGTACATTAATGTATAAGAATATACATATATCTGTATAGATCCTATCTATATGTTTATTGATGACAGAAAATATTTTGTATTAATAAAGTATATTTTAGTACAATGAGCCTCAATATTTTAATTGGATTTTGGAATACAAATCTTTATTTAAAGCTTTAATATATAGAAATTAACTAGGCAGTGACTCTAAGCACAAGGTATCATTGTTAACGTGACGAGTAGATAGGGAACTGTATCCCACTGAAGGCAAGCTTCTACAGCATTCCAGCTGTCTCCTCCAGCTCCCTGACACTTGCTGACACACCAATGCAAACATTCATTTCAGGAACATGGTTTCTAAACAGTAACTTAGAAGATGGTTCGTATCTCTAATTTTTTTCCAAAGTATTTAATTTAGGCATTAAGTTGCTCCTTTGGTGCTAAAGGCACAGGCTGATGATAAATGATTTTCTGTTTCAAGTCTCATTCTGGGTAAGAAAAATTGCATGCTGTTTTCCATTGTATCTTTTTTTCTTTTATGTTCACAAAATGGGAGTTCATCTTACGTGGTCTGCATATCATGGACTGCTGATTTTCACTTGGTTAATTGTGTGTTTAACTGAGTTACTTGACTCAGACTAACAGAGATAAACTTTTCTTGGATGTGAACACCGATGGCAGCCTTGGCTGCACATCAAAACCTGGACTTGCTCCACTGTGTCTATATCTTTCTTGCACTGGGGAGCCCAAAACTGAACATGATGCTCCAGATGCTGTCTCACTCCCAGCTGCAGTGTCACACATGCCAAACAGAGGGGAACAATCCCTTCCATCCACCTGCTGAGCACACTCATACTAATACAGCCCACAGTGTCCTTGGCATTCCCTGCTGTGAGAGCCCATGCCTGGCTTATGCTCTGCTGCTTTTGCTCTGGCACCCCTGGGTATTTTCCTGCAAAGTTGCTTTTTGACTACTGGAGCTCAGGCTGTACTGTTGAAATGAGGTAACTTCACCCCAGATGCAGGACTTAGTTTGTCTTTGTTGACCTTAAAGTTTCCCACCATCCCCTTCTCCCACTTCCTGGCAAACCCCCTGCTTGGCTCCATGGATTTAACTGTGTCCAAGCAACTGAAGTGCTCCCTGTTCTTTTTCTTCAGTGCTTCAGTGTCTGAGGCTAGACCTCGTCCATTAAAAAAAAAAAAAAAAAAAGGCAAAAAAGAACCTGAAGCATCTCAACTTTTTCCATGTCCTGTGTCACTAAGTCACCTGGCCCCTGAGGAGCAGGATCCCATTTTTCTTTCTGCCCATGTACTTCCAGAAGCACCTTTGAGTCCCATATGAGCTTTAACTCTTGCTGAGCTTTGTCTTTAGTAAATGCTTCCATGTTTTAGTCAGTGTAGAGTAATGTCTCTGTTTTGGTCCATGGTGCAAATACTCTCCACCATCTCTGTGCTTGCCTACTCTGAACTCCAGCAGGAGAGCCTGTGCCTGCCTGCTGGCTGCCTGCCCCACTTGTCTGACTACACACATGGCAGAATGGACTTGTTATTTGATGGGGATGTCAATGAAGCTCAACTAGCATCCCTGGGTCCCTTTGCTTCCCAGGGCAGCCTCCTGTGAGATCCTGCCAAACAGATCCCTAAATAAGCCATCATCTTCCCTCCTCAAGCCAAGGCTGTGGTTCTGTTTCCTTTACTGCTTCTTACCTGATTAGAAGTTTCACAGTCTCAGGCTTAGGGCAGTCAGGAGATCATCAGCTTTCCCAACCCAGACTAGTTCATCCCTGTAACCATCCATTAGCTAAGGTCAAGTTCCAGGCTCCTCTTAGAGCATCAGCACTTCCACCTTCAGATCTCTACTGACCTGTTGGCTTTTAAAGAGCAATTTCTGAGATTTTAATAGCTTTTATTAGTTAGATTTTCCCCTAATGGGTAATAAAGTAATTGCAAAATTCTTACCTGATTATTTCAACCTGGGGCATGGGGAAGTCTGCTCTTATTAGCACATTGCATTCAGGCAGTTGAGCTGTTTTCGACATAGAACATTAATTTAGCACCTACACTCAGGAAAAGTTCTAAGAAAAGTCTTTAGTACTGCAAGGTATGTTTCTCTTTTACTACTGTTTCCTAAATTTATGAATTCTCTTTCTCTGGGATGCTTTTATTTCTGGATAGCTTCAGACTAGAACAATTGAAAGTTTTGTCATATTATTTTTCGTTTAAGGAAGCAGCAAGAACTCCCATTTTATGTTAATAATTTTTCATGAATAGGAATACATAATTAGTATATATTCATGTTCATTGATTATAAAATGGCTTGGCTGGTCCTTGATGACAGTAAATGATAGAAGGATAACATCAGTAACTTTCAGCTTTTAACTGTTGTAATGCCCAGGTGGAGCATCATATTAAAAATACCCTGGTTAACTTTTATTTTCCTTTGTGCCTTTCAACATGCTGTAATACATTGAGCACCCATTCCCATATGCTGATTTCTAACCAAACCATTGCCATATGCTGATTTCTAACCAAACCATGTTTTCCATGAGGGAAAAAACCAGGAAAAATAATATAGACAAAGGGGGAATATTTTAGCTGTCCTCTATCTATTTCCTCTATTTCTTGAAGAACCATCTAGAGAATCATTGCAAATAAATGATGCTTTGGGAAAAAACTTTCTTAGCTACCCTGAATTCCCCTATGCTTCTTAGCACTTCTAATACTGAAGTATAATGAGGATCTGCAGAGGTGATTTAGCACTGAGCCTAACTGCTGGACTACGTTCTTTGTTGAAATGGGAGCCAGAAAGATTTTTTGCAAAAGATCAGCAAGCCAAATGAATAGCAGTGAGAAAATAAAGGCAAACAGTACTGTCATTATTCAATTTATCATTTGTAGAAGCATTAGTGGTTATGAACGTGATGCTGGATACTGCAAAAGCAAAATATAAAGATGACTTGCCACAGAAGGCTCCCCATCCCAGAAAATATGCAAAGAGATTTAGTCAAAAGCACAAGGAGAGTGAGGAAGGCAGCATCCCTTCCTGCACAGCAGCTGTTGTACAACTCTCACAGCTCCTGGCACTTTGGTTTCACAGTCCACCAGCTACTGTCCTTGCTTGCTATCTTGCCTTCAGCAGGAAAGCCAATGTGCTGATTTTCCCTTGACTCTTCTGCTGACTATGTGGTTAAGCAGCCTCTCTCTGGCTACCTTTCTTCTCATGTACCAAGTTTCCTTTCTTTCCTGCTTAAGAGTTCAAATAATTCTGTCCATTCTTGCTGTTATACAGCATCTCCAAAAGAGATCAATCTGCTCAAAGGATGAATCTGCCGTCAGTATTGCTGTACAATTTAAAGAATTATTATAGCATTAAACCCTAACATCAGCTTGATTCTTATTTTCCCTTAAACAGATGGTAGTGCATCGAGCTGTTAAATTTCACTGCAACAAAATTGACATTCTGTCTAAAGTTTCTATTCCTCACGTGAATCAATAAAATGTAGGAATGCTGCACTGGAGGAAAATTCTTTGCAAATGGCTATGCATTTGAAACCTATCCAAAGCAAGGGCTCTTGATAATGACCCCCAATTTTCAAGGGTTTGGATCATGAAGTATCACTAGAAAGAGAGGTTATGTGCAAATAATTCAGGACAATTACAAGAGGAAACAAACAAGATTAATTAACAGCAAGTGCACATTAAGTGTTTCACAAAGACTTTCTGCTGATTTGCAGCTTAAATATCCTTTACACTTTCCTCTTTGTGATTCACTTTCACAATTTCTCACACAGATATTTTTTAATTAATCCTGTGCAGCATTTAGAACACTCATAAGAGAAAGAGTGGAGAGAATTATATAAAATTCTTGCTGCCAGTCAGAGGTACATGTAGAAGTACAATTATGAAATGGGAATGGATGCAAAACATAAGTTGCTTAATAAAATTGAACTAGCAAGACTGTACCGCTCAAAAGTACTGCCACGAAGGAAGGAAGTGCAGTCTGCTAGCCTGCAGTCCAGTCTCAGAGCCCCTGCACTGGATGCCACTGGGCCTGGTTCCCAGCTGCCCCTTTCTGCACATCTTTGCCATCAGGTTTGTGCCAAAAACCCATCAGGTTTGTGGGGCCCCGCCACAGGGCTGCAATGACATCCCAGGCTCTTGCACTATCTCACCACTGATGGCTAAAACAGAGCAAGGACAAGACTGGCTAGTGGGGTTTTGTACAGATTTCAGTCTTTCAGAGAGGCTGAATGTCCCTGTTCTGACCTGACAATGTTTGGGAAGATGCCCTGAACAAGCTTCTGCCCACACATGCCAGAGCAGGATTTACTATGAGTAGAATGTATTATAGTCATAGCTGGCAAGGCTTTGTTTTCATCAGTTTAAATATATAATTCCTTTAAAAAATTAATAAGCTGTTGCCACAATAAAATACTCAATGGGCAATAAGTGAGTCTTACTCATCTTTAGCAAATTTGGCAGCTAAGGATAAGCACACACATATTTGTGGCTTTTCTATGAGGCCTAGATTGCACTGGAATAGAGAGAAGAATATTTAAGGGGAAAAGCAAGGGTTGCTGTTTTAACCTCACATAAAATCTTAGTAGCTGAAGGACAGATCTATTTTGCCACATGAATACTGAATTCTAGCTCTGTACAACAAAGTAAGATTTTCAGGGGCTAAGCATCTGAACTTCCCAGAGATTTTGCTTGTGTTCAGGTCCAGCCATACCTGGAATAAATTAGAGCACACAGCTGGTGTGGCAGGGTAATCATTAAAGAGACGCTCCCAATGTCCCATGAGAAGAGGTAAGACTTGTGCTAGACAAATGTGGCTTGTCAACCCCGAGTCACAACCAAATCAGGGGTCAGAGCACACACTTCCTTAACTCCCAGATCTGTATTGTTCCCTGGAGATGTTGCTGCTTTTCCTACAAAGTTTTAGCTGAGCAAAGGTCCTCGTAAAGGCTTCAGCTTCTGCCACATTAAACTTCTTCTCCATCCATCACACATACTCTTTGGTTGTTGAGGAGAATTGAGACTTATATTTTAGATAATTATAGTGCAATACATTGAAGAGCTACATGTAGTCATTGAACAAAGCTCAGCAACCATCCCAATGTGCCTTGAAAGATGCCCCAAGCCCCAAATTCTAGTAGTGTTGCCAGTAGCCTCTATCACCCATGTTTAGGAGAAAATTCAGTGCCTGAACATTAGCACTCAGTGTGTTGCAGATCCACCAGGCAAGCTGAAGGTGACACAGTGTCATGCTCTACTACAGCTCACAACACCAGCTCATGGGAGTTTTCATGGAAAAGATGTGTGGAGACAAACCTCAAGCATTTCAAGTACAGAAATCCCAAAAGTGTGAATTCCAATGGACTGTTGCTAGTGTGACTGGCTAGACAGACCCACACTGAGATTTGAGGGAAAAGCTGAGAAATAGAAAGTACCTGGACATGAGTAGAGGAGACTGTTGAAGCACCATGAATACATTCATTCTGTGTTGAAGTATGTATTAAAGTGGTTGAGGGGAAGAGGCAACAAGCTGTAGCCATGAAGTCATAGCCTGAAGCTCCCCCCCACCTACTCACATGAGAGCACACAGCCTTTTACAGACAGTGCTTCATGAAGCCAGCAAGTACAATCCCTTACCACAGTTGTAGGATGGACACCAGGGTGCCTCCTGTGATCAGCGCCTGACCTGCCCCTAACGCTGCATGTGGGCAAAAGCTTTAGCAAAAAACATTACATCTTCACCTTTTCTGTAGCCTTTAAGCTCCAGGTGGAGTAGGAACTTTTGTCTGCTGCTTTTGGAGTTCAGGCTGCTGGATGCCCTGCCGCAGCTGTGCCACCTGCTGTGTTCCTGCCTGGCCCTGCTCCTACATCTCCCCACTGCCACTCTCCATAGCCCTTTTGTCTCTCCCACAGCCTAGCAGCCACCTAAGATCACAGCATGGACTCACAAGCTGCACACCTGCTGGGGAGCCTTAAAAGCATTCATTACACATTTATAACTCTGCCCTGCTGCAGCTGCTGGTGTGGCTGTACCTCTGGGATGGATGGGGATAGAGCAAACAATACTGCAGCAGGGAGAGGTGGCACGGGGCTTCGTGGAGCCTGCTGCCAACAGAGAGGCTTTTGCTGATAAGCATTACTTCTGCTCAGTTACTTTTTTTTATGACTCTCATCAGACATGTTCGAGTATTTCTTGTGGCACTGACCCCAGCAAACCAGGCTTTTTGTCTGACTCCAAACTTTTTGAATGCAATTGATAAACAGAAGCCCCAACAAACAGCACTACATGTTATTTCACTTCTGCTGTGGTATTCAGGCCTTCAGTCCCTCCTGGGAGGCAAGCCTCTTGTAAATATGATTATGATAAATATTTCAGCTGTATGGCATGCAGTCCATTACACAGAACCTTACGTGACCAGGGAGCAGGGCTGCCAGGGCAGATAGGGCCAGCAGCTGTCCCAGGTGGCGGCTCAGACAGGGCTGAGTGCTGCTGCCGGCTGCTGCTCACACAGTGAGCAACAAAGCACTTTGGGCAGCTCAGCAAACCCAAATCCCATGTTCAATTATGGGTAGAGAATGTCTGTTTTGACTGAAACTCTCAAAATAGCTTAGTTTACTTTTCTAAGTGAGAAAGCTTTGGAAATGTGTTATTTTTGTTGCCTTACAACCTGGGATAAATGCTGCTCTCCTCCATTTACTGCCCTTGGGAAGCTGATTTTCAGCTGAGATTCACTTTGCCAGCTAATGAAGGAGGCTGCATTAAATGGCAGTAGCAACAACAGGACACAGATGATGCATTACCACACCCCTGGAGAGCAGCCAGGAGGGATCCCACTCAGCCTCATCTGCACCCAGCGAGCAGAGAGTCCCTCTTTGCCCTGAGGGTCTTCTTTTACCAGCCTGATCCCACAGGGACACCCTGCTCACTTATGTTCAGCTCTCTTCTTGACAGCAGTAACACACAGAGAAGTTGGCATGAATGTTTTACCAAAGGAGCTTTGGCATGGGTAGACCTTGGAAATCTGATGTCCCTTGAGCACAAGAGCACACATGTATTTGTCACTGAGTTTGTGTAGGGCATCAGGAACTCCTTATTTTTCTTCATTCCCGCTTTATATTGATTTGTTGAAAATATAGGTGTTGCTGTAGTCTTACAGCAAAGAAATTTGCTGAAAACAGTAGGGAAACTAGAGACAGATCTTTTGTTACTGCACTGAAAATATTCTAGACATGTGTCCAAAATGCTGACTCCTACACCTAACTGGCTTGTGGTGTAGTAGTTGTACTATAACTCATCTCTTGTATTCATGTGCCCTGTGTCCTTGCTAAAATGCTAGCGAGCACCAAGCTGGCTGAAAGTGCTTATCTGAGAGGGAGGGAGGGGTTGTCAGGCAGGCCCATGTGTGATTTACAGCAGCAGCACTTGGGAGGTCTGGAGCTGCCTTCAGGGTGCTGCTGACAGGGCCTGGTGAAGCAGTGGGCACGCTGATGCTCAGCATCACCCCGTGAATCCCTCACACCAAGCCCCCCGTGCTCTGCCTCTCCCGTGGGACCCTCACAGCCTGGCAGCAGCACAGGTAGGGGAGCTCACCCAGATGTGCCTTATGGGGCCATGGCCCTCAAATTTGGCTGGAGGACTCACATATGTAAAGGAGGAGCAGGAACTTGGGAAGGAGGGTGTTGCTAGAAAGGAAATTCAGAAGATGGGGAACCTGTGGCAGCTTCCTGACCAATATTTCAGCTGTGGGAACTGTGGAATAACAGGACCTTTTCAAGTGTATTTCCAGGTGCACTCTAAGCCTGAGTTCCACTCCTCATGCTTGGGGTTTTGTGGTGCAGATCCTGATCACTCCTGACTTGCCTCTGGGATGTTGCCTGATATGGGAGAGGAGGAAATCAGAGTGGACAAAACCCAGGGAGTGTGGGTGATGCCATGCTGCACACAGGGAATGACAAATGGAGGCCAACAGGAGAGGCTCCTAAGGAGTGGGCTAGGCAGCATCAGTGGAGAGAGTGGAATGGCAGTCACAAGTCCTTTCTATCCACTCCCATCTGTTTTCTTTTCTCCTGGACACTTTTGCCAGCATTAGGGCTGTGTATTCGGCCGTTGTAATTAGCAACAGCCTTGTATTTCTACATAGCTTTCCCTGATGGGAAGTGATTTTTTATACATTATTGCAGAAAGGCAGTGAGACTCAGATTCCCCCTGAATAAATATAATCATTAGTATTACTGTTGTTATTATTATTTATTATCTATTATCTATTCAGTGCACTTTCATTGTAATTCCTATATTTCAAAAAGGAAGCACACAGATGGGAAAGGGACAAACAATCCATGGTAAATACCTGGCAAGTGCTGGGAAAGAAATATGGTGCAGTAACTCTTGCAGTAAGCCTTGCCAGAGGGAGTACTTGCCATGAAAATACAAAAGTTAGAAACAAATATGTAGCAACAAAGGAAGATTTAATTAAATGAAAATACAGAGCAAGTGAGAGAAAAGCTGAATTCTGGCACCTAAACAAAAGCATGAAGAAAAATTTAAGATAAAAACATTACTGTAATTAAAAGGGGACAGAAAAGGGACTAAACACAGCTAAGAAAAGGTTGGTTGGAGTTATCCACTCAAGAACAAAAAGTCTTGGGGAAAATTTGGCTTGCTTATTCTTTCTGGAGGAGCTGAAGATAATGACTCTGAATGTTTATGTCTGCTTTCCAGAAACAGTATTATTGTAAGATTATTTTGCTAATTATATGACATTCCATAATCTGTTTTTGTTAGACATGGTACAGCAACTATGATGCTATCAGGCAGTCATGATTTGATTGTGATGTTTAAATGTTCTCAAAAGCATGGCTCTTCAACTGTGTAACAGCAAACTCAGAGCATCTGTGCTGAAAGAGTTTTGTGGAAAATGCAGTTCAAACTGCTAAAAGCATGCTTTAAAATTCAAGCCAGTACTTGGCACTGTTAAATTAAAACATGGCACCCTGGAAACTGGCACTGTCCCTTGAAAATAGATTCTCACTCACTGAAGTGTTGTTTAATAGAAATCTTTAATATCAGAAAGGTTAAAGAATTTTCAGTCAGCGGAAGTTATGGGCATCTGTGTGAAGTATTTTGTAAAACATGGCCCAAGAGACATTTTCCTGCTTTGAAGTGTTTTATTTTTTACTCCAGTGGATACCTTAACAAACAGGGATATCCTGTGAAGAAATGGTAAGCTTCAAGATCTTTGCTGGAGATGTGCCCTAGACCTCAGTTCTAAAATGAACTTTCATATTGAGGGGTAAGTTCTGGCTGCATCAGTGAAGAGGCCTGAGCAGAGCCCTGTGGAAACAAGCATCTCTGCTCTCCTTTTTTCTTCAGCTCTTCAAAGCACCTTGGAAGCTGCACACTGATCTTTTAATGTGTGATCACGTCAGTCATAATTGCATCTCCTGCTGTGTGACTCCTGTGTGTATGCACACTTTGGTATGGAAGCAAGATTAGGAATGGTGCTGTGTAGGCACGGGGATGCAAACTGAGAATCTGCCCTTTTCAAGGTGCTCCTCTCCCTCCTGCCCTGTATCTTCTTGGAGATACTCAGCACAGGATGGGCAGGATGGTTTTCAGGCGGGAATTGCTAAGGCTCAGTGCACCTAAGCACATTCCTTCCTGATGTTGAAGGTGTTGATTTGAGTCATGCTTTTCATTTAGAGCAGTTCAAGTAAATTTCCTGCCAGTCTCTGCCAGCATCTTCAGTCAGCTATATTAGTGTTGTTCTTGACTTTGTTATCCTCTTCCCTGCCCATCACCCTCCTGGCTGAGCACAGGTACAGGCTGGTAAGGTCACTGGTCCTGATGCTTAGCATGAAATAACGTGTACCTCTTTGAATATTGCTGCACAACAACTTCTTGGTGCTTGCATTTTCTGTGTTAAAGCAGCAGGAAGTGAAATTAATGCAAGTGTCAGTTCTCAGTGCACCACAGGTGGGTGTGATGTCACCCTGCAAGGGCACCAAGGCATGTTCCTCACACCTTCCTACTTGTTACACTGCTTGTTTGATATTAAAGGCACCAGGAGCGTGCAAGTAAAATACTAAAAGAATTTTCAATCTAGGTGAACTGGAAGTAATGCCAAGGGATGCCCCATCCCTAGAAATGTTCAAGATCAGGTTGGATGGGGCCCTGAGCAACCTGATCTAGTGGTTGGTGTCCCAGGTAAGGGTCTGGGGGGTGGAACTAGATGATCTTCTTTAAGGTCCCTTCCAATGCAATTGCAAGCAGTTTTGTGATTCTGTGATTTAAAAAATGCAAGAGGGGTAATTGTGTCCATTTTCCTGATACAAAAGATATTGCCCAAGTATTTCTATACGGTGTAGCCAAATAATTGTATTCCTGCCTCAATTTAATGATTAAATGGTCCAGAACAGGAATTTTGTCCAAACATGTTTCTTCCCCTCAGTTCTCTTTTAGGGAGGCTTAGATGTAGCTGACTGACTGTCTGGAAGTTATTTATAAACCAGTAGGTTCATATTTGGGAGTTTGAGAGTAACTTGCCTTCTGTCAGCTGAAGAAGAAAAGTACTTCCTTTGTAACTCATGCTCTATTTGTTTCTAATCAGTCAAAAAAAGACAAGATTAAAGGCTTGGAGTACAGTCATTAATTTTATGGAAAGCTGTTCAAACTGCAGTAGTGGAAATTATAAAGAATGTGAGTCTAGACAAAGGAGTCAGTATATGAAAAAATTGGAAAGCTCTTTCTACAGGGCAACTTTAAATTTTTTTACCTCTGAAAATAGTATCTGTATTATTAGGATGATTTGAAGAGGAGAAGTATAAATCAGAAGCTCAGATGCTTAAAAGTATGTTTTGTTCAAATGCAAATGCCATTGTACCACAAAGCTGTCTATTTCTGCAGGGTGTTTAAGGCTACCCAGGATCTTCTGACTGACAGAAGGTTACAGTGAGCTTGTGCTTACTGCAAGGAATATTCCCTAACTCCTCTGCCTTGATGTGTCTTACTAGCGAATGTCTGAAGCTGGAGAGATTCTTGAATTCCCTTTTAAGTCAGCAGGGAATTGGGGTCTTTAAATTTATCTGCAGATTAGAGCCCATTGCTCTTAGGTTCAGGTCATTTGATATCCCTGGCACCTGCAGATAAGCACTCAGCAGTGCTGATCAGCACTGACAAGCAATCCATAGAGCAGGCAGGCAGCTTCCCAGAGCTTCCACAGGCTTTGCACATGGCACAGAATTGTGGAGCTATGCAGATATTCAGGCTGCCCTCACAGTTGTTGGTGCTGTGGTTGGGAAGAGCCACAATGGCTTCTGTCCTGGTTTTGGTGCTCCCATTTCAATTTTTATTCATCTTCATTGTCTCTTTTCCAAATACTTTTTTATAGTCAGAAGTTCGTATTTCACCAGTTTTGGGTTTGTTTTTTTTTTTTTTTTTTCAGTTATCAGCCACTGAAATTCCAGGAATCTGAATGGTTAAAGCTTACATTCATGTTTATCTTAGGCTTCAGAATATATTTTATTTTTAGCTAAGCAAGGAAAGTCTTAACTGCAGTCATTTTTCAATCTATTTGTAGGAAAGTAGAGATATAGTAAGTTATACCCTATCTACATCTATAATTCTGACTTTAGAAAGACTTGCATTTACACTAGTGTGTGTTAAGCAGGTCATAAATGTTTCCTGGGAGATGGGAAGATTTAAAACATGTTCCAAGCCAAAGAATCTTTGTCTGTGACAGCCTTTTAGAACACCACAGCTCTGAATTTGGCTGCTGAATGGACTGAAATCATTATTATTGCATCTTTTAGTTATAGAGAGAGACACGATAAGTGAGTCATGGCATTAAAATCAATGCCTGCCAGTTATACAAAGGAGGCCTTTGGGCAGACCTTGCCCTCTGTAAGGTGTCAGCTGTAGCAGAGTGTGATTTTCTCCCGCAGCCCATGCTGGGCCATGCCACCTCTCCCCCTCTGCCTTCTCTGCCTGGCAGGGAGCTTCATGTGTTCCTGGGGCTTTGCAGAGCTGTAGCAGGGAAGTGAGAGGAGAAGGAGGAGGTGGGACAGGATCTCAGGGGTTTCCCTGTGGCTCTGGTGCTGCTCCCTGGCTGTGCAGCCCTTACTGGAGTGACTGGATGCTCTGTGCTGGTGGGCCCTGAGTCTGGGGCTGCTCCCCAGCACGGTGAGAACACAGCTGTCCTTCCTGCATGGCACACCTGCATGGAGGGGCAGGGCAAAGAGCTCCACCTCACTTCTCTCCTTCACATGGAAACACCTCTGCCCTTGTAAATAGAACCATTCTAAATTGGCTGGAGTAAAATGCTGAAAATGAGATTCTCTTTATGTACAGGGTAATTGCGTGAATCTTCCTGAATGTCCAAAATTTAATGTGGCTTGTTTTCATTTCTCATGTTTAGGGGGAGGCACATTATGTACATTTCAATAAAATGTAGCCATACAAAAGTAATCAAATTCTGAGTGTCAGGATAGGTGAAAAATATTCTTATTCACAGTCCTAGGATAATTGCATAAAATGATGTTTGGTACTAGATTAAATATGAAAGAAAATACTAGATCACAAACACTTTAAATGAGAATTTATTCTTTCTGTGGAAAAAAAAAACCAGCCCATTATCAGAAAAGTAATAAAACCTGGTGCAAGTCTGAAAATTACTATGTACTGCTTTACTGTATGTAAAACTGACAGAGGAGCAATTTCTAAGCCTCTGATGAATAATCCTTTCTGACCTTCTGAAATGTTTCTCTTCTGAATAAACATTAGAAACTGTAGATAATTTATGAGAATTAGGATATATTGCCCAAGGTGCACTCATGAGTGATTAAATGATCTCGGTAAACTGATTTGCCATGCATCTGACTTGTGTGTGGGAGTAAGTAAATGGCTTGGTGCACTGATAATGGGACTACATTTTTATTACAAATTCTGCTGAAATTGAAACAGGCTGCATTCAGCCAGATACCAAAGGACTTTAAACAAATTCCAGACAGAAACCAGGTCTTACCCTAGTACGTGTCCCAACTACTAAGCATCAACATTTTTCTGTTATGCTGCCTAAAACTTTCTTTCTAGTTAATGAGTGTTTTGGCTCCTTTGGGTAGTTAAATTCTGTTCTAAAGGCAGGCAGCTCCAGAAGAACCTCACAGGTCTAAGTGAGGGAATAAAAAAAAAGGCACACAGTCATCAATATAGATTACTCTGTTAAAGTGAAATGCCTCTAGAGAAAAATATCTGTGCCTGTGTGTGGGAACTCAGCACATCACTCCGGATGTCCAGAGTTGCCGAGAACCCTCTTGGGGGGCTTGGAAGACCTGGAATGTTGCCAGAAGCGCCTGGTGGCTTGACTTTGATCCATCTAGAGGTGTGCCACCTATGTATGAGGACATGAGAGGCATTCGGGTTTGAATGGTGCAGGAATGATAAATTTACAGAGTGAAATATGGATTTTAGGGTGTTGGTACAGAGGGGTCATGGAGACAAGATGGAGGAATCAGAGTGTGTCTCGTCCTTCTTCTTCATGCCATCCATTTTCTGTGATGATGTTGGCACCTGGGGATTGGTTTAAAGTAAAAGTGCACTTTCTAATATGGGTGATAGGTATTGGGACATAAAAGTAAATATGTTATACGTAGTTTGTAGTATATAAAGATGCCACCACCTCTAGCGCGGTCAGAGTGCCCTTGGCTGCCTTGCTGGTCAGACCTCGGCTGGGCAGAAGAAAAATCTTTGTAGATAAGAAATAATAAACCACTTGAAGATTGAAAACTGAAGAGCCCAGTCTTCAAAGCTCGGCTTGCTCAGAACCATCCCACGCACCTTGGGGCAGAGACGGAGAACGGCCTCCCGACACCTGTGGGATGCTGAGCTCCAAACTGGCACTTGCAACTCCAGGAGGTGATGCTGAAGTTGCTGGTTCTGTGGAGCCATGGGCAGTGAAGTGCCATCAGAGTGCTGAGTGTTGGGAATATGGTGGGAGTAGGTTAAATACTGGCCAGGTTTTCTCTCTCAGCATCCCATACTTCAGCTGTGTTTCCTTACTGTCAAATAAGCAGATACAACCTTCCAGCACTGTTGTTGAACATTAGGATACACTAGAGTGGTTGCAAGATCTGTATTTCCTATAACCTGTAGATTTCCCTGTATCCAGATGACAATTTGTTCAGCATGATGTCTGTATAAAATTCCTGGGTGAGACACCAGCTTGCCATCATGTGTTGACCTAGGCTTCCAGTACAGCTTGCAAACCCCACAGTATTAATTGTCATCCTAAACATTAGATGTTATAGTGACTGACTCCTAGGTGTCCCTATTCTTTCTCTCTATATTTCTTAATGTTGGCAACATTCACTGGTGTATATATATGCAAGATCAGTTTTGTTTTCCTCAGTCTCATGTCTTGCAGAGAGGTTTCCAGATGAAAACCTTATTGGGGTGTTTACTGTGATGGCTGGATGGTTTTACTGAGTTTTGGTAAAGGGCTGAAGTCCTGACTGTGCATGGAGACTGAACTTTTCCCATCCAGCCAAATTCTCTTCTGTACTACCATAGCTGGACATGAGTTTCTAAAATTCCATGTTCACATAAAATGTAATGCTTCTGGGGTATAGATTAGAGTGAACAGGAGAAGTGGTTTAAAATATATACTCCTCTGTGTTTTCTGTAGCAATGTGAACAATCAGTTTGTCATATGCCATGTTTGGCATATTTCACAGTCACAAATATAAAAAGATTGAACTATACATTAATAAAAAATCAAATTCTTTGAAGTTTTAAGATAGAAATCTGGAAAGATAACATTTATTCTCAAGAAATTAGGATTGAAAACATATGCATCATTTAAAGCTACTGTCAAGTGATTTCTTGCTTAATTGGCTGTAAAACATTAACTGAGTGTTCCACATTCAGCCTTCAGTAACAAAGCAGAACATACATGGTCTGTATTATGCATAATATGTCATAAATAGTTATTTATGATCTATATTATGCATAATTGATTATGCATAACATGCATAATCTATATTGAGGCAATCCATTATAACTGCATATCCAGATTATAGATACATCTTCTTTCATTCAATAGAAAACAGTTTTGTATACTTAACCACATCTTCTTATTTCAGCAGCATAGCAACACATTCCCTAGGTTTACAGAAGGATAGAAAAATATCAGCATGTCTAATCTGTGTATATTTCATATCAGTTCCAAGAAACATCTATCCTCATTTATCCAGATACGTAGAGATCTGCAGAACATTAGGTACTTAGGCAACACTCCCATTCTGGTTAGAGCTTTATCTGATGAATCATAAAATTATGGAATATCCTGAGTCAGAAAGGGACCCACAAGTATCATCAGGTCCACCTTTTGGCCTCGCACAGGACAGCCTCAATAATCACCCTGTGTGCTGAATTTGACCAATGGCTGTGCTGTCTTCCAGGTGTTTTTCAATACCTCCCAATCTTCTCCCTGGTTTTACAAGACACTGAAATGAGACTGACAGGCTGCAGTTAGCAGGCTCAGCTTTCTCACCATTCTTGAAAATTGTGACAATATTTACCAGCTTCCAGTCAACAGGGACCTTTCCAGATTCCCAAAACTGTTAAAAAATCATTGAGAGAGGACTTGCAATGACTCAGCCAGGACTTTGAGTAACCTGGGATGAAACCAGTCAGGCCCCATAAACCCACAGAGATCCAGCTGGAGCAGCAAATCCCACAAGTTCAGGGCTGACTGTGTGTTTATCATTCTTGCAGTCATGGTCCTGCTGCTGAGGTCCTCCTGAGCCTATCATCAATGTCGACAGCTGAGGCAGAGAAAGAATTTGATATCTCTGCTCTGTGTCCCTGTTTGTGAGATGCCCATCTTCATCAAGTAAAAGGCCAATGGTTTTTCTGGTCTTCCCTTTGCCATTAAAATATTTTGAAAACACTAAGTTACATTCTGACCTCTCAAACTCTTCTTTTTCCTTGCCTTCTTTTTGTTCACCACATAGCCTGAATTCTCATAATTTAAGCACCTGTGATTTTAATTCCTAAATCAGAAACAGTGATTTAAAAGGCCTTAGGAAATACACTATTTGACATATGTAAACATAACCACATTCTTTTGAGATGGAAAACAGAACTTTCTTATGCCTTGATACCTAATAGTTTATAAACACATTATTACCTTAATGTAAGGAAAATAATCTCCTTCAGATGGTTCAGCTGGCACTCAACCATCAATCCATTTTTTGTTTACACTAATTCTTTATACTTGCCTGACACCTTTGTTTCATTTAAATACAAATCTAGCACCACACTTCCTAAAAGCAGAAAGGATGATGCAGGGGAGGCATCACTAGCTGTTGGTAAGCATATGTTCTGTGACAAGAATGCAGTTGTATTATGTGGTTGCTCGGATCTGTTCTGAGGGATAATCCTAAACAAAGGATCTTTCATGGTCCATTGAGTCTAAGGACCTGTACTGCACTTGCCCTGGTGGCTAGTACCTGGTGTGACACAGAAAGATGAAAGGGGACAGATTATGGCAGCTAAATGAAGTGTACCTTCCAAATTATTTGCTTGATTTGTAATAGCAATCAGGTTTATTGCATCCTGAAGCATGATCTGAAAAAAGTTCTAGAGGGGTCTTACTAGAGAGGAATTTTAGGATTAAATAGAACACAAATCTACTGTCAGATGTAGCTTTTTCACCTTTAAAAAAAAAGTTAATCAGAACTGTTTAGAAGACTGCAAATTTCATTTTTGTCATGTGTGCTCTTTCTCTGACACTATGCAGAGCTGCGCTCTGTGTTGCTGTAACATCCAACATATGTAGGAAGTTGAATCATTAACATTTATTACTGCTGAGTTCTAACATGGTGGAGTGTTTTCATTGCTTGAGAAGTTATTTTAGTGGTATCATATCACACAGCTGTGTGATCATAGGAGGTATTAAATTAAATAGGATGTATTCCTTAATTTATCCAACAGAGCTTTTAAAGCTTTGATGGAGCAGATGACATAATGTTATCTTTTGATGTCTGGAATAACATTTAAAATTCCAATTTTACATTAATTTCTAGAGACATACATTGACTGTTGCTCCATCAAATGGATATTCAGCATAACTGTCAGATGTTTGGAACAGTCCAGATTTGTTTTTTGACACTCAACCACAGTTAGGAAAGTAAGTCAGAGATTGTATATATTTCTGCCTCATTCCTATATTACACAACACACTAATAAAAATGCAAATAGCATGACAAGATCTCTGCAGCCTATAAGTAAGGTTGAACTTGGTGTGAAGTAAGGTATTTTGTTGGTTTTGAGACCAGTTGCTTCAAGCAGGAGGGTAACAAGAAGATTTTTTTTGTAAATAATAAAGTGAAGTTGATTCCATCTTTGCAGACTTGGAAAGACTGCAGGGTGTTCTGCAATTTGATTTGGAGTTTCAAAAGACTTGCTAAAGAAATAACAAATTTGGAAGAGTCAGTGAAAGATGAAGTTTGTTATCTGTCAAGTTTGTCTGTGCATCTGTGATAGAATCTTCTGCTGCAGCATCTTTCTAAGCTAAATTCTTATGTTTTACTTTTGCAGGCAAAATGTAGTTAAATCAGTTGTTGGCAACATTAATAAATATAAATCGGGTAAATGTGGCTTCTAGGAAAGAAGTAGTAAATCTGTCTGTCTAAGAGGATGTTTGTGGTTACCTGCATACTAATTACTTTCTTACCACAGAAGTTTATGTGCCTCAGAGAAAGGTGAAATAGAGAATTGATTATTTTCTTCAGATCTACTCCTTAATCACTCCTTAATTGTTGTATTCTGTAAGTCTTATAGAATTGCTGAATTCTGTAAGTCTGAGAACCTTTCTGCTGGCTTTCACAAAGGGGGATGAAATGTGACAAGCTCTGCCCTCAAGACCAGGATCAGCATCCATCAGGATTGCTGGTTTGGAGGTGAGCTTTGCCAGAGCTGGGCTGTGCCTCGCCGTGTCCAGTCCCTGGTTCCTCCCCCTCCCCTCTGCCAAGAGGCTCTCCCCTCAGCCCCGTTTTGGAGGCAGATTACCCTCACACACCAGCCTGCCCTGTGACAAACCTCACTGCCACCTGGGTCTGTGGTGACTCAGGGAGTCCAGGGCAGTCGTGGCCAGCGCTGCTGTGGTGGCACCTCTGCTGAGACAGCAAAAAATATCAGCCACAGAATTCAGCGGATGCCATTGCAACTTAGAGCCTGAAAAAAGGGACCAGAATATACTCAAAAAAAGCAATTTATAGGCACCTAGAAAATGATAAGGAGATGAGTAAGAACCAGCATGGATGTACAAGGAACAAGTCATATCAAACTGATTTAATTTTTTTCTCTGACAGAGTGAATGAGGGAGAAGCAATAGAAGTCAAATAATTTGAGTTTTACAGATTTTTATGCTCCTTGACTGTATCTAAGAACTAGAAAAATATGTAGTGGGTGAGACTATCAGGAAGTGCAGAATTGGTAAGAAAAATCTACTCTAGAATAGAAAATTAGTGCTTTAATATCAAATCAAAAGGCAAAAAAATATATATCAAACATTATTCAAAGACCTTTCTTGAGTCTAACACTATTCATTACTTTCATCAGTGATTTCAATGCAGGAATAATGTTCTACCTACGCAGAACATATTTATTCAAAAGGCTGTAAACATGATCAGACATGATCAGGTTATCAGACTCTTGAGGAATTAGCTAACAGTTCATTTGAAATGAATGCCAACTTTAGAGGGGCAAGATTGCCTGAACAGCAGAATTGCAGGAAAGGATTTAAGCATTATAGAGGATTGCAAACTAAATATGACTCAATATGTCATGCTGCTGGAGTGACACACACCAGAGTGGATGCATCATCAAAAACAGAGTCTTGAAATAGGAGTATCCAACCCTATTTAGCACAGAATTCTGCAGACCAGGAGGGATGTACATCAAATGTCAGGACCCAGAATGGTGAGTAGTAACTTCAAATTTAGTGATGAGAATACTGAGGAGGTCAAAGTCTTTACTTACATCAAACAGTGTCATAAACAGAATTAAATTCCCTGCCACGTGCTGCAGTTAGGGCAAGTAGTAATGGACTTAAATGATAGCAAGCAGACTTCACTAGGAAAAATAAGAAAAGCACTCTAACCCTGATATTGGATGGGTAATGGTGAGATTAGAGCATTTCAGTCTGGGAAGTTTGTTTAAAAACAGACTCAAGGAATAGGCACAGAGTGTGATTCTTGGGACTCCCCTGTGCAGGGCCAAGAGCTGGGCTTTGATGATGCTAATGGATCCCTTCCAACTCAGAATATTTTGTGAGTCTATGAGTAATTTTAGGGATGACAATTCTCCCTCTGGGCCAGAAGATAGGTTAACTAATATTGTGGTGTCCATTTCTGCCATTACAATTTCTGTGAAGCCTTTTCCATAGTAAAAGATGCAAAAATGCTATTGAATTATGCAGGCAAGTTGTGTGCTAGGTCCACTAATTTTTCCCCTAGGGAAATTGAACAAACCTGAAGCAAATCGAAAACAATGGACCTAAATATAGGTAAAACACTTTAAGAACCAGTACAAAAAGGGAGTTAGTGCTGGAAAGGGATATAATTGTGGCACAATATTTCTGACAATGCCTGCTTGAAAGCTTAAATTCCAACAGTTATACATGAATCGCTTTAAATATTTAAGCAAATTTTTTCTCCTTTCGAAATATACATGTATTGTATCAAGATCAAACACTTTGCTTAAGGTGATTGTGTTTCTCAGTCCTCACTAATACTAAATCTGTATGCTCTACTTTTGTGGAAAAACTGGGTCATTATAAAAACTTGAAGAAATCTCTGTAGATGTCTAAATACCTTCTCATCCAGAGGTGCCACATTCCTGCATCCTAACCTGTGTCCAATGACTAATGCAGTGAAATACTAACTCACTCTTTAGGTAATAAATACTTTTTCAAAGCATAGAATCTGCTGTTTTGGAGAGAGAGGGTCAGGGAGCTGGTGACTTACTAACATTTTTTCTGCAGTTATCATTGTCTGTATCTAATACTGATCCTTTTATTTTGGGGGAACTGAAAACAATTTCTAAGGGATGAAGGAAGGCCTGAAAAAGGCAGCCCAAAGTGGTAGGAAGACTTCTACTTAGTAAGGAGTGGCACCAGTAATATAATGTCATACATTCAAGTTCTATAGCATCAATAACTACTCAGGTCAAAGAGGGTTAATAAAGTAGCTTATTCAGTAGGAAATTAGGAATATTATCTCTAAACCATATCAATATAATAAGCTGCTTAAATTGCTCTTTCCCTTAACATAATGTGAGGAATGGAAAGAAACGTACTCTTGCTCAGATTTATCTGATAAAGTCTTTTGGAGGTATATATTTGTTAAGTGAACTATTTTTTACCTATGAACACAGACAAGCAGTAGCCATAAAGGCCAAGACAAAGCAATCATCCTAGCCTGAGATTTCCATAGGTAAGTGAATAGAACAAAATTGTGAGGAATGTCTTTTGCAGCAATCTGCAGTGTACTTGTTCTCAGGTAGTCTGAGAGTAACCACCAGTTTAAGGGGCGTACACAGAAAAGTATGTGCAGCTATTTTAGCCTTTTGGCTTGTTGATCACTCTCTTTGTATTCTCACTGTGTTTATGTGGGTGCTAAGAATCAGTGGCCTGTCTGATCCTGCTCTTTGAATGCTGGGCTTTGGCTACCCAGTGCCATTTGTCATCCTTTGCCATCTATTTGCACTCAATTCCTCCTGTGGAAGAGCAGAAAGCAAACCTTGGTTTTGTCATAAACAAGTTTAGCTAGAAATGAGGCTTCCATAGAGAATGCTGATGAAAATATTTTCAGCAATGTACCACAATGGTAGACAGACTGGGAAAACTATTTCTGAGGAATTTGTTTTCTTGATGAAATCATCAACAGTGAGTGATAGCAGAACTCTTATTGCAAAGCCAGCACTGGCTCATCAGATTCCTTTCCTTTTTAAGACTAGCACACACCAAATCTTGACCTTTAACAAAGGCCCAATCACTATGGCATGACAATTCTAACTAGAAGTGTAGGTATTGACTAAAGCTGGTTAGATTCCCAGCTCATGTAACCAAGTGCAACACTTTGCTGGACTTCATCTGAACAGGTGATTCAAACATTTTTAATGCTACCACAACTGGAAAAATTGGCCACAGACTGCTTTTAGGAAACGTTATAGAATTACAGAATCAAAATGCACAGGCATTGAGCTATTGGCGATGTGGCAGGTGAGCAGTTGTTTAAATAACTGTGGCATCACTGTGCTATCTTCCAGAGCCACTAAGGGTGTGTAAGTAGCTGCTCTGAATTTAAATATCTTCATGGATTGCATTACAGTTGAAAGGTTCATTGACTGTGCTTTGAAAATTAACAGAAGAATTTTTTTGCTTTCCAGTAGAGGTGCCTCTATAGAAACACCTAGATATCTGGTGGTACTAATGAGTTACCCTAATATTAGGGTAATATTTCTAATATTAGTAAAATACATAATCACAAACACTATTGTAACCTCTGAAGCTTTCAAAGGGGAAAGTTACATGGCTATCTCCTGTCCTCTTCTACAGTGTTTAACAAGAACAATTAGAAGTTCCAAAAGTGAAACATTTTTTTTCTAGCAGGATAATGGATATTTCTAGTTGTTTTTTGGGGGCTTTATTAACAATGTTTTTCTTAAATGTTCTCTGGGAAATGTCTAAGTGATTATGAAGCAACTGAGTAAGTGTTCTATCATAATCACATTATTTCTCCATGCTTCATTTCTAAGTTCACGTGGGGTAAAGTATTTTACTGAGAGAAGTTTCTTGCTTGCAAGTAGCGACTTCTGTGATTTTCATTATTCCTTCTATAGTCAGGATTTATGTTTGAGAAGAGAAACCAGGGTCACCTGCTATTAGGTATTGCAGTAATTAAGTACTTGAAGCTAATATAAATCTTGTCTTTTTGAAGAGAGTAACTGGTCAAAACCTGGGATTAATGACTCAAGAAAGTGAACTGTGCTTTTTCTCTCTTGAGAGAATATAATGTTTAATGTTGCAATTATGGACATAAATTGGTGGATAAGGTGCATGAATACAGCAGTAGCAGAGTAGTAAAATATGTTTCTTAAAATGGATGTAAGACAGCCCTTTTTACCATTGGAACACGTTTTCATAAAAGAGTAGTGACATTAGTGAATTCACATATAATAATTTAATTTTATTTTTCTTAAAAAACAGGCTGAAGGCTGGGAGGTTCAAAACATCAAATTCTTGTGGGTCTTATCCTCCAAGATGTCATGCTATAGAAATACCTCTAGTATTTTTTAGGTTTTAGTTAAAAACTCAAGAACTGGTTCTCCTTGCCCCTTCATTTTAAAAGTAATTATTTGAATTCTGTATTTTTCCTTCCTTTCGTTCTAAGTATTAATATTTTGATTTAAATGGAAAATATTAAAACCCTTTATTGCAGATAAATCTGCTCAGACCTATCGATAATTTATCTGTCAGAGCTGACAGTTAGTGAGATTTTTATTAGATAAGCAAGTGTGGGTTGCTGTGTTACTGAGGAAAAGCTTGTGGTTTCCAACAACAGCTACTTGGCTGCCTTTACTCCCACAGGTACTGGGCATCTTTCCTGGTATATTGCCAAGGAACAAAGTGGCATAATACAGATTTCAAGGGAAATTAATATGAAATGGGAACAAGTTTTCGCCTAAATTATTTGTGAGCTGAATTTAGGCTGGATTGGTGCACCAACAGTTCATTGCTACCAGAAAGCTACTTTTTAAACCCATGAGCAAGTCAAAGTGGGCCAGCAAGGTGTGAGTGGAGCAAGAGAGCTCTGGGTCTGAAGTCAGAGCAAGCTGCTTTGTGGCATGCAGGGAGGGGAGCTAGAAATGCAGGCAGTGACAGAGCACAGAGGGGTTTCTGGCCACCCAGAGGGGAGTGAGCAGCCTGTGAAAAGCCATTGTTCTGACTGGTCACATCAGGAGAACCCCCAAAATCAGGAGAACTCCCAAAATGGGAGCAATGTGCTCTGCCTGGAGACACGTTGGTTTCTGTGGTAAGGGCTACTGGGGTCATTTGTGTGACGAGGTGAAGTTGGGCTTTTTTCTTGAGGGTTTTCTGGTTCTCCAAAGGCTCTTACAGGCAAGCTTTTGGCTTGAGGAGCCCTATTCATCCATGAATTTAAAGTGGAGTGAAATTCCTTAATGGACATCTAGTAACAGCTGTCATGTTTTTAACAGCTGTCATGTTTTAACCTCACCCCTATAGCAAATTTGCATGAATTCCACCAGTTCAGCATTCAGGACTAGAGCATGACCAAATTAATGTGACTGCAGGCTACTTGGTATCATGTCCTTAAATGGGGTTGGAGGCAAATAAAAAGAGAGCAGGAGTTATACACAGAGCCTAAGCTGTGTTGGCTGAAACTTTATCATAATGATTGTGCATCTGTACAAGCTCATCTTTTCCAGCGTGAAGAATCTGACTGTACAGAAAGTATTGTCAAGCATACTGAGTAAATAAGCTGAAAAAAGAAACACTCTCTCTGATCATTTTCCCTCTCAGTCATCTTGGATTTCATTTATAACAATAGCAGATAAAGCTCTTACAGTTTTATATCTTAGGGTCTGATATCATGCTTTAAATAATACAGAACCTGCGTCAACTCTATTAACATCACAGGCTGGGTCAAAGCATGTTTGGCACCCTGTTTATAGTATTTGAACTTGTGTCTATTTATTTGTATCATCTGGTCAAATGTTTAGCAGTGGTAATATTTCAGAAGCATGTAATCTTTACTGGGCTATTATAGTTTTTGTTCTAATAGGCAAGAGAGCAGGAAACTATTTGTGTGGGAATGACAGAGGATAACAGAGGGTGGTTCTTGATCTTCAGTGAGATGCTTTTAGTCTTTCCAAAAAACGTCCTGTATTGAGACTAAAATCAGACACTGTAGCAGTGTTGAGACAGTGTTTTCCACTCAGTACATGTGCATAGCTGAACTGCTGTGTGCTCTGCTTCTGTCTAGACAGACACACACCTTGCACAAGAGTAGGTCCAATGCTGCTGCCGGAGCTCTGTCAGTACAATCTGCTTTGTACTTTCAGGCAAAGCCAGTGGCACAATGGTCTCAGGCACAAATTTGTAACTAGAATGACAAGGTACTTATTGTGAGCTAACCCATCTGGAGCTGTTTGAGAATGAGTTCACTAAGTTTTAGTGGCTTGTGAACACCCATGCACATCTTTTGAGGAATGTGAACTTCTACTTAGTGTTAACAGCTGACTCTGATATCTTTTTCTGCCCAAGACTACTGATGGGCTGTAGATCATAATGAATTTTACTTTGGCCTTTATCAAGGCAAGTCAAAGAAATAATCCCAAAGATGTTAAAGTCAAGGAAGGTCAGGTCAATCGTTGAAGTGATTCTAGAAAATAAAAATTAAATGCATCGTTTCAGTTACTCACAGATACTCAATAGCACCAACAGACTCACTGGAGTGTTTACAGCTCACATGTGTTCTGTGGAAGAAATGTGCTACAATGACTGTCAAGAAAACATGAAGATAAAGGTCTTGCTACATAGCAAGACACCTACAATCTATATAAGTGCAGCCAAGTTTCAGTCAGAGCTACAGTTTTCATACTGCTCTCTCTCACTTGTGTTTCCATTCTTAAAATATAAAGGAAACAAACATTTCAGGGTCTTGACAATAAATTGCAGTGGAAAAAAGCCCACATATTCCTCCATTTCAGCATTTTAAAATACAGACATGGTATGTGATGTCTGTATTTTACATCATATGTAAAATAAAAATGCTCATTTGTGCCTACAGATTCAAAAGGGACACAGGAAGAAGTCTGAAGTAATCTGTGGTCCTGTGGATATAAAGTAATTCCTTCAGCACAAACTGGTGTGGAATTGGTGAGGCTGCTGGCACCCTCAGGGATGCATCCTGTGCATCATGGTCACGTGTGGAATGGTCAGTGCCAGGCTCTAGTGACAATAGGGAGCAGGCAGATGGGAATGTGCCAATGTGGGCATTTATTCCCTGAGCACACAGGCACTCTGCACATCAGTGATCTGTTTTTCACATCTGAAGATGTATTCCTTTGTAACTGAAAAATAAATGTTTTCTTCTGCCCAGTAAGTACTGAAGATATAATCAGCTCAGTGCTTAGAGACAGCCAGACTGCAAGTATCTTTAAATGGGATTTAACTGGAGCTGCATATACAAGACCATTTTTTTGTTATACAGACATTCTGGTCTCTTCTATGGCTTGACATTTTGTCTAGTGAGAAGAAATTTTTCCAGCTTGTTACCTCCAGCTAGATTTGGTTTTATGAAATACTTATTGTCTGGAAGAGTTTTCCTGTATGTCTCTACATGGCTTATAAAACCAGGCTCATTCTATTCTTTATTTTTCCAGGAGAAATGTAGCTAAGAAATTTGCAGAGTTTTGAGTGATGAGAAGATATGTAGGTCACTGAAGGTGAGATGAAAATGAGATGGTTCTGATTTTTAAAATAGAGCATGAAACTGAAAATTTGCATTCCTCTGTAGACACTTCAGAGGTGTCTAAACTTTCACTGAAAGCACTTAATCTGTGTTTTTTCAGAGCAAGGAGACACTCCACTGCTCTCAGCATGCCAGCTAACCTCGTGCTAGGGAACACAGTGTCATGGGAGAGAGTGGGAGCTTCAGACAAAGTTTATTAGAGAAGCCTTCCCTCTGAGTCACAAGGTGCAGAAAGGACCCCCTTGCTTTCTAAACTCCTTCTCAGAGAGGAGCCTAGGAGGGGCTGGATCCCGTCTTAACTTCAGACTCTCAACAGTTCAAGTCTAAGAAATTATAGATTGTGATTGAACCTTTGTACAGCTTCTGGATTAATGATGGCAAATCAGATATATTCAAATAAAAAATAATAATTTATTATGGTCAATGATTAGACAAAAAGATCTTAATCAGAGTTATTTACTAGACAGTACAGAAAAGTAAAGTATGACAGGAAGTGCACATTATCAAAGTAATTATATTAAAGCAATTGTATTTGAGCTAGCAAAAAGCCACTTACTACAGTAGGGATTGATGTAACTCATCCATGCCAACATCTAGGGCCACCAAAAGACATTTATTTTGCTCAGCCTTGAGGAGAAATTTTGAGGGGCATCCCCACCCAAAGGAGGAATCTTCATACACACTCCAAGAAAGGATGTGTTAGAAGAACCTGACCATATGAAAGTGGACTGGACTTCTATAGTCATATGCCAGTCATATGTTTCCAGATCAGCTTAGCAGTTTATCTGCCAAATCCTTGCCCAAATGTTAATTTGGGGTTGATGTGCCAGACTGCCTTTAGCATAATTCAACACCAGAACCAGCATGATGCCCCTGTCAGTCCACCTCTGACAGCCTTGTAAATAGAGCATTGACCAACCTGCTTGCTCACAACCCAGGGCAGAGCATCCTGCTACACATACCTGACAATAAGGATCCTCTAATAAATTAGGATTATTGCTGAAATGTTCCTAATACTGGCCTTCATCTAAATTCATTTGAATACAGAAGCTAGAAGCCTCAAAAAAATGTATGAATTATGAATACCAATTGGTTCTTCATGTTTGGAAATCCAACCTGTTTATAGCATTTTCATAGATATGAGCACAGTACCGTGAAAATCAAAATCTGAGTGTCCTTTTTCAGGGATTTTAATTCAATATAAAACCCTAGCACTACACACTTATTTTTAATAGCCTGCTCTTTGTCACGGCCTTCCAAGTTAAAGATGAGAACAATGTGTGGAATTTCAAATGTCTTCCTGTGCAATGAAATGCTGTGTTTCTGTTTCATGTTCTTTGTTGTTACTTGGTCAGTCTGTTCTGAACTATTTTCTGACTAGGGAGTGAATGTCAATTGACTTTTCATTTGGTGCAGCAGAATGCTCTGTAATATCATAACCCCCTATTGTGTACAACAGTCCTAGAGTTTTGGAAGTAGACCTCCTTACCTTCTGACCCTGCCTCAGAAAGTGAAAGAATCTTTCTGAACTGTTTCAAGCAAGTGGCTGCAAGGTTTGCTGCTAGCATTTATAATGTGAAGCTTAAAAACATAGATTTACATTCACTGCTTCTCTAGGGGGTATTCTGCATTTCATATAGTAATCAATTTTTCTCAATTCTAAGTTTAATTCACCTCCAGATTCACCAAATTACTTTTCTTTCAAACTGCTCTTACAACTGCTCAAGAGCAAAAAGGGAATACAGAAACAATGAACAATTGTAGGTATTTATTTTATATTACTATCTCTCAAAACATACTACAGATAAATTGCACAATTTTGGGCAATTTCTTCACATGAGTGTGTTCTTGAAAATTCCTGATCCAGTCTCAGCCACGAGCTCAGAGCTCAGGGCTCTGGATTTTTTTGAACAAAATTCTGTACTTAGAAAAGTAACTATTTCCTTATTAAAAGCAGCTGATACTGCTTATGAATAGGAACAAAAAAAAAAAAAATGTAGCTATGTTCACCAATGTAGAACGGAAAATTCAGTGGGGCTGAGAGGGTAGTTTAGATGAAGTCCTGCAGCCTAAATATCTGACCAGAACTGAGTCTGTGTAAAAGTGGAATTGTTGGAGCAGCAGGGAAAGGCAGAAATAGAAACACACAGGTCACCCATGCCAGCTGTGACATGGTAGCACAGACCAGCTGAAATGGAGAGCAACTTTGAGGGACTGTTCAAGCAAGTGAGCAAGTCTTTTTTTGACCCATTATTCCTCTATAAAAGTTCTCAACATACAATCTGAAATTATATTAACAAAAAATACCCTGTGCTAGCCAT
The DNA here is from genome assembly GCF_028018845.1 of Melospiza georgiana. Classification (NCBI taxonomy): domain Eukaryota; kingdom Metazoa; phylum Chordata; class Aves; order Passeriformes; family Passerellidae; genus Melospiza; species Melospiza georgiana. Next base: position 13,817,552 of record NC_080434.1, read on the forward strand.
TAATTCTAAATACTCATTGTTGATCAGTCCTGCAAAAAAACAGTGTCTTTTTCTTTTAGAATAAATGTCAGTCACTACTCTTAAACTTTAGATATTCTGCTAAAGTGTTTTCTTTCTCTGCTGTTGCCCATCTTCTCTTTATCTGCCCTGGATTGGTATAAATAAACATGCCTACAGTAATGAGTGGATATTGAAACTTTTCCCATGGAGATCTTATGGAGAGAGACAACATTTCTCTAGATATAGTACAACAAAAATGCTTCTTTCCCCTGCCAGACCTTAACAAAAAATATTTAATGATTTGAGATTCACTAAAGGGTTTTGTTATTGATCAAAAGAGCTGCAGTGGTAACTTCACTTAATGCTTCATCACATTCACAGGCAGCTTCACAATGTGGCCAGGTTTTGGACACATTTTATATCATTATCACTAGAAAAAGTTGGTGAAACTTAGTCTGTGCTTATGTGCCACAGTTGTTCTCATTCAAAAAGGAGAAAAGAAATTAAAAACATAAAATAGTTGCAACTGCCTGATACTGGAAGTTAGGATGAATAAGTTCTCTACACTTCACTAAGGAGTTGGCTTATAAAAATCATCCTCATGCCAGCATTTGCAGGTATAGAAGGAATTGCTATTCCTGCAGTTGTTCCAATTTGTTTACAGATAAAACCCACAAATGTTGTCACATGGGGAGACGTAGCCTCCATTATTAGAAAAGCTGCTGTTTGGAGCCTAGACACTGAAAAAAATCCTTGTAAAAATGAGATGGTCCTAATTTGTGCTCCTCTCTGATGCCTCAGGCAATCCTTGTCATTGGCAGCTAAACTACCTGGACTGCCTGTATAAGCATCTAACAAATCAGGGAAGAAGCAGCCCATAAAGCTTTTTTCTCACTCCCTAAGGTCTGCTATGCAGTCCTCTTGACAGACCCTATGATTAAGCCAGTAACCCAGTCTGGCATCTGGTGATAAGAGGAGAGAGTTTCATTTTGTATACTGCAGTAATAATTACAGTTAATATAACTTTCCCAAAGGTCCTCAGCTGATGTCAGTTCTTCCCACACTGCTGCAAGTGACTGGAAGCTGATATATGATCAAGACGACCAAGACAGCTGAAAGGTCATAGCAGCATTGCAAATATGCTCCTTTTCATGCTGCTGCTGTCAAATGTGGCCAAGCTTAAAGATTCAGGGGTGTGATTTGCATTTTTAGTACATGTGCAGTACTTGTTCTTAATGCCCCACTTCACATAAATAACGTTTTTTTCCCTCCAAGATTCAGGGGCTCACCTATGGGAAATGAATGAGACTTGCCAGTGGCAACCCTCAGGGAACTATTTTACACCTCATGCTAATCATTCATAGGTGCAGAACAGAGTGCAGAACAAGAGAGTGGATAAAAGACAAGATTTATTGATCTGTTTTCCCGGTCTTCTTGAAGTGAATTATAAAGTCACTCAGTTATTAATCCCTCTAAATTAACTAGTGGGGAACCTGTTTGTAGTTGGATTTCGAGACAGAGGTGGAAGCATAAGAGCAGGTCTTTAGTCTTTAAGGAGATACTTGTATTTGGTTGCCTGGATTAATTTACGGATTAATCTCCTGTTCAGCTTCCTTTTTCAGTGGTGCCTAGGAAGGCAACTCACAGCTCAGCAACGCTGACAAGTGTCAGTGATGTAGAGCATTGGACTGCAGTGCTAGTAATTGTTTAGAGTTCTATGGAATGAATACAGTAAATATATCCATATGAAACAAATCTAGTCCTAAATTGTTCAGGAATTGTCCGATGTATGTTATGGGTCCCCTAATTCAAGCACCGTTGGTTTTTCAGTTTGAAGAGACTCTTTGGTGTGAAGTGTGAATTGTCCCTTCAGCAAGAGACAAAAACTTTGAGAGGATAACTTCAGAAGGCATAAAAATCACGTATGAATTACAATGCCAGCAGACTTCAGAGTTATTTCAGTTTGTCAAAGGCAAATTTATTTAACGGCAGTATAAAGGCAGAGTTCAAGCAATGCGTTTCCCTTAAGGGTTAGAGACCTGCTAATTTAAGATAAGGCTTTAGTGGTGTGTGTATAATGCAAAAAAGTTGTAAGGTAAAATTTCATATCTATAATTTTCAGTCCATGCAAATGATACGAGTTTGAGCAGAGACCAAACATATAGGCACAAGCTATGTCTGCTTTGACTAGTAACTAATTGACATTGATAGACTGATCCATAATGGCATGAACTCTCCTGAACTTATGCTGTCTAATGCATGAATCAAACACAACAATCCCAGAATATTCCCTTTTTCTGCTCCAGTCACCTTAATGGTGTCTTTTAAAGGCACATTTTGATGAGGTTCTTATAAACATTTGTAAAGAGTGTGCAGTGGGTGCACTTGCACTCTACTTGTCCTTTCTGTTTCTGCTGTCAGAAATCTAAGGAAAAAAGGAAAGCAGATGAGCATACTACCTAACACTTTCATCTTGTTCACATCATCACTGATGGGGTTGTTGAGATCATTTGTTCCCATACTGTTTGTTGCTGACTGAGCAGCACTGTCACTTGGGCCATCAGTGATGCCATCTCGTACCCACAGTGGACCAGCACTTCTCCAGAAAAATGGCTTATACCTTGGGGAACAGATGGAGAGGAAATAGTCATGGCCAAAATGAAAGAAATCAGGGTTTCTCTCTACAGCTTCTGTAAGTGCAGACACTGTCTCTTCATGCAATGGGCATTCATTTTTCTGGTGGCTGTGGCATCCAGCAAGGTGAGTTTGAATGGACATGCCATTTAGTGCTGCCTCCCACACCCCCCAAGGGCCAGCTCTGTTTTCCTGCAGGCAGCTCTGGTCTGCTGCCCTTGGCTGGCTGTGTCCCATGCAGAGCTGTTGCTGCTGACAGGCCCAGGGAAGCTGCTGCCATGATAGCCTGTTCTGGGATGACATTTCTTCTTCATCTGGAGCCTGCACATTGATGAGCCTGCTGCTGATTGTTTGTTACTGCTTATCGCAGCCTCAACATTTCCAGTGGGATTCTCCTCTTTCAGTGACACTGGAGCTTCCTTCTGAAGTGGCTTTGTAGTGTAGAGATACCCAGCTGCGTTGCAGTGGTCCCTAACTGACCTCTGCCAAAACAAGACAAATGCATGAGGAATGTAATTAGTTTTCTGCCCAGAAAAGTGAGTCTCAAAGCCAGAATCACCTCTGCAGGCTCACAAGAAATGCTGCCTTGTTAGCAGTCTTCCACCTTCCCCACGCACACATTTGCCACCTTGCTTTGCTCGCATCCTTCACTTTGTCCTCTCAAATTTTTTCTCAACTTAGTCAAAAATTCACTCAAACTTTACTCAAAAATTTTGTATTCAGTAATTATGACTAATGTTGTCTTCTTTCACTCACCTTCCTTTTTTTCTCATGGACTAAAGGGGATTTTTTCCCTATGCTCTGCAGTCTCCTCTAACATCATTCCCTGAGCAGTGCTGTGTATAGATACAGGGGCAATCTCAATATCTGTTTGTCATGAAAACAATAAGCACCAATCTCTTTTGGTGGTGGCATTATATTTTGAGAATGTAAATTTGTCAACCTTATTTTTCCATCATAGACAGGATGTTTTTACCTTGCGCTCTATTTGCTGCATACTTCACTGCACCGAATTTTTCCAAAGCTAATTAGATGTTGGAATGGAAAAGCCTTCATAACTTTTCTGTGAAAATGATTTAGTGGCTCCCTCCTGTTTCTGGCCAGTAAGACACTGAAGGAAGTTTTGCCAGGAGAAAATGTAGTAGCCCTTCTGTGCATCACAACATCTTTTACTAAAAGACATAGGATTGTAGCATTTTTTCGGGTTAGACTATATTTGTTTTTCCGAGGGAAAGAAAATAAATACATTCCTAGACCCTAATTCTAGACATGGGTTTTCCAAAGCTGTGTAGAAGTGCTGAGTGCTCTGAGTGCTTTCTCCCATCAGACACTGAGTTCCTGTCAAAGCTACCTCGAAAATGCTGTGTGTTCAGCTTGTCTGCACTGAACAGATTAGCCCAAAATACCTCCCTTTGCCCTGGAGGTTAGAAGAGACCAAAAAGAGTTTGGTCTCAAAAACAAGTTGATTTCAATAATTACTACAATAGTACTCTGGAGCAGATAAAAACAAGGTACTTCTGAAAGAGTTCCTTTTTATTTTGGAAAAAAAATTTGAGGCAGATAAGTTTATCCCAACTTGGAGTGCTTTTTGATATATTTGACTTCAGGCATTTGATATATTTACAATGAGCACTGAAATATGTTGTGGAGCCATGGTATTCAAAAGAATTCCTTTCCTGAGGAGCAGTGCCTTCCTTATTTCTTTTGTAGAAAAATGAAATGTACCCTTACTAGGGGAGACCATTGATTTTTCAGTGAGGAAACTCAAACTGACTGTAGTTCATCTAAGGTCACTTTGTGAAAAGTACTGATAATGACCAAGAAGAAAAATCTTTGAACAAGGATCATTGGCTAATGGTTTCACAGTGCGCTTAAAAGAAGTGTTGCTTCTGTACCTGCTGACAGGAGGTTTCCCACTCTCAAGTGTGAGACACAACTCTGGGTATGGCAATCACCCTGTGGCTGCCTAAGAACCTGCTTTTTATTTCACTTGTAACCTCCCAGTTAATAAAATGGGCATTGAAAAAGGAGGAAAAATAGCATGCCAAAGCTAAGTTTTGTGCACATTTGTTGAGTGTTAATGTAGCTGGGACCACCACAATTGTCCTGCAAGTACATTATTTATTTGCACTTGAGCTGGCACTCTGGCTTTCTTCCCTCCCAGAATCTGCAGGCTGGTTTGACAAGTGTGCAGAGCTGTGAACGCAGCTTGTTGAAATCCCATTTTTCTTGCATTTCTTACTTAAGTAAGGAAATAAAATGATATTTTGTTTTGCCCAGCAATGGAGGAACTTCTCTGCCTCGAAGGAGATTTCCTAGGCTGTTGCTTGCATGGAGTGATTAGATAAATGACTGTAGCCTCCTGCTTTGACACTTGTTTGGTTCCAGGGTAAAACTACTCTCTCTTTGGGCAGAACCTCCCAGCAAGGTTATGGTAGGGACTGAGCCCCATTTTGCTCTTCATTGAAGTGTGCAGTGACCCATGCATACCCAGACATGCCCAAGAGTCCAAAGTGGTAGGACAGCAACTCAGGGACCAGTTGTTGGCTTGTGGGATGTCTTGTTTCTGCAGGATCAAGCACTATGAAGGTAGGGCAAGGTAATTTAAGGGTGCCTTTTGTAAGTAGCAGTGAGAATAATGCAATGTGCTTACTTTAATGACACTAATTTTGCAAAGCTTTTGAGAAATAGTATGAAATGAAATTGTTTTAAAAGATAGACTGGTTTGATCAGAGCATGGAAGCAGAACAATGGCTGGGCATCCAGCATATTAGCTGAGAATAAACATATTCATCAAGATAAGATTTTATTACTGTTCAAAGGTACTTGCCATTTGAAAAAGACCAAAATAAAGCAACCAAAACTGTGTCTTTGTTGAATCAGGGTTGAACTTGATACTGTTCTTCTCTCCCCCTGGAAAGGAAAAATCTGTGAAATTATTTTCATCAATTCACAGTAGAGACTAGAGGTATTCTTTAGAGCAGTCTGATACTATTGAGATAATCTTCTTTACAATAGCTGATGTGGGAAATCATTATTCTGGATGTTGTGGTCACATCTCTCAGCACTCACGGATTTCTTCTGTTCAGGAAACTTCAATGATAGCTAAACACAACTTCTCACTTTCTGTCCCTGACCTCTGCCACCCAACAACCAAACTCTAGTGAGAAGGCCCAATGGAAATTGATATTAAGTTGTTTGACTAAATCTTTTGAGCTACTTTAATTCAACTGTGGAGTTTGTGTTTTTTGTAAAACGAATAGCTTTTCTGTTGAAAACAAATTTTCACTTGCAACTCTTTCTTTCAAGTATAAAAAGTCGAATCTAGATGTGATCTTCTGAGTAACAGTACTTGAAAAGCTACTGAGGCCTCTTTCTTTTCCATTGTTCTTCTCTGTGCTTAGAGACCAAACTAAATCGACATAAATTTCTTTACTGATTTTTTTTGTTCCGAGACCATTTGCAACTGAATACTATTCTTTCATTTTTGTACAATTATAGATGTTTTCAAGCACTTGAAAAGTCTGTAAAACTTTCTTCTTACCAATTTTTATTTTTATTTATTATTACTTACTTATTTTTCCCCAAGACCTTGGCATATGCACACACATATATGGTCCAAATTCTGAAGGACTTAACACTAAATTGTGCTTTCAGATCATTTTAGTGAAGTGAAAATTTTCAAAAACACACTTTGACATTGACCTGGCTCTAATCCAGATGCTAACACATAGTTAACATTAACATGTCATAAGAAAAATGGTCATTTCAGAATATTTATGCGTTAATGCCATAAAATATATTAATAGGCTTGGAGACATTTTTATATTCTGTACAGAAAAAGTCAAGTCTTCACTATGTTCTTAGACCACTTAATTTTAAGTTTTATATTTAAGAGTTATCAATCTCAGCAAATTATGCTAACCACTTGGAAGTTCAGAATTATTCTATATTTTTCCCCTTTTCAAGAATAGCAATTTTCAATAACTACTGAGACACAGCTTAAGGAGTAAAGGAAGCATAGTAATTTCCTTAGACATATCATACAATTTGTGATGAGTCCTATTTATTCTTCAAATTTGCTTTAAATTAGGAAGCGATGCTCTTAATATATGGTATGGGGCATGTAAGAAAAATAGATTTATTTCTTCAGTGGGTGGCCCACACAGAAATCTGCTTCTAGTACCATTTTTTTTTTACTTACTGTGTCAGTTTAAGGGTCCTTTGGGGATAGTTCCTCTTGCATTAGCACCTGACTCAGAAATAATCTGGCTGCCCATTTCCACGGGGAGCCAGAACTGTGAGCTCCAAGAGCAGGAGACTGTTTCTTTCTCTGCCATTTGACTCTGAGAAGATGCATTTTTCAGCAGACTTAGAGTTCACAGTTCTGCCTGATAAAATATAGCTCTCAAGCCCAGCACTTCCAACCTTTCAAAATTCAAAGGATGCTTTAGCATTGCTGAAACAATCAACAGACTGTATATGAAACGCTGCTGCAGCAGCTTCCTTTAATCAACTCCTGCAATCTTTGGCTACATTCAGGTGCTTTTCTGAATCACAGAATGTGGCAAAACCCACAATTTTGAAGCTATTAGGAACACAGAACCTGTTGGTTTTGTCATTCCTTCATACATTAGTGTATCTCTTTTAATATTTTTGGAAAACCACATTGTTTCTGCACTTCAGGATCCAGCTGTTCCTGGACTTTTTACTAAAGTCTCTAAATAAGAATTTACTATTAATATTGCTAGGAGCACTGCAAAACTGGGCTGTTGTGCTCCTTCAGCACCACTGCGAACTTTTAATGTGTACTAATCTATTTATCTAGAACATGTTGTCTTCAGTGAGGAAAATTAATGGTGAGGTTTTAATTTGGCTGCATTTCTGTATTACGAAGTTGAAATGGGAATTAAAGAATATTACAGGAGGCTACAGAATAAAAGCACTGCTGGAATAAATAGCCCCCATTATAAGCACAACAAAGCCTACATAAATTTGAACCCTTACTTGGAGCTTCCCTAACATGATACCCATCACCTGGCTGTCTTGCAACCCTTCTGAAGAACAGAGGACATGCATAAGGAACAGCATTGCCAGCAGATAAGGGAGGTGATCCTGCCCCTCCACTCAGCCCTACAGCTCTTACTTTGAGACATGCCACTATAGTAAGCATAAAGCCAGTTATGCTTTGTCTTTTGCACATAAAATAACTCAAGAAGGACAGGTCAAGCAAGGTTTTTATATTATTTCTAATTTTATGGAACAGCTTCTGGCAAGACTCAAAAAGAATCGCTTCGGATGAGCATATTTTTCATGATAAAAACAAGGCAATAAAGTGACTGGGCTAAATACGTGATTGTCTCTCATCAATAAATAAAATGAAAGTGGAGAGAACATCTGTGACCACAGAAGAATTCAGATAATAGAAAATTTAGCACATTTTACTTTTGAAGTCTTGTACTGCATCTAAAGAGATGGATCTTACTCTTCCAGTTGTCCTTTCTGCACTCATTTTACTATGAAAAATACATTGGATATTGCTTTTCTGTAGATAAAACGGTTATTACTCTGCTGAATGTTAGAATAATTTAGACTCTAAACCAGCTAGATTATGCATCTTGCCACAAAGATTTTATTTGGAAACAGGCAGTAGAAAAGCATCTGTTATTAAATATCTCACAACTGCTTCAGGTTTTAACTTTAGATCCAAAAAAAAGCTTACTTAGCAAAACAAGACATAAGTAGACTCTACTATTAAAATCTAGTTTAGCACAGCTTTGTCATCCCAGCTTTGAGAAGGACATTTTCATGGTAACCTAATCGCTGGAAAGAAAAGGTGAGGTTGGTGCTTAAGTATATTTCGGTCATCGTAAATATCATGAGGGGATTTTGAAAATCTGCTTTTGATATGAGGGTACAGTGTTGTGCTCATCCTATAATAATTTTTGTTAGGAACATTCCTATTACTTACTAGCATTTCAAGTCATAGATCTAATAGCAGATCCCAAGACACCAGATGCAAATGTGAAGTGAAAGACTGGATTTTATAGCTTTACACATAGTCCCGCTGTGTTCTGTGTTCCTTTATTCTCAGAGTAGTGCTGTGACCTTTCTGTCGGGAACCTCCACCAGATAATTTTAAAATTTATTTTAGCTGCCTAATTGCTTTTTTAGATAGTGTTTGTCCTATTGAAACTGTAGCTAGAGTGGAGAAATTTTGCTTCATTTTAAGTCAGATTGCTTCACTGTTCCATTTCCTATTACTGATAAACCAAGCTAAGATGAATGTGAAACAAATATAATAACTTTATAACAGACTTCACAACGACTAGAAAATTAGGTAAAACCATAAAATTCTATCCATTTAAGCACATGAATTAAAGTGATGATTAATTACATTGATAGAGTTAACTGGTAAACAGCTGAAGCTAACTTGGTTTATCTTTGCATTGCATTAGTAGCATAAAATAACTGTTGTCTAAATCTGAAAGAAAATTGTGATCCACCTAATCATTTAAAAATATAATGTACTTTAAAAAAAAATCCCAGTCTGTTTCTGAAGAGAGCTTCTGAGTTTCTGCAGGATCAACAAACAAGATAATCTTTAAGGGAGAGGATATTTGAGTTACACTACTGGTTTAATTTTGTTACGGAGATAAGGATATTTTTAATATATGTATATACTCTGCAAGGATGATGGTGTACAGTGTGCCATCTGCTCATTTCTGCTCTTTCCATATTTATCACCAGGAGACACTGAAGTTTTTCATTTTCATCAGTGCTCTGAGCTTCTTATATGTTTAAATTTTTTCCCCCAAGACTTAGGAAAAAACCCTACAGACAGAACAGAGTGGTCAGCAAATCCACATACTCAAGGGAACAAAATAGACCAAGTATAAGTTTGGTTACTGCTTTCACACACCTGAAAAATGTGTCCAGAGGCAATGTCTGAGGGGCCATATACACTTATGTAAATGAAAGTGCTTCTTTGCATTGAGATAAGCCTTGTAAACCTATTTTCTGGAGAGTATTTGTAGCACAGTTGCATCCTTAACTTCTACAACTCAATAGCATTTTTGATTCATTGTTTTTCGAACTAAGAAATCTTCTTATGAACAGTGTTTGGGGTTTTAAGCATAAAATAAATTTTAAAACAACACTGTTATTTTTTTCATTTGCCTTTATTTTTGCTGAATGTCCCAGAGATCTCTGATACAATTTTTCTTATGTGAATCCCTTGAGTGCTCCTGCTCAAGCAGCATTTGTCATCAGTTACATTTTTTCAACAATGTCCTCATTTTACTGTGCTCCTGTGTCAATACCCAAACCAGCCCCCTAAGTGTGTCCAGCCATGTGTCTCTTATGCTGTTTTTAAGTGTTCTTATGGTGTTTCCTGGTTAAATTCTACCTCTTATTCCAGAGGTCTGCTACTGGACTAACCTGATCCAAAGAAGAAAAGCAGGTTTGGAGATTTTGGGGTGGAGGTGGCTTTGGTTGGTGGGGGTTTTTGGGTTTGTTTGCTTGTTTTTTCAAAATTGTGGACTGATTCACATTCTCCTTGGCACTACTGCTTCTGAGGACTTCAGTAATTAAGGATGGGCCATTTATTCACTTTTCTGTAGTCTATGAAAAGCCTTTCCTTGGGTCTGTGGCCATTCTCAGGCTGCATGAATCCATTAACTTTCTCAGCAGTCAGGTTCTTAGTTCCCATTCAAGTTACAGTGAATCATCTCTGGGGATGCACTGTTGCCTGCATTTAAAGCTTGTCCTTTACAAATTCTTCACCTTGAATTAATAACTTCTTTTTATAGAAAAATAACAATTGGCATAATCAAGAAAAAATTTTAAAAATCACTAGAGTTAAAGAAGAAATAATCTTGTTTTCTTATTTGCAGTTAGAGATGAAATCCTAGTAACACTGAGTGACTGTATGACCAAGGGATTGAGCTAGAAGAGATTCTTCTAGAAATATGAGTAGCTGAGAAAGGTAGAGAGTAGCAAGCTCTGAGGGAATAATGTGCTGATAATTTGTATTAGCATTAAATGTGCCTCTAAATCTCACATGCTCATATAAAGCTGTGAACCTTTCAAGGCTTATGTATCATGATTGGCGTAAATTATTAATCATCCCTGGAGAGAAAACAAGCACCCAGAGGTGACAAAATCAACGTGTTAAAGCACAATAATAAAGGGAATTGAAACACATAAGTTAACAATTAGAGCTTAAGTATTATCAATTTGAATGTTTATGGCTAACAAACCACCCTCTCAACTAATGTACTTCTAATTTGTATCATTTTCTTGTGATTTAGTATATGGTATTTGAGATAATTGTACGTTTCTAATTTTAAAAAGTAGCAACTGGAGACCATGGCAATAGTTTCTGAATCAACCATAAAATGCATTGTTAACCAATCTGAGGTTTTTTTCACTGTTAAAAAAGTAATGTCACCTCAGAACTAGTAGCTAGTATGTCTCTGCATGAAGCAATTTGGGGCTGTGGCACCACAGTATTCAGACCACAGCTGACTGCAGTCCAGGCAGAAAATACCACAGCTGAAGAAATAATCTATAATGAAGGACTTGTTCCACAAACAAGTCATTTTTTCATTAGGGAACATGATAATCAAGATTCTTAGTAGCTTAGTCATCCAGGTTTACAGATGACAAATTCTTCCCTGCAATTTTTCATCCTTTAAAGTACTTGGATTAGTTATTGCTGTAGATCAGTTCTGTAAATTTAAACTCTTCAGTTACAAATGTTCACTTCTGGAGAAAGCTTGCTTTGAAAGTACTGGTACATAAACTATGCACTTGCATTTTTCATGAACAGGGCACAATAAAAATTTAATTATTTTTATGTTAGTTGAAAGTTAGCAGAAATTAAAAAGTTGCTAGTTTGGATTTTAATGTAAACTGGAAAATAAATTTAGCCAACATTGCATGTTTATATCGCTATAACTCAGGCTATTCAATATTAATTATCATTAACCATGATAATATTGAATATTTTACAAGATTTCTTGTTTCTAGAAGTCACTGGTAAAGATCCAGGGCATATGCTGAACACAGCATGATCTTCCTGGACAGCAAAAATGTTATACACCATGCTCCAGGAACTGGGGAAATGACCAATGCTGAATAAAGATGTCAGCTCTGCTGGGGGGATCCCTCACCCCAGGTGGTTTCCTCTTGTTGGCAGCCCCAGAGCATGGAAGTGGGGACAAGCACCCAGGCATGGGGTCCCGGCTGGAGCCACAATGAGCACCTGCTGCTCATCGTGCGGAATCGTGGCTGGAGGTACCAGGGAAAGAGAAAGGAGGCTAAAGGATGAGCATCCTGTGCTTGGCTATGGAAGGAGAAAGGTAAACAGCCAACTGGTAAAGGTCTCTGGTGAATTACCTTCGTCCTTCCAGAAACCGATACTTTGGCATAATACTGCACAAGGTTTTATGTGTGTGCCAGCTCTCATCAGCCCCTGCTGGAGTCTGAATACACTACAGAGCTGCTGACCTTTCTTTTCTCTTCTTGGTGCACAAGCCAGATATAGAGATGTCCTTTTGCTTTGCTTTGTCCTATACAAATCTCATTGTTCTCTCCCCAAATACCACGGATAATGTAGAATTAACTCCATGCCACAAGATGCAAAATAGTGATAATGCAACACAGTGGCTAAAAATCACTTGAAGACAGACAATCAGCTACCATCACCAAATTGTCCTGGATTGCAGTTTATATTTAGTCTGAATGTCAGAAAAGATGGATTCTTTAAAGACTGAGGGGAAGCTACAGCTTTGCCACTTGTTTCAGTCTGAGTATTACCCTGGAACAAGTTGGGAAACAGGCTGTAATTGGAGCCACTGTTCTTTCATTGATAACTTTCTGTAAGCACATACTGCAGAGGGGAAGGCAAGAAGAATAAATTAAATATATTGGTCTTTTACAAAAACTGGATTGGTCTATCCTGGTTGCACACCTCACATGTTGGATGGTCCCACTCCTCTTGGTCTGGCTCTCTGGTTGGATGCACCTCAGCAGCAAAGACTTCTTCCCTTTGCTTCTTGAGGAATGAGTGGGGGGTTAGAAAAATAGTTCACAAAGATGAGGGAAGGGAATTGCTGCTACTCCCAGGCTGGTATATAGATAATTTAGATTGGAAAAGACCTTTAAAGTCATGAAGTCCAATAATCTGTACTATGTCTGAGGTTAGACCTCTGTGCCATTTCGCATGGACTTGGCACAAGTTTACTCCCTACCAGCATCACTATCTGTACCCTGGCCAAAAACCCCAAGGGGATTCAGGCCAGCAGACACTTTTGTTTCCTCCTCATCTGCTTAGACACCACAGGATATATCTGATCTACCTGTGATGAAAGGGAAAAAGAGCCTTGCATACCTTTTTTCCACTGAGCAATTAAGAGCTGAGCAGCAAGTTAGCTTCAGACAAATAAAGGAAAGAAATAATCTCCAGAGTGACCGTCTGGCCAACCGACTGCTGGCAGCGTGTCACTCCCCAGGCAGCCTGCTGACAGCCCAGCACACATCAGCCTCATTTTCTCAGAGGTTCTTTTTTGTTAGAAAAAGGGAAAAAGCTTTTGAAGGCTCCTTGTTGAGCTCACAGCTGGATTTGGGAATCAGACAAGAAGTTACCTGGGGCTGACATGGAAGTCTTTGACATAGCCTCACTTAATAGAACAGTTCACATCCCAGACAGCAGCAAGAGGAAAAAACAGCAGTATTCCCATGGTGCTGTACTTCTGGCCATTCTTGAGATATGTGCCCTCAGTCTGACACAGGGTAGGAATAAACCATGAACCCTGTGATTCATGCTGGAGCTGGGCACCATGGGCTCTCCTTACCCTGACCCATGCCTTCACTGGGAAATGTTCTTGAAGAAAATAAAGAAAATAAATGTTCTTGGCCAAAATAAAGAAGCATGAATTAGCAATGACTATATGGAGTATATAATGAGTAATTCCATGTTTGTATTCCCAGGAATTAATCCACAGGCAGCAGTTACAAGAATGTAATTATTTGATGTAAATTATGACTATTCTTATTAATAATGTTTATATTCTCTCTCTATGCTATTTGAGTTCCCTTTCTTATCATTACGGTAGAGGAATTTCCTCTTTAAAGTTAATTTCCTTTTTCCCCCTAGTTTCCCTCCATAAGAGAAGTAAAAACCTTCCTGAAATCTGATGGCTCTGCTGCTCTGGACCAGAGCAGACAGCCAGTTCCGTTTCCTTGCCAGTTAGTGATTTTCTCATGCTGACAGATGTGCGAGACAGCGATAGATCAGATTAATTCTAATTTCTGAAGTGAGCCGACATTTGAACCCAGCTAATTTAAAATGTTCTTTCTGTGTTTAGTCTGCTCAGGCAATTTAACTACAAATCTTTCTCTTAGTGCTGTCCTTTCAGCTCCTGTTGTTGGGTACATGGAGCCAGCGCTCACCACTCGCTTATTACAGCAAACAGATGCAAGCAAATGGGCAGCTCACATGCATGCAATGCCCTGCATTAATTGCCTCTTCTGCCTCAGTGCAGCTTTGGAGGACAGCTCAGCTTGCCCCTCGCTAGGGGATGGCTCCTGCTCACCTTGTCACCCAGGAGCTGAGGGACATCACTTTGGGAAGGGTGGTGGAGGGTACGAGCTTCAGCCATCTCGCAAGGCAGCCCTCTGTTTAATCCTATTATTTTCTTGCTTTTCATGACTCACCAGCCTCACAATGTGATTTGAATCAGCCTAGCATAAATATTTTTTTAAAACACTCATTTTTCTTTGTTTCCACAGATGTCCTTTCCAAGGCTGCTTTCATTTCTCTCAATTCCTGTCTTTGCTATTTCATCATGAATACACTTGCAGGCCTCTTTCTAGGATATCCAAAGGTATCTGCATCAGAATATGTCTCTTTTTCTGAAGAGGCTCTATAATTTTCATTGTAAATAATGAAAGCCCAAGATTTTTTTCAGTGAAAATTAGATTTTTTTCTTTTAATAGAAAATGACCTCAGCCTATAAAAATTGCTTTAATCAAAATCTCAGTGTTTCACTGAAAATGTCTTGATGTAACCTATTTGAAAAGTAAACATAGGCAGGAAGACAATTTTTTCTTTTAAGAGCACTGGTTTACCATTTATAACCTCTTGAAATTCTTTACACTCCAAATTTACACAATGTGAAATTAGTGTCAATTATGCTAATCTTTTTAATCCACATTCTTAATATTGACAATACTCTAATCTTTCAGACACTCAATTGTTTCCACATTTTATCTTCCTCCCAGCTTGATAAGCAGTGAATCTCTTTCCACACTTTCTTTACTTTTGATCTTTCCCCTATAAAGCATATACTCTTAACACAATTTTATTCTAGTCCTCCTTCTGTCTAATAAATGCATTTCTACTGTAGCCAGCTCTTGTTATCCCTTTGTTTTACTCTCATCTGACTCTCAGAGGAAAATGGAAAGTCTTCCTTTCAAAACAAAGCCAGACAACTTTCCCAGTTATTCCATATTCTGGTAGAATTCCATATTTCTGATACCAAAATAAGGTTAGGAATCTACCATAACATATTACTGGAACAAGGAAAAACCAAAATGCCACAGAAAGA
This sequence comes from Melospiza georgiana, assembly GCF_028018845.1. NCBI lineage: Eukaryota > Metazoa > Chordata > Aves > Passeriformes > Passerellidae > Melospiza > Melospiza georgiana. The sequence continues at coordinate 13,832,800 of NC_080434.1, forward strand.
TAGTTCATAATTTTTAATTTTAAAAAGTAATTTTAGATGTTTTAGAAAGTTTTGCCATTTGCTTTTGAGAACTTGGAAAGGTTTCAGAAGTCTTAGAAAAAGAAGCTTTTTTTCACTTCCTCAGAAGTTCTCTCTTGTCAGTGGCACTTTCTGCTCAGCCCCAGCCCCTGGCTGTTTGCATTTTTACCTCCCCTGATGCTTCTGTGTGCCTGTCACAGGCTGTATCTGTGTCCTTTAGTCCTTCTGCAGCTGCAGTCACAGATCTGTGCAAGAAATTCGTCTTTCAATGAATTTACAATCTGCTATTTTAATCAGTTCTTCCTAGACATTATATGCCTTTAATCTAGTTTCATTCATAGCTACTGGTAACTTTGATATTTTAATCAAATGTTTTTGTCCATTGCATTTTGCTTTTATTATCTGAGACTGAAGAATGCTCTTCTCTGTGTTAATAGTGGACTTCTTCAACACCTCTTTGGGCAACCTTAGCAGATCCTGGGACAGCATTTTGAAACTGTGTGGTCTCCTATAATTAATGATAAAAAATTAAGATTACATCTTGCAAAAATTTCTAATTAAAAATAAGTGTAAATGAATACAACTTTGTTTCTGGAGATGCACCATTTAAATAAGTGTTTTTCCTATCAGAAGCATATAGCATATTGTTTACTGCTTTGGAGAAATGGTACCAGTATGTGGCAGATAATAAGCATTTACCTTAATGGCAAAATCTCTTTTGCATAAGTTCCATACATTTATTTTTCTCTTTTGCCAGGACACCCTGACAAAATTTAACTTTTGTCAAGCTTTGAAGAGAATGTGTCTAATTTCTGTCTCACAATACTTCCTAGCTCACTATAAATACAATGTCATTCTTGAGCAGCATTGTGTACTGAATCTGTAATGTCTTGCAAGATAATTGTTTCAACTCATTGAATAAATGAAAATCACATGGGATCCATTCCAAACCTGATTTTTTTTTTCATCATTTAACTTGCTCAGTGTCTTGATTTTTTGCCCTTTTCCATGCACAGATATTTAATTATTTACTCCATAAAACCTTTTTTAAAAAGGAAGGAAAGCTCCCCATCACGCCAGATCAAACCTTTGTAAATATTGAATAAGGGGATAACAAAGCATGCTAGACAAGACCATGATCATATAATGTGACAGTACTGTTTAATAAATCCTTTCAAGAAGTGTTTGCTTCATTGTCTTTGATTGTTGCTGACTGGTTACTTCAAGTTTCTTACTGTTTCTGAGAACAGAAAGTCCATGGGGAGCCACACTGCCTTCTGTATCATTGGAATTGATTTGTCCTTTTGTGCTGCTGCAGAAGATGGTGACTGTTTTCATTTTTCTACAGAAATATTTTGCTAAGCATCTCTAACAGAAGGAAAGCATGCCTAATGCACTTCATGGGGTTTTTTACTCCTTACAGGCAGGACTGCAGGTAGGTAGGGAGCCCTGCGTGACTTCCAACCTAGCAGTGCTGGAGTCTTTATCACAGGTAACAGACCTTCCAGACACTGGGCAGAGAAATCAGAAATTCAATATGAGCTACGCCCATAACACCGAGCCAGACCATCCCCACACTGATTAAGGTGTGTGTCAGTGCACTTTATCCAGTGCTTAGGAAAGGGAAGCTCTCTCCTCCCTCACTGTTCTCTTCTTCTGCTCCTTTTTTGCTCAAATATATGTGGCACTGGAATATTTCAGATCATTTTCCCAGTCTGGTTCAATACACACTGTCAAAGAAGGATTGGAAGGCCTGAGGTACAAACTGTGCTTCTGTGTGCTTTTGAAACAGTTTGGCTGTGCTCTGCTCTTGAATCATAATAAACTGTAAAATGTCAGGTCAGTCCTTAAAGAATTAGTAAATGAGAGAACAAGTGCTGCATGCAGGAGGAGTGAAAGAGGCTCCTGATGAAATATGAGGACAGAGATTGCACATCTGTACTGTATATTGTGCTACTTGTTAGTATATTTATATACCTTTTAAAAAAACAACCCAGATTTCTGAGAATAGTCAGTTTTAGAAAAACTGATGACTGAAGCACAGAAAGCATTAGCTTTCTCATTAAATGCTAGTTACTGATAACACTTGACTGACCTATATACCTCCTAAACAAGAAAAAGGCATTTCTAGAGCACCTGGGGAAATTAGCCATGGCTAAATTTTCTTTAGATTTTAGAAATTATGTTAATCATTTTATGCCTACAAGTTTCATAATGTGGTTTGAGCTAAGCAGCTGTTGCTTACGCTGCTTGTCTCATGCAATGCAGCAGAGTTGCTTGAGAATGAGAAAGAGCTTCAGGATCCAGCCACAGCACAGCAGAATATTAATGAGCTAGCTAGCATCCTGTTTGGTGCACATGGGAAGTGAATAAACCCCCAAAAAGATCTGAAATGTTGAAGGAGCCCACAGTGTGGTACAGAGCCCTGCACTGAGGGAGAAGGAGCCTTAATCTGTACGGCCTTCCCACTGCTGCTGCACTCCAAACTCCCATGTGCACTCCCTAGGGAGACTCCAGAAGGGATGGATGGATGGATGGATGGATGGATGGATGGATGGATGGATGGATGGATGGATGGATGGATGGATGGGTGGATGGATGCAGGGCTTCTGTGCTCACCAGAAGCTCTTTTGGCACCTTCCCTCCTGTTCTTAGAGCCCACTCTGGCCAGGAGTACCTGCTGCTTTCCTTCCCACAGCATGGACTCAGAGCCAGGCAGGGGAGTGCAGGGCAATGGGCCACAGCTCTGTTCCCCATTGTGGGAAGGAGGGTAAAGCCTGCAAGAAGAAGGCAGAAAGGAATTTTACCAGATCACATCTGAAACCGGAATTTTACCTGTACTGCAAAGAAACCCCGAGTCAGTTCTGGCTGCACACCTGACAGCAGCATTTTGAAGTCTTCTGTAACCTACAGTAAGGGTTCTGTGCATTTGTGTCTATACCTCAAGTGCTGGGATAGACATGTTTATGCAATTCAATAGTCCAAAATATTTTTTAACAACCACCAGGGAATTTGGACAGGCAGCAACTTTAAATACTTGCCTTTTGCCTTGTCACGGAATCACAGAATATTCTGAGATGCAAGAGACCCATAAGGATCATTGATTCCAACTCCTGGCCCTGCACAGGACACCCCAAGAGTCACACCCTGTGCCTGAGAGCATTGTCCAAAAGCTTCTTGAACTCTGTCAGGCTTGGTGCTGTGACCGCTGCCCTGGGGAGCTGTTCCAGTGCCCAAACACCCTATGGGAGAACAACCTTTCCCTATATCCAACCTAAGCAGCTTATGCTGTTCTTTGGGTTAAACATGGTTAGATGCCACAAAGTAGGTGGCAGTGCCTTAACTGTATACATTTTGTACAGGCCACAAGGGCCTCTTCCATCCTTTTCAAGGGGAGTGTTGTTCTTCTTTCCTTTCACACAACACTCAAAAAAGGTCATAATTCAGAATTACCAAACATCCATAATTCATAAGACCAGACTTCCAAGTGAATAAACCTTGTCCTGCTTCTACCACCTACTTCAAACCTGCCATATGTCTCCTTGAGGTTTGAGGGGATGAGCACACATCCTATACCTTCACTTCTGCAATCAGAAGTCCTACTGAAAGGCACAGAGAAACCTGGACTATGAAAAATGGCATATAATCAGTAGCATGTAGCATCAGTCTGACTGACATGTGCCTACTGTCACTGCTCTTCCTGATTTTCCTTGTCTTCTGGGGGTGCAGAAGACAAGTTCTGTTTTCAGCCATCTCTTGATGTCAGCCCAACACCCTTCAAAAGCACCACAAGCATATTCACAGCAACACTACTAAATACAGACAGCAGAGGAATGATTTGGAAGCAGCAGTATTTCCCTGTTAGATTCTTGTGTCTCAGATAATGAGATGCATGATGCCTGCCTCATGCTGATAGCTGGGCTATTGCTTGCTTTTTATAAGAAATGATTTGCTGGTGAAAAGCCAATCAGCAAAATGCTGAATGTATTACTATGTAATTTCATGTGAAAATAGATAGAAACAGCCTGTATCCTTGGATAATAACTAAATATTGATTTTCTAGTAGTTGTTTTATCTTCCCCCAAATCATCATTTATTAATGGAGACAGTGCAGCCTCTGGTTTAAATAGGATTTGCTGAAGTTTAAGTCCCTATTTCTCTTACACTGCAGCTCTAAGTAAGCAAATGGTTAGTAGATCTTTCCATCAGTGGGCACAAGGCAAAGGTATTCCAGACTCTTATGGTGAAGGTCATGAGCTCCATTTTTTGAGAGAGACAGCAAAAAATAATTACAAGGTTCAGATGCAAAGAAACCAAGAAACACTAGTCCTTCATGCAACGTACATTTAAACCTTGAAATCTTTGCCCATGGAGTATTAAGTGCTTGAATAAGCATAAAAAGCAAGACAGGTTTGCTTGGACAAGTTGGCATTGAAATACAAGAATTTTGTAGCATTCAAGGATTTATTTAATATAAATTACCAATGTGCAGTGTGTGTAGCTCTGTAGAAAACAGGATATACTGGGGTGAGTTGTCATGATATGCCTGCTCTGTCACTATTCTCTCCCCATCAATTATTCACTTCTTCTGGCCCTCTGGGGTTAGACAGACCTTTCATTCAATCTTGTCTACTCATTTTGATGCTCTAAAAAATAAACTCCTACATTCTGTAAGTAATTTTCAGTTTGACCTTCTATACACAAAAGGTACAACCTCTGATACAGGAAAGACAATTGATGAAGAAAGAGCTTGTCTTATTACCTTGCTTGTGTCCCAGATGGTGAATAAAAATAAGTTGAGTCCACATTCAGAGTTCACATTTCTGAGTCAGCTATGAGGGAAAGTGAATGAATTTGAGCATAGGGCACCAAGAAGAAAAGAATAGTAAAGCAGAGAATCTAGCTTCATCTGTCTCCTACAATTCAATCAATCAATAAGTAAATTTCATTTTTTTAACTCTCTTGGCTGTTTCAAACTGAAATTGGACATTTTTGTCTCCCAGATTTTAAGGAGAGGCAGGATGCACTATTATTTGACTTCTTAGAACATGTAAAATTGCTGCCTTCCATGGCAAAGAAGAAAATCATGAAAGAAAATTAAGTGCTCTTGTTACTACAATACACTTAAATTAAAATCCTAAAATGTTCCTTACTAATGAAAAACATCAAGAAATCTCTCCTAGCTACATTAAAATGTAAAAATTTTATTGGAAATAGGTATTTCTCATAAGAACAGACAAGAGGCTTTGGTTTTCTGTATCCATTTTATTACCTTGACAATCTTAACATTAACCCTGCTCAGCTTACTCTCTCATCCGATGCAGTAGAAGAACCTCAGGGCTGCCAAGGCTTGAAGACTACAGAAATTAGCATCTGCATATATAAGATTATAATTTATCATGAAAACTCAACAAAAATTTTGTGAAATCATGTCACAATATGGAAGCTAGCTCCCAGAATGATGCTTTTCATTGTGGTAACTTTTGCAATGGACGCCTCTCCAGCTTGTTCCCAAATCTGTCTGGAGAATGGCTTTAAGTGGATGTCCAGCAGGAGTTTTGCCTTGTTCCAGTTATATGTTATGGTAGTCTCCTAACTCCTGACTCTCTCTTAGTGCCTCACTAAGAGAACCAAAAAATGTTAACCTTTGGGCATGATGGATGTTTGTGATGATTCTGTGACTAGTCTGAATCAGACAGATGGAGCGCTGTCATTCCTATGTGATTTGTCTCTCTGGAAGATCACGGGGTCACAGAATGGGTAAGGTTGGAAGGGGCCACAGTGGGCAGGGCCATCCCAGGGCACAAGGCACAGGATTGTGTCCAGAGGGTTCCTGTGTATCTCCAGTCAGGGAGACTCCACAACCTCTCTGGGCAACCTGTTACGGAGCACGATCACCTGCACAGTGAAGAACTTCTTCCTCATGTTCAGGTGGAACATCCTGTGCATCAGGTTCTGCGCAGTGTGCCTTGTCCTGTTGTTCAGCACCACTGAGCAGAGCCTGGATCTCTGATATTCTCCCTTCAGATACTGATAGACAAGGATGAGGTCCTCTCTCAGTCTTCTCGACACTGAACAGGCCCAGCTCCCTCAGCCCTTCCTCACAAAAGAGGAGGGTGATGCTCCAGTCCCTTCATCATCTTTGTTCCCCTCTAATGGACCACTCCAGGGCTTTATTGTCTCCCTGGAACTAGACATCACTCCAGATATGCCTCACCAGGGCTGAGCAGAGGGGCAGGATCACCTCTTTTGCTGTGCTGGCAATGACTTTCCAAATTCCTTTCCAGCATACCACTGGCCTTCTTGCCCACAAGGGCACATTGCTGCTCTATTGTCCCCAGAGCTGATGTCCAGAGGCTGGCCCCCAGCCTGTACTGATGCAGGGGATTACCCTTGCCCAGGTGCAGGACCTTGCCCAGGTGCAGGACCCTGCATGTGTCCTGGTTGAACTTCAGATGGTTCTTCTCTTCCCATCCCTCCACACTGTCAAGGTCCTTCTGAAGGGCCACATGGCACTCACAGTAGTGATAAACCCCACAAATGTTGAGGCAGAAGTGATGCCATCCTGGAAGAGATGCTTTCTTCTCCTTTTTGGCACATTTAAATGCCAAGTTTTATTTTTATTTGTCTTATTTTTACAGGAATGTGTATTGTAAAACACACTCATTGGGCCAACTGCTGCTCCTCTGCACCATTACAGAGCCAGAATAATCTCAGGAGAATTGAATGAAAGCACTATATTTCCCAAAAGAAGCGTGTACACAAGCACTCACAAATCAACCAGGCTGTAGTTTTACAGAAAATGGTTACAACAAAAGGAAGAATTCAATTTCAGCAAATGTTTTGATCATGTCTGCACATGGAATAATGAAAGAAACCCAAACAATACAGTCTGCTTCTTACTAGAGTCAATAATGCTATTAAATTACAAAGAGAAGAATTCACACCTACAGGTGTTTTTTCATGCTTTTTTGTTTACTTTTTCATCTGGTAAACTCTTACTGATCTTGTACTGCTGTTGACTCATAGTCAATATGTTTGTCTGAAAAAATATCTCCATGTCTCTATTTCACTTGAGCCTGTACCTCTTGTAGTTTCCACAGGATCCTATGGTTCTGAAGCTGGCTGCTTACTTTCTGCCAGTTCCACTGATAAAGAGCCCCAGGTCATGGAAAACAAGCAGCGCTTCTTGAACATCTTTGCTGCTGTTCTTCCTTTCAGAGAAAGAAGGAAAAAAAATCCAAGAAAAAAAGCTTTACCTAAGTTTGACTATTTTCTCTCTGTTTCTATGGGAACAAGAACAGATGAAGGAACAACTGCCAGCCATCAGCTGGATTGCTGAAACTCAAGCCAAAGGAAACTGGCTGCTGATGAGGAGCTTCAGGCTTCATTTGGACTGTCCACTGGGTTGCTAAATTTGCAATTTTGCAGTGTGGAGAAACAGGGAACTGCATCAGGTTTAAAACCAGTGAAAATAGTTTTTCCCTGGGATCTCTTCAAATCTTGTGACTTCTAGGACAAACTCAGAATAAAATATTTATTTTTACTAAAAGAAAGAACAGAAAGACTAGTAAACCTTCTTGCTCAATTAAATGCCCTTTAATTAAATGGTCAAATGCCCTTGAATGTTTTTTTTTTAAATTTTCATACTTAAAAAGGATGGAGATCAATAGATATCATCATTATCACAGATTGTCAACTCAAACACTTAACTGAGTGAAAAGGGTACTAACAGATATGGGGTTAACAGGCCTGAGAAAAGGCTCTTTTTATTACCCATCCCTGACCACAGCTCTAATCCCTGAGTCTGTTACCATTTCACACAGCTGTTCCTCTATAAAATCTGATCTCCTGGCTCTAAGACCTCAACTTCTCTTTTCTATCCCCATACCGTGTCATTTCGATCTCACTTGCAATAAAATCCCCCATCTTCCTGTTGTCCCATTTTCAGGCATCTCTGTTTCAATCTGCTACCCAAGAGCTTCCAGCCACGGGTTACTCACCAGCCTCTCTTCCCCTGTGCCCATTGCTGCTGGCAACAGCTGTGGCCACAGCCCTGGCTGCTCTCACTTGCAGAGCCCCTTTCTCCTGTGCCCTCCCTCCTGCCTCAGGAGGGCTTTCAGATGGAGGACACAAGTTCCATTTACCAATAATCCACCCAAACAAAGCTCCAAAGAGATAAAAGTAGGGCATATGAAAAAAATTCGTCATAGTGCTAACGTAGTGCTTTTCCTTTTATTGCCTCTGTCAGAAATTGAGCGTGAGGAAGGGAGAGTTCTTCAGGCTGGTGCCACGATGGGATATAAATGGTCTGAGTATTGCTATGTGCAGTGGAGCTACACTGACCTAATTTATGGCAGCTGAGAATCTGGTCACCAGCTTACATGCCTACTGTTCTGTTTATGCTTTGCTTTGGAAAACACCGGATGGAAGCATTTAGCTACATTTTGTGGTGGCAAAAAAAAGTGCGTAATACAAATTTCTGCATGAAAAAGACTTTTCCTTCTTTTCCAGGGGCTTACTCCATCATTTTCAGTTATATTTGCCAACATCTGGCTTTTTTCTCTCCTTTTAAAATATTGTTCTACTCCAATCAAGCATTGCTCAGGGGGGGAAAAAAGGAGAAGAAAAAGGATGGACAAGTCTCAGTGTTAGGCAGCTAATAACTTTGTATTAAACATAGCAAGTAACTGAGGGTAAAATAAGACATCAGGCTCGTCTTTAGTTTTTTTCCCCATGAAAAAGAATATTTTGGTCTGGTATAATTTTGCAGAGTTCAGTAGAGCTCCTAAGTATGGATTTACAAAGCAACCGTGACCTCAAGTGGCACACTGTTTGTCTGAATAAAATGCCTGCCAGTGTACACTAGGACTGAAGCACTCCTGAGTTGCTAGGTGCCACAGTGTTCAGATCCTGCAGGGTCTGCATTAAGTGCTTCCAAGATTATAAACAATGAGAACACATCTGTGCCTTAATAGCCTACATCTCCCTTTAGCCATTCTGCAGCCACATTATAAAAAGTATACTAGGAACACTGCCTAGGACCATACTTTGGTAATGAACTGTTTCAAAAATCAATTAAGCTGTGTGTGTTAATGGAAAATGTAAATCCAATGAATTGTTGAACTCTAATAGGCAATTCTCCCTGTGTAGATTTTGTCCTTCTCTAAAGCTGGATGCAGAAACTAGGCTGCTTTTTGGTGTTCAGGGTTGGCTTTCACCTCTTTCCATCTGAAAAGTGCCTAGTGAGAAACTGAAATCTGCATCAGGCAAAGGTTCTCAGGAGCCTCTGAGAGGATAAGACTCTAAATATGGGTGTATATTACTTTCAGACATAAAAAACTCATAAACTTCAATTTCAAATGCTGAGGTAGGTAGGTAGGTAGGTAGGTAGGTAGGTAGGTAGGTAGGTAGGTAGGTAGGATGAGAGTGGTCCTGGTTACACACTCAAGCCACCAAAATTATTGCTGAATGGTAAAACCTGACCTCCTGATGGCCAGGAGAGAAGTATCCAGTAGTGATCAGTGAAGTGGATCAGTGATCAGTGATCCCAGGAAAGGGAGCAGACCAAAAAACCTGGCTACGTGAGGGGCCCTCCCGCCTTTTCAGGAGGCTTATTGTGGTGAGATTCCAAATAGGGACTATAGACAAATACATGGTTTCTAAAATCCCCATGGAGATAGAGAAAGTAGCACCCATTTTTTTCCAAGTAAAAGTGGTAAAAGCCATTCTACATTGACATCCTAAGGTGTAGGCTGCAATGTAAGGAAAGAAGTGTGGCAAGATGTGCAAAGTACATCCTTTCCCCTGGCTTTGCTAGGTGTTAGTCTTAGGGAGACCTGCAGATGGACAAAGCTGTGGGTGAGCCAGGACTTCACCAAGGACCGTAGAGTGTCTGCAAGCTTTCCACCCTGAGAGTGTCCCAGCCTGTGTCTGAGAGAATGTATGCTTAATTAGGACTGCAAATTACCCAGGTCAAATGAAGGCCTCCTACTTGGCCACCTCCAGTCAGAGTGGTAGGACAGGTCCAATGAAATTTCAGTCGCGTGCTGCCAAGCATTCTGGGCAGGTTCTGTGATTTAAGGGCATGTACATCTAAAGGCATGACATGGTTTATTGGGAGATTTTCAAAGGAATAAAATGGAGTTGGAAGCATAAGTTCAAAAGCAACTGTCACCAAAATTTGCTTCTCTCTGTCTTTCAGCTCTTTTTGTAACACAAAGTTGAACAGTAAGCACATGAGCTGGCAGGAGTTCGGCTATAGACACCAACACCAAGAATCACAACAGTACAAAGATTAGAAGTGCACTTCAGTCTGGTAAAAGCAGTCTTAATAGTTAACCTCTTTCATCTGTTTTTCATCTCAGCAGCTGTGATCCTGGTCAGGTGTAACTTTGCTTTGGAAAACACCGGATGGAAGCATTTAGCTACATTTTGTGGTGGCAAATAAAAGTGCGTAATACAAATTTCTGCATGAAAAAGACTTTTCCTTCTTTTCCAGGGGCTTACTCCATCATTTTCAGTTATATTTGCCAACATCTGGCTTTTTCCTCTCCTTTTAAAATATTGTTCTACTCCAATCAAGCATTGCTCAGGGGGGGAGAAAAGGAGAAGAAAAAGGATGGACAAGTCTCAGTGTTAGGCAGCTAATAACTTTGTATTAAACATAGCAAGTAACTGAGGGTAAAATAAGACACCAAATGCATGTAGAAAATCAGTCATGCAGTTTCTAATCTGAAATCACGAGCACAGGAACAGAAAATGTCATCAGTGCTCTGACATTCCTCATTTTACTTATTCTTCTTTGATGAGTCAGCATTTCCTTTGTTTCAAACAGGAAGGCTTGCTGTGATAGAGCTGTAGTTCTATTTGCACTATTGGCTCTTTCCCACTGTTTGAATGTCACTTGTTTAGGATTTCTGAAGACATAAGGCTGTAAACAGACCATGAAGGATTGTCACTTTTAGATCCCAAGAGGAAAATCTCTTGTGTAGCAAACTGGGTGGGAAGATGGGCAAGCAAATATGAAAGGGGAGATATTCAGGGATGCTGTACAGTTCTGCCAGAATCACACAATGGCCTGTGTATTTTGTTTACCAGGATCCTCCCCTTTCAGCAGCAGAGCCTGCACTATGAGCACCTGTTTCCAGCAGAAGGGACAAGGACAAAATGAGTAAGTAAAATGTCTTCTTGAGCCAAAGTTCAGTATTTTTCAAGTCACATGACTGCCTCATCCTGCCATCTTGTCCTGTCAAGCAGCCATGCAGGATTTTCTGCTGCTTTACTAATGCTAAATTACTGGGCTTTGCATAGTTATTTGACGAATCATTAGTTTGGGGCTTTATTCAGAAATCAAGATTTAAGCATTATGCAGCCACATACTCTAATTTCCTTCATAATAGTTCCAAGCTTTCCATATATATACAATCTCACAGAGAGAGAGAGAGAGAAATTTTCTGGTATCACCCGTATTATGTCTCAGAGAAGTAGCAAACTGAGCAACAAAAATGATGAATTGGATTTTTTTTTATGGACTGGAACAGCTATATTCTACCACAGGAAAGTCAGAGAAGCTAGAAATTAGCTGTATCATACATATGCAACAGATGCTTATGACATTATGGAGTGTTCCAGGACTTTGTCAGGAACAGATAAATAATAAACACAACGTAGAAGTTGCTACATGCTCTTATAGCCCAAGATGGAAGAAGAGATCAGGAGAGATACTGCATAGTAGTTTATCAAGAGTAAGACAAAATACCATTGGGGTTTACAGCTAACTTAAGAGTCAGAAAGGCAGCTTCTTCTAAGGTTTAAAATCAGAATTCATGGCACAGGCACAAGTACTAAGGGGGGAAGCATGATGAATGGCGTAGATAAATCAGAAAGCATACTTTCAGGGAATATTGCAAGCTTAGGCTTTTGAATAGCAATTATGGAGAGCATGATTTTTCATTTCAATTTATGTCCTGGTAATCAATTATACACTGAGCTGGATATAAGCCCTTTTGCTGCCCCATTAGAAGAAAACAAGCAAATAAAATAAGGATTCTGAATGCAATGAGTCCTCTTCCTCTCTTTTCTCTACCTTTGATTCCAGTTATCTGAGATAACCATGGAATTTTAACTTGGAAGAAAGCAAACTTGCTATGCACAGTGAGAATGACTTTATTATAGCTTCACCCTTGCATAATTTTTAGTTCAACTTGTCCTTGCAATCATTCCTCTGGCTTAATATGCCTCGTGAGAGATCTCAACACTGAAAACCATAGTGTATCCCTAATGCTGAATTTTCACCTGTCACCTAGAGAAGCAGGAATTAAACTGGAAGAGGTGTCTTGATTCCTGCACATCACACTGGCCTGAACAAGTTCTGTGTGGTTCTGTGCATCTTCCTCATGCTGTGGTGACAGAGGAGAGGTTTGCTGCTGCACACCCCCATCCCACCACGGCTGCCCCCAGCTCTGTCTTAAAGCATTTATATTTTGCAAAACCACCCATCAGCCAGTGTTAGTGTCAGTACAAGAACATTAACACTTCTTATCTGTAAAACATTTTTCCCCATGGATCTCCCTGCCAGTTCAGTTCTGGAATGAGTAGTACAGCCGATGGAGGCACAGAGAAGAAATGCACTGCCAAAGTGCCAGTCTACCACCACAAACTCCACATATTAATGTGAAGTGGCCATCAGCCTTTGGTGCCTCAGGCCACTTCAGTGTTCCAGAGAGTGGGAGGTACAAGAGCAAGTTTGAATCAGGGCTAAGGATGAGCTCCCTGAGGGGAATTGCCACAGCAACCCTGTCATCACTCACTGCCCTCAGTCTCCCTGTGACAGGGAGAGTTGCCTGTGCTCAGTCCAAGGGCACCTGTGAAACACTTTCTGTCAGCTCTGTTTGAGAGCTTCTCTGGAAGCTGGGCTATGCTGAACTGGAGAGGCAGCAGACATGTGGCACTTGCACACTTACAACTTGTGGAGCTGTCTACAGTGCAACCAGGATGAAGGATGCTGCCAAATGCAACGTGCTGCTTTGTCCTCACAGCAGCATAAACCGAGATTCAAAGCACTGAAAAACTGAAAAATATTTTCCCAGCTCAGCTCAGGATTCTGGGAGCAATCCTCAGAATCCCCTGAGAAAGGGTGTCTCAGCTGCAGCTCCAGCCCTCAGGTTTGATTTGGGGAGCAGCTGTAGCCGTGCTCTGCTGAGATGGGCTTGCTCCAAGCCAGAGTGCAACAAGAGCAAGGCTGGCTGTTTCACCAGCTTGGCTACCTTAAATAGATTTCTAAGTCACAGTACTGCCAACAAACTTTAAAATCCAGCTGGCTACAAATAGCTGATTTTGAAGGATGCTAAAAATAGGAGAATTGTCTTAAATTTCTCTTTTTCTATGCAAACTTGAAGGGATAGAAATTTTTTGACCTAATAAATGTTTAAGCATGGATTCTGTTGTTGAAGATATCATCCATAGCAGAGTTAGTAGATTATGAGGGTTGTGAAACGTGCAAATAAAAGTCTGTTTCATATAAACTCCAGTTTATATGAATTCAATACTCCAATTCAGCTGCAGGTCCAAGAGGCAAACTACAGCCTTTTCTCCTATGCAGATCAGCAAAACAAAAATTATAATCATGTTTTAGAGCTACACTGTGCCTCCATCCATCCATCAGATACCTAATTCCACCGTCTTCAAGTTTTAGAGTTTGAAGCTCTCTTCCTTCCACAGGAGCTCAGTGAAGTCTGAGAGGGAAAGATTTTAATACAAGCACCAATTTTTTCATATATCCCATCTGAAATGAGCTTATGAGGATCTTGTATGCATTATTCATCCCATATCCTGGCTAGAATTAATAAAACATCCATTGCTCCTGATACCTTATCAGTACAGAGCTGTTCAGCTGTATGGCATTTAGGTGGAGTAATGTACACATCCGGGTTTACTGGCTCAAGAACATGATGTGAGTTCTAAGGCTCAAACAATCACAGGAATTTCTTCTGAAAGTTCCTCAGTTTCCCCGGGCAACGCTGTCCCTCGTACATATGTCTTCATTTGGCCTGGTTTCATTTCTACACGTTTCTCTCACTGCCCTGACTAAAGGAAGAACAAAAGTCTATAAATCAATGACATCTTCACCAGCCTCGTTTTTGCTCTCTCTTTCTTTCTTCTTGAAGCAGCAGCTCATCCTGTGAATTTCTTACCATCCTGTGACTTTCTTACTTCTCCAGCTTTACCAGCCTCAAAGTTCTTCACTACACTTGTACTAATGTCCTTTAAAATGACAGCCAATTGGAAATATGAAAATCACTACTGATTGCATAAATAAGCATTTGTAGTGCAGTATACCGGTCTTTAGCAAAACCAATCTTGCATGGATTTACATACATCTCGTAGCTTTTCAGGGCAAAGAAGCTGTAATTAGGCACAAAGTAGTTTCCCCTATTGTGGAGTGGCATTTATAATGACGGTATTAGGTAAATAACTCAGGCATCCAAAGACAAAATTCATCCCTTAAGGTCATGATCTGGATTAAAGTAAGAAAATCCTGAAGAGAGTTTAGAAACTATGAAGCAAGGAAATTGATTATACTAATCAGTGAATTCAGTGAATTTTTTGTAGTCTGACTGATGAAATGCAGGTAGTATTTTCCATTCTGTTATTTCTCTTAGTGTCATCTAACTTATTGGTATGTTTACAAGGTGTGTATATCCACTGCACATTGTATAGAAGCAGGGTTATACAGACAGACAACTACTTTCTACAGAACAACTTTTGCACAGCTCTCATGTACAATTTATATATAAATAGATATGCATATAAAACCCATTTTCTGTCAGGGCTTAGTCCTGCTTATGGCCTCAAATCTATTTTTTTCTCAGATTAACAATCTGAGAAAATCTTTCTGTTCAGTCATAGGCAGCAGCCGTGAGTGGAGATCACAATTCTCAGTGAAGGCTACTTACTCACAGGGCCCAGTGAGAGGGTTCAGCACTGTCCCCACTTACCAAAAGCTCATCTTCACTGGCTTCCCACAAAACCCGAGCAAACTCACTTGGGATTGCTTCTCCACTTGCAGCATTGCCCTGTGCAGGCAATGTGATTTTAGCACCTGTCCAGAAGCAGCAGAGCGCTGTGCTCTCCTCCAAGGCAAACGCACGACAGCCTCAGCAAAGTGCACGAGTGCAGCTCTTCTGCCTCCAGGCTTGGGCTGCCTGGTGCCCAGCCGGAGCTGGGAGAGCACAGCGCTGCAGCTGCACCTATGGAATAACGTGATGCTGTTGAGTCAGGGAGGGAAAGAAAGACTCCAGTCTTCAGGTGGATCAGAAGGCAAAGGCATTTAATGAAAGCAGCAGGTCTTTTATAATGCGACTCGCTAAGGTGATACTGGATTGGTCTCAAAGTAGAAACATCTCACTCTGTTGGTGAGCTGTGAATAGCAGACTCTGGAGAACCGTATCTATAACAGCCACAGAGAGAGAGATAATAATTGTTTTAATTCTTCCTCTAAGATTCCCAGACTCAGCCTGGGAGAAATTATCTCTGTTCTTTCTTCGACTGAACTGAGAATATCCACAATAAGGGACCATTCAGGACTGCGCTGCTGCCAGAGACTGGAGACACATTTCTGCCAGTAAAACTTGCAAGGCATCAAAACATCTTCTTCCACGGAGGCCAAGAGAAAATTGATGACCAGCTAGGATCCTACATCACATCTGATGGCATCTATGTGGTGGATAGGTCTCATTTCTGTAATATCAAAGATCAGCATGGCACTAGTCCCAGTGAGTTCATCCTGCCTCTGCTGCAGTATTTTATAGTAGATGTACTCATGGAGAATAAGGGAGGAGGCCTAGCCTAAATTGTCTGTACCTGTTCTGATATCCTTGTCCCTGAACCTGAGTGCCATGCAAAGGTCGTAAGTTCCTGCCCATAAAACCATGATATTCAATGTTTAATTGAACAATAGAACAGCTCTGAAAAGAAATACTTTGCTGCAGTGTGCTGGCTAGGTCACACTGATGAGAACTGAGTTACGTTAGTTCAAATTCTTGCTCTGAACCAATGGTGACATTTCCTTTTGGATGGGATGCCCTGCTGCCCACTAGCAAATTATGCAATGGGTGAACGCCGCTGTTATTCTTTGGCTTTGTATGAAACCTGTACCTAAGCAACAGGAAAAGAATATAATGCCTTGAAAATATCATTAAAGCACGAATAGGTGAATGGGGAGACCTGGATCCTGGTTCATATTTCAGGCAAAACAGAGTGTCCCCTGCAGACTTTACAGTCCAGTGGTCAGTTATTGCTTACAGGTTCACTTTCCCTTACAGGGAAATGGGGATGAACCCTGAATTTCCAGATCCTTCTTTGGGGCAACCCCGAGGGATATTGCTACATCATTGCTTTTGATGATAAAATGCTGTGTTTTCCTAGGGACATCCCTAGTGATGGGTACTAAAGTGTGCAGCTGTGCTCGTGCAGGAGCCAGGTCCCAGGGGTGACTAAGCCATGCAAGAGGCACAAGTCAGTGCTGGCTCTTCCACATCCCCTCTTCAAGTGCCAGTGGGAAAATCCACACCTTGAATGGGACACTGAGCATGGGTTTGTTGCCCTAAAACAGGCACTGACCAAGGCAGAGAGGAAAGCCATGCAGTAAATTAGTGCACCAGTTCTGGCTCAGCACGATGGCTGCAGAGAAAGCTCAGGAAGCCATAAAATAAAGATGCCATGAAATAAATGGAAAGATTATTTGTAATTAATTGCTCTTATACAGGATGATGTAAAGCAGACTTAAAATTACAGAGAATTAGTCTGGCAATTGTAGATTTTGCACACACTGTCATGGTTACTTCAAAACTGTCTATACACCACACTCTAACAGGCTTAAAGGAGTTGAAAACAGAACTTTTAAATCATTTGCGTTTTAAATAAAGGAGGCTATTTGTAGTAATAATACTTTTGATGAAGGGTTCAGAGTCAAGTGATACATGTGATTGATGTCCATAATAATTGCACACTTCTATAATCCTTCCTCACCCATAAGAGTTTTATATTTTGGGTATTATTAATATTCAGATAAAAATAACTTGTAGGCAATATCATGTCCTGAACATGGTGGAGAATTAATCTATTTTTGTACAACTGTTTAAGAATGATGGATACTTTTTTCTGCTCGAGTAAACACTAGCTAATTCTCTAGACCTCTCTTTTCTGCTCATGAAAATCCAAGTCCAAATGATTTCATGGGTATTTAAAGGATGGTGCCAAATACTGAATACATAAAGATGAATTTCTCCACTTGATAACGACCTGATACCATTCATTACATTGCAAAATTTCAGCACTCGAGTTTTATTGGGTTTTAATTTGTAAGAGAGAACATAATGAATTTAGGAACAACAAAAAATGCAAGGAAAAAATGAGGCTGCTGAAATGTAGCCATCAAACTAGACTTCAAGTGAAAATATCACACTTGTTTTTATTCTAGATAAGCAAGAGGGCAGCTGGGAATAAACATGGATTGAAATTTTCTTCATCTCTTTAATGAGTTCAAAGAGGCTTAACAAAGACATAGAAGAGTTGAACATTGCTGTGTACAACACGGTAAACAGATTAAAATTTTATACCTGAGCAAAAAAGGAATTTAACTATTAACTACAGCATGCAGAATAACTGATAAGTTATCACATAAACATAGCATACTGTTATTAGGTTACAGTCATTCAGATGTTCTTAATTTTCACAAAGGCTAAAGATGGAAAAAGCTCCGAGACGAGATGAGTATGTGACATAAAACCACAATAAGGAAAAGCACTTTACCATCTAGCAGCCTTTCCAGAGGATCAGAATTATCTGCTGTTTTATTATCCAGGCAGAAGCAGCCACAATTCAAAGCCTGTGGAGTTAATAACACATTAGACATTTAAGAAGGTCCTGAAAATGAAAATATTAGCAGTTTATGAAGAGCTCACAGAAGACCTGAGCCTGCATTCCCTGCCCTCAAATGCCACTTTGAATCACTGCATTTGTGAGCTGTTCCCAGAGCAGAATGAAAGGCAGGAATCTGCAGGGAATGACTGATCAAGTCACAGGCTCGTGATTTTCTCACCAGCATAAACTCCAATTCTTAAGGGACAAATTTTTACCCCATTCGATTGGCCAAAACCCACATTCCATTTTATGTAGAAACTTGACCTTTCCTCTCACTGAATCCAGTACTTGGGTGAGTTTTGTTTCTCTTTTCTCTTCTGTTTTCACCATCTAATCTATTTCAAATGCTATGGCTTGAAATAGTCTAGCAGAAGTCAAAAAGAACTTGTAACATATTTCTCTTCTTAATTCCCTTGTCTTTGCAAATAATGCCTGTAGGACAGAAAGTGCCTGAAAAGTTTGAGGTTTAACCAACACAGATTCTCCCACCAGACATGTTTCTTTCTCCTGGCAGACTTCTGCATTCCTTGACTTTCACATCAAATATAAAAACTACCCACTCCCACCACCAATGTTCCTATGCTACAAATCAGCCATTTGCCTTCCTCCAGCAAAACCAGCAAACCCTGCACTTGTCATTTAGACTTGACAAGAAGATATGGGAGGGATGGAAGAGTTTTATATTTACCCTGTTAGAGACAGCCATAAACTAAGCCTCTCCCTTTTACTTCCTTGAAATTGTATATTTACATACTCTTGGCATCAGTCAACTCCCCTCAAATCATAATACCTGCCTTGACTTTCATGCTACTGTTCTTTCACCATTTATTAATAAAACTACGCATTGAAAATGCATGTACCAAAATGGGTTCATCCCTTTGTCCACAACATACTCATTTCTTCTTTACAGTCAGACATCTTAGACATCAGTAGGTTGCGTGAAAGAGTCCCCAGGGAACTGAATCCTCTTGGCTTCTAGCTTCTTCCTGGCTTTGAAAGCTGCCGATACTTCGGGGTGGATGGAGTCCAGCCGCTGCTCACACTGGAAGGCCGTGAGGAAGGCCGTCCTGTAGTTGTTGTTCATCCAGCCATAGAGGAGGGGGTTAGCAAACGTGGAGCACATGGCAATGACATGGAACACCGTGTAGATCAGTTTGTACTCTTTCAGGTCTAACACCTGACTGTCAATGTCACTGACCAGCTGGAAGGTGTGAAAGGGCAGCCAGCTGACAGCGAACACCACAACCACGCACACCAGCATCTTGGTGGTTTTCCGGCGCCGGTGGTGATAGTGGTCATTCCCTGCCCCGGGGCTAACGTGGTTCTTGAGCTTGGTCCAAATACGGATGTAGGCATAGGAGATGACTGCCAGAGGCAGAACGTACTGGATCAGGAGCATGGAGATGCTGTAGATGGTGCCATAGTTGAGCTGCCCCTCCCCTGGCCACTTCTCAGAGCAGACCACAATCTTGAAGTCAGGAATGATCTCAATCAACGAGTACTCACGGAAGATGGCCAGAGGACTTGCCAGCAGGGCACTGACTGCCCAGGCAACTCCTATAATCAGGAAGCTGATCCGCTTAGAGATTCTGCTTTCCAAGTGGTAGACGATGCAGCGGTGACGATCCAGAGCGATCACGGTCAAAGTGACAGTGGACACGTGGACAGCAAGGGCCTGGGCATAGGGCACCAGGTGGCACAACACCGGGCCCAGCTTCCATTCGCCCAGGAGCGTATAAACCAAAGTGAAGGGCAGGCACAGCGTGTTCACCAGCAGGTCAGCCACTGCCAGGTTGGCAATGAAGAAGTTAGTCACTGTGCGCATGCTCTTGAACTTGATGATCACGTGGATCACGAGGGAGTTTCCGATCACTCCCAGCAGGATGATGGAGCAGTAGGCAAAGATGAGAATTATCTGTACTTCAACAAGTGTTGTGCTGTCCTTCAGTTCTGGTTTAGGGTCCAGAGCCAATTCGTTGAGTGGTGTGGTGTATCTTGTCAAGTACAGCTTAGTGAACAGCTCCATTTTCATTTCATCTGTCTGGTTGTCCTCACCTACTGCTTCCAGGGGCCCCATCCTCGCAGCAGCCTGGTCTGAGCCACAGAGCTGCCCTGAAAACAAAACAGTACAAGAGCAAGTGGAGAAATTGGTCCACGTGGGCTAAGACAAGAAGCAGAGAGCTAAAGCTACACCTCTTTCCTAACCCACAAGCTACATTGCAGGATTAAGAGATCTGTCTTAATACATTTGAATTCTCTTGCCCTTACATTTTGAAGGCTGATCCAGTAATATTATTTAGGCATGACTCCTGCTGAAAATTGGAACAGATTTCAAAAGCATTCCAAAGACAAAGTTTGCCTAAGTAAATGCAGAAGGATTAAGATCCTGCTGGGTAGCATATCATTTTTTTTACAATCCACTACATAAAACTAGTGCTTATTTAGCACAAATCTTCCAGTAAAATCTATGGGAATTCTACATGGAACAGCACCATCCAGACTGTTATTAGCATAATAATCTTCCAGCTTTTCCTTAATGAAAAGTGTTTCCTTTAAATAGTTACTAAATTCTTACAGGTTTATGCCCTTCCTTAACATCAGTGAACTAATTGCTGGGATCTTTCTTTAAGAAACTTTGTTTTACAATAGTTTGTGCCATGAGGCAAATAAAAAATACCACAGAAACAGAACGGAAATAATAGCATTTCTTTGAAATGACTGCATAACTTATTCATGCTGAAATCAATTCAAGAAACAATTCAAACACATTTATACATGATATTTCATTTCTGTGTGATGTTTCAGAAAACAGAGCTCCTTGGAGGCTGCCAATCAGGCATTCATTTCTGACTGCAGTCATAGCGAAGAGCAAATCATTCCCCTGCTGAACTCAGTAAGAATTTCACCACTGGCATAAAAATCACTATTTTTTCCCCTTCCTTACACAGGCTGAGCCAAATTCTGTGCTACCCTAAGACTTTGGTAGGCACAATATATGAATGGTTTATAATCAGTTGCTGACTTGAACTTCAGTCCAATGTGAAAAAGTACATGTCCCCATGAAAACTGCCCAGAGCATGGGGGGCATGCTAACCAAGAACCGAGAACCTGGCCTTTCCTTGGCCTGGGAAAATAATAAGAAATTACCAGTGCCAAGCAAACTCACCAATAAAACACCACTGTTTGCCACCAAGGGGAAAGGCAGCCCTGAGTTACTCACTCGACTTCCCCGTTCATTACCTTCCCTAAGGAAAGCAAACATAGAGAAGAAATGTCACTTTCTTGCCATCGAGTGTCACACATTGCTTAGCCCTTCCCAAATTCAAGTCTGTCTAAAGAAACAGGTATTGATGTGTTTGGATGAACATGGCTCTTAAAAAAATCTTTTCTTTTTTGATCAGCTCCATTCAATTCCTTCCATCTTCAGAGAAACATTTCACAGAGGAAATGAGGTCCCTTCAGAGCAACAGAGGTCCATTTTCATCCCTACCTCTGTTCCCATCAGTGAGTGACATCCTTCAGTATGGTTTCCAAACTGAGAAAGGAGTGATGGCTACCAGCAGGAGACTGAACCCTTTTTGCTCGCTTCTATCCCGCACAACATTCCAAAGAATTTCTCAGGGCAAGCTATTTTGCAAAAGGAGCAGATCGACTGCATGAGTAGAAAGGCATTTTCCTCCCAGCTAAACAGGTCAGAACTATGCCATACTGTTTAGTCTACATTTATTCAACAATTAACAGTGTAAGCCTGAGAGGTGAAGCACTACAAGACACGTAGCTGAGATGCGCCAGCTGCTCATACTAGTGTACATTACTGATTTTAGCAGCATAATCAGTGCTCAGCTACTAGCCTAAGCCTAAGGGATTCCTTATCAATACTCCTTTAGTCCACCAGGTTAGAGATGTGAGAGACCCACCACAATTTGCACAGTCAAGGCTTTGCAGAAGTTGAGAACTGTGATGAGCACTTTCCTTTGACCCATTCCTACACCTAGGAATTACTCTTCCATACATTTATTACAGTAGCGATTTGGTGTGTTCCCAGGACTGTCAGATGCTTCAAAATTTCATAATTTTTTCAGTGCAGATAATGTCTACACGTCAGTAGAAAGGTGAGAGGGCTGACAAATATAAATTCTTTCCCTTCTTTGCCCTAATTCCAGGCTCGGCCAAAAAACATAGCTTCCCTTTCTTCCCAAAAGTAGTTTCACACATTTCTCTAGTCTCTGACTTTCTGTTGATTCCTTCTTGCAACTCCTTCTTTTTAGCAAAGCGTTCTCTTGCTCTGACACTTTTATTTTATTTGTTACTGCCCTATTCAGGCTGATGAAAGATGCTTTGGTCTTGTCAATAAGACAAAGCTGAGGGAGAAAGAAAGGACAACCACGGTTTAAAACAGAAATGAGCTTGTGTGTCATCAAGTGATGAAATAAACTGGACAAGTTTGACGTGGTTGGTGGGACAGTTATGTGGGCAAAATATCAATTGCTTTCAAAAAATGGGGATAAAACTGAGGTGACATTTCAGGTAGTGTTTGACCCTTTCTGCTCTTTTTTTGGGATAAACTCTCCAGGTGGTATCATTTACTGGCACACCTTGCATACTGCACCACACCGGGGCTTTATCCCATTTCCCCCCGCCCCCCCAGCAGTCAGATCCTCATGGTCAGGCACCAAATTGCGTCTAACTTTCGGCCGAGAAAGGCCCAAGGAGGATTTACACGGCTTCTGAGAGCAAGTAAGCAAAAAGGGCAGAATACGTGATTACATTAGCAAGCAGCATTCCCATCAGGACCGCAGTGCCTGCGCTGGGGAAGGGGCTGGGGTTGCCGGAGGCGCAGCTGGCAGCAAACGCGCCTCTGGGATGCGGCGCCGCTTCCCTCCCGCCCCCCGGTGCGCTGTTCCCGGCGGGAGACACCCGTGCCAGGGGGGAGACACCCATCCCGGGCGGGGAGACACCCATCCCGGGGGGAGAGACCGACACCCATCCCGGGGGCAGACACCCATCCCAGGGGGAGAGACAGACACCCATCCCGGGCGGGGAGACACCCATCCCGGGCGGGGAGACACCCATCCCGGGGGCAGACACCCATCCCGGGGGCAGACACCCATCCCAGGGGGAGAGACAGACACCCATCCCGGGGGCCGAGCCCCGTGCCCGGGCGCTGCGGGGATCCCGCCGCCGCGCCGAGCCGGAGCGCCGCTCCGTCCCCCTTCCCGCTCTTACCTTCCTCTCGCCCCGAGCCGGCGAGCGCGGCACGGCCGCTGCTGCCCCGGGAGCCGCGGTGCCAGGGCAGGGCAGGGCAGGGCGGGGAGGGGAGCCCTCGCTCCGCGGCCGGGCGGCTGCCCCGGTTCCGCCGCCCGGCTCGGCTCCCGCCGCTCTCCCCTCCCGGGCGGCGGGGCCGCAGCGCCGCTCGCCCCGTACAAAGTTTGGAGGCGGCGGCGGCGGCCCCCGCACGCCGGGAGGGCGGCACGGGAGGGGCGGCCCCGCCGCCGGGGAAGGGCTCGGGCGGGGCGCGGCGCCGGCTCCGCCCGCCGGGCTCCGGGAGCGGGGAAGGCGCGGGCAGCGCTCGGGATGTGCCGCGTTCGGGATGTGCCGGCTGCTCCGCACCCGGGATGCGCCGCGTTCGGGATGCGCCGCGTTCGGGATGTGCCGGCCGGCCCGCACCCGGGATGCGCCGCGTTCGGGATGTGCCGCGTTCGGGATGTGCCGGCTGCTCCGCACCCGGGATGTGCCAGCCGGCCCCCGCTCGGGATGTGCCGCGTTCGGGATGTGCCGGCTGCCCCACTCTGCGGAACCAGCGGCAGGGCTGCTGGCCTCAAGCAGGGATTTGGAGAAAGAGGGAGTCGTGCCAGACCCGAGCCGGTGTACGTGCCGCACACCCGAGCCTGCTCCCTAGCTTTCCCAGTGCCCGAGATGCCTTCTGGGGCAGCGTAAAGAGGATGCCTTTGCTCCGAGCAAATGCTGAAATCCTTGCTGACAAGCACCGCAGCTTGCACAGATTTTCTGATCCTCGGAAGTGGTTGTTGCCAGAACAGGTGTAAGGATGAATAAAGCATTTACATATTCTGTCAAGAACAAAATAAAATATTTCATATTTATTTACAAGGCTGGAAAGGTAAAGACAACAGCTGCTGCTTTTATTTGGTTCTATACCAATAACCTTTCAAAACAGCTCTCCTGCCAGCCAGCTTGACAGAGAACTAGTGCCAGTCAGCATTGCTGCGCCTCTGGTAGGGTCCAGCTGACATTCAAGGGCCTGTCTCCTCAGTGCCCTAAACCTGGGAGACCCGATTTACCAAAACACGCTTCAGCCCTGGTCGTAGTTCCCTAGAATAGGAACTAGGAGACTTTGCTTTCTCTATGTTTGCTAGCACTGATACTCAAACAATTTCCTTCCCAAACCTTGCAGAAGCTGTTCTCCCGAATAGGAATACTCCTTTACTTCCTGTCACTTCAGCATATTTGCACTCATACTCAAGGTAGTTTTAGGGATCAGCAACATTTTCTTCCCTTTTCTGCCCTCTTTTTCTTCGAAAGGAGACTCGGTACAAAAGCACTTCCCTTGTCAAAGGTAACGCTCAATAAATAATATGCCCTTATCTACAGCAGAGAATGTTAAGGGAGCATCAAGGAGTAACTCCAGTGATTTAGAGTTTTTGAAATTCAAAACATGTCCTGTGAACCCCCTTGGATCTTTACTAATTCAGGCTATCTCTCCAGGAAGGGCCTTGCTCTTAGTCCTTCAGCACTTCTGAGGCTGTTAATGGAATGCCCCTAGCTTATTGCAAAATAGATTTCTTTGATGACTAAATAAAGAGCCAGGAGTTTCAATTCTCCTACCCCTGTTTATTCATTTCCCAAGTCAATCCAATTGTAGGATTTCTTTTTTGATCTCTCAACAGACATAAATGCATGCCATGAGTTTTAGTAATTACAGCGCTTGTATAATACATGTCTGTGACAGCCTGAAATCCTTTCCTTTCCTTCTCTGACAAGTAGTCAGCAGTGGCTTTCCATTGATCTCAGGGTATTGCTGTTTTGCCCTACTCTGCACATTCCTTTTAACTTAACATTTCTAACTTTGACTACTTCTAATGTCTTGGAGGGTATAGTGAAATGCTACAAATTTTTATAATCTGCCCACCTCAGGATTCCATAGCTAAGGCAAGGCTGTTCCTTACACTTCCAGATTCCTGAAAGGAGCCAAGAAGTGCAATTTCCTAGAGGTTGTTTTGCTGGTAAAGGCTGGCTTCCCATGCCGGAGAAAGAAGGTGTTATTCCCTGTTACAAGGCAATTCTGTGCTCAGCCACAACTGAAATGTTTAATGGATATGCATTTCTAATAAAAACCAGCATTTTTTATTGCTTGTAGAAGAGTGGGATTTAATGGCCCCATAAACACCGCCTTGATCAAAAAGCCATGAAAGCACTAACATCAAGGGCAGAAGGAGTCAAGTAGCAAATGGGTTGTTCAATATGAAATGAGCTGCTGGGTGATCACCTCCAAAGCAACTGTGGACACTTTGTGTGCACTCAAATTTCCATACCAAAAAACCATGATAAGCCATGAGTCATTGAATCACAGAACAATGTGTTGGATGGAACTTCCAAAAATCTTCACGTCCAGCCTTATCAAATCAAGTCTAAATGCAGCAGGTTGTGTCAGGCTGTGCCTCCTCTCCAGGAAAGTTTTGAGTATCTCTGAGTGAGAGATACTGCCCTCAGTGTGGAGGCCATCCTACCAACAATTCTCAAAGTAAGACATTTTTTTTTTTTTTTTAAATCAAATCAAAGACTTTCCCATGTTTCAGCTTGTTCTAAGTGCATCTTGTCCTAGCCCTGTGCTCCTCCTGGTAGCTGTGAACAGTAGTTAGATTTCCATTCAGTCTTGGCTTCTTTGAGGATGAACAAAACTCG
This sequence comes from Melospiza georgiana, assembly GCF_028018845.1. Classification (NCBI taxonomy): domain Eukaryota; kingdom Metazoa; phylum Chordata; class Aves; order Passeriformes; family Passerellidae; genus Melospiza; species Melospiza georgiana. The sequence goes on from NC_080434.1 coordinate 13,858,663, forward strand.
GTTCCCTCAACACCGCTTTGATTGTTATGTAACTCAGCCTCAATCATCTTGGTGTCTCTTTGCTGCAGCTAATCCAGCCTACCAATGTCTTTCCAGCACTAGGAGACCCAAACTGAACCCAGCTGTGACCACAGATGTGGTCTCACAACTGATAAATGGAGGGGAATAGTCACTTTCCAACCTGTTGGCTACGCTCTTGTGATGTCTTGATATGGACGGTAAAGTGAGACTGTGCAAACTAACTTGCATTAAATAAATGAGCCACATGAACTTTAAATCCCAGCTTCCTATTTAAGGCAAGTCTATAAATGAGCTTTTGCTGTGAATATGTATATGTACTAAGATGAAATTAGATAACATATCTTAACAGCTTGGGAAAAAAGGCTGTTGGGTTTATGTTGTTTCTGCTGTAAATCCCACTTAGGGAGGTATGGCAGGGTGTAAGAGATCCGATTTACGTAGTTTGCCTCTGGCAGTCTCTGTTCAACTCTCTTTACTGTTAGAAAATTGTCTTGTCAAATTCTGTCCAACATGCAGGTTTTTTTCCGATGGAACAATGAACATTTATGTCAGCTCCTCCTAAGTTTACCAGCTCTCAGGAGCAAAATAAAGGTCTGCATGTAGTGGCCAGGCTTGAAGCAGTAATGACTTTTGTTTGAATCACAGAACTAGGAAAGAGTTGCCAGTCCTTGTCCAATTAAGTTGTCCAACATCAGATTTGCTGAAATGGCAAATAAGGCAAATATTCTTCCTGTTGATGAATATCAACAAGGAAAGGCAGCAGCTGTCCCATCTCATGTCCCCAGACAGAATTTCCCTTTTATTATTTACTGTGAGGATTGAATTTAAAAAAACCACTGCCCCTTGATCGCTGACCTTTAAAAGCAGCACTGTGCTGCATGCCACTCAATCAACCCAAACTCTGCCAGTCCTCACTCACACAGATTTTCCTGGAGTGAGTCAGATTTCAGGGATTTAAGTGTTCTACATAGCATGGAAAATCCCTTAAAAATAAAATATGAAAAAAACCCTGGAAAATGACCTTGAGAAAAAATATCTGTGATGAATCTGTTATGTGGTACCCACACAGAGATCATATGGCGTAAAATTATATAGAAAAAAGACTTTTCTTACTCAAAAGGTCAGAACAAAAGTGTTTCAATAGCTAAGGAGTGAATTTTCTACTTATAGAGATCCGCAAACGTTTTGCCATACAGTTATAAACTGTTGTTCCCTTTTCTCACTGGTTCAATTCTACTCATTTCTCTTTTTCAAACGCAGTAATGTAACTGTATGCACAAAACCACACCATCAATCTGCTTTAGGGGTAAATACAAGTCAGCAGGTAATGAGAGGTATTGGTGGGTATGTATAAATACAACTTGGAGCTGCTAACAGCAGTGCTTCCCAGCCAGGGCTGGTTAAACAAACAGTTGGGTGCATCTCGTGCAAAAACGAGTGCACCAAAGGCTCAGTTCAACTGGCTGCTTGCTCACAGGCTGTGACTGGGCTCTGCACAGCCACACAAGGCAAGACTGCAGATCTGAGCACTGCATTTCAAACCCCGCTTCCCAAATCACCGAGTGCATGGCATGCGCTTGTTTCATTCAAAGTCAGCACTGTAAAATCAAGTAGTTCATCCAAGAAGTGACAGGTTTAAAGCCGCCCATTTAACACCAGCACATATCTATTTGTATTTACATACCTGTGACACAGTCTGTGACTAATTAGACACGCTATTTTTCTCTAAGGTTCACAGCTTCATTCCCTGTTCCCAGCTAGCAAAACTTACACAATGAGCATTGTGTAAGTCCTTGATATTTCTTTATATTCTCAGTATGTATTTTACCACTTTATTCTTTCTTTACTGACATGCTATCCTTTCTCTGCAGAGAATATAGAAATTGTCTTTTCTTCACAGGGTTTCCTGTGCTGTTTTAGTTACTAGATCTCAATCTGAATACTCAGCCTTTATTATGATCTATTTTCTGTCATTTGAATTCAAAGAGGCTGGCCAAAATTTAATAGGATTTTAAAATACCATGAATAAACAATTTAACTTTTTCTTTTGTTGCTCACATTTTAGACATTTTTTTTCTTGATATTTTTCCTTAATTCAGCTTCTTTTTAAGTACAAAAATTTCTGAAAACTCAAAAATGTAATGTGGAAAATGACAGTTCATTTTCTTATTGAAATCTTGGTGGACAACTAGTTTGTTGCCATTTCTAAAGTGGTTTTTAGATGTTCTTGAGGCAAGCATGCTCTGTTTATTTTAGAGTACTCATCACAGAGAATAGATTCTCACTTACAGCTTACAGCTCGAATATCACACACACTTCAGTCCTCAGTTTCTGGTAGCTGGGAAAGCAATGAATCTCTAGATGCTTTCCAAAAGTGAGTCAACTCTATCTGCTTGTTGTATGCTTGTTTGCATGCCAGTTGCTTCTAATTCTAGAGATCCTTGGCTGTTGCAAGCAACAATACCACTCATCCTTTGCTTTGTCTAAAAATTAGTCTTGTAGCAATTTTTAAATGTTGTGTATGTTCTTAAAACTGAATCAGATGCTTTTCAGGCTCAGTTTTTGCCTTGCTCATGATATCTGCGCAGTGTTGAAAATGTTGTCATGTTGTCTTTGGGACAAACAGAACTAAGTTTGAAAGATGAAAAACTTTCAAATATATGTTCCCTCCTCTCCAAGTTACAGATCTCAGAATGCAGAAAACTGGTCACAAAGTTTGCACACCTTCTTTCCTCCTCGTAGAAAGTGCCTAGAGCATACAGCTGACTACACATTACTCTGAAATATATTTTAGTGAGCTTATTTCTCAAAAATATCCATATGTTTTGGAGGGGGCTTTTTGTTACCATATGCTACTCTTTTCATGACAAACCCTTTTCATCTTGCTCTTAAGCTCAAGGAAATGGGTCATCTTTTGACCTTGCTTAGCCAGCCTTCATTAAGATGAAGAAGATTGCTGGTGTGGTTGGCATCTATGTCCTGAAGAGATGCTCCAAAGAATCAATATGGATAGAGTAACCTATCAGAAATTTAATTATTTTGATGAATAATGGCATCCATGAATGAAGACAGCCTTTTTGATCAAGCTGTCTGATATATAATGCCATGTAAAACACATCATATTTGTTATGAGCATAAATAGAAGATGCAATTAAAAACAGTTTCCAGTGAAATTTTATTAAAATGTCATCTTATATAAATAAATGGTTTTTTTCACTCATTAAGACATAAAGTGAATATCTTTCTCCCATGTTGCTGAAAGTAAAATAATTCTTATAAGTTTCTGCACACTATTTCAGTAAACTTTCCTACATTTACACAGAATTTGCAGGCTGTTCTGAACCCCTCACTGGCTTCATCCAGGTTCATTCTGTACCTCTGTGTGGCATTTTATGCAGTCATATCTTTTGGGGAAAATATATAGCATTAAATTAATGGATTTCCTTTGTAAGTATTTCTTATCCTTGAGAAATTACTTTAATTGCTAAAGAAGTGGAAAAAGAGTACTGTCCATACCTTTTATGACTCATTTTAAAAAGTGAAGTAGTTACTGTCTCATTTGTCCACCTTGTCACAATTTTGGAACTTCTGAAGGACTAAATTCTAGGCTAAATGCAGCAAACCTGTACAGCCCCTTTCTCGAACTGCAATTCTATGACTCAAATGCTAACACACAGAAATGCTGGGAAGTTTCAGCTGTTTCCTCTTCTTCCTTGCTGATACTTTCTATTACAGGTGTCACACCTTCTAGTGTAGTGAAACTTCAGTGCCTCATTTTTGACTGACAGCATTGTTTGTGAACAAGTTAAGCTTGTCAGCCTATCTTCTTCATAAGGTTGAAAAGTGCTCTGATCCAAAAAGTCTGCCTCCCACTCAGAACTGAACCAGCACTTTTCTACATGAACTCCATTTGCCTTTGATTCCCACCCACATTTTCCAGAGAGTGATGGCATCTGAATTGCTAGGGGTATTTCAGGATGGAGGAGAGGGAATGGGAAGAGGCTTGGGAAAAGAAGTGGGTAGGGGTTTGGCATGTTTGTAAGGCTGTGTTCTGTGATTGCACACAGCCAGGAGACCAGCAGCAGCCAGAGCCCCCTCTGTGCACACAGCTTATCCATCCTGCCCAGCTTCAGCACAAACAATGTGCCAGCTCCTGCTTTTGCAGAGCAGCTGAAAGCCTCCTTCATGCTCCACTGAAATTTTGCTGTCATTCCCTGAAGATCTGTTCCCTTCACACTGCACCTCTGGCTGGCACAGCCTTCCTTCAGCAAGAAGCTCTTTCTGCAGTGCTGGTTTTGCAGGTTGGAGTGGGAAAGATTCAACTGCTCTTCAGCATCACCTCCCTGTCCTGCAAGCTGCAGCATGATCATCTCAGGGTCCTGGGGAATGGTAAGACACATATATCCCCCCAGAAATGCAAAAACATCTCAAGAGGCTGTGTGTGGCTGGCTGTGGTGGAGGTGTTTGCATCTGAGATTGTTATCTCAGACTTCTTTTAATGTCAAGAGAGACCTACTTATTCTAACCAGTGGAGTTTAAAACTTTATTATGTTGGGTTGGATGCATTGCACTCTGAACACCATCAGCTGTTTACAACAACTTCTTCAACCCTAGTGGAAACCTCAGCTAGCTCTCTGTACACTGTGGGTACCCTAAACTCAGTGAAAGGAATTCCACCTGTCACTAGTGATACCACAAGAATGTGCAAGTGTATTTTCTCCCCATCAGTATCTGGATTGAAATCTAGTATATGGGTAGTTGTTCCTCAGATCCTCAGGGAAGTTTAAACACGGTGTCCATTGATTTCAGGTACAAGAACTATTCAGTGTTGGAGCCTTAATGCTTTGCAGATTGTGTCAAATTTGTCCTTACAGATAGTCTGTATGATATTCTCTATCTTGTTCACAAATACTTGGGGGGGCTTCCCTGAATGCAGAAACTATCCAAAATACTTCTCCCAAACAAGTTCCACATATGGACTCCCTTTTTTGTAAATATCCTTCACTGTGTTACAGGCAAAAATTCCTATATGGCAAGTCCTAGACTGCCAAAAATAGAAAGGAAAAAAAAAACCAAAAAACGAAAACAGCAATTGTTTTAATCTGTAAACCCATTCTGATGCCTATAAAAGTTTTTGTCATATTGGCAATCTTACACATTTTCACAGTGCACTAATTCTTCACCTAGCAGGTGAAGATGATGGCAGGTTTTGATGGATCTGCCATTACAGGAAATTAATACCACACCTTCCAATCAGTGCCTTCCAGTGAAAACCAGAAAAATTAAATTTCTCTACAGATTCTGTAGTAGATTTTTGTTGAATGACTAGAGACCACCCTGTTCTGTGTATCTGCACACAATCTATCTTATCCTGGCTTCTCTATTATGTACAAAAAATCCAGTTTGTGGCTCTCACCAACTCACCCTCCCACTCTATTCTGAAATCTTCCCTGTGATTCTGGCTTTCCTCCAGCATTGATTCCTGCCAGTCATACGGGACACTCCCGTACATTTCTGTCTTCTTTTATTCCTATAACCTTCCTCCCAGCATGGTCTCACCAGCAAACATTTGTACATAGATGTTTTGGCTGTTAACCTCTCCTCCTGAGAGGATTGGATGTACTCTTGTCTCTCCTAATAGCAGCTTTTGTTCACAGCCAAAATTGAAGAAAATGCTCTTAGTGTCTGTGTGTGAGAAGAGAGATCTTCTTTATCAGTGTTATTACTTTTGTCTCTCTAACAAATTTGACAGCAAAATTTAGGACATTGGTTCTTTATCACCTCATTTCTTCCCTCAGCAAAGATTAATTACCAAGTAGTTTTGTATGATTTTAATGTTATGGTTTTGTTCTTCACAGTGCAAATGTATCTGGCCTACATAGTGGGAAAGTAGCGAATATAATAACTGAAGAATTATAATGAATTCTTGTGTAAATTTTGTTAGATTTTCTACCACCTTATGACATTTGAAAGAAATCATACCTATGAAAAATTTAATGGTTTAACTGATTTGCCTTTTCAGAGACAAAATGCAGAAACATTGCACAAATATTTTCTCCATGACATTGTATCTTATGCTGTCCAGCTAAGTATTAACATGACCAACCATGAACCTGCCCCTTGTAGAAATCCTGAAATTTCTCTAGCCTGGTATGTCGCCTATTTACCTTCATTGCAGTGAAAACGTCACTTTTGTAAAGAAACCTGAGTAACAAATATTTAGCAGACATACTTTACAATAGAAGGCAGTAAATCCATGAGCTTGAAGACAGAAGGGCTTCACCACAATTAAATTTCTCTTTAAGCAAAGTAGTTCAAGGTTGCAGCCCCTTGCTACAGCAGTGGCTCAGAGCAGCCACAAGCCTGCACCTCTCACCTTGCAGCAGGCACATGCATCTCCAGCAACACCTTTATTTGGAGGTGTACAATTTAGTTTGACTCTTAAAGAAACCTAAAATAGTTTTACTATCGCAATATTGTTTTAAATTACTAGTACTTGTTAGTGAGAAATAATTCCTTTTTGTTTATGCTTCTTTGCGAATTTTTACACAATAAAAGAAACAGAACATTCCTAGTTACAAAATAATAAAAATTACAGACTCAGTTCTCTGACTTTTTTCTGGTAAATGCAGTAGAACAGTGCAGTAATGCTATCACACATTCATAAATATGATAGCAGAGGTATAGTGCACTATAATATTAAATATTATTTCAAAATAATAGCTTTGTCAAATATAATCATTCATTTATGAATATAAATAAAACAATTATCTGTCTTTCCATAAAAGATATCAATTTATACTGAAGAGGGTTCATATTAGTAAAACTTTAATGTATCCAGAAATTAATAAATGATACCAAGCTTAATGAAGGGGAGAGAAAAACCTGTGAACTTGAAAATCAGGTTTATGTGATTATGCAGCAGTCTTTAGGTTATTACTATTTTTCTAATCCCAGGTAAGTTTAATTCTGCTTGAGCACCAACTTTTGATGCTGTACAAGTGAATCTGCCAGTCCTACACTGGTGAACTATTGATTGATTCCAAATCTAATCCACATTTTTACCCAAAATTTTATACCATATCCATCTTCTGTAGTGTAGAAAGCATTGGGATGGTGATGCAAAAAAGGCCAATTTCAAATCAGGGCTTGGATTCTGCTACCCACGTTTGTTTCAAGGAAAGAGGGCTTGACTTTGGGGTCAAGCAGTGCTTCACTGCACTCCCCACAGCTTAGAAAAGGCCCTGGGTCTGAGGGAAAAGTGTCAACATGCAGACTCCCCTTGGAGCTGCCTTGCCTTCTGCTTTTCATGAGCAGCCTCTTCCTCTGCAGAGCACTAGTCCAAAAGGGAACAGTGAAAGTAAATGTGTGAGGATCTGGGGCTGCAGGAACAGCTCCAGAGGGGACAGCCCAGAAGCTGTTCACAAGAAGCCTTTCAGTTTTCTGCTTTTCAGATATTCAGGGTCAGGGAACAGAGTTATCCACTCCAAACTTCTCTGCTATTTTGGAGACTCTGACACTGATCCTGTGGCTGTTGCTGAAAGCTGGAGCTCTTTACCAGCCAGCTAGCCTGGAGCTTATGCCAGATGAGGTTTCCACACTGAGAAGGCTCCAGCAGGCCCTGGACTTTGCTTTGGTCAATCCAAAGCAGATCTTTTTTAATTTGTTGCAAATATTGTAGCATCTCTTCCCTCAAGCAGTTTTGGTCTAAGCTTTTCCGCCCTAGGTAGACATTCAAAAGATCGAGTCAATATAAAAAGAAGCCACCCCTCTCATCTTCTCACTGCTCAGAAACAGCTTCTGGCAGCCAACACTTGGATTAGTGCAGGATTTAATAGCATTTTTGTAAACAAGTTGTGGCTTTCACTGCACTAAGTAAATCCTGTAAAGGGAAATCCTGTTTTGGAGCTTTCTGAAGTTCTACAAGTTACCTACATATCAAAAAATATATTTTGTTTGGATTTTCAACAAATCCATTATAAGTTGCCTGGCAGAAAGCTACTAAAGAATTCAAGTTGCTGTAGGACTGGTACCTATAAGGTTTGAAATCTGCCTACAGAGTGTTTGCCACTTTTCAGGATAAAGAGTAGGCAGGAGAATATCATTGGGAATTAGTTTTATTTAAGAGTTTCATCAATGACCTGCAGAAGGAAGGCATGCAGGAGTATGTCTCAGTTCACAGATGATACTGAACTCCTGCAGGGAGTCAGACAACACTCACACACTGAAATGAGCTCTAGAGAGATGATACACAGCTGAGAGAGTACAGGAAAAAAGTGGCAGCTGATCCTGTCTAGATATATATAGTGAGTGCATCTAGGGAGAATAAATAAGCTAAGCCATGCTTACACAGGGCTGAACTGGAAGCTGGCAGCTGGAGCTCAGGAAGGAGACCTGAGGGTCTTTGAACTCATCCACTCAACATGCAACAGCAGCCAAAAAAATGCCAACAAAATTTTGGGTGTTCTCAGAAAAGATGGTAAGAGCAAACCAAAAACTTTAAAATGCCTGTGCATCCACATCTTGAGCATTCTGTACAATCCTATTTACATGTTTTAAGAAGGACATAAAGAAATTCAAGATAATGCAGGGAAAAGCAACTAAGATGATTAAAGGGATGGAGCAGCTGCCTTCACAGGGAATCAGAGAAGGCTGGGACTTTTTATGATCTTATTCCTCCCCCAAGCTGAGTGGGATATGGTTAAGGTTTATAAAATCACAGAGGCAGAGTGTAAAGAACATACAGAACTGTTGTTTCCCAAGTCCTGTGATGTCCTCTGGGCACTCACTGAAACTTTTGGAGAGCAGTTCAAAACCTGAAAGTGAAATTCCTTCTTTGAATACCACTACTGCGCTGCCTTCTGAAATCTGCTGGCACAGAAGGCTGTGGAGGTGCACCTTACCAGCAAGTTAAATAGGGAGTAAGCAGACAAATTCCAGAGCAGCAAATCCATAAAGGGACACTAAAGAGGTGGGAACATACTCGCTGGCATCTCTGGTGCAGTGGAGGGTAGTGGAGAAATATGAGGAGGATGGACAGCAGAGAGACAGGATCATGAGTTGTCTCCAAACAGCATTTCCCATTGCCACTGCTGGAGATGAAATGGATTATTAGTTTGACCCAGAAGGCAATTTTCTATGTTGTCATGAAAATAAGACCCTGTGCTTCTTTGCTAGAGCTTAAACCTGCCAGTTCAGAGTTATTTCCACCCATTTAATTTTGATTGCATCTCAGTAGGCAGTCAATGGTGCAGAATTTGTCAACTAGAACAACTGTGTGGTAATTATCAATGGCAGGAATATTTTTTTGTAGTTTTGACCATGGCATTTTTTTGCAGTAGAATTAAGGAAAATATGGGCTTTTGCAAAAATGAAAGGAGGTGAACAAATGTTTTAAAATAGCTGTGGATCTTTTGTATAAATGCATAGAACTTAAAAATTATGCAAATTCAGTTAAATAGGAAATATGTTGATTGAAGAGAATGAATTAGGCAAGCACAAAAATAATTATTTTTAATGAACACATTTTTAGGGCTTTGTTCTGCTGCAGTCATTAAAATTTCTGGATCGGAGTCCAGTTTCTAGAGTTGAACATTGTTCCCAGGTTTTCTGATGGCATTACTGTTGTGCTTTGCATGATGAGCAAACAATTTTTCTCTGGAATGAGGAGCTGCTTGAATAAAAGTATTAAGCTGGGCCTAAATAATTAAAGAAAGACCAGAAATCCTGGAGACTACAATCCCCTTTGCCCCCTCATCCCTTTTGGCAAAGATTCCCTCTCACTTTTAGGTTTCCATCAGTATCAAACACTGCCTTCTCCTCACTCAGCCTCTTCTCCTGCACCTTTTTGTCTTTCCCTGCCCACCTTGTTCCAAATACCCCTCACAGCAGAGTGTTTCTTCACTTTTCCTAATTTCTTGTCATACCTTCTCCCAGCTCACAGAAAAGGCTGAAAATGCCAAAGACCTCTCCACACCCCCAGACCAGAGGGTGGTTTCGTGTTGGAGGAAATACTGAAAAATAATGATTTTGTATGTTGCTAACTGCTCCAAGGGAGGCTTAAATACTTATTTATATTCATCAGTTATCTCAACCTCTGGAGGCAATTATCAGTTGCAGTTTTGCTACCACTTTACTGTATCACAATGCTGAGAGAAGACAGGCAAATCACATCCCCTGGAAATGTGCTGCATTTGAGAAAGCGGTTGGAATAGGGTAGCTGTCTATTTTTTATTCTTTTTTTTTTTTACCCCTGGAAAGTAGGAGAGTAAATAGATAATCAGACAGGGGAAAATCTCACAGACTAACTGAAGTTTGAACGAATGGATGACAATTTGCTCTTCATATGATTTATATTCTGTATGTCCCTACATATAACAGCAAGAATAAAGACCAAAATCAGTTATTATCAGTTATTATTGTTATTATTACTGCTTTTAAGTTTAATCTTCTGTTTCTTGCAGCAGCCTTAACTTGGTCTGTTGTAGCCACACACAGGAGAAAAAAACCCGAAAAAATTTGCTGTAATTAAGGATGAGATTTTTTTCTATTTAAATAGGCTCAAAAATCTACTGCATATTTCAAACACTGTGAAATTTAGTAGGTGTTTAGAGGGTACACTAGGATGTGTTAGTTGAAATGTGGAAGCAAATGAGCTGGAGATTGGTGAGGAACAATCCCTCAAGTATGAACTTTTTTGTTTTCTTGTTTGATGGGTTCATATAATACATTGCTGACATTGCTCCTGGACAATCAAATCATAATGCTGATCACTGATCTCAGCTGCTTAACATTTCCCACTGCTAGCACAGAGGGATCACTACCCAGCATGTAATAAGGAATCAAAATTTGAAAGCCAGGATTCTCTAAACCAGGGAAAAGACCTCTTCCCCTCCCACAGCACTCCCTACATTTCACAGTGAATTCAGCTGGAGGAAGTGCAGCTGTTCTCTGTGCCTGTTTTCAGTTTCAAGAGGGACTGACTAAAGGCTGCTGAGATGCACAGCTCAACTCCTCCGGTCTGTTTTTAGTGGTTTTCTGCACTGGATGTTCCGGAAATATAACCATAAATCTTCCTCTGTCTCAATTCCAAATAAATCATGACATTGCCATGAAACATGAGAGAGAATACAGTTAAGCTGTCCAGGAGCAAATCCAGAGGCAGAATAGCAGCACCTCTACTGCTGTAGAAGCCAAAATGCTTATCCATCACATTCTTTGCTTACAGATACCCCTGGGATCAGCACTGACAAATATGATTTTGTTATCCCCCAGAGGAAATTCAACAGTATATAAATCACCTTTGAAGGCTCACTAACTTTCAGATTCTCGGATGTGACTGGCAGTATCCATCACACAGGCTGCATCCCTGAAACCATCATTGCAGACACCTGAGCTTACTGAAGTCAGCTGGGGAACATCTGCCCCTCACACACTTCCTGAGCTTTCTCTAGCTTTAAAATCTGCATCAGTAACTGGCAGAGTGCCTTAGGAAGCTGCCAAGGGCATGTGCTTTTACATCCTTGACAGCACTACACAAGGGATGTGGCTGGCTCTTGGGCTGCAGCTACTCATAGATCCAGTAGGTTGGACAAGACATCAGCAAGTTTCTTCCATCTCTCTGTTCCCTGTCTAATCTTGATTCAGCCCAGGCTGGAAATCACACGTTGAATCCTAAGGAAAAATCAGTAGAACTCTATTATTCTTACAATCAGATGGATTCCCCCCCTCCTTTTCTCTCTGTGTGAATCCTGAGCTCAAGTTTTCTGTCAATATACATCCATTGTAGAGTCAACCTTGTGTTCTTTCCTTTGATTTTTCTTTGTCTTCTCCTCTACTGCAACTCTTTTTTATCATTCTTGCTTTTACTTCAGATGACTGAAGAAATATACAGGCTTTTTCAAACAGCATAGTATTTTTTTACATGAGCCACAACATGATGTACCTCTTTTCAGCTGATCTGCTTCTCTCATAAGGTAAGATCATCTATGCATCTTGGAAAAAGAAAGAAAGGAAAGATACATCTAAAATAGCTTTTGTGGATATGGGGAGGGGAATAAATAGTTCTGCTCCATTAGCAAGCCAGCTGTGGTTGCTGAGAGTGTTCAAAAGCAAATTCTATAACATAAATTGAACACATCCACACTCATGAAATGGTTATATCTCTTTTTTTCCAGTTATTTTTGATTTCAGCATAAAAACATTGAAATATGGAAAGCTGAAATTTAAACAGAGGCAGAGGCAGAGGCAGCTTTGGCAATTCTTGTTACTGCAAGTATCACAACTGTTAATGCTTTCTCTTCAAGTCCCAAATGCTATTAGCAAGACATTGCAAAGGAGCTTCCATTTCTGAGTACATTCTGAGTCATTCTGATCTCAAAGAAAGGCTTGAAGCTGCTTCAGAAATGTAGCCTAAAGAATAAAATAGTAAGTAAATAAAAAATGCAAGGCCTAAAGTCTTGCAACTTTTAAACAACTGTGATGATTTTCCAATTGTGTGGATTTTGAAGATGGGATTGGCAATACTGTGCACAATAGCCTTAATCCAGTTGAAGAAAATAGACCTGTTTGTTGTACTACCTAGAACACAGGAAAACACTGTCCTGACTACGAATTACTTTAATCTTTTACATCCAGGTGCTCTCCTGATTCAAGAGCCTTGTATGTTTGCAAGCTGAACAGTGTCAGAACCCATTGCATTCTTCTGACTGCCCTGGAGGACTCGAGACCCTGGAAGGGGGCTCAGAGACCTTGGCACAAAGACACCTGTGCCTTCGATTTTAACCCTCGGAAACAATTACCAACTTTGTGTGAGGAGTTACAAGCCACAAGGGTTTGAATAGAATGATAGTGAATTTATCACAGGGTGAAAATGCAGAATTTTGGGGTTTTTATAATGGGGGTTCAAGAGGCAAGATAGAAGAATCTGGACATGTTCTGTCCTTCCTCCTGCTTCTTCTTTGCCTCCATCTTCTGCTGCGATGGTGGCACTTTTGGATTGGTTTAGAGCAGGGACAAACTGTCTAACATAGGTGATAGGTATTGGAAAATAATTGTAAATAATGAACATGTAGTTTTTTGTATAAAAAGGTAACACTGCCCTGAAGGCAGTCAGTGTGCCTCAACCCAACCTGCCTGACAGACCTCAGCAGGTCAGAAGGACAATGTGTTAGATAAGAGCAAATAAACAACCTTGAGAACTAGAGCCAAAGAATCCTGTCTTCTTCTTCGGTCTCAGAGCTGGGAAAAAGAGACTTTTTAACACCTCAGAGTCATCTCAACACCAAAGACCTCGTCAAACAGGACACCAAAAGTTATTTACCTTGTGCAAATGAGCATGAAATGGCCCCTGTTCAATACCTGAGGAAAGCTGCCAATCAACTACTGCGACCCTCAGCTGCTTCTGGGCAGGAGTTCCCCTATCTGCACCTGGGGAGGCATTAACATTTCAGCTGGGCTATGCGGGGGTCAGGTATATATGGGAGAATATATGTCCAATTGTGTCAGGAGCCCATGCATTACCGAGGAACCCACTTGCCGCGGCAGCTACGTCCAGATATGGACAACACTGGACAAACCAGACCACTGAAGAGCCTTTTTTATTTTCAGCACATCAGTCTCAGGACATTGTTAGACAATGGAGACAGGATGTTAACAGCTCGCTGATCCACAGGGAATACCAGGGAGGTGGAGTATTACAGAATAACATAAAACCATCTCAGCCTAGATTTCAGCCAATCATACATAGAACAACACATATTGACAAGCATTTTATCCAATCTTATAAAACACACGTAATGGTAGTTAAAACAAAGACTGGTTTATCAGAGACAAAGAACCGAGCTCTATTCATGCTATCCTTCTAAAGATATACATTAAATAACCTTGTTGCCATCCATAAGCCAATTCTACAGAGGCCTATTGTTATTTGTCACATATGCTCTACTGTTTAGGAAACTTTTCTGCTGTATTTGCAATGCTAACAAAACTTCATTCTGAGGCCTATATTTTTTAACCATTTCCTAAAAACCCTCTAACTTTATGGATTCCAACAGGCTATATCCCAGACGCTTCCTTCAGGATGCCTTTGGCATCAGCTGTGAAATAAACTGCCATGCAGGGCACTGGTCCTGCTTTGAAGGACTCCTGACTGCTCCTCAGGCTATCAGTGGAGGTGAAATCTCCTTTATTCCTGGACACTGAGCACCTGTAAGCCACAGCTTAGAGATGACACCTTGCTCCCTGTTGTACAACCCTTCTCTCACAAGGGTCATCCTCCCAATTGCCGTGTTTCCCTATGGAGACAGGATTACCTGTAGTGTGTGTCAGCTGTGGTGATGGCTTCTAATGGAGACAGACACTCAGGCAAACACTGCTGGCAGAGGTTTTCTTCTTTGCTGCAGCAGGCCTGCCCCAGACTTGCATCTCAAGAAGTTTCTGTGAATATGGACATTTGAAACAGGCTCAGACTCATGTTCAGCTCAAGCTACCAGCAGTGGAACAGGCCACGAGTGTTAATTCCCAGTGAGCCTGTCAAACATCTATATAAGATGGAGACAGGAGCAATTCCCCCAGCCTGGGGGAACGTGTCAGTGGTGTTTATTGCACTTCATGCAAGAATAAAAATGGTTCAGATCAAGATCAAAATTAATCTCAGAAAAATTGAAATAGTTTCATTGATTTTTGCACAAGAAAAAAACAAATCAAATAAATAATCACTGTTAAGGGTAACATTGTAATTGCCTCCATACTAATCTATATTGGGGGTGGAGTGTCTCTAGTTTAACTTTGTCAAATAAATGATTTGCAAATCATTTATTAGGTCTTTCATCACAAAAATGCTTTCTATACCAGGGAAGACAAGTTAGGAAACAGTGATGCCCTTTTAAAAACAAGATTTTAAAAACAAAGATGTGATAAAACCCCAAAAGAAACAAGTCATTCCAAGGAAAATAAAGAATGAAATTTGTCTGACAGTAGAATTAATTCTAAATAAAGTGGAATGCAAACCACATAAATGAACTCAGATTTCCTAATGTAGAACAGAAAGAGTTTGTTACATACAGAATCACAGCGTGTTTATTCTGTGTGTACTTGGATATTAAAGGCATAGTGTAGCTGGAAAATAATAGAACTGTTGCTTGAATAATAAGTCTCCTCTATTATTCTTTATAAAGGGCTGTGTTTTTTTCAAGTCACCATTCAAGTCACATTTTTTTAAACGTTTTATAGCTATGAAGCAAACTTTGAAACACTGATATTTCTAATTTATTGAACAGGCACTAAAGTAAAAATCTTGATATTGCAGTAGATTGTGTGGAGCACGCTAAGAACAGTTTGTTTGGGCCATATCTCAAAGGAAATTAAAATTCATGGAGATTCTGCTCAATGTTATCCCTTTTATTGCAGCCCTATAACAGCCCCTTAATGTGTCACTGATCACTGCTTTCAGAGGACCTCTACATCCCAGTTAGAGATGTTAACGGCTTTAAGGGATATAATGTCACAGTGCATTTTTATAAAATAGGTCCACCTATATAGGCATCATATGCAGAGAATAAAAAATTTCTAACTGATACAAAAACTCAGGTTCCATGAGATCAAATGCAGTTGGATAGCTCAATTCAGCTGTGGTGTTCTGCAAAGGTTTCCAGAGCCCTGTTCCTCTTCTAGACAGACCTCAGGCTTCTACCTTGACCAGCGAAACAAAAAGCCATTCATCCAACTACAGAGCCAGAGGTCTGGTTTTTCTGACCCAAAAGAGAGAAGGGACAGCTGTGGGTTTTTTGTCTTGAAGCAAATGTGTGCCCCGCGTGTGGCACGTGGCACTGAATGCTGCCTGAGGAGAGCACTGCAATCCCTACATTTTTATCACAGTCAGTGCTTCTCACAGTGACCATGGTCAGTTTCTTTTCCAGCAAACTGCACTGAGCCACAGGTCGAAAGGTTTGATTGTCCCTCCTTAAAGACTGAGTGATCTGTCTGTCTTCAGCAGTCTGCAATACAGAAAAAACCCTGTGTCAGGCACTTGCAGTTACTCTGCATGGCAGAGAATTTGTGTTTAGGGATTCAGATTTATAGGCTTCCCAAATGCGTGCTGGAGCTGTTTGAAAGGTTATCCTCCCCAGCTGCCCATCCTTTCCCTCTGCAGAGGTTATTCCTCCTGCAGCAGAGACAATCTAATGGCTGACAGGTTGTGTGCCCTGTTCATGACCTGGGGCATTGATTTCAGCTCACATTATTGACTGGCTGGGCTATGAGCTTAAGGAGCAGAATGCCTTGACTTATCACACCTGCTGGACACAGTTGCAGCAGTTAAAACATTTATCAGTTCCCATAGGCCATAGAAAAATCCCACAAGTACTGAAAAGGAAACCCTAAATCCTCCCTTGGCAGGATGCTGAGGGTTGTTACAATGCATTGTTTCCCACACTGAGCGTCTCACCTTTTGGAAGGAGTTAGGAGAAAGAGGCAAGTGGCTTCCAGTGTCTCTGTCTCAGGATTGCCAGATAACCCTGGTAATCAGGAGAGGGCCAGGCACGGCACAAGAAATGGGTCTGGGAGAAGTGAGCCTGAGAAAATTTCCAGTTGGGAGTTAAGGAAGCCAAAGTGCTGAAGTGGCCACTTGGGAAAATGCCTGGAAGGGATTTGGAAAACTCAGTAATGTGCACTGCAAAGCCTAATCTTTAAACAGTGCAGTGACCTGTAGGAACCACACTGTGCACCCAGAAGAAAATCCCAGGAGGCACCAAGTCAACCAAAAATCAGGAAAAAATTGCAGTGACAGACAGTTGTTTTCTTAGCATCACATGGAGCCAAAGAACGCCACAGACTGGAAAACAGTTTGTGCACTCACTTGAGTGAAGAGGAGTGCAGCTTCAGCATCTGTTCCAGTTCTGCAGGGGAAGGGACTGAACAGTTGTGTCCTATGTGCCACAGGGACTAGTTCACCTCAGAAGTGTGCTGTTGTGGAAGGTGCAATCCCTTCTCTTTTGCCTGAGTAATGTGCAGTCTGAGAACAACTAATCTCAGAGATATTTTGTGTATTTAGTTGGTAAATAAGTCTGGATGTCCTTGGCACACACAGAGTTTTGCAAACGCCAGATAGAACAAGGCATGGAGGGGCTGTTTTGGATGCAAATCAGCAGAATTTAAGCACCTTGGGGGTAAGGAAGCAGTTACTTAGAATTTTTGAAATTTCTAATAGTAATTTATTTTTGAAAGTACACATTTTAATTTGCAAGTAGGATCTAGGTTCTTTGGTGGATTTAGTCTTTTTGATCTGGAGGTATTTAAAAATGTATCAGTGAATCAGTGGGAGTTTTGGGCTTTGATGTCTTATGTTCCAGTTTCCATCTCTAAGTGTCTGAATACCTAAGTCTGGGCCACAATAAGTTCTTTGAACCATGCTGAAGTGTGAGGTTTTTCCACAGCCAGAAATGACCTTGCTTGAGCAGAGAGATTTTAGCGTGGAACATCAAAAAGTCCCTTTGGGTTGGGCATTCCTACACAGAAAATAAAATTGTAGAAGACACCCAGGAATTGTTAATTATATTCAACCCATTATGCACAGGAATCATGCAGAGAAAAATAATCTAGGTTTTACAGGTTTTTGTATTGCTATTCTTACACTTACCCCACATTTAGAGTAACTCCCACTGATTTCTGTGGGCATTAATGGATCATGAATGCTGGATTCAGTGGCAGACTGCTCTTTGCCTATGCCAATCCCCATGTTCTGCTTGCAAAGCTCTGGCACTGGCTGCTGCTGCTGCTGAAGCAGGGGCCAGAGAGTGGGGCAGCAGCAAGTGCGCCAGGACTAGCCCTTCCCAGCAGAAGTAGGCGTCACTGTCTCAGGTTTCCTCTGGGGATGACAGCAGCAGAAAGATGTTCTCCAGTCTCCATCCAGCAGGCCAGCCCTGCTCCATCCTTTCCCTCCAGCCCAGAGGGTGCAGCAGATCAAGAAGGGCCCAGATGCAGGGGAGCAGCAGGACTCTTGCATCCTGCAGGGCTGGAGGGTGGCTGTCTGAGGTGCTGGGATGGGGATGAGTGAGGAGTGTGCCTTCTGACTCTAGGGAAGAGTAGGGATCCTGAGACAAGAGGCATGGTGGAATTTGTGGGTGAGGAGGGGAGAAAAAAGTGACCATGAGGTCTTCCCGCCCTGCCAGGCTTCCAGAGCTCCCTGATACATTGCTTCCATCCAGTCAGAGCTCTTCAGGCTTCACTGACCCTTGCTTACTGATCATTCTCTTTCTCCAGGAAGCTGAAATCTCCACTGGCTCCTCCCAGTCCTGCTCACTCACCTCTGAGGTCACGAGTGATCCCTTTTCATCTACTCAGACCCATCCCTCCTCTCCCCACCTCCCCTGCTCCATCTCCACCACCACCCTACAGTCCTCATGCAGAGCCTCCCCAGTCCCTCCCACAGAACTGTATTGGCAAAGATGATTACTCCAGTATTTCAGTCTTAAAAACTTCACTGCTACCCTTCTTTTCCACTGCAGTCTCACAGAGAAGACACCCATAATAATGACATCCTGTAAAGTTTTTTATAAGACAAGTGTTTTTTCTGTGTCCTGCCTTTGATATTCTTCTATCCAATACCAGGCTTCTAAGTTAAAATGCAATATTTTACTCAGGGATCAGCATGAATAGGGTTAACTACAATCTTGTAATAGCCAGAAGTTCTTTGAAATTACTCACCCTATTTTGATAAAAGTCGTGATTAACAAAGGGCCCAAAGAAAAGAAATTTGGTTTCTAATTCCTAATTTTAGAAATTAATCTATTCAGTTTTTTAATACCTATCTTATTCTGGTAAAAGTTAACTTTCCTTTGATTAATTGTAGTTTTTGAGGCAGTGAAGAGGTTTGGTACATGTTCAGGTGGCATCTGATACCCAAGTCAAGATACAGCATTGCATGTGTAAATGACACTGACACAGAATAAATAACAAGTGAATAAGTCAGTGGGAATTGAAATAAGAAGAGAGAAAAATAGAAAATATACAGAAATAAAGGAGAAAGTAGAACTTTATTGCTGCTTTCCATTGTAGTAGCCTTGCTAGAAATGCGTAAATAGATTTCATTTACAAACTCTTAAATCCCCTACTACAGATTAGAAAGAGTAACAATGTAAAATTCATCTTATCTGTGACTGCCCTTTATCAACAGAGAGCAAACAGCCACAACTTCTAATAGAGCTTCTGCTGCTGGTTTGACACCTCCATGAGAGGCTCATTCTAGAGATTCAAATTGCACAATAAAAGTGTCACAGAAGCTTAAACATCTCTTAACATAAAGTGATTATTATATATTCTCATCTTATTGGTCTCCCAGCTATTCACATTCAGGCTTTGAAGTGTCTGCCTTTATTTCAGCCCCACCACTCCTTTCTTACTCCTCTGAAGTTGCATACAAGTTGCTCAGGAGATCAGCACCAGCATCTCTGTGACTGATATGTAAATCAAAAACAAGTGAGAAAATTGTAACAAGCCTTGAGGGAGACAGAGTGCTTCTTTATGGTACTTGCTTGATGCTCAAATTATTTCTGGTCTTCAAGCTATTTCTAAGGCTATCAATTAGGAAGGAATGAATAACTGAGGTTATTAGCATTGAAGTAATTCAGACTGCTATTCCAGCTCTCATTTAAACTGGTGGTTACTGAAACTTGTTAGTGGAAAAACAGAGCTCTCCTCCTCTCAGTCTGTTTCTATTGAATTATCAGACAACACTACTAGAGTGAGCTGAGTGTCATGTCAAAGAGGTGTCTTGTAAAAATTAAAGAGCTTGATGTGTAAAGAGCTCTAGATGTCGGCTGAATATCCCCTAAATGTGTCCTCAGACATGCTGAGCTTGGTTTGTGGGTGAGCACAAGCCAGAGCTCTGTTGCAGAGAGTGCCATACACCTTATTTGTGCTCACCTACAAAGGGTTCTCCCAGATGCTGAGATTAATTTACTCTGTTTGGCTAACAAAGTAGCCATGGCAAAAGTTTTGTTGGGGAAATAATGAAGTGGAAAAAAAAATCAATAATGATTACACTAATGAACAGTTATATAAAATCCATTCATTAAAAAGCAGGAAATGAAAGGGATTATCACTCTGAAAGAATTTTACACATGGGAAAGGTAATACAGTGGATAGTGGATATTAGATCACAAACAATGCTCTAGTTCAGAGGGAAATCAAAGAAATAAAATTTTCCTCCTAAAGATGTGCCTACAGCAGAATGAATATTAACTTGGGGCTTAATAAAAGATGTTTTACTAGTGCCTTTTCTTCCCTAAAAAACTGCCAAAAAAATAAGGGCTGACAGTTTTTCCACCCAGCCCTTAATGTGCAAAAATTCCAGATGTTCTGTACATATTGCCAAAAGTACAAGGGAAGGTCTAAGTGGGAGTCCAAGCCAGTGCTAAGCAGCAATGAAGAAAATAATAAAATATTTTATTTGAACAATTTAAAGTCAAGCTACAGTGTCAGGTTTATATTTATATATATAAATAAGTTTAATATAAGTTACTTAAAACCAGGAAAATACTTAATTAAAAGAACAAAAAAAGTGGAAGAAAGATAAAAATTGAAAATTCCTTGGTTCACAAGTGTCTGATATTTTTTCATCCCAATTTTTTTTCTTCTTCTCTAGAAAGAGCCAAACTAATGGAAACCTAACCCAGAACTGAAAAAAATAAAAAGGTAATTTGAATCTGCCATGAGTTCAGTGTCTGATTGAAATTCAAACAAAAAGAAATTAAAAAGCTTGATCTATTTAGAAGGATTATTTCCAACCACAGAACCTCTCTGTCAGGTACACATTCACCTCAATAGTAGCCAAGCACCATGTACATAACTTACTAATTTAATGCAACCACAGTACAAAAAATTGGAAACAGTTAAATGCATAAAGTTGAAATTGAATATTTTTTTGCCCATATTTTCCTGGGTTTGCAATGTAGTTACCCATTACTGCAGACCAACCTGACTTTCCTGTGGTCGCAGGTTCACCATTACTTCCATGCTTTCAGTCAGTAATTACAGCAAATCCCTATAAACTTTCAAATCATCATTATTACATTCATGAAAAGTATTTGAAAGCAAAAATATGTCAACAGCACCGTTGTGCTGAGATTACTTTTCTAAACCAGCTTTGAAGTTGGCTCCTGTCTGAAGCCCTGTGTCCAATTAAGTTAGATCATTAAAAAGCAAATTATCTTGACATTTTAATGTAATAGCCTAACTTTGCTTTGGCCAAACATGAAACACTGAACTTCCAGGGTATGAACTTCCCCCACCAGTGTATGTTTTGGGAACACTGGGCAGAAGAATGAAAGAAAGGGAAAGAAACTGTTGAATCAGTACCAGAGTAATAGCCTCTTACTGAATGAATCAATGCTTTCTTAGATGCAAGGAGGGAAGAAAAATCTTGCCCTAATCAATATTCTGGCATTTGTAAGCCTCTAAATTATTCATGGATTAATCTGAGTCTCCTTCTTATTCAGACAATAAACTTAACAATCCTGTCTTCAGAATGCTCATGCTTTGTGAATTCAGTTGTGCAAAACCCTAAGCCATATAAGAGAATACATTTAGTTTGACACAAGAAAACACTGCACTTGCAATTTTACTAAAATACTAGAGCTATTTGCATGCTAACTCCTCATAGCCTGGAAAACATTAATGTGTCTTTTCCTGTGGGTCCAATTAGAAATAACAGAGAAGAGAGAGTTGAGAGGGATCCAATGAGTAAGAAATTGTGCTTCAAAGAGAGTTTGAAGGAAGCAACATCTTTTGCCAAATGGAAAAAATGAAGATGGGCATTTGGCCAGGTGACATCTCAAGCCTGTGAGATTATCACAATATGAGTCTGGGAGGCTGTGGGTGCCCCAGGGGAATGAGCTAGGTCTCTCCATCCTGCTCATCTCACAAGATATTTGGCCAGTTGGATACCACCAAGGAAAAGAGGGAATCTTGTGTTCTTAGGGGAGACAGTGCAGCTTGCCCTTGCACAACATGCCTGTTTTTGTTTTTAACTTTGCAATCCACAGATTAGGAAGTATTTTAGAAACCCTGATCATTGGAAGAAGAATTGATGTATCAGGAAGGCTGAGAGAACAGAGAGTGGTTTTATATCAGCACTGTTGGCAGGAGAAGGAAAACAATAAGATTATAGAATAAAGGCTTGTGGTTTGTATTATACATCTGAGACCTGGAGACAAAGTAGAGGCTGTTATCCATACATTTGTGAGACCTCTCTTTCTAGACAGCTAGATCATGCTTTTTTTCTCTTGGGCTATTTGAGCTAGAGTTTTGAAACATGCTCCATCTGGGTTTTTTTTGTGGGGAGACATAAGAAGTATTCCATGTAGTAGGATCCAGATTAACTTTACAAATAATCAAATACTTTCTGAATTAATTTTAACTAATGAAAGGAAGAATATTTCTAGGGGTTTTCAGCTAGTATACATGTATGAGGAAAGAGGATATCTAAGAGATCAAAATTTTCAAAAACTCTAGCTTCCCCTGGAAGCATGGGTTTTCACCAAAGCAGCCTGAAAGCTATAAGCAATATGTTCTGTACTTTTAGAACAGATTTTTTAATTGAAATATAGTATAACAGGAATAAAATAGAAATAAGAGTATATATTAGGAAACAAGTGAAGAATAATATTTACCTATTTGTAGACCAACACAGGAAGGTTCTAGCATACCAGATGAAATGTTAAATGTCAATACTATAAAAATATAGACATACATTTAGTACAAGTGCTGAGGCCCCTCAAATCAAGGATATTGTATGAAATCCTGCTCTTACAATGCATGGGCAAGGGGAGTCAGGAAATCTTCCTAGGATGTGTTTCTTCAAAGAGGCAGTGAGACAGCGCAGTGTTCTGAGACAAGAGGCAGCAGGCTCTGTGCTTCCAGAGTGCTGCTCTGTGGGAAATGAAAAAACTGTGCTTTAAAATGAAGAAATAAATTAAAGACCAAGGAATTTTGTCCCCTTAGCCAAGCTGCCAAAAATATTTATTCATCTAAAAATCTCAAGAGCATAAAACAATTCTTACTACGTTAATGTTTATACTGGGAACTTTCCATTAGTAAATATATGACAGGGAATAACCATATCCATCCATCTGCTTACTGGCTGCCTCAGAAGCTGCTACATGTCAATTATTAATCCTCCTGGGGATAGAAAACCATTTTTCTTCTGGAGGCCTACTTTTGTGTTTATTTTTTTTTCTTTTTTCTCTGCTATTAAAAATAATCTTTTTTCCTACATATTTCTCACAGATATTGACTGATATACTTTCTTCTCAGTAATGTGTTCCCTTTTCACACATCTTTATCATTTCCTAATAGAATTATCAGGATGAATAAAACAAATCTTTTTCAACTTATTCAAGTTCTTTCGAGACTCTTTGCCTTTGTTGCAAAGATGGCTGTTCCACCAATAGTTGTTGAGACATTTAAACAGCTGTGCTGTTTCTATTTTTATTGATGAGGTAGTGATCTTTCTCATTTCTGGCATAGCAACAGACAGGAATGCAACAAAGCTATTTATAAAATAAAAATCAGAAGTGTCTAATTTAGATTTTAAAAAAAGAAGACAAAGCAGTGATAGGTGATCATGGTTACTGGTACTGTTACTTAAAAGCTAATCAAGCAAGTGATGTTTAACATCAAAGGGAAATTAACTTCAATGAAGAGGGGTTATATATTGATGCTAGCCACATTAGGAAATTGTTGATTTTAGCTGGAATCAAGAAAGGTCACTTTGTTGTTTTGTTGCCTCGTGATTATGCTTTTTACAGGATGGTTTCTGCCAGGATTGTCTTCATTAATAAAGCCACTGTCATGGCATGGGAGAGCAGGTACACAGCATCAAAGTAAATCTTTGCAATAAACACAGGTACTAATTAAACCTACTCATCAGAACCTTCTTTGAGGAAAAGCTAATTTAATTATGCCAATCACTGAATATGACTCATTATGAGCAACTAACCTTTGCAAAAAAGTGCAGAAACAGACAAAAGTATGAGCTTTGGAAAGTACAGTTACAAAACAATTTGCTTAAGTTATTTCAGAAGAAATGAGGAAAATATCAATAATAAGATTACAAATTTTCATTTCAGGTTAGCTGTTGAGTCATTTTCATAGGTTAGATAGATAGCATTATATGAAAGGCAGCCTGGATCAACCTTTGCCTATTCTGTGTGTCAGTGCATGACTCTTGGCGCAATTCCATTATCTACAAGTACTCAGATAGCCAAGTGGAGGAGAATCCTGCCATGCTGGGCAGTGCCAGGCAAAGGCACCTGCAGCTGGAGGCAGTGTCTGTCTCAGAGGCACCCTGCTCTCAATAGATCCTGGCTTGCTAACAACACAAAACTCAGACCCGAGGGGCCTGGGAGCATCCACGAGGAGTTCCTGTTCCCACCCTGCCCCAGCCTGGGGGATCCTGGCTGCAGCTGAGTCTCTGTTTTAGAACACGGAGAGGGAACATCCTTGCTGAATCCTAAGCACAGAGAAACTAATGAAGTGGCAAAGGTTGAAGTGTTAACTTTATGCTGTGGTTTAAAACTTCTTCATGTGTAACATACATCATTAAAGAAATGTATAAACGGCAGTCTGTTGCTGCTTTCTTATTTAAAGGCAATCAGCATATTTTATTTAAGTAGACAGAATAGATATCTTTTATAGACATATTTCTTTCAGTAGTATGTGGTATTTTTAATTCTATTATAGTGTACTTTTGTCCTTTCCAGATGCGAGATTTCTGCTAAAGAAAGGGGAAACTAGGCATATGTCTTGGCTTATCAAAAATCACAATTATTTCAAAGTTATTTGAATATTAACAAATTCTTGTTTTTAGGGAAAATAAAAATTTGAAGTACCAGAAAATGCCACAAAATAGATTATGCTATGTAACCATTGTGTTATATCATATTTCCAGTGGTTTAAATATTCTCACAGAACTTTTGCAACTGCTGGTCTGCATTTCTTTCAGGTTCAAAACCCACAGAACCTCTGAATAGAATCCAGGTAAAACCACAAGGCTTCACCTGCTTCCAGGTCAAAAACAAAGAAGGAGAATGCAAGTGCATGTCAGTTTCAAAGCACAATCACAAATCAGTTCCTTTGTTATCAGTTTCCATTGAAAGATTGGCAAAGGGTTGAAAATCTCTCCAGATACAATCTACATGTCGAGTCTCAATGGAAATCAAAGCCTTAGAGATTTTGCCAAGGTTTGGAGTGGCTGCATGCACATTGCTTTGGTGGCTGCTTGCATCTGACATCTTCCTGAATCAAAGGAACCCCTGCCTCTCACCCTCTCCCACTGCTCTCTCTGCTGTTTCTGCTTTTGCTCCTGCTTTTCTTTTCAATATTTCATTTCAGTGAGCAGGCACAGTAAAACAGGGATCCTAATGCTGATTAAAATTTTTCCCAAGTTATGAAGTTTTGGATCTATCTTTGTCCTTCCAAATGCTCTGATACATCAGCTAAGTGTTCGCTTAAAAGTAAATGCCCAGGAACACGTCATGCTCTGAGTGCTTGTGCTGAAAGCAGCTCATGCCTCGTGCACAGCACCTGCAGCTCCTCATCTCTCATGAGGAAAACCAAGATAACAGTGTTTGTGAACCTGTTCAAATACCTTTATGCCTTTATTACAATTTGTGTCTTTATTAAAAGATAATTCCGTTTTATGACTTAGAACTTCAAAGCTGTTTTACAGTTCTCAGTTTGAAAGATTTACCAAGCAGAAAACCTGAGGAAATAACTGGGAAAGTTTTATGCAGCCTGGTGGATAAGTGTCTGAAAAACTTGGAATTTTTTCACAATGAAAAGCTGTTTTTCTGTCTATAGCTTTTCAAGAGTCTGTCTGTCTGCCTGGTGGAGAGCTGTAGAATGGTGCTTTCATTTTCATTATATAACACTGAAAAAACCTTCTAGTCTAAAGTAAATTGATTTCCTGCTGTATCTATCTAAAAGTTATTCAGAGAGGTATTTGATAGGCACCTTTTGATGCTGTATGCCTCACATAACTCATCTTTGACTCTAGCATATTTCAATTCCATGTCTAGAAATCAAATAAGCAGAACACTGTCCTGTCCTGCTAGGAGTAGAGCTTTTATTCGCCATTGCAAACTCAAAAGAACAAATTTGCAAAATAAAAGCCATTGCGAAAAGTTTTATGTTGCATAACATGTTTTGTCTCCAGCTAGTGAAAATAAGTTGTTTATAAACAACTTAGGAGGAATGGTGTGATGCAGAAAAGCAAGGGCTGTGGATGTGAAGTGGAATTTAAATCCCTGCTTACCATTAACATCACAAGGGAAGTGTTCTCATTGTTCATTCCCAGGTCCATCCCTTATGATCTATCATCCCAGATAGGATATAAAATTGTGGAATGCTAAATTTGAGACAGAATTAGCTGTTTCCTAAAATATCCCTTGCTACACTGGCACTTGGATCCTGTATTGTGCTGCAGAATAGATCAAAGTGCTTCAGCATGCAGCAAGGTAAAGCAGGTCAGGAACTGTGGCTGGAGCATACAGGCATATCCAAGCTTCCACTTCTGAAAAGTTAAGGTGTACAGTAACATCTGACTTAGTCACCAATTGAGGAAGCTTTCTTTTTTTTCTCTCTTTTTTTTTTCTTTTTTTTTTTTTTTTTCTTTATTTTGTGGATTTTTTTAAGCCTGTGGAATAAATTTTGAGTTCATGTTTTGAGCCCTGGAAAATTATGCTTAATCTATATAGTTCTGAACACACATTGTTTAAACTTACAAACTTTGTCTTCATGTGAGCTAATGTC
Source organism: Melospiza georgiana (assembly GCF_028018845.1). Lineage (NCBI taxonomy): Eukaryota > Metazoa > Chordata > Aves > Passeriformes > Passerellidae > Melospiza > Melospiza georgiana. Next base: position 13,885,492 of record NC_080434.1, read on the forward strand.
ACTCCAGAAAATAGCATTTTTCTCCTCTGCTGCTTTCTATTATTTATGTCTTTAGACCAGCTTAACCTAGCTGTGGATAAATATTAGTTAATGACAGCAGATTTGTTATTATCACCCACTTGTAGGTACAATAGAAGCATGGAATAACCAGAAGAAAAATATCCCTTCTCTGTGACTCCCACCTGAAATCCTGTTTCTTGTACTGTCAATAGTAGCCTCTCCTTGAAGCTCCTGGACTACTGCTGCTCAGAGTGAGATATTCCAACAAATCATTTCCATTACTCATTTTTCCAAAGTAATCACCATGTTGTCAGGAACTGAAGCAGTCTAATTATTTATTGTGATAAATCAGCAGGATTGCACAATGTAAAAAAGGCAGGAGAAAGGGCCAGCATTAAATCACCCCCACCTGTGGAAGTGAGGTTCCTGTTTCTGTAGCTTATCTTTTGGAGAATCTCAGAGCAGAAATATCCCCCAACCTGCTTCTACCTTTCAGTAGAAAGACCATTCAGCATGAGTTTGTGTCTGCGGATCATGTATAAATTATTTCATATTTACTGTTTAATAGTGATCCTTCCCCAAGTAAATGAATGATGCAGCAATAAGGGAATAATATTTTTTTAAATTCACATCTATTCTTCTAGAAAATGTGAGGCCAGAAGTGTTCTTGCCCTCATAATATTTCTTCTAAGTCAACTCTTCTCAGAGTGACAGCTCTACAGTTCAGTTTCTGCTGCTGTGAATGCAGTTTATTTTATCTGTGGGAAGCTCTAGGCATTTACATGAGGAGGCACCTGACCAGACTTTCAATCCCCTGCAAGTAACTATTCAACATTAAATCAAGAGCCTGAGACTCCCCCAAAATTCTCAGACCTGGTGAGCTTTAACAGCATTTCTGTTCACCATCACAGGATGGCCATGCCATCTAAACATAAGTAATGAAAAGCAAAATTCTGTAGGAGGAACAGTCTCAGGAGCCTTACTTGCCTGATATTTTCATGTTGTGACTGCATAAAGCAGTGAGAAGAATAAAAGATCGGGAACCAAGGCAAGACACTTTGACCAGGCATGAAAAAAGCTCCTTCTCCAAACTTCTTTCTTCTGAAAGCAAGCTCCTGGACCACAGTGTTTCTTCCCTTCTCTGCAGCTGCCCTCAGCATGATGCGCCCTGTCACACTGTGGCTCTTCCCTGCCAGCAGGATTTCAAGGGGCATCACAGCCCAGAGGCCTGGATGTGCAGGTGGATGGTGAGTCACATTTTTACAGCACCTGTGGATATTTGGGCTCAACCACCACCTCTGCTTTTAACGCAAGGAGCGCTTCACAAAAGTTTCCAGCAGACAAAGTTCTCAGCAGAGAGCAGCCAGCCAGCACTGATACCTGGCCACAGCCCTGTGGCTGCCCAGGGCTGGCACCCTGGGACCAGCCCTGCAGGCCATGCTGGGCAGAGCTGGCCTGCCCCATTCCGCACAGAGCACCCCACGCCGTTCCTTCTGAGAGCAGGTGTTTGTGCGTGCTATGGAAAAACATTGCAAGAGAACACCTGAAAAGCTGCTTTTCTGTGCAATGCTGCTGTCTTTCAGCAGGACATTTTAGTCTTTCAAAACCTTCCCCCTTGGAGTGCCGGGGAGGAAGTTCAAGTACTGTTGTTTGAGGAGAAGGGCATGGGGGAGTGCAGAGCCCCAGTATGACACTCGCTCCTGCTCACAGTGGGCACGGTTCCCCTTTCTACATCAGGACTATCAAGTGAAAGGAAAGATGTTCAACTGGTACGAGACAGAAGGGCAGCACCCCATTTCTGTCCATCTGCAACTCTCCTCCATATTTCCCAACAGCAGAGGACAAGACTAGGCTGAAGAGCCCTCCAGATCCATCTAGTATAGAAATTAGATTGATTTTCCTTTGAGGGCAGAAACTCAGACTGTGTTTGCACATAGCCTCCAGTGAATTATTCTTTATTCATTCTGTCTTGAAAAGTTTGAAGTTCTCTGTAGTGGTTTCACTGAAAACTGACCTCTCCCATTTAGCCAATTTCTCTGACAAGCTCATTAAACTGATGCCAAAGCAGTAAAGCCTAGCATATGATCTTCATGCAACACTGTGGAGAAAGATGGGCACAGCCTTATTGGACAGGGTGACTACTAGAGAAATTCAAGTAATGAAAGCTATCAAATTAAATGTACTTCTGGCTTGGAAGGAAAAGATTTAGGAGTGAGGAAAAGTCAGGAGAGAGAAACATTACTAAATATAATTAAGCAGAAAAATAAAATATTGATGGCTGTGCCTGTACTGTTTGTTTACCTTACTGACCAAAAACCAAAGAATGCTAACAATGGAAGTAAATATAATAATGACTATAGTGATAACTGCCTCAGCTTCAAATATAAGGAGGAAAAAATTATAGCAATTTCAAACTGCTTAAGGGAGATCAGCACAAGTACAATTTCTTTTAAAATGTGTTACTGATGATGACAACAAGAGAGAAACCTAAATGAGTCCATTCACAGATCAATGCACAGAGCTGCAGGAATTCATGTTTATGGAGAGCAGCAAGGGCTGTTTCTTATTTACTGGTGTTTATTCTCAGATTTCCTAGCAGTGTTGCCTTCCTGCAGATAACAGAATATTTGGGGACTGGTGTCAGAGTGATGGTGATGCCCTGAATTCTGGGGTGAGCTGAGCGCTGGACCTTCTGGCTGCCTTCCCAGCTACAATGGCTTCACCAAAAGCATGGCCTGGGATGGGATGGGATGGGATGGGATGGGATGGGATGGGATGGGATGGGATGGGATGGGATGGGATGGGATGGGATGGTGGTTATCCCTCAGAGGATTCAGGTGGCTGTGTGCAGACTGCCATGGAAAGTGACATTAAAGTCTTCTTGTGAGTTGGCAGGGAGATTGGAATAGCTATTAGCTACGGGTCTTAGTGATACTGGTAGGTGCCCTAGAAAACACAGCATAATTTCAGAACCACATGTGTAGGTGGTGAATGAAAATTAGCTGGCAAAACTAAAGCTGCCTCACAGGTGACAAACAAAGAAGTGTGGAAGGATCCTATGCAAGATGGTGTCCCACAGCCAGAAATGAATGGGATCACAATATCAGAAGTGTTTTGTCATGGGCAAAAGCTAGTGCCTGCAAATAAAAATTCTTCCCCTTCTTTTTCATGTGTCACCCCACAGTGAGGGTCTACCTGGCAAATGCCAAGATGGGAGAAATGAATCAGGAACAATGTTGTTTGGCAATGGATCAAGAAATAAAAGGAAGCCTCTGACACCCGCAAAAATGCTTTGATTGACCGTATCTAATTATACACTCCTAGACAGGGAAATCCTTTTGAATTAGAAGTAACAATTTTAGATGATATAGTCTTGTGGGGATCATGGAAAACAACTGAAAAGGTTTTAAAAAATCTGTAGGATTTTAGTGCAAGGCGTTACAATGCTTCATTATACATTATATTCTGATGGATAAACAAATTCAAAGCTTGGGCACTGCAAGAACCAGAGGCTAAAATAATGTGACTGTACATCTCCAGTACAAAATACAGTGAGGACTGAAATTCTTCCATATGGCACTTCCAAAATATTAGCCCCAGGGAAAATGGAATGGTTTGCACGGATGGATTTTGTGGTGGGACTGTAACAGCTGTGTACCAAGGAAAGCTACAACATTGATTACTGAAGAAACACCTCTGTCTTCAGCATCATAAACCCTTTACTGAATTGGAAGGCAAGCAGAGCTTCAGCCTGACTCCTTCAACCTGACTGAGGGATCAGCTGGCATGGAGGATGGTAACCAACATCCCCGGAACTGAACACATGGAATAACAGCCTAACAGTAGTGCATGGCTAATTCAAAAGTTTAGTTCCCTGGTAAGAAGGGTGGGACACAACTCAGACCATTGTTTGGACGTTTATTCTTTTTTCCACATGCTTCATTAAATGGTCCTGGAGCAAGGCATGGAATGTTGGGAGAAATAGGTTAAATGTAGAGGACAGAAAAGAAAGTTTATGTAAGTCACTCCAGTGGCCTTGAAGCTGGGAATAACTCTTGATAAGCCTGTGTGAACAGCAGGCAAGGGATTCTCAGCACAGACCAAGTTTAACAGTGCCCATGTCTCGGCTTTTGTACTTCTGCCCAGGTGTTGCATCAGGGATTCTCTACTTAGCAAGGTAATTGAAATAAATTTACTCTTTGTGTTTTATCCATGAGTTTGTGCTTGTCCCAGATGCCTGCCTTGCCAATGCACACAACCCTTATCTTTTACGTTTTCAAGATGGCATGAAATTGTTTGCTTTGATTTTTCCGTGTCTACTCTCTGTCATCTCTTGGTGCAATCAAACCCACCTAATAACCAAGTTACATCATTCTAAGGCGGAGTAGAAAGCAAGCAATTAATGTTAAACCACTGTCTACAACATGAGGTCTTCCACATCTTTAATTTTAGTGGATTTATTTTTTTATTTAAAACATGCACTCTGACAAGTAAAACAATTTGCTCAATATCCTTTATAATGCATAAGATTTCCCAGCAATTTCTTTCCTGCCATGTTCCAACCCCTTGTAACGTGAGAAAATAGAAATATATTTGCAGATGCATGCTCAAAGTGGGCAGTGCACAGTTCAAACAAGGGATTCAGAAGAGGCACTGAAATATATGTGAAGACAGAACAGGTGCTTCACTATAAGTTCAACTCAGCATATGCCAACCATCCCCACTGCTGCTCTGCCAGTTGTGCTTTGCTGGAGTGAACACTGAAATCATTTGCTGTTTGGATCCCCCTGAAGTCAACCTGAATTCCTCCCCTGACTTTGTGAGACTCAGGTTTTTACCTCCTATATATGATGAAGTCACAGGATCATACAGCATGGTAGGGATTTCACCTGCCATGATTTCACCTACAATTCTACAGATTTCTCTGGCAATAAAAGAAAAGGCCTTCTGACAGTAAATTATGATATAGCATGAGGAAGAGTGACAGAGCACTCAGTATATTCAGATGGAAAGAATACTAATGGCTCAGAAAAATGAAAGGTCAAAAATCTTTATTCAAACAGGAACTGTCATTCCATTAGTTAGTCTTGAAATTTTATATTTGTTTAGCACATGCTTTTTATCTCATAGCTTTAATAAAGCATAATGTTGTATTAGTGCTCCTGCAGTGGCATATGCATGTGCCACTGTTGAAGTAATCTCAGCAAATAAATGCTCAAAGCAGCTTTCCAATACAATTTCATGACTTATTCATGAGTCATGCTGTTTGCAAATGAGACCACAAATACACACCAAAGGAACTTTCTTCTGAATCACTACCAGTGGTGCCTAATAACTTAGACACAAAGCTGCCTATAAACATATGTTTTACATCATAACTGCTTTTGTACCAAACTATTTCTAGGTGAGTCAAATAATGAGCAATAGCAAAATAGTTGCCCCAAGCTTTACATTTTGCTACTGTGTTTACATTGCTTTACATTTTTGCCCCTATGGATATATTGGCCATGTTTTTGGTCTAAAGATCTGTTTCTTTCTTCAGAGTCAGACTGTAACTGTGATGTCTGTGATGTTTTTATGGGAAAGATATTCTTCAAGTTTGCATCCTTCTTCCAAATTCCCATCTAAATTATTTACAGAATAAAGTTTGACCATGCTTGGGCTTCTTTAATGAATGAAACATATTTTTTTTACATTTATCTGTCAAATACAGAAGTATAAATGTAATGGAAAGCAATGCTAAAGATTTGCTGTCAACTGCTTCTGTATAAACCAAGGCAATTCTATTATGGTGACAACTGAGAATTTCTTCTTACAACAACTTTTTAGAAAGTCATCTTTCTTCAACTGTATGTCCATAACTGCAGTCTTTCAGGCAGCATCTGTGTTTCAACTGCATTAAAAGATAAGCTTCATAAAGAAAGAAAAGACTAGATAAGGATTATTCTTTTAAAGAACCTAGTAACTCCTTATATATGAAATGGCAAAACTCCTCCTTTGTATAAATCACTCCTTAGCTTCCAGTTCTAGGTTGTAAATAACAGTGAGTGTTGATGTTCCAAACCACCCCAGAAGGCAAGAGGAATGCAAGTTCTTGTTAAAAGATCCGTTGGGGTGGATTAGAGTGAAGTGACACTGAATGATCAGTGTTTATAAATGCATGTGTGTGTGTGTGTGTGTGTGTGTGTGTGTGTATTTTTATATCTAAATATATATAAATATAAATGGACTTTCTTTAGAACAGTTTTGTTGCAATGGAAAGCAGGTATGTAGCCATTTTGGTTATTATTACCTGTAGTAATACAGCAAAATAAAAGCATAAAAATAACACTTGAGAAAATGTAAAAAGAACAGAAAGAAAAAGAAAGAAAAGATAAGAGTAGAAAGTTTGTAACTTGAACTCCTTGGGCTCATTAGACCTGGAGACATGGAAGCCACGGAAGTTCAGTTGGGCTTTAGCAACATAAGGAGAGATAAGCATCTCGTGAGGATTCTTGGCCATCTTGGCATAGAGGCATGAAAAGACATAATTAAGAAAATTTGAGACACTAATTAATACATTTTTCAGAGATGGAAGGCCACACTTTGCTTAAATTCACCTCAGGACTAGCCATTGGCCCTCCAAGTGCCAAAAGAACAGCTTTATTCACCTTATTCTTTTGGAACAGTTAGAGTAAATGCTTTTCCTGTTATTTTTATTGTGCTTATTTACTTTGAGCAAATAATTGGAGATTCGTTCAGTCAGAGGCTTGAACATAACTCTCTGGTCAACAAACTCAACATTTTCCTTGCACATTTCAAATCTGATTAAGTGCATATCCAGTCACTAGCAGAAAGTAACCACTTCCAGCAGAAAATATTGTGATTATTGCCTCTTAGTACAACAGTTCCTGGTGGTTACGGAATTTTGCTCATTTCTAAGAAAACTACATCTAGCTCCTTATTTTAAATGAAACAAAATGAAGTTATAAACCATGATTTTTCACTTCCTGAGTCATATAACCACTGAGTCATAGTAAAAAACACAGTACCTGCATGTAGGCCTGGCCTCTGATACCTTTTGTGTGAATCTCAGCATAGCCTGAGAACATCTGTCTACCCTGACCACTAGAAGTGAGATAGATCTAAGGTGCTTGAACTAAGTAACTCAAACATACAGTTTTGATCTGTCTGCTTTTCAAAGCATACATCCTGTACCTGCTGCTGAAGGGAAACTCTCTGTTCTTGAAGTTAGTATGGAATGATCTCCCCAGCCCTCATCACCCAATAAATGTCATGATCAGGGACAAGCTGGAATAAAGGATAATGATGAAAATGTTGGTTTAAAGTCTATGGGAAAGGAATTTATTTGTGGATAATACAGCAGAAACAGATGTGAACCATCATAAACACACAACTTGAATTTTTTACATCTTATACTTGTTATTAAATGAAAACCAGTCTTTTAGGCCAAGGCATGGAAAAAATCTTAGTTTGAACAATTTTAGCATAATTGGGTTATTGTTTTTCAACATTCTCAAGCATTTTCAGTGTTTACTTTCTGCTGTTCCTATTTTACGTGGCTCTGTGTGTTCTTGTTCCCTCTTTAGCTGAGAGGTTGGTGCAATTTATTATGATGATTATTTATCCTTCCACCAAACAAAATCCATGCCTTATGTAAAACCTGCCACTCTAGGCTTATATACTGAGTGACTTGGGTTACAGAAGTGACTCATTTTAAAGTACTAGCATGTGATAAAGCCATCCCAAAAAGGAATACTTATTCATGTTTAGGAACAGGAAGGGAGGACACCTTCCCAGCATCACATGAATTTACTTAGATTGAAGGAACTCACTTCACCTCTGCCTCTGTGAAATATAATTTCCTCTGTCAACACTCTGACTGCTTTGGTGCTGCAGATCAGCACTGGATAAGCTTTATCTTGCACAAGAGCCTCCAACAGTAACAGCTCAGCAGCATGAATCCAGTTATACACAGAAATGTAGTGCAGTTGTAATAGAACATAAAAAAAGCAGTTTCTTGACAGGCATTTCAGTATATGTCAAGTTAGAGATCAAATATACATAAACTGTTTCTTTTGGTAAAGTCAGGGTTTTGCTGTCAGAAACTGTAACTCTGCTGAGTTGCTTGTTACAGTTTATGGGCTGATTTTTCTGCACAAATCCAGATGCATCTTTTAACAGAAATTTAATTAATTCAGCATGACAGAAACAAGGGGCAAATATTATTTTTTTGCAATTAAATCAACAGGAGAAAATATTCAGAATATAAATATTCATAATATAGATATTTTAAATGACATTTTAAATAACAGCCTTTTGGATTTTGATGTCATTACAGGGCTATCTTTAGAAATAGAGAGCAAGGTGGTGCTGCACAGAGCTGCCCTGGCAACACAGCACATGGCTGATTCCTGTCAGCAGCTGAACACCTTTCAGTGCATGAAGTGGGATTGCTAGTCAGGGAAATGGAGACTAAACAGGAATGTGATTGAAAGGGACACAAAATATGAGATTTTTTTTCTCATTCTACTGTTTCTAAATGAGTAATAAAAAGCGTATATAGCAAAAATCTAAAGCAGGAAAATGAGAGAGAACAATTACCTATTTTATTCCTAAGCTTTTTCTTCCTTGGTAAAGCATTTGTTGCACAATGCCTGCAACACGACCTTCTGGGGTATCAGTTCAATATACTCAAGGAAGAATTATATTATGACTGATGGTATAAAACACTTCTGCAAGGAAATACATTCCAAATAAACAGCTGGTCCTGTGCAGTGGAGAGGCTCATGTTTTCATGGGTTTGCATAAAATCTGTTTTTCTCCTTATTATTGTGCAAATATCTATGATTTTGTCAATCTATGACTGGTTCAAATATCAAATAGGAACTACAGTGGCTCTTAAGGGCATGTCTTGTCTTTCACACCCAAATTAGACTGATGGAACTGCAGTCATTACTTGCAAGATGAATTGTTTTTCTGTCAATCAGAAACATCTCTTAGGTTCATTTGAATAGAAAATTCTATTAAAATAGATCAGTGAAAATAAGACATTTTAAAAACAATTTACAGTCATGGTTGAAAAATAATGAAAATACTGAAACTCATGACAGAAGTTATCTATTGAAGGCTATGCAAGAAAAGTCACACAAATTGGCATCAATCAATCACCCCATTTTTCCTTTTCCTCCACAATTAAAACACATTCAGTTTAAACTTTTCCCTCCTTCAGAGTGTATGAAGTAAGATGAGGTAAAGATCAAAATTGATCTTTACCTCATCTTACTTCATACACTCTGAAGGAGGGAAAATATCCCAAAACTCTCCATGATGAAAAAATGTTTTTGTAACTCTGGGATTTACATCACCAAAGAAGGAGTAGAGGTGTGTCTGCTAATGTTGCATGGAGCTAACCATGATAATGGCCTACAGGAACTTACAGATCAAGAGGAAAGACACCAATCTTTAGCCCTAATGCCAGAGTTTGAGTGCAGGGTGACTGAAAGGTGCAAGAATCTTGTTCATGTACTCATAAGCAGCTGGTGGTGAGGGGCAGGCTTGGCTCAATACATGGGCTACATTTAAATTTATTCTGAAGTACCTGTGCTAGCTTTTGGAGGTAAATGTAATTTTAATTTGAAAGATGCCTCACATAATTTGTAACTTGGCTCTTTCCTGTACACTAAGTCAAAGAAGATCTTTTTAGAAACAGGAAATACATAGTAGATGGTGGCTCCATGAGCAGTTACATTATTATTGAATAATTTTATTAAGGGTCAGGAACATTAGCCCTTGCAAAAAGTAAGGATTGGTCACATCTAATTCATCACCTCAAAAGCAATCAAGGAAATTATGTTAGCAATTAAAAATTAAAGCTGTCTACAGATAAAATTAAAAGCTAAAATTAATGAGTGGGAACTGTACCCTCAGGTGACTTTTTTCAATATTCTCTCCCTGCAGTAAGTAAGACTTCACTAATGGTCCTCACCAGAGAATAAAGGCTGTGAAACACACTGTTTTCCAGGTCTATTATGTAGATAAGCTATCATTTGCTTTTGTTACCCACATCTAATTTTAATAACCCCAGCTAGGTTGAAAGGCATCACAGCCACTGACAGAGGATAATGCATGTGAATAAGCACACACATTTACTGTCTCTGGCATGGCCATTGATTTGCTGGCTGATCATGGGCAGAGGGGCCTTATCTTCCTCTGTATGGATTTTTTCAGCTGTCTTGTGAATAATAAAATAGTTGGGAGCTATGAATGAAATATTACTCTATGCATTTTATTACCTACTATAGGCAGCAGGTCTGTCAAACACTACAGGGCATTTAAATGCAAGAGAAGTTGTTGTTTTGCTGGCTCCTCTAAATGAAGAAGGGATCACGGCAGTAGCTGCATATGGGCTTGGGATTTTCTCCCAAGCCTGCTCCAACAGATGTCCAGTACCACTTCTTCAGCTCCCTGGTGTAGCCCCCTGTGTTCTGGATGCAGAATAATACATCCTCAGTTGTCTGCCAAGCATGGTGTGTTTCCTCTCATAGCTGATTCTTCAGGGCTTTCACAAGACTACTGGGTACCTGGTTTCTAGCACAATGAAATTATTTCCCATCACATACAACTCAGAGTAAAAGAGCATAACTTTCTTTGCAGTGAAATTCAGTGAAACTCTGAGTCAGAGTCACCTCAAACCTCAAGCCAGCATGATTCATTTCAGTGCTTGTGTTTATCTGCTGAAATCCAGGAGTAGTTTAATATATAGGTCCAAATTTCTGTAGCTGCAACCCCACTGTCTCTGCCCTCAAGCTGAGTTTTAAGTTTAGTTTACAGATAGCCAGTTCTGGGGTACACATGAGTCAAGCATAGTCACAGCTTGAGACCTCCAGAAATTCAGTTCCAAACACCTTCTTCTATGCAAACAACATCAAACAGTGACTGAACAAGGGGTATCTGTAGTATGAGGCACAGAGAACATTGCCAGTCTCAGAGGGAGAGGATGTCAGCTGGAGATGTGGATGTGATGAAGGGAAATATGCAAATGTACTAGAGATTTTAGGTCCATGTGGAAGAAGACTCTCACGGCTAGCTGTATCTCCAGGCTGCAGTGTCACTTGCAGCTGCTCTGGAAAGCATCAGTTCAGCAACCTAATTAGTTTTTCCCTGATGTATGATAAGGGAACAGCAGACAAATTTTGCCTTGCTTTTTTTTTTTCCAGGGCAGAAAGCTGTGCATCCTGCTGCCCATTGCTTTTGAAAAAAAAAAAAAAAAAGCCAAAAAAAACCCAAACAATTGGGGGATGAGGTTGGTTTAATGCACTGAGCTGATGGGGGAAGCTTTCAGAAAGCAGTAGGTACATGTGGCAACTGTGTTGGACTGGTGTGCAGGCAAGGAGCCACAGCTGTGTTAATCACTGCAAGTGTTTATGGGGGCAGGAGGCAGTGCTCCTGCTTTAACCAAAGCTCCAATTCTCAAGGAATTTCCAATCCTGTGTGAGACTGGACCAGTTACTTCATTGATTTTGATCAAGAGATTATTAAAAAAACTATAAGACAGACCAAGTAACATGCTGGCTTTAATGCTGGCTTTCTGATGTTGTGAGGGGAGCCCCTGCTGCCTCTTCTCATTATTGAGGAGGACAGAACATCCTGTCTTGGTGGATGATGTCCAAGCCCTCTTGGCTTGCCAAAACACCCACAGCAGACAATTCCCAGCAGACTGGGCTGCCAGGGTGCTGGGGCACAGGCATTGAACAGAGCCTGCAGGGATGCAAATGGAGAAGAAGGCAAATGCAGGAGGTCTGGATGTCATTTTAGTTGTAGGAGATATACCAAACACAGATATCTGGGAGTGATGTGCTCCTGAATCCACTGTGAATAGCTCGTGATTAAACTTTCTCAGCAATCTCACAGCATCATGGTTCTTCTGTAATTTATGCAGAGCCTGTAAAGAACTCGAGGCTTAATCAGAGCTGTGCAGTGCCCCTTCTCCCTTGATTGACACTGGAGTCAGAGCAACAACTCTTCTGTCTCCAGCAAAATTGAGCTTTCATTTTTGAGTGAAAAAAAGAGAGAACTCTCATTCTCCTCTCTGAAGTCCATTCCAGGAGTATAGAAGGAATAAAATATTCTGTTCATGATTCTGCTAGCTTTCTTTTAGGGCAGACTAAGTGTCACCTCTCAGGTAGCTGGGGGCAATCAGTAGCACCCAGAACACAGAGGGATCAGAGCCTTGTTCTGGATTTTTGGTGTATCTTCATAGAAACTAGCTTTGCATCCTTAAAATCTTTTTTTCTTTTATTTTCCAATCTTTGCTTTGCCAGAAAAATGGCAGTTAAACTATAAAGATGTTCAGATTTTGGAGTTATTGTATGGTGAAATGAAATGTCAATCCGTATATAGTTTCAAAACACTACGTGTAAGGTTAAAAACAATTACATGAACTCAGATAGATTTGAAAACTAACACAACACTATGAAAAGGAGTGAGAAATTCTGAGGAGTTTAGCATCAAAATCTAGTTGATGGCCAGAAAGTGTAATACTTGTAAATATTAAATTAGAATGGTACTTTTTCCACTTCTGTGGGATTTTTCTGATATCAAAGTTAAATGAGTGGCTAAGCTGAAGTACCCAGAGATATCTGAGATTCCCTTGAGTTCCTAAGACATCTGCTAGGAGCTGGCAGGTATGACACAAAGATAGGGGAGACCTGTGCCCTTCTGCAGTGGCAGCTGTACAGCAGGTAGGATACCCCAGGAATTTAAAGTGGCATTGGATGCCTACTGGGGAAGCTAGGTCCTTTTCTTTAAATTCTGCATTTTTCCATCAATTCATTTCCCATTAGCTGTGAGTCAGAGGTGTTAGAAAGGAGAGTAATTAGCTGAGAGTTATTGTTTGTCCTTCAGAAGTGGGAGATAACTCAAGCTCAGGTTCATTGTCTGTGGAAGTCTGACAGACACCTAATTTAATTCAGCCTTTGAAAAGTGACACCAAATGTTATCAACAAAGATGAAGTGTTACATAGTTGGCTATGCTAAAGCTGTGAAATCTTGTTACTGGGTGTATGCACTGGGTGTGCATATTACACATAGGATGACCGAGGTAAACTACTACAGCTTTTTGAGGAGAGAGGGCAAATAAATTCAATTTCTCACTGGACTGGACTGTTTGTGGGCTAGATCTCAAGGCTTATTTGCCACAGGGGATTTTGACAAGACTGAGAGGTTAGGCTGTATCAACAGAACTGCTTAAATGAACTTGATGTAAAAGTTATATAAATGGTTATTTAGCCAAGTAAAATGTAGTTGGGGTAACTCACAGTTAACAATATTTGCAAAGTAAACAAAGGGACGTATGGAACAACATGCTTGAGGGGTTGATTCTTTGGTTTTACTTTCCTTGGACTTGTGTTCTTTGGCAGTTATTCATTAGAAAATAATAGCCATCGGTTTAATACTTTTTGCTTGTTAGTATTCTTTCGACTGTATGGATATTAATTTTATGCTTCATTTTTTGCGGAGTTTCTTCTGTCCCAGTTGTACAAAGTCACAGTAATAGTTTTCAGGTAGGTGTCCAGATATGCAAAATTAATAGCTGCAATTTCCCCTGGTTCAATACCCTTATTATATTTCCTATTTAAAAGAAGCTTCAATTTGGTAGAACAGAACACTAATTTAAAAACTGGTTAATGTTCAAATATAGGAGAGGGCTCTTCTAACTAATTTAAGCTTGCAATCTATTTAGTTCACTGATATTTTCTAGTCATGATACAAGCACAGAATCAGAATGGTTTGAGTTGGAAGGAACCTTAGAGGTCATATGGTTGTGATTTGTCTCTTCCTGACATGGGAAGGGATGCCACTCACTACATCAGGTTGCTCAAAGCCCCATCTATCCAGGCCTGGAACACTTCCAGGGATGGAGTATCCACAGCTTCTCTGGACAACCTGTTCCAGTTCTCAACAATCTCACAGTAAGAAATTTCTTCCCATTTCCTAACCTAAACCTGCCCTCTTTCAGTACAAAGCCATTCCCCCTTGTCCTGTCACTTGTAAAATGCCCTCCTACCACTCTCTTATAGGCCCCCTTTAGGTTTTGGAAGGCTTCTATAATTTCTGTGTGCTGCCTTCTCCTCTCCAGCCTGAACAACCCCAGCTTTCTGAGTCTGTCTGCATAGAAGACAGCTCTTTGCTCCAGCTCTCTGGCCATATTTGTGGCCCTCCTTTGGACTTGATCCAACAGGTCCAAGCTCTTATGCTGGGGGCCCCAGAGCTGGATGCAGTATTCCAGGTGTGGTCTCCTGAGAGAAGAGAGGAAGAATCACTTTTCTTGGCTGCCTGGTCACACTTCTGATACAGGACATGATTGGCTTTCTGGTCTACAAGAGCCCTTTGCCAGGTCTTGTAAAGCTTCTCCTCCACCAAGAGCCCAATTCTTACTCCTTAGGGCTATTTTCACACTCTGACCACCTTGGAATTTCCCTTAACCAGGTACAGGACTTTATACCTGGCCTTGTTGCGCTTCACAGGGCTCACATGGGGCCACCTCCCAAGCCTGTCCAGGTCCCTCTGGATGGCATGCCTTTCATTCAGCATGCCAGCTGTGCCACACAGCTGGGTGTTGTCAGCAGGCTTGCTGAGGCTGCACTTGATCCCTCTGTCCATGTCACCAACAAGGATGCTGAGCTGCCCTGGTGCCAAGCTCTGAGAAATGCCACCCCTCACCCATCTCCACTTGGGCACTGAGCTGTTGACCACAACTCTCTGAGTGTGACCACCCAGCCAATTCCTTATCCACCACGGGGTCCAACCATCAAATCCAATAATATGTCTCATATTATTTATACAACTATTAGATTGTTGAATAAGATTCTGACCCGGAGGCTGTGACAGTCAGTAAAGTCTCTGGCATTGCTTCAGAAGGCAGTAAAACACATTGTGATTTACTCAGCACCTAACAGGGCTAACACAGGTTACCTAATCTATTGGATATGACAGATTTTGGCAGTGATGATGTAGGAATGTATCTGTTCTCCTTTCACTTCTGAGCTGACTCCATCATGTATCAGAGTTTAAAACTGACCACATAAAATGAGCTTCAGCAACTGTTTTTCAAAGGTATAAAGACATTCCATAATAATCCTAAAGACCACTTGAATTAAGAAGATTAAAAGATAAATTCCTAGGTATTATCAGTTTTCTTGTGACAGACCTGCAATAATGAAATATAGTGACTCTAGCTAAGAAAAACTTCTCTAGGACTCTTCAATTCTTCCAGGTTTCTCAATCTTTTTTCAAACAGTGCTACAACAATCTCCCAATTCTGAATCTGTACATTTACTAAATTTTTTATTTTGAAAGAGAACCAGTTTCATTGCATTACTCTTTTGAGCTGTTTATCAAAATCCAAGCCAGAGCAAACCGTCCACTATAGCAATTTCACTTATTCTTGCAAACTCACAGTCTCCTGCTACAATTTTAAATGAAGCGTGAGGAGTGCTGGGGTATCGTGTCACTTTCACTGAAACAGCTGCTAGCAGAACAGGTTGTAGCTCTTTGAATCATTTTATCTGCAGCACTAATAGCATTAGCTACAGCCAAACAGGTCACAAGTCAGCACCTTCTGTGATTTCTCTAGAGCCACTAGATGGTAATGATAGTCACGACAAGTGAGTTACCAAAGTGAGCTAGTATCTTCGAAGCCATCTCAATGCTATCGGGGATAAGGACAATTTTTTAAGCTTCATAAGTTACAATTCAAGTTTTCCAAGTACAAAATGGACTAAGTCTTCCTTACTGACAGTAGAACCTGACAGTGTGTTCTACAAAACAGCAGATGACTTCCAGCCTAAGCGATAGAAGAATTAAGTTTTAGGGATATTCAGATCTTATACAAAAAGTCTGACACTCTCCTGGAGTTATAGATAACAAAATTGCTACTACAGACAATTTTGAAAATAGCATTATTTAAAGCACTAACTGTATTCTCCATGACAGTCACATGAAACACAGACTAGGCACAATAAGAAAAATTAATGGCAGAGCTCATGAATAATATCGGTCACCACATACATAACTCAAACATTTTCAAAATAGTTCCTTCTCTCATATAATTGATTTTGGACACATGTTTAACAGCCATCATTTTTCAATACATGCCAGTATTTAACATTTTTATTTCCCAAGTATTTTAAATATCTGTGCTGGTATGGTCCCTCAGAGAACATTTTATGAACAAATGGAGTAAAAATAATGCTAAATAATGCTAACAAATTGTCTGCTGTCTCTGAAGACTAGCTCCTCTGATTTCATTGTGCATGTTTTCTACAGTGCTCCTCTGGACCCTGACTTTTCATGTAATATTAAGTGAGTTGCCACTTCTTTTATGGGCAGAAATTCAAGCAAGGATACAAGAGAGAATAAAATGGGGGGGTTTGGATGTTTGAACTAATACCAGCTAGCTAGTAATTTGTTTCCATATCTTCCATCAGCCTTTTTTTGAAGGGACCTTTAGTGACACCAAGCTAAGGCTCAGGTCTCTTTCTACTGAAACATTTGCCTGTAACATGGATTAAGCTCAGGTTGCTTTTGTTTCGTTTAACTCCAAACATGAGTGGGCAAGGCCAGCTTCTCTATAAACCAGTTAGGACCTGAACTTTAAAACTTTAAGCTTTTAATGTTCTTTTTAACTGTTATTTTGTCTCATTGATATTGGAAGAGGAGGCAATGAATCCTATCTTTTAAATAGTTAATGTGCAGTAATGGAACAAAGTTTCCAGAGTTCATTCGCAGCTAATGGCAGAGAAAGCACAAGGAGAGAAAAATTTGTCTATTAAGATGTAATACTGAGAGAATAAATTATCATTATAGATTATGATATTAAAATAATATATTGTTATCAAACATCCTATCCAAGTTAAGTAGCTCATGACTTTACTCCTGCTGAAACTGTATCCATTGTAATCACAGCAGAAGAGCAGTTATCTGCAATTTGTCAGAGTGAAACAGTTTCACCAGGAAGCAAGTGTAGGAGGAATTTCAGGATGAAGAAACTGCTGATGTATGCCACTGCTATATTTTGCCACAGGCTATATCTTACATAAAGGATTGGGAATACGATTTCTGGGTTCGGGTGCTTGCTTTCAACTCTCCATTGACCCAAAGACCACCATACCTTCCTGTCCTATTTTTAGACTAAACAATTCAGCCAAGGAGACAGCTACAGTGAATGCTGAGAGTTTTCCTGTTGTAGAATCCTGGAATGGTTTGAGTTGTATGGTACCTTAACGATCATCTGCTTTCAATCCCCCTGCCATGGGCAGGAACACCTTCCATGAGATCCGAATACCTTCCAGGTTGCTCAGGACCTCATCCAACCTGGCCTTAAACACTCCTAGGGATGGGGCATTCACAACTTCTCTAAGCAGCCTGTTCCAGAGTCTCACCACTCTGACAGCAAAAAAAATTCTTCCTAATATCTAATCTTGATCTACCTTCTTTCAGTTTAAAGCCATCCCCTCTTGTCCTATTCCTACATGGCCTTGTAAAACTCCCTCTCCAGCTTTTTTGTAGGGTCCCTTCATGTGCCTCCTTCCTTGAATCACTTTATTCAAACACCTTCAGCTCAAACAAAAAGATTCTGCCAGGACCATATATACAGTTTAAATCCCCATGATAATTATTTATTACCAAACATGAACAAAAGACAATTGAGATTTCATGAGCTACTATGCTAAGCATTAGAATGTTCACCACCTCCAAGAGGAGTTCCAGGGGTTTTCTGCTGCTCAGGCAGGTGTCAGTCAGGACAATGGCCAGGTTCCACTTCTTCTGGAAGCTAATCCTTGTCAATGCTGAGCTGCCATCCTCAACCACCTCTGTTTTGTCCCCTTCAGCATTTCATGCCTCTCTAACCTACTGTTTTTCTCCCTTGAAATCTTGAGTTACTTAATATAGCCTCCATACCAACCTTACCTGTTTGAAATGTAACCTTTCTTATGGCTCTGCAGAGAGTTTCACAGCTTCCTTCTGTCTGAAGAATATCCTTAGATGTCCAAGCTGAGGTTACACAGCTGGGCTCCACTCTAGTGAGGGCCAGAAATCCTGAGATCATTAGGGTGAGTACTGTGAAGGATCTTGCTCAGAGTAGGTTACACCCTACAGCCCAGACACAATCAGACCTTTATCTTAATTTTTAGAAGGGTCAGAATTTCATCTGTGGAACAGAGAATTGCACCACCAGATCTTTGTTCTCTCTCCTGACCAAGGGACCTTAACAGCAATAATAATTACTGGTAATGAAAGACAAAACAAACATGTTTGCCTCTGAAAGAACAGAGTGTATATTTCTAATCCTGAATGGTGATACATTCTGAGAAATTTTGACTGCAAGTAATTTTTTTTTAATATCCAAATTCAATTTTAATATCCAATATCTTCAGGATGCTTTGTTCAGTTGCACATTTAAATAACCTCTGTTTCTTTCATATATTCATATATTCTGCTGTAGCTAGTGAAAACTGTTTTCTGAAAAGATTAGAAAAACAGTTATTGTAATCTCTATGCCTCAGTTCATGGAACAAAAGAAAGAACATGCAAATTTGGGATAAGGGATGGACCTAAAAGAAATTATGACATTAGACTTTTCTGTGGTATTTAGCAGTAATGCACTATTCATCAGTTCTCAGACTAGATCTGTTTCTGCACTTTTAAAATATGGAGTAATTTACCGAATAGATTATGTATGAAGACATCTGGAAAACTGACATCTTTCTGATGATTTAGGAAAAACGCAGCCTCTGTCTCCATAGGTTCTTCTCCAGAAAACTTAATCAGAAATGCAAGTCACTGCATTTCCTGGAAAAATACATGGCATGTTTCTATATATCTAAACACAGAGTGAAAGCAACATGCTGGCGATCTAGCACAGGTTAGGTCTATTGTGCAGGCAGAGCTAATACAAGCAGAAAATCATTTATCTGCAAGATTCTTCTCCCTGATACCTCATAGCCTGTTCCTCTGTGTTCCCTTTCCTGCCCACCTAAAGCTCTGAATTTGTGAGAGTTATCCAAGCACACAAGCCAAGCCACTACAAGATTTACAACTTTTATTACTATCTTTCAATTCTTGTGTTTATATGCAAGTACATTTTTTGACAGAACGTGAACCTGCAATACACTTGGCTGTAGAAGGGAGGAATAGGGGCTCTCATCATTTTTGTAAACCTTTTAAAAAATTAAAATATCAGAACTTATATCAGAACTTTCTTGTAACATAAAGTATGAGAGAGGGACATTTTATGCTGTACAGCATGCAGTTCAAACATTTCATCAGTAACGTCCCTCTCTTTCAGTGTTCGGTCATGAAACATATTTCAACATGAATTTCTTATTTGCAAGCTTTTGTTGATCTACTCTCTGCAACCCATGCAACAAGGGCCAAGGTAGGGAGAAAGTTTTTTCCTCTTTCTTTTCTAAACTGCAGAGAATGTTACTGACTGGTTCTGTAAAAATCTGTTGGAGACACTACATTGTTCTGTGTTCCCTAAAATAGATTACTTTTTTTTCACAAACCCATTCTCAAGGAAATACTCCCTTCCAGTGTTCAATAAAAACATGAAATTATTATTTTCTTCTTTCCTTGTGAATTTTTTTACCTAACCTACTTTCTGCCAGGAATCCTGTCTACCCTACTCTATCATCCTGAAAACACAACACAATGACACACATATCCCCTCAAACAAAGATCTGAGGATGAACCTTGCCATCTGTATTTGTCAGGAATATTAAAGCTCACAGAAAGTTCTCTCTAATTCTGTGTAACAGCAACAAAGCTTTTTTCATTAGCCTTACCAAGAACTGGGTTATTGTCTTTTCCAGAACTAAAAAACTAAACACTTTCTAAGTGTTTTGTCACAAATGATCACTTTCAACATCCCAAATAGATGAAGTAATAGCTGAGGTAAGAGCAAGTGAAGCCTTGAGAAGAAATGAAGGTAACTACCCCATAAACTCCCTCACACATGTTTGAGAATACTTCAGATTTGATAATGTTTCTGTCTCCTGTCGAGTGCTCAAGTCTTTGTACTCTAAGGGGAAAAAAAGAAGCATTTTACTTAATGGCTGTGATATGATGCTGAGCATCACTGAGCTAAGTAATCTAAGATGCATGAGTTAATAAGGACATGTCATTGTGTTTCTGTACCTTCTGGGGAGTCTTCACAATTATTTTCAATAGAAAAGAGGTATGCCCATGCCAGAAACAACTGTATAGTTTCTTTCCATCCAGAAAAAACAGGGCAAAGCTGCATAGAGAACTACAGAGCCCTCAATTTGTAAAGAGATCACCTGGAGTTTGTATCTAGTGGTGGATACAAGAAAATTGTTCACAAATTAGAGAGTGACCAGAGAGTAGGATTGAGGGAGGGTTCTTTTCATTTGGAAACAATGGAGAAAGTGGAGCAGTGTCCCTAGTTGCTTGGGGCAGCATAACAAAGAAAATTGATGTAAACTCTCCTGAAAATGGATTCTAATATGAGCACATGACAGAATGACTGACAGTGCCCATAAGTTGCAATTTGGGAGGAGGAGATTGGACGTTAGGAGCATTTCATTGGAGGACTGGAACAGGCTGTCAATGTGGTTTGAAAAATCTGTTCCTAGAAATCATCAGACAAGGCTAGGAGAAACCACACCTGACCTTACCTAGACTGGGACCAGTCCTGACTGACATTGGAGGCTTGATGCCAGAAGTCCCTTTCAACAACATTTCTATGAGAACAAATATATATAAGAAAAGGAGTATGTGCCTGGTATGCTCCCAAGTTTTGTAAATAGTATTTGACATAATTCATGATGTCTTTCACAAGCCTTTGTAGAAATTCTGCTTCAGGCACAGGATGGTGTCCACTCCGGTCAAGGTGAGGAAGCACACCAAGATCAGAAGACTGGAATACTTTCAGCTTTTCCTCTAGGGATCCTGCTTTAAAAGACCATTCCATTTAAACAGATATCCATCCCAGATGGTATTATATATTATAAGTAAACAGCTTGGCTTTTTAGTGAAGAAAAGAAGGGAGCTTTGAAAGGTTTCTGCTCTGTGAGCGTGAGGAGTGACCTCTAAGGAGCAGATCTCAGTATAACTAGGTCTTTCCCTTTCTGGTTGATGGTTTTTCTGCAGTAAGAGAAATCTACAGTCGTTAGCAAGACTGTCATCACTGCTTGCAAAGATCATTGCTCTGTTCGCTGAACTCTGCTTTTTTAATTCACCAAGGTTGCTTTCATTATAAGGAAGAAATTGGCAACTAATGAGTTATTTGTAACATTACTCTTTCCAAGTGCTAAGAGGTTGTGAGATGTGTTTTAAATCAGGTTCCCTGAGCTGTAAATTATTTTCTGTCTCACTGAAAGCCCCACCTTCAACACAGTCAAAACCTAAGCAGAAAGTGTCAAAGAACATGATAATGATTTATTTCCAGCATATCAAGGCTTGACAAGTACTAAAAACTTACTAAAATAAGATGACTGTGGTAAGAACCACCTAACAATACCACATGATCCATTTACAAGTAGAATCTTAAGAGCAGAGGAAAAAAGGAGAAAATTGCAAATGAAAATATTGGACAGATGGATGTATATGAAAATCTCATTTCAGACATTCTTAGTCATAACAAAACCATGAAATGCAGTGCTTGAGTAGAAAAGGGTTGTCAGAGAAAGTATTTTCCCATTTGGAGCAAAATTATTTTTGAGGAGAGAAGCAATTTATTCATAGCACTGACAGCACTATAAAATAAAATAAGACTCTAAAATATATTTTCATAATGACGTAGATAACTTCAGAAGTTTACCCAAAAAGTAGAAGACCATGACAATTTCCGACAAATGAATTTTCCTCCTCTGCCTAGATAGTAATGACATCTGTTTTTGTCATCTTCAGTTCACTCTTCCAGCTTGGTAACAGATTAAAAAACATGCTTTCTCTCACTTCTTATCCCTAGTGACACACTCTACCTCCTGACTGATTTTGTTGTTTTTGGCACCCATCCACCTTCTATTATTTAGCAATTATCAGTCTATATGTAGCATACCAGAGCTTCTCCTCTTAAGAAGTCCTGGACCACCTCTTCTTTTCAAGCACCTTTTTCTTTCTACTTGCTGCCTCAGTAGCTGTGGTGTTTTCTCACTCCAGAGCTCATGACCTTTCCAGCTGCCTTCCCCTCTGCTGAATCTGATCTGGCACTCACTCTGGCACCTCCTGCAGCTCCTGGCCAAACTTCACAGCCAATTATCTTCCCCTACTCTCTTTCTCACTCTCAGTGCCTCTGACATCTCAGCTGCTCTGTCCACTCCTTATTGCTCCTTGATGCACTTTTAGTCCCTATGGTTCTTTTCCATCAACCAACAGGAATTTTTGTTGCAGCCACTGGGCTTTGCATGTTCTTTGAAACAATGACTTTTATTAAACTCCTACTTTTCTTTTTTTTTTTTTGGTCATAATTTTTATTTGTTTTTAATTGGGTAATCTGGATTTGAAAAGCTTGTCACAGTAACAACAGGAGTAATTTTGCAACAGAAACATTTTGCATCGGCCACCAATTTTATCTCTTGTAATTTACCTTCTGCCTCAGAAAAACGCTCAGCCCACTTTCATCCCACTTTCATTGTTTGCTCTTTAATATTGTCTGCATCATGAGTAGCATCTCTCAGGTTATTCATTTCTCTAGCTGCATCCTGGCCATAATCAGAAGCTATGTTCTTATCTGAACTTGATGCAGATAAGGACAGAAAGTCATTCTTCTTCTTAGGAACTCCTTTGTTTTCTGTTCTCCAGGGTATAGATAGGTGCAGCAGCTTGTACAGACATCCCCACCCATACAGTGGGAGACTAGTGACAAGGAAATGCTGCTGTAGGTGTAATTTGCAGAGTCACAAATCCTTCTGTCCACAAGCTGGTGTTTCTTGGAATGTGCAGTTGCTGTAAATCAGGTATCTGTCTAGTGTCCCTCAGTGAGTGATTCAGGACTGTATGGTCCAGCTGGCAGCCACCAGGCTGAATCCTGGACGCAGGCTAGTTCTGGCTGCAGCAACTATGTGGAAGGGATGGCAGGTGTGCTGCACCAGGGATACCCTTGATGGCAGTAGCAAAGAGTCATTTTTGGGTTTGCAGCCATATGGACAGTTCTTTGTGGAAACCTTGTTGCTCCAGCTGAAGCAGAATGTTAAAGGAGTAACCTTCTGCAGCTGTGAACCAAGATATAGAAAAACTTTATGTGGCTTCTTGAAGCCAGGATCAGATTTAAACTGGCTCAGATCCTGATAAGGATTAAAGTAGTCTCCAGGATGGCCCAGATAATTCAGCACTTGTTCTTCTTCTTGCCACTTCCATGGAGAATGAGATAGGGAGAGAATTTGGGGGTTTTTTTTGCCCTAGAGACAGAAGAGGTTATCTTGCCTGCAACATGGAATTTGCAGTTTCAGTTCAAGGCATGTGGTTCACTCTGTACCACATCCCCTCATTGTCCCAGCTGGTGTCTTCAGGAAGTGATGCAAAGCCCTTGCCATGGCAGACGGGAGGAGGCTCCCCAGGCTGCCTTTGAAATAAAAGTTCAATGAAGAGTAATGAAGACAAATATTATTCCATTTTGTTCTGAATTTTTGTGGGTTTTTTATGGTGTGCTTGCTGTTTAGTGGTTTTATGAGCAGTCCTCAAAGATTTGTAATACTCTTTTTTTCCAGTGTGGGTGGATCTATTTCCACGTTGTTTTGAATGTTGCTTTTTAGTCACATGCTGTTCAGCTGTGCATGGAGTTTAAGCTCTGTGCAAATCCTTCAGATATACCAGAACAACTTGTTTGTTTAAAGTGAAATCCCTGAGAATGCTGCAAGGCGGAAATCTCTCTGGAATGAGGTATTTGTTTTGGATTTCTTGTGGTGCTGGGGAAAACACCCCCAGCTCTTGTTAGCAAACAGAAAATATGGAATGAACAGCCTGGGACTTTTATCTTTCAAACCCTAGCATCTCATGCTGATTGTAATGACACCTTGGACTCCAGACAAAGGGTAGAGTTGAGAAACAAGGGTGAATGAAAGACAGAAGAGGAAAATCAACACTTGTTGACACTCCTTGTCATTCAACATCAACTTTGTATTTCTATAAAGCAGATAGTATCCTAGGGGTACACAGAAGCTTCCAGCACCTTTTACCTGGCCTTGGTCTTGTGGGCCAGTTTGAGGGCAAATTCAGGTAATGTGACTGGGAAATAGCAGTTTCAGAACCAGGAGATGCTAGGCACAGAGACCACATATATGAAATCTTCAGTCATTGGTGAAAGGTGCTGAGATAAAATTTAATGCAGAAGAAGTTTTTTTTGTGGCCTTTAGTACAGTCAGGATTTAATTTTATCTGAAATGGTCATCTGTGCATTAGAGGAATAGTACTAAAAAAACCTACACACAGACACTGAGCTTGCTGCTTGTTGTTAGGATGGTGGTATAGACCTTAAAGAATAGAAGGGATACAAATCCATCCACAACAAAATTACCTCCTATAGTTGCTCTTCTCCATCAATTCATCCCTTGCCATGTAACACTCATTGACATGCATATGAAGGAAATCCTTAGTGGGTAGTGCTGACTACAAAGGGTTAGAGCAGGCTGGAACAAGGAGAGGGAGGAGTGATGCAAGGTACATCATACCAGAGCAACAGTGATGATGATTGCCAGGTTGTCTGTCAATAACCAGCTCACCTTTCTCTTGGTGGGCATCCTGAAGTATCCAGGACCTGGCACACATCTCCCAGGTTTCTCATGGTGAGCCTGTGACTATTCGGCTTTTCCTTTACGGTGCCTTCAAAGGTAAGAATACGTGTTTAAAACAAATAAAAGTTCAGCTTTATAACACTTTCTATAAGAATATTCCCAATAACATTCTCTTCCCTGACAATTTCTTGTCTGTCAGGCTGCTTTTTAGCTTCTTTAATGCCAGAGATTAAAAACTCTGCATAGTATGTTTAATCAATATAATATCCTTGAATCTTACTGGGTTTTTTCTGTGTGAACATCCATGTGCCTTTCATGTGTTTTTTGAAGAGTACATTATTTTATTTTTCCAAGTAGTCAAAAGTACTGTAGCCTTAAGTATTCTCATTCCAAAGTCACAGAAGTAGAGGAACTGATCTATAAAGCAATGTCTGCCTTTTTCCCTCTTGGCTCTTGCTATTTGCTGTTACTGGCAGGTTTTCCAAATCAATTTTGAAAAGAAGATAAGACATGACCTATTAAAAGATAATATTAAATATCCCTCACTTTAGTTTCCATAGTCTTTCAGGGAGACGAAAAAAAGGATAGCTAGAGTCCCTTGCAGACAGACATGTCTTCCTTTTCCTGGGATTTCTGAAGAAGAGACAATAAAGCCTTAATTTTGCACCTCTCTTAATAGACCTGAAATTTTACAGTGGCATTGACTGCAAAGAGAGAAAGTGAGAAAGCAAATTGTTGTACTTCAGCAGTTGTCTCATTTCTGGATCTTCTCCATGAGGAACTTAGGCCGTGTTGGTAAGAGGTTACGAGATCTTAATATTGGTACCTCAAAGATAATATGAGCTATAAAAGCTTAAATTAGACAGGATCAAATTATCTAGGATCATATCAATAGCTCAATAGATCAATAGAGTAGATTAAATTTTGTAAACGAGGAGACATTACTTTGGGAGTACTGGAATGGGCTAGATACCTCTGAGAGCTACTTCTGAGTGATTTGAGGGACATCCAACAGTTCTTAAAAAGTTAACAGAAAGAAATACATCCCTCTGAGTTGCTAACGTGGGTCAACCATGACAAAGACTAACAAAATTCTGGAATATGCAAGAGAATATGTTTTCAGTAAGGAGAGGCTATTAATGAAATTGCAGAAAACTCTAATGAAACCTCATTGAAAATACAGATATAAGTAATTTAAAAACATAATTTGGTCTGGAGAAACTTCAAAGAAAAATAAGTATGGAGAGGTGGGAAATTCTAAGTCTTGTTTATTAGATGATAGAATTGCCTTTTGGTCACCACAGTAGGGGAAATAAATATAAAACTGCAGAATAATGCATCAGGATCTTTTAAGAAAAAAAATATACATACAACAGCAATACAGAGATTGTCTTTGGTCACCTGGGAGACACCTGGAGCCTAAGATTCTCAGTGAACTTGATTGAACAAAAAAAACCTTAACCAACCAACCAAAACAACAGACTTGTTTTTCCATAGTCTCATAGTTTTAAATCGCCATATGCTGAAATACAATGAAAAGCTGCTGGAGGAGGGAATCAGTACTTGACCCAGGTTAAACAGAAGTTAATCAACAGCTTGCATAGTTAGGCACATTATCATGATCTAGCATGGGTCATAGCTAGGTTATTTTCTTACACTTAGTCTGAATTTCTTAGGTTTATCTGGCAGACATTTTCATCAGTCATACTCTTAAACAAAATAATGTCATTTTTAAAATCAATGTACTATATCTGAACTTCTCCCTGCACTTAGTTTCCTTGGTTCAGTGATTTTAATGAATTTTTCTAATGAAGAAAAATTATAGAACAAAGCTGGCAGAAATAAGGTCAATAAATACATTACACCAGCCATGAGTGCCTGCATTTTTGTACCAACCTTGTTACGAACAAGGGTTAACACACTAAGCTCAGTACAGCATGAGTTCACTGAAATTTAAATTAATCTTTGGAAGCTGACACTTCATGGCTGCTAATGTTGGCAATAATGTACTTTACATTAGTTTGCTACTGCTAGAGATCTTCATTCACATAAAGAGAAACAAAATGATCCTTCCTTCCTTCCTTCCTTCCTTCCTTCCTTCCTTCCTTCCTTCCTTCCTTCCTTCCTTCCTTCCTTCCTTCCTTCCTTCCTTCCTTCCTTCCTTCCTTCCTTCCTTCCTTCCTTCCTTCCTTCCTTCCTTCCTTCCTTCCTTCCTTCCTTCCTTCCTTCCTTCCTTCCTTCCTTCCTTCCTTCCTTCCTTCCTTCCTTCCTTCCTTCCTTCCTTCCTTCCTTCCTTCCTTCCTTCCTTCCCTCTTTTCCTATAAGCCCACTTACTTGACAGTGTAAAACTGTGGACCAGTGGAAAAAATGTTGGCTGGGAAATAGGAGCCATATGGAGCATTGCACAGAAAATTGGACAATCCATTTTTAATCCACTCTTAACACAGAAGCCAGAATGAACTGTATGTATACACAGAGGACTGAGAGACCATGCAGCCAGTATTTAGAATCTCTGGGGTGATACTGAAATGCCTGAATTCTCAGCATCTGAATACTGGATCTCAACAAAGCACTTAAGCTTTAATCCTTTTCTTAAAATAATTTAGGCACCTAAATAAAAGCCAGGACTACAGTTAGGGTGTTGTATTGAATCTGGGACATGGTGTACTTCCTTCCTTTATCCTCAGTATTGCTGAGGGTGACAAGGTACAAGGCTCTCACTGAGATCTTTTCCAGTTCCATCAAATGCTGGAAGAAACATTGAAAGCTACTGTAGAAACATTTCCCATTAGTCTCTGTTTGAGGATAAAACTGGGGAAGGACAGACAGGGAAGGATGAAAGACAAAAATAACAATCACAGGGTTGGTGCTTTTGCAAGCTGAATATGAGGGATGTATGAAAGGATGCTTGCAATGCCTGTAATCAGACTAAATACAAAATGTCACAGGAAAAGCCATCTGCTATTCTACAGATAAAAAGAGTTTCTTCTTTTATTCAGGTGTGTGTAATGGCAGTAATAATAATAATAATAATTTGACACACATTATGGCAAGGACCACTTCCATACGTGGAAAATAATGTGTCCCCATTATTTTCACACCATATCTGCTGCCAAAGAAAGAATTTAGAATCCTTATCCTGCAGTTCCATCTCCTGCTGACCCCAGACAGAAGACAGGAAATCTGTGCTTCCCTTGTTTCCCCCTTCCTGGCTGGGGTTCCTTCACCTGGCTGTGAGCACCCCCTTGTCAACCCTTCTGATGGAGACAGAGAGGAACTGCCCTTCTGGGATCCAGGGCCAAGATTCATTTCTTGTCTCTTTGGAAGGCCCTGGGTAATCACAACTCCTCCATGAAACCTTCAATATTTGTTTTTCTTTTAAATTTGCAGGGACCCAGCCCCAAGTTTGTAACTTTTTCTTTCAGGATCTCACAGTTTGCAGAGATTATAACTTCTGTTCTGCTAATCACATGGATATTTGTCATACTGATGTGGCAGACAAGTGTGTGTTCTTTATGCCCCAATCAGGTAAAGTTTTATCTTAGATTTATGAAAAAGTCGCAGAGTAAAAATACATCCTAAATCTATTCCTCAGCTTTATCTTGGCCCACCATATGGCAGCATACTTTTAGACTGGTTAATCAGAATTCCTCAAGCATTCTAACCTGTCTAATACCAAAATCATTAATCTTGTGTCTGTAAGATATTCTGCAGATCTGTTATCACCAGGCACACATTAGCTATATGACTGCCTGAACTTAGTAAGCCACAACAGTGCATGAATTTTGTTTCCAAGATTTTTTCCAGACATATATTCATCTCATCTGATCTATGTTTCCTGCTGAGATTTCCCAATGCTAGGTATTTTGTTGAAAATAACTGTAATATATCTACTTTTTTGGTAGGAAAATTACAATTATTAATATTAAAATGTGAAACTATGCTAAAGACTGAGATCAACTATACACTTTGAAAAGCAAAATGAGGTTTTATCATTATGTCAAGAAAACACATGTATTTATAACCTACTTAACTGGAAATAAATTACTAGACTCTTAAATTATGGATTAATTTGCATATATCTTCCCTGTGACAAATGGGTATATGCATAGCTACATACATTTTCATATTTCTATACAAAGCATGCATGCACATGAGGGTGCTGGTGTGTAAGGGTGGTAGACTCTGCACACATTATCTAACACTTTAAGCTGAACACAAGCAACCTTCTACCTTAAAATGTCTTAAAATTTGCATTCTCTAAGCATCGCATCCATCTATCAACCAGTCCGCAAGTACTCCACTTTCCCACAGAGCCTTGAACAGCCTCCAAGTGTCAGGTTTGGAAGTGGCATTTGCGTCTCACTGCTGAGCTGTGGAGGCTGCACTTCTCGTGGCACGGGGCAGCCTGGGCACGGAGAGCAGCTCCTGTGAGAGGAGGGGGAACAGCTCACACGGGCTCACTGCTGCCCCTGCTAAGGGGCTCTTCCCCTCCATTGATTTCAGGCTGACTCCTAAGCCAAGCAGCTGAAAGGAGTAGTTTTGTAACACTGCCTTAGCTAAAATCCAGCCAGAAACAGGATAAAAAAATCAAAAGTTTCCGAGATCAGCCTAATAAGCTGTGTAATTTATCTTCCTGCTGGCACAAAGCCTATTACAATGCTGATGGGTAGCCCAGGTCATCAGTGTCATCATCCCTCACATGCCAGGCAGAGGTGAGGCTGAGGAATTGTGTTTCCTGTACAGAGGCTGGCAGGACGCTTGATTGAGTACCACTCCCAAGGAAAAGAGTAAGGTGTCCTTTACACCTCCCCTGACCCAAGACACGCTGTAAGTGCACATCTCCAGACACTTTATAAAATATTTTGCCCCTTTATCACAAATAGCTTATAAATACACTTCTAGGGAATTTCAGTCATCATGAATTCTCTAGGAGTCAATAGAGTCAGTTCCTCTGGCAGTCTTCAGTTTTAAATGGTATTATGCAAAAAGGGAAGGTTGGAAAACAAATATAATTTTGTATAATTGAGCACACAAAACCACATTTACACATTTAAGTATATTCCTTTATATATTCAAACATTCTCAATGCATTTCCTTTAGGACTGTCATTTGTTCTGCAGCCAGCTTGCTAAATTAAACCCAGGTTACAAAGAGAAAGGCAATTATCTCTATCAAAGGGAATTAAATTTAAAAAGGACTGAATCAGACGCTTGGATTAATGTGGAAATGCAAAAAGTGTTTATAATCTTTGTTCAAAAAAGGACGAAATAAAAAAGAGCAGTGTTGCTATCAATCCTTCAAAATATATCTGTAAAAATTGAAAAGTGAATCTTTGGATTGATGTGTTCTAAAACAGTTTGTCTCACATAGTTGCCATCTATCAGTTGCCAAGCACTTTTGCAATTTAACCATCTATTGATCCTGATGAAATAGTTACCTGGAAAAAGGATGTCCTTTCACAAAAATTCTGCAATAAACTTCAGTGAAATGATTGTATAGAGCTTTGCTGACATGAATATTGCAGAAACCAATTCAATTTTTAAATGCCAAGTAATTACAATAGTTCCATTTCAAAAAGAACTATAGAAAAATTTTGCTAAATGCAATTTCTTGCATTTTACATTACATCAAAAAATCAGGAGGTAAATCATCATGGTGAATCAACCATGAATATAAAATGCAATACATGTATTAGTGTATGATTAATTACATGCCAATATAATATAACAAATGTATGGTTAATTGCATTGCTTACTGCAACACTTACATTCCTACAATAAATGTAAGATTCTAGTTATTTTAATACTTAAATCATTTTCAGAAACCCTGACACAAGAGACAAATTTTTATTTTGATTATATTGCAATCAACCTAATGGTACTTCCTTTACACATCATTAAGCAATAATTTATGGTACAGTGCAAACTAACCAGATTAATCCTAAGAATATCAAAACCATTTACCTATTTTGAACATATTGCATATTCCTTTGGCCTGAAGGCAGTGAAGTGAATTTCTAGCTGATGTCTTAAACAAAATTTTTAATCTGATTTTGCTTTTAACCTCCCTATTTATTCCCCGTACACATCCTGTTCAATGCAGAAGGGCAGAATGGTTGGAATTGGAAGGGACCTCCAGAGATCATCTGGTCCCACTTGCCTTTTTTTTCTGAGCCCTTTTAGCAGCCACCATACAGTTTTAATCATATCTGTAGCACACTTCTAGCACCTATCAATAATTTAGCTATTTCTTATAAACTATTTAGAGGTCAAGTTCTAGTACAAGGTGTAGCCAAAAGTACAGCCTTTTCCTGCCTGAAAACACAGAACATGGGCCCAGAGGTAGGTACAGGGCAGCTGGGTCTTGGGCTCATGCCAAGGACAGGTGAAAGACCTTTCAAATATCCCAACATGCAGAAACACTCAGCATCTGGATTTCCAAAGGATGAGAGCCTGGCAACGGAGCACAATCACGGTATGATCTAACCAGCCTGCAGTGCAACATTAATATTTTACTGGGGAATTTAACTGAATATTATGCTTAATTGACTTTATGGAAACACACTAGAGTGGTGCTTCATGTGCACAGCTAAAATAAAGGTAGTTCCTAGATTCCTAGACTGCCTAGTTTGTGCATCTGATGCATTAGTTTGGCTAAAATGTTGGCTGATTTTTCCAGAATGAGCTGTAGAAATACCAGAAATGTATTATCTCATTTAATTTCATTTTTCATCACTAAAGAGTCCATCTGTTTCACAAGCTAATTTTAAATCTCCTGCACCTGGTAAGGGAGCAAAGCTATTTGATTGTGGATGTCTCTGGGTTACACATTTCGTGCTTTCTGTGTCCCATGGCGTCCCCCAGGGACAGTGCAATGGAACACTGCTTCCCTAAAGGAAGCTCTGCAGCTGGATATTAAAACCTTATTCTGATGGAATAATAGCTCCTATTTGTTCAAAATATAATTTTTTGTTTGTTATGATTATTAAGGAAGTGTACTTCAGTGGTTTACTCACCATTTTAATAGGCAAGAATTCAATTTTTTAGCAAGAAAGGAAGTCTGAAATTTGTTCAAAATTGAGCATACATTGGTACATAGAATAAAATAAAGCTCCACCATCCTCCACTTCTATTCCTGTTTAATAATTATTTCACAGAGGGAATGCTGGAGTAGGATTAACTTCCAATAATTATCAGCCAGTGAGAAAATTCACAGATAGGCTGTGGCTCAGAGCATAGACTCAGCATGTAAATACATCCAATGTGAATATTACTGGGTGAAGTGGTGGAGAAAGCTAAGGGTTGGAACAAACCTAATACATTTCTTCAATATACAAAAAAATGTAAAACCTCCCTTCCTTTCACAACATAACTGCTTTTAGCACAGGAGCTCTTCAGAAAGACCTGAAGGATTTGAGAAACATGGAATAACTCTGACATTTTTTTTCTCAACTGCATGTCAGTGTTGAGGTTGTGATTTTTTATATTTAGTTGAGCAAGAGTCTTGCATGGAACACAGTAACAGAAGAGGCAATTTTAGTCATAGAGTTGAAAGAAACAGCTGCTATTTGAAATTATGTCTTTTTGCTTTTCTTCATGTTTTAAATGTTAAGTAAAATAATCTGTCCATTGCAGCCACAGCAAAGGGATTATTTAGACTAATGTCAGCAATCAGTTGTTAATTCCCATTGCACCTTCAGTTCCTCTTGCTTTAATTTCACTCACCACTGCTTGGGGGGAAGAACTGGTTTCTTAATAAACTACCTGTGAATCTTTTCTACATCTACTAAGAAAATACTACTGAAGCTGCTCTGCTTTGCAGAAAATATTTAAATATTCTCAAAATAAGAATTTAGACCCAAGCCTTAATATGTTAATCATTGGACCAAAGTGTCATTCTAATGCTCTCCTGACAAACAAAGATTCATAAACTTAAAAGAATTGGTACATCTTTGGCAAAAGAAAGTGAAGCCCACCTTTGAGCACCCATAGTTCAATGGTTAGGCACTGCCTTGAGAGCCAAGAAACTGCACCAGATGCAGTCCTTGCTCCAGATGCAGACGGTTCTGGGCCCCAGTAATCAGGCACATAATTGGCGCAGCTCTACAAGCCTATGGCACAAGCTCTCCAAGGTCAAAATGTTAGATGCCACTGATTTAGCAAACAGGGTGTTTAATTTTTTTACTTAAAACCATAGCATTAGTGACACCTCTTAGAAATGTGAGCCTTTTTGTGTATTTTTATGCATGATATATTTTTCAATGTGTTTTCTGTTTAAAACAGACGTCACTTGCCATGTGATTTCTGGGTCTGTTACTGGTGTAGTTTTTGACCTTGAGTTAGTACTTCAGTTTTTCCAGCCAGCAGAAAAGATATGATACTATTTTTCACATTCATCCATTTCTGAAAGCTAAGGTACACCTGGACCCTGAAGATGTTGTTCATCTTTGTAAATTTACAAACCCTTAGGGTTTTCATGAACACTGTAGTTTCCAAAAGATATTTTGAGTAAATGAAGTACAACATCAGCTTCAATAAACACAGAATAGATACCAAAAAAATCTTCAGAGAGAAAATTTTATATATCCATTCTCTAATCGGCATGATTTTAATTACAACAAAATAGAATAGACCAAGCACCATGCCATACAAATTTGTCTTGAACAAAATAGAAAAAAACACTTCAGGGGAAACGTTCATTTATATTGTTTCCATTGTACCTGCTTCCTCAGGTACCTCCTACATAATCCAACTTGCTATTTTTGCAATTAAGTCAAGTTCTTTAACACAGTAGCTTTCTTTCTTCTCTCCTCCTGTCAGTCAAACCATATTAAAAAATCTTCCACCCTAAGCCAGATAGCTTGCTGTAAAGTGTTCACTTTTCTCTTGAAGAATAGATGTGATGTGAAACCCACTGCTTGGTACACTCTGTCATCCAGTCACCTGTGTGGCATAATCCCCACCCTGCTATGCGAGAAAGGCATCGTGTATTCAGCTGTCTGTCACTTCTTTATGGTCGTTAAACCTTTGATGGAGTCACTGAGCCAAAATAGAATGTGAAAAATAGATGATCCTTTCAAAGCTTTATGAAAGGGTACCAATACATGCATTTAATGAAAAGTATAGTGTTTAAGTATGAAAGGAAGAACAGGTATCACAGAAGGGGCATGCTGGTTTTGCTTTCCATAAGAATAACAGCCTGCATTTTTGGTTATATGTTAATGAGGATAAGTTCTCTGCAGCTTAACAGCAAATTTCTTGTAAACTTTATGTGAATAAGTGAACTTGAAACAACTAAACATTGTCTTTCTACTAATTAATTTAAGCATTATAGTGTAAGACAGACAATTTTGCCCTTCTTAACAGGAGGAGGAAGAGAGCAAAATTCTATCTTGGCTTTCTTTGTTAAACTATGCACATTGTCTATTGATGCTATACTATTGAGACATGTTCCACTACTATCTATTGATTACATACAGAATTTTTCACATGCCTTTTGTATAATTGAGATGTACAATTGAGGCCCTTGAGATGTACAATTGAGGCCCTTAGATCTACGTCTAAAGTTATTGCATACATTAAAAAATAGAAAAATACAAAGCCAGTGTCATAACAAAGAATGTCTTTCACTATATAAGAAGCACAGCATGATCTTTTCATGAAAGCTCTTTTTAATGGGACCTAGAGAACTTTGATTTCCCAAGTGCTGAAGAAAAATCCCCAGAACATGTAATTTCTTAAACACTCAGTTAACTTTTGCGTTAACTAAGAAAACAGATATTGTGTGCTCCTGAGTTTGAGTTTCCAGATGCATGTTTTACATTCATTCAGCCATCTTTCCCTGCAGCCTCGAGGACTAGAACATTTCTTTCCTTATAATGAAATCTGAGACTCATTAATTCCATGCCTGCAGAGTTTGTCACAAATGTAGATGGATTGTGAGGTTGCCAACAAAATCTTGAGAACTGGCCATAGTGGCACAGCCCAGTGTACTCAGAGTAGACCAATGGGCCAGCTCTGGGCCTCCTACACCTCCACATGCAGACCCAGCAAAACCTTCTCTCCAGCTGATTATCTCACTTGGGTTTTATTTTGGTATCACCCCTCCGGTCAGCTCATTAATCGATGCTTGCTAACTAGAGAGTGAGTTTGCAGTAGGAAGTGGGGCATTGAGACACACAACAGCAAGAACAGTAAAAATGCTTGGCATGGATGTGTCAATCTGTGGATTCTTGAAATAAGAAGTGAGTAGGTCATGTTCTCCTGGTACTCGCCAAAGGTCAGTATTTTCAGAAGCTGTAACTGTAAGACACTAGAAAATGGAGATATTGCACTTCGACTATCTGCAATTACCTTCGGGATTCAGAGAAGATGATATCATGAAAAGAAGCATCCTTTATCCTTCCTCCATAAAAAGCTATCCTAAGGAGATATCCTATCCATGTTTTTAACTTAAATATCTTTTTACCACAAAAAAGATTACACATTAATGAGCGTCCACCAAAGTACAAATACCACTTGTGAGACAAGTATAGAGATTTTAAAGATAACAGCTACTTTCAACTTGATAGTAGAGTTGAAGCTGACATGGAGAGCCCATGAACATGAGCATGGTTAAACCTAGGAATGACCTTTGACTGAGTGTCTTGAAAATTGAGACCAAATTTCTGCAATTTAAAGCAATAAATAGGGATGATTGGAGATCTGCTTCAAAAACACACTTGTGATCTAACCCTAAAGAGCTGGAGAAACTCTGTTTCTCTCCTTTTCATAAGGTGCTCGGCAGTTTTTATCCATAATGATTAGAGGAGGTGTGCACAGTCTTAGAGAAGGAAATCAAGTGGATGCATTTATTGCTTGCCCTACTGTCTACATTCAAGCAAGTAATAACAAAAGAAAAAGCTTTGAAGGTGGATGACAGATTCTCTAATATATATTTTCATGCAGTCAGCATCATTACAGTATATGTTTCATTTCCTCATTTTTTGACATACAGGTTTTATTAGGAGATGTGAGAATTTTTCATCCAAAAAGGTGTGAACACATGCATGAGCAAATTCATAATACAACTGGAGTGTCCTTTCACACCACTATATTATGTTTGTTTGGTCATGCATGTAATGACTTTGTTGGAAACTGTGTACAATTTGGTGGTTAGACAGACACATCTAAAGAAGGAAGAAAAAAAGGAAATAAAGGTATTGAGCTAGAAGAGAAAGGCCCCGGAGTTATATTCTGGAGATGTGAGGAAGCAGACCGTGTAACATGGGAAAATGAGAATGTGGAGGGTGGGGCTGTTTGGCGATTTCATTCATGACAGCTACACTAGGTAGACAGCAGTCTCTGTTCAACAAGTCGATTTGCTTGCCATTAGAAGTATAAACAAGTAGATCTGCTGCCATTAAAAGTATATAACAGAAACATTTTGTGCTACCTTCTTTTTTCCATTTCTCCAAACACAGTACAGTAAATATCATGTGGAAACATAGGCAGCTAACACTTTCTCAAAACTTTCTCTCTTTAGTGGCAATTAGTTAATTTCTTTAATTGAAGGAATCATCCTTGATTTACCTAAAGTTAAATGAAATATTCAGCCATTAAGAGCACTTCCTTCCTCCAGCAATGGCTTTCTTCTCATGGAGAACTCTTTGTCACTGAGTTCCTCCCACATTAGTCAGGGATTTTATACTCTGTATACACTACAGCAAACAAAATATCTGATTATGTTATCTGTAAAATAGTTTTTAATCTACAGAAAAAAACCCTCGAAAGTACTTCTTTTCATGCTGCTAATTATATACATATATGCAGACAGAAACAGGCAGTGGAGTATGAGGAACGCATAGGAAATCAAAACAAAGGAATGGGTCTCAGATATCCTGCCCCTTTGTTATGAGTTTGGTATGAAAGCAAGAATTACAAGGTCTGATATGCTCTTTGTGAAAGCCATCACAATTGCACAATTCATAAAAATACAATTATTGCTTTAAGCTGCCACTATTTTTAACTCTGCACTTCTACCATCTCATACAATTAGAGATGGTTGCAGACTCACAAATGTAGAAGGTCCACCCACTGCCTCAAAGCCAGGATCTACTGTCCTTAGGCCATTCATGGCACATTTGTCTGCTGAGTAATTCTCATGGTGGGGATTTCTTCACCTTCCCAAGCTACATTTTTGCTAGCATGAAGGCTTAATGTGCAAGCCAAATCTTCTCCGTTGCAATTAAAGACTAACATGTCCTCTCCTACTGAGACATGGACTAAAACTTGTTAGTAAAACCTAGTTATTCTCTTATTTAATGCAACCCTTTATATACTGAAAGATTGTTTTCACATCCTTTCCTCTCTTTCCCCTTCCATTCAGTCATTCCTGACAAAAATACGCCCTCTAAGACACTGAGCCACATCCCTCAGAGACCTTGCCTCAGCTTTGTACAACTCGTGTTTCTTACATTTGGACATTCAGCAATGAGCACCCTTTTTCACCAAAAGCCCAGCATGTGTTGAATAGAGTAGGATTCTTCCACATCTCCATAGATTATACCCTCAGCTATCCATTACCTTGTGGTGCTTGCCTTGCTCACTGCAACATGACATTGGTGACCCACAGTTGATGTGAGAGTCAGAGTAAGTTTCAGACTTTTTCTCTAGAAAAAAGCCATTTCATTAAAGCAGTGAATGAAACTGCCCCTTCACAGCAAAACCTAAAGTAATGATAAACTTAAAAATGACCTCTTCTTAGACCTACAATTTTGCACATGGAATTTTGCCTGCAAAACCAGAAGAAAGAGTAGAAACTCCTGCATGTTTTTATTGACTTTTGAATGGGAGTGCTTCTGAAAAACACTTGTGCTTGAAGTTTTGCTTTTACGGAACTAGAATCTATGTTAAGGCAAAAAGTCTTAACATTTGAAAGCCCATATTTCAACACTGAAAATCTTGCCTAGCAAGTACCAAGTCACAAACTTTGGCATTTAAAAACTGATCCACAAGGAACTAAGCTGACACATGAGGAATGTATGAAGGCAGAGAGTAAAAGGCAGGGAGTTAGAAATTATTAAATGGGTTTCAGTTTGAATGAAGTTCTTACTAAAAGGAAACAAAAAATAAATATGCTGAAGGCTCAGAAAAGGATCGTGTGCAACTCTTCAGCTCATCTCTCTTGTGTCAGCAGTTTTCTCTTTTGGAGAGGTCTGCTCATCCTGCTGCCAGAAGGCGCCTTGTAGATACTGCCAAGATGTGCAAATCACATCAAGCCACTTGAGTCAAAGCATTCTGACAGCCCCACTGCTTCAGCAAGGGAGCTGAGCAGGGTGAAGGATGAGGGGCTCTGCTCTCGATTGCAAACACACTTTGCTTACAAGCTACATGTTGTTTGCTGATCTGGGCCCAAACAAATTCCCCATTGGCTCTCTGATGGAAATTGTAACCAACTTGCAAAATTTTACGCTGATTTTCACTTGTTTGTCTTTATTACTTTAGTAATAAAGTAATAAACACGGGGGGTTTATTCCTAGGGTCATCTCAGCAAAAAGTGTGTAGGTCTGTTCCTAGAATCTACACCTATGTTTTCATTCACTTCAGGTACCTCTAGGAATAAAAAGCTGAAAACAGACTTCAAAAAAATTAAATAAGAAACTTAGTAGTAGTTTCTGGAAGAACTTCAGTGGCTGATAGAAACAATTCCTGAGCAATCAATTAATTAATCATATTTCAGAAAGAGACTGTGATTTTTTATTTTTTGATGCTTGCAGAAATGATAAATAAATAATCCAAGGACTAAAGTCAAAAGATGAAGAGTTGTTTATCTGAGCAGTGACAGCAGCAGTGGGAATACAGTAAATAATTCTAATAAGACCCCTAACTGCTGAACTGCTGTCATAGTGTTCCATAAATATACCATAACTGCAAAAATTCTGAATTTATATTCTGTAAAAATTCCTTATGTATAGTCTCTTCTACTAAAAGTTTTCCCCAGCATTAGAATTGCACTTTTTTTGTGGGCCTTACCAAGAGGCATAAAGCCCTCTAATTCAGTTCTAGCATTACCAAAAATCTGGCACAAAAAAGTTTGAAAAATGTGTCCAATAGTCACATTTGCAGGGCTGAGCTATGCAGAGTCTGAGACAGCGAAATCCCAGATAGCTTTAGGAAATACAGGAGAATAGAATTTGAATTTCCTGAAGAGATCCAGCTCAGGACAGACTTTCTGAACTCATTGGGGCAGTCAGATTTCAGGAGCAAGCTGGCAGTCTGTCTTCTGTAAGCCCTGGCTGCCAGGCATCCATTTGCCCCAGCTCTGCTCTGTGCCAGCTCTGCTCCCTATGTCTGCTTGTGCCAGGGGGTGGGTGTTGCAGGCTACAGACCACAGACATGCCCAGACACCCAAAGGCACATGGCTGTGTGTGCAAAAACACGTAGTTGTGATTAAATCTGTCTGTAGTTACAATAAAGGCGATGGCCAGACCGCCAAGGATAAGGGAGTCTCCGTGGGTCTCACCAAATTCAGTGCAGCAGGCCACAGGGTGAAGCTGTAATGTCACAATTGCTGAGACCTGATGGTAAGGACAAGATAAATTAGCAGATTAATGGGTCTGCCTTCTTCCCAGTTATATCAGTAAGTGTCTTTAATGCTCTTTAATAACCAAGGCTTCCACTCTAGGAAATCACGGAGGGTGCATTTGAGGAACGATTTCAATCTCAACTGCTCTGAAAATTGAGGACAGATTCTAAAGCTTTAAGGTGTCTTCTTAATCCACCAAAGAAAGAAGAAAAAATCCCAGGTGCTTTCTAGACAAGGAAGAAATATTAAATTACTAAAGGTCTGTGTTACAAGGTTTTATATATCATTATGTTGTAGCAGCTCTGGGCATCTAAGACCATATCATGGACAGTATTGGCCTTTAAACACACATTTTCTTTCTTGTGTCCATCTGATTCTTCTTCTAGATCCATAATAATAGTAGTAGTAATGTTAATAATAATAGTAAAAATAATTCTTACACCATTATTAGAAAGAGGATGAGCAGCCTATCCATTTGGGATCAGGACATGAATAGTGATGGGAGAGTTTATAAAACATTTCCTGGTGTTATTACACCCACTCAAGATCCAAGGAAAATTATCTCCAATATTTTGTACTGAACAATTATCAGTTGCTCAGAGGACATTGCTGTTTAATTTTTTTAACTATGAAATTCCAAATAATTGAAGATCAAAAGAATTATATTAGCATGTAAATTTTTCCTTACTGATAAAATTAATAATAGCAAAGATAATTGACCTGCTTATGAAAGATAGTTGCCTCTGAAGAAGAACAGCTAATGCTATATTTATTATATAGGGAGACTAAGCACACATAAGGATTTGTAGTGTAATAAGCCATATATGAGCTGGTATTGTGAAAAAGTCATATAAACATGCTGTGTTCATTTGTAAGGTTTAATTTTTAAGATTTCTAGATTTCTGTAATTGAAAAAATTTAACTGTATATTTTTTATAATAGTTTGAGCATATTTTATTGGATCTTTCATATTTGTACAATACTTTTATTTATTAATAATAATCTTAATTTTTTTTTAATCGGAATTATGTCTTCATCAAGGAAGTTCAATTATCTTCCACTTGATCTTGCTGAAAGGAAGGAAAACTGGTTCTTTTGAAAAAAAGGAAAAGAACTTAGTAGGTCAGGAAATCAATCCCATAGTCTAAAAACACAGTAAGGAAAAAAAAAAAACAAAAAAAAAAACAACTTCTAGTGTGCACCTTGAAAAGAAAGCCTATTATTGTAATGAAAAGGAAGAAAAAATTAGCAAGTGTCTGTTCTTCCAAAGCTCATTTCCAGCCTTGCCAAGCTCGCCATCCCTGCTGTAACCCTCTGACCGCACGCAGCAGGCAGAGCTGCTATGGAGAGCAGCAGTGTACAATGAGGATAAATGGCTTACAGGCAGCCATTTGTGCAATGCATTTCCTGCCAGCAGCCATTTACAAAGGACAGGGCTGGAAATGGGCAGAAGATGTGCCTTTGGGAGAAGAGGAGTTCTGTGAGGCGCTGCCATGCATCTGAGGGCAAGGAGAGCACCTGGTGCTGGGCCTAACAGGGAGTTCATAGGACAGCCACCATCTTGCTCACAGCATGAGATGACTGTGCAGCTGAGACCCTCACATTCCCACGGCTGAAGATGGAGCTGTGTCTGTGGGGACCTCGGCACTGTGCCTGGCTCTAAGTCCAAGCGAGGGGAAGATGTGTCTCAGCCCTTCCCTCCAGCCCTTGGGCCTCCTCCCACAGCACACCCTCAGCTGGCTTCTGTCGGCCTTTCCTCACAGACAAAAGTGCCAGCCTTCCTTCTGAGGGCAGC
The DNA here is from genome assembly GCF_028018845.1 of Melospiza georgiana. NCBI lineage: Eukaryota > Metazoa > Chordata > Aves > Passeriformes > Passerellidae > Melospiza > Melospiza georgiana. The sequence continues at coordinate 13,926,613 of NC_080434.1, forward strand.
GGGCACAGCTCCTGGCATGCAGCTGTCTGTCTGTCCAGGTGTGCAGCTGGGCACAGTCTGGGGATCTGACAGCAGGGAGCACAGCCCCTGTTAGAGGAGCCAAAGAGGTTCCTGAAGGAGAGCTCCATCTGTAGTGAAGCTCATGCACGGCTCCTTGCACATGAAGGTGGAGAAGTCTTGCCTCACCAGTTTGTTTAGAGGTCTAAAATGGGCTCTCCAGACATGGTAAGGTGCAGCCAAGAGAAAGGAACTGCTAAGCACACTGCTTTTCCTGGTTTCCATAAGTCTTGTGACTGTCACCCTTTCAGTCCAATACAGCACAGCTCGCCAGGAGAGGAAAGGACAAGACCTTATGTGCAGTTTACTGGTGTCTCATCCCTGCCCGTGCAAGTATCTTCCTGTATTACTTAAAATACAATCTCTTTTATCCTCACAAAACCTTTCTGATCTTCCCCCTATCCAACCTCACACTCCTCATTTGGAGCTGGGCTGCTGGCTGCTACCTCTGATGGCTGGCTGCTACCTTGGCATGATCCCATCTCCAACATCTCCTGTCACACTTCTATCAAAGCATTTTCACGCCTTTCCCCATGCTGCTTATCACTTCAGGAAGGCCACAGACCCATCTATGCTGTTCTTCCCCTTTAACTCCCTATTTAAAATTTTTCTTTGTCTAGAAGCTAACGAAGCAATTAGCCACAGTTCTGGTACAAGGATGCTGGTGGCTGTCAGGATGGCTGATCTGATAACATTTTTACTTATATAATTTCCCTCTTTTTTCCATTCTCTATCTCCCTCAAGCACATCATGCATTGTCAGCTGTTGTAGATTTCAAGCATAAGTCACTTTTCAAAGTCCTGTTTTCTTTAGGTTTTGTTCTGTGCCTAGCACAGCCAGGCCTCTAGTGGTAGCCCGCTCTCCTTTACTACTAAAATACAAATTATTATATTTGGAGAAATGTTAAAAAACACCTAATATTGAAATAATTCAATAATACAGTAGCAATGAAATTAGCAGACCTCCTTCTCCTGTCAGATTATTTCTATTATTTCTCAGGAGCCTGATAAGAGATGTTGATGAGGTACAAGAGAAGGTAAACCCATCAATACTTTACCCACACAACAACACTGTAAGGGAGACTTGTCAGAGTACCAAATATTTCTGTGTTGTGGGAATTTAATTATGCCTTGCCTGCTTCATGGGAACAGTAACCTAGATACAGAGCACAACTGATAAACACAACTCAGTATTTGGCATGTTCTGAACAACTGTATTTCAGAGGAAATTATTTGAATTCTTTTTTATAGATCATAAGCTTGAAACTAAATTATAGCCACAGATTTTGGCTCAGCAGGGTTCTCTGAACTGTAGCAAAGTCTGAGATAGGGTCTGAGGTTTTTAGCCTTCCAGAAAATAGAATGAAACTTCCTTTTCTTATTATAACATCAACACAACCACTGTATGTTTCACCCAATAGCATTTTTAATGATAAATGGTATTTTTCCATAAATTTGGACTAAGTGAAAAAGTGCTCCAGGTTTAAAGGAATTGCTACAGGTTGGGAACAAATTATAAACAGTTTTATTCAGTTATTTTATTTTTCTACGGGAAAAAGAAGAGATCCAGACTGATTTAATGGGAATATGTCCACTACATAAAGATTAAATGTGACTGCTTCCCACTTTGTTTCCAACCACTCGAGATTTTCTGATGAACTTTAAACTCCAATTTTCATGAGCAAATACAACTGGTAACTCTAATTGTAAAAGCATACCTTCCTTTTTTTTTTTCATCATCCTTGCAAGGAAAGTATCTTCAAGCCTCTATGGTTGATAAATGAATAATGAATTTAGCTCACTGTGACTCAGCAAAGGAAAATACACAATGTGAAACTCTCAAAAGTAGTACTAAATTGTCAAATCAAACATAACCAAGACAGTTTCCCACCTACAGATGCTGTAGATTAGCACTTGGGCCACGTACTTATCTTGAGTATTTACAACTTCACAAGCAAATAGTAAAAAAGCAATCTAGATTTGAAACTGTTTTATCAATCATTTCTTATGCAGAATTACAGCACCACAGGAAAAAGGGACTACACCACAGGGACACAAACTAGTGCAGAAAATCTGTGCTGAATTGCTTAAAGTTTTGATAGTCTGGCGCAGTCTTATTTTTATTTCTAAAGGCTTGAGGACTTCTGTGTACCACTGTACCAATAAAACCCACTTTATTCTTAAATGATAATTAAATTATTTTAAAATTTAACACACTTCCTCTATCAAATTTCTAAATTCAGTTGTGCTGCACTCAACACTGGGCTTGCAAGGAATCCGAAGAGAAAAAATGTTTTTGTTGTCTTCACCTTCGCTGTGTCTCTGACAGTTGCAAAATTGTCTTTGAGAGCCCACTCATTTCAAGGTGATTCAGATTTCAGGTGTAACATCTTTGTTTATCCCCAGTAATTATGTATTTATCAGGCTGACTAAAAAAATTCAAAGAAAAACTTTGTTCCACTCTATTAATGAGTTTTCAGCATATCTGATACAAGTTATGTAGTGATAAAAGCCATATAATCATGCAATTAATTATTTTCTTTTCTTCCATAAATGATGCATAAAGTTTTATTACCAAGAGAAAGCAGTAGTACTGTAGTTACTGAGACATTAAAACTATTAGGCATTTAGGTGAGAAAATGTGTACTTAATTAGGATTACCATTTGAACTTACAAAATACAAGATGTTAAAATAGTTAGTATCCACTATAACTCACCTGCAATTTTTTTTCTTGTCTGATCAAGCCCAAAATAATGCTATTATTAACTTTTCATTTCTGGCCTTTATTGCTTTTTATATGCAAAGGTAGTATGCCTTGTTTAGCTTTAGAATGAAACTTCACATAGTCTCTTGTCATCTTTCTCCACATTTTTGGTTTTTTTCAGATGACAGGTCTTAAGACTGCCAGGCTTACACTTGGGAGAGGACGGTGAGTGAAAGCTGAAATTTCTTAGGGGTGGTTATCCCGTGCCACCCAGCCTGGAAAGGCACAGTACTGCTGGCTGCAAGGTAGAAAGCTGTGCATTTATTCATTTATTGAATGAAAGACTGCAAAGTTGTAGTGTAGGCCAGAAATCAATTCTTGTGCTGATATCTACTCACAAAAATTCACTCTCTCTTAAAGAATCCTCCATTTTAGTGTTTTACTACTTTGATACCACATTTGGTAAGTTTTTATGTATCCTTGTCTCAGTGTCTTGCCTAAGGAGCCTAAAACAAAACATCTGGAAAGAAAAGTAACTGCCCAGAGTTCTTCAATGAGCATAGAAGTACACTTTGCTTTCTACTTCACAAGACACTGCATTGCTTTTGCTGCAGCAGAATCTCATTATTTTGTACCTCATTATTTATATACTGGGTAAGCCACACAAAAGCCATGAGAAAGTTAAGTTCTTCCCACATCCAGTAAAACAGCTCAAAAGCAGATGCTGAAGGGATGCTTTAATTGTTGCTTTTGCAGAAAGTAAATCATTACTTTTGCTGAAAGAAAAGTCAAGACTTTCACTTGTCTGCTAATAATTAAAATTAAAACGGAATTGCCACTGTTAATTAAAGCTAAGTCACAGATTACACTTTATTTCAAGATAACTGTACAGTTACATTCCTCAAGACTGCACTTTCTTTTCAGAGAATCAAGAGCTAGAATGCTGCCAAATAAATTTCTTCACCTTCCATGGAGAAGTATGTAAACAGTGAAATGGAAAATGTTATTTAAAAAGAAATGAATCAGCAGGAATTTATTTTTTTTTAATTCACCAGCATGAAATTATACTAATTTGGAATCTAATCAAGTCTGTGCTACAAGTAGAATTAAGGGTCAACACAGTATCTCCTTCAAGTTGGATACATTTTGAATGTTTTCTGTTTAAATAATTAATTCCATTCATAGGGTCCAAGGTCAGCATAAAGCAACTTTTCTGAGTAATACTAAGCAGAAATAAATCATATATTGCAGAAACAACCTTTAATCAAAGGTATAAACATTTATCCAGATATGTAAGTCAGGTTCTGAAGAACTGTTTTGTGTTGGCTTTTGTTAATTCATTTGAAATTCAGAGCAGCCTTAGCCTAGACTAAAAATGCCAAATTGAAAATTAAACTAACATTATAGAAAGTAACAGATGGGAAAAGGAGAGGTTTAAACACAAAGCTGAATGCCACTGCTGGAAATCAAGCTGCACCAGAAAGAACAAAAAGCAATTTATTCAAAGGATAAAGTCCAGCAACTGAATGGCAAGAAACACATAAATCCTTCAGTACAACATTAAAAATTAAAACATCTGCTTTACTACAATTATTACAAACATTCAGGATTAGTGCCAGTCATTCTTTTTATATAGAAGGCCATGTCTCTAATCAACACAGAAGCACCTCTGCAGATGTGGTATCCACTCCAAAGGTTTTGTGCAGTTTGAAATCTTGCAGAATTTTCACATACTTGAGTTTAGTTGTTAATGAATATTGGGGCTGTTTCTTTTCATCCAACTTCTCTCTGTGGCCATGCTTTCATATAGGAGGTTCAGTGTCAAATTAAGGTCAAATTTTTAGTCTTGTAACAAAGCTGAAGACAGAGGCAAGAGGAAGATACAAGATAACATATTTAGGAAATTGTTTGTTTGTTTGTTTGTTTGTTTTTGTTGCTTGTTTTGGGTTTTTTTTAAGCAAATGGCTGAGCTGTCATCACTCAGGACTAAAACAGGTCTTCCTGGAGGGAGAAACTCCCTGCTGCATGGTGTGCACCATCCCACCCACCCTGGGAAAGGGAACAGAAGGCTTCAGCTCAGTGACGAGTTCCAGCGGCCCTTGCCTGTCCTGGCAAAGAGCAGAAACCAACACCCAGCACAGCTGGTGACCAAGCACTGTTCTCTGCCCCAGGGTAGAGCAGACCCTCCCTCACTGCAAGAATCAAGTTTGGGAAAGTGTGGCAGTATTAGAGAGGACTCACACAGAAGCCATCAGTCCTGTGTCACTTCTGTGTGCTTTATACTTTTCTGTCCTTATTTTGATATATATTGGATGAACATTTTGACTTGCACTAATCAATTACAACATCATAAATTAAAATTAAAAATAAAGTGCAAAACATAAATTATAGTCTTGCCTACAACTGGCTAAATAGGGGAACATGATCTGGAAAAGCTGCATGAAGAAAATAAAAGGAAAACTGGTGATTCAGAGTGAACCTAATTTATCACAGGCATGTGTGCATTGTCTACAGCTCTAGCATTTAATTAGGACTCTTGTCCTCAGGAAAATAAAATGAAAAATATTCTTAAGCCTTTCCTTTAGTAGACAGGAAAATAAATGTAAAAATATCTTTGAATTTTTTAACATTCAACTTTAATGTATAATTTAGTAAGGCAAATAAGGCAATTTACATTGAAATTTTGTTATACATAATAATTTAAGAAAAAATAATTATGGGATTAACATTGTTGCTATTTAACATTGTCAAATAAATTTATTATGTAGTTAGCTACTACCAGCCAGTTTTCTATCTGATTGGGATTTCTTTGAACATATCAAAATTAAAATATATAACACAACTGGGACGATAAACTTTCAAAGGCTTTCCTTAGTCTGGAATATATCTGGAAAAGTACCAGGAGAGTTTCTCATCACCAAAAGTCATCCAATACCTGCTAATCCAACCAAAGGACAATGAGACTATTCTGAAGAAAAATCAGCTTTTTGAGTGTTTTGTTTCAAAGAAGGATTTTAAATTGTCCTTGTTTAAACCTATTTGCCTAAACCAAACTAAATATCTTTTCAGCTGTCTTAAAAATCTCAAGCCCCTCTCCCAGCCTTTTCACTGTCTTTCTTTCATCCCCTGCATTGGATTTTATCTTTGTGGATGAATTCCTGTTCCATACACACACACATGCAAGTGGTCTCTTCAGGGTCAAGAATTCAGCTTTAATTCAGTCTGGGTGGTTTAATCCTTTCCACAGAACATTTACTACCAACATATAAATCCCGCTTATGTTCTTCTCTTAGCTTGTATCTGCTGACCATACCCATCCCTCTCTTTCCAGTTTATTATTTCTTTTCAAAATGCTTTCCTTCTCTCCGAAGAAATAAAACAATAAGGTCTATAACAAAACAATGAAGGTCTATAATAATCACTTTTATTAGTACCACCATTGTTTATATGGTTACACCTACTCTTCACAGCTCTTTAGTCCACAAAACCCCTAAGAGCCACGACTCAGACAGGAGCCATTGGTTGCATTTCTCAGGCTATGGGATAGCCTTGGGTACTGCTGATCCAGTCACCCATCAAAGGCCCCAGTTCCTGTTGGCATCAGCCACAACTTCTTGACTTTGCACAGTGGATTTACATCAAAGCATCATCTCTAAATCAATGTTTCATCTATGGCAGAAACTTGGTGAACATTTTGACATGGAAAACAGATGCTGGACCTCACTGAAAACAGTAATTGCATTTAGGAACAGTGCATTCATACATTGCCACACTCCAGATAATTGGTAGGTCTGTCAGAAGTCTTCAGACTCAGTGTGACAGGCACATGCTGCTTTGTCAATGTACATGAATTTCCCTTACTACTATGCTCCAACTCACTCATGTGGTATGCAAGGTGAATAAACACTGGCTGCTCTGTACTTACTACAGCATTAAAAAGGCTCTTTCCAGACTTGGATCCAAAGATTGGAGGCTGAGCAGTGATTCCATTGCAATGAACCAATTTCTGTCCTTGGGTCTGCCACCACTGTTCCAGGTACAGACATTTGCATGAGGGCAAATGTGCTCATGTCTTGCCTGATGCCAAAACTGGTTCCTGGAGGCAAAGGACTGTATCAATTATCTATTTATTTTAGCAGATGGATAGTGTTCTAGTCTATCTTAGTATTAAAAGCAGTTTTACTTTGTCTGCTTCACAGTTAACTCAGAAAACGTGTGCTGGTGGGTGATTTATTCTTGCATGTGACTGAATAACCTAATCCTTCATTTGGAAGAGGTTTTAGGCCGTTAATAGGGAATGTATTTTCTATATAGTCAGAAATAACACCTTTTTTCTCTTTCGTACTTGAGCTTCAGCTTACAGCACATTGTGTTTCTTGATTGCATCTTTTGTATGTCGGTCTTTGTGAGACTTCACAAATGAAACCTCTTGCTGTGAGGTGAGTTGCTGTTCAATTACCAAAGAACAGTTTTGCTAAATAATATAAGCCTTTCCTATTGTTTAGCTTTTTTAATTCAATAGTTAAATTCTACATCAAAACATCACAATCCTCTGTGATGTGTTATATTTGTTCCTCTCAAATTCAGTGCACATTCTTAACCCTTTCACTGATAAATATTTTCCACAGACTCCTTGTTCACACTGGCTGAGATTCTGCTGACTTTCCTTGTGAGAGCTCTGTAGGCAGTGTAGCAGCATGCAGTGTGTAGCCCCTGCTCAGCTTTCTAGAGGACCTTTGTTCTTTCAAGAGTGTGCAGGTTTTCTTCCTAGGCTACATCTCATACCCAATATCCCTTGGGAAGCTGCTGCAGGGACTCCCAGAAGTTTTCCCTTAGGTGGAGTCCTTGCTGTCCATTTTGTTTCATGGTGTGATTTCTAAAAGGTATTCATTGCATTATCCATGATACTGAATGTAGGTCAGTTTAAAACAAATTTTTCTAACAACCAAATTGGATTGTAGTCAGCATTTAAAGGAAGGGGAAAAAAACCCAAACTCATTTTCCTTCATTACTTCACACCCCTGCACCCCCCAAAACCAAAAGCAAAAACTCCAAATCACCAAAACCAAAAAACAACAACAACAACAACAAACAACAAACATGTAGGAAGATGTGGAGATACATGGCTCATCTATGCCAGGGGTGGTGGCAGGTGAAGATGGTGGGGAAATGAAAAGTGGTAGATGGCTTGGATGAGGGAGTTCCATTTTCATTTATTGAATGAAAGTCCCTGCAGCTGAACAAGGTCTGTCCTTGAAAGTATTTCTATGTCCAGTAAAATATGAGAAAAATGTATCTGTCTGTGCTATTCCAGTTCCCACATTGACCTTCTAAAATGAGATTTTCAAAATATCACACTTCTAAATGAGAATAAGATGTAGCAGCATAAAAAGGCTTTCTCTGAGACAGAGGGATAAATGTAATGCATAAGAATTTATGAGTGTAAATTGGCAGTTTAAAATAAAATATAGCACAGATATTTGAATTTCTAGCACAGGAAAGATTAAAACCCAAAATACCACCAAATTTCTCTAATAAATAGTTTTTATTTGCTACTCAGAGTGCCTTTTAGGAATCTTCAGAATTGTCAGAGATAAGCAGTTATTTCCATTGGCAAGTACCTTGCAACCATATATTCACTACAAACTGTGAAAATAGCTAATCCAAGTGACATCTACTTCCCATTTTTGTCAAGTACCCAGATTGGCAATTTTCACAAAGATCAAGGAGCCAGACAATGTTTAAGATTGTTGTTGCTGTGTGTGCACATATTTTCCTCTTTGGTCCAACAGATTTCCTACAAATCTCAACCTTAAATCAATTCTGTTAATGAACCATAGGGTGAAACTCCCCTACCAATCCTACAGCTATGAAGCAACAAACCCAGACTGGCACAGTGAATCATAATACTTAGGGTAACTAAAAAGAGAGATGTAAAAGTCAGAATCACATTTATAGACATTTCCTTCTCCTGCTTCTCCAACTGCACCAAGTGTGAAAGGATTTAAGGTCAAATCCTCCGCAGGCAAAGCAGTGTGTGTTAGTGCAGCATGAAACCACCATCCTTATTTTCACAGAACCCACTTACAGTGAAAAAATGAAAAGTTTCAGTAAGCACAGCTTTATCAGAAAAAACCAACTAATTCTAAGAACATTCACGGCTGAGTGGTGCTGCTCTAAAGATGATAACAATGCCTCCACAGAGGCAATGACTCCTTGGATCAGTTCATTGTCTCCCTTATCTGTTACTTTGAATATATTGTTATTTACTGTCAAATATTACCATTCCTTTTCAGCCAACTAAAAATTAACCGAAGAGTAGTTCTTGTAACCAGTAAGTACACTTACAAATGAAAAGTTTAGCAATAAAACTCTCAAAAATGTGGAAGTCATCATTATTCTGAGGTTATACAAAGGAAACTTATTTTTACTGTACTCTTAGCCATAATGGACTGGCTTTTTTTTTTTCCTTTTGTGAACTCTTTGCTCTCAATTCTTCTGTGCTTTGTGGGATCTGTGTGGATGTGAAGAGCATGCACAGCCCTGGCTCAGTGCTTACCTACACTAAGTAGTACACAAGAAGGAAGCAATGAACTATGCCCACCAGCTTCCCCAGACTGTGTTGCAGAAGTCATATTTTTTTTTTTTTTATGTCAACAGGAAATGGTGTTTTGGGCAGAATAATAAATTCTTCAACTTTGTGACTTAGGATTGAAACATGCTTTATGAAGAACTTGGTCTATGTTTGCAATTTATACTCATTTTTTTTTTCCACTCTAATTTTCTGAAACTTTAGTGTTTGAGAACAAAATTCAGGTCCCCTCCAGATCTGATAATAATTATTCACACCTGGTTGGAGTGCTCTAGAAGGAGCCTGGGCATGGTTGCACCTCTGTCTCTGCCAAGAGCTGAGGAGAGGGGTTCTGGCTCTGACATTTCCTGGCAAAAGATGACAAATATCTGCCAGCTCCACCACCAGTTTGAAATGTGCTGGAACATGTTGTCTGTATTCTTCCCCAAGCTGCTGTCTGGCCACCTCACACACATCAGCATTGGGATACTTAGCTGCTGTGTCAGCTGGGGGCTGACACACACCCCCAAGCTTAGGACCTTCACTCACACTCTCCAAGAACCATGCACTGTTTTCAGACCCGTGGATTAACATCTCTGACTTGAACAAGGAAATAAAGGAAGGCTGAAGCTCAGACACTGCAAAGTCAAGATAGACAGTGGAGGTTCCAGGATGTTTCAAAGGATTTTCTGCTTCAAATCCTCTCCTTTCTTGCTATGATCCACACCTTACAGTAAGAATGAGCAGCAGTAACGTCCTCAGTTCAATCACTGCTCATTCAGGGGAATGGCCTTGTTAAAAATTAATTTTTGCAACAATATGTAAAATTATTGTAAATTACATTCAATAAAGAAGCAGTGTAATTGAAACAAAAAGAGTGGTGTGATGCTTCCATAATTAAATAAGGCTGCATCATTTGGAGCTAATCCATTCACCCTAGAACACCTTTTCAAAGCTAATAGCCAAATTTCCACATTCAGAAGTTTATTATTCTTTATATGATCAGTGGATTCTGGTGGTTTTATTTGATTGTTAGCTTTATAAGTGAGAATTCAGGATATTTAAATAAAACATGACATTTTATCTATGGGAAGAATGATGTTACTTTAAAGATTAACTGGAAATTCTTTCCTACTCTTTCATTTTCATGGAGGGGTCAGAGAGTCAGGCTCATTTGAAAAATAATCCTGGACAAAAGAGGAATCCTAGAGGTTTAATTCAGTCTTTCCTTAACTTCACTGGCACCAAGCCCTGTCCTAGATGAGCCATGGAAGCAGATCCTCCTTCCATTCTTGTGCCTCCAACAAATACTTAATACAAGAGATCAGCATCAGAGTGTCACAGCATTGACTTGAGCACAGAGAAATCCTGGATGCAGCTGGAGATATCAATAGGCACAAAAGATATAATAAAGTTAGGGACTGTTGTGCAATGCAGCTATAGGGTCTTGTCTTTCCTTTAATGCTGTTTCTGTGGTTCATGCAGTGATATTCATTAAATGTTCTGAAGGCTATGAAAGGGTCAAAATTTTCCCTGTTGTTTTATCTTGCTTTCACATGATTAATTACTGCCTACCTGTTAGTGTTGGAGTGGCAGCAGCTCCCGAGGGAAGCCAGCCTTGACTGGTTGAATAAGCACTTTCCAAGACTCTAGCAAAGTGGAAGCAAATTGCCTCTACAGCAAAAGTGCCTTCTGACATACCAGCCACCTTCAGACTGAAGAATTTTGCCTGCTTCCTCCTCCTGTGAAGCATCAGGATGCCCCTTCAAAAACTGTAGGTAATAATTATGGCAAAACCTAAGCAGAAATGGTCCTGTTCTGAGTCACTACCACTCCACTCTGGAATCCTTGTAGCCATCCCTGCACCTCATCTCAAAGGATTCTCGCAAGGCTGACACGAGAGGCTGACCAGACTCTGATTTCTCCTTATGGGCTCAGCTCCTTGATCTAACATGGGAGAGGAATGCAGCAAGGGCAGTAGAATAACTTATGCTGACACATGGTAGCATTGCTAATATTATCTGAACACGTGTGTATGATTTTCAAGAGAAAAAAAGAAGGAGAGCCTTTGGAGGCTAGAAATACTTCACAGGTACTGGTAATTTCCTTTAGAATTACACAGTAATCACAGCACCTTTTTTATTGCTTTGAAGATATTTATCTTAATACTTCTAATTCTTACATAATGATTTTTTTATTGGAAAAGTGTTTGTCTAAGTTAGAATCAACACCATGTATTAGTAAACACTAATGTTACTCAACTTTTAATTACAATACTGCATTGAATAAATTAACTCATTGATTTTTTTTCTCAGTGTTTATATCTAGGATCTCGGCCCTCTTTGTTGTTACATTTTTAAACAGTTACTAAACCCCATATGTGTACATGTGTGCATGTACTTTTACATGTAAAAATTAATTTATTAGCACTGCTGCAATTAACAGCCTGCAGTGATGGCCCACACAAAGGAGACAAACATCACTTCTACGTATCATAAAAGTAGTCACTTAAAATAACAGTAAATGAAGGGCAGGTCAACTGCTGACCAAATTAAACACCTCAGAATGATCAATGCAGACAAATCAGTGACATAAGCTATCCCTAATGCAGTCTTGGAAGAATTCAGACAAGCCAGAGCAAAAGCCACTCCTTTGAAACATTTTATAAATATCAACACTCCCCTAAGAAAAAGAAACAAACAAGAAGACAGCAACAACTGGCTGAACACTGTGTTTTCTAGAGGCAACTTAATTATATAAACTTTGGATTAATGTCAGGAATAATAACACTGACAGTATCAATCATTGCTAGAGCTTCTTTTGTGCATTTTACATCAAGAATAGGCTTTCTAACATTAACCTCAGTGAGAACTTGCTGCTGAAATCCATGTTCCCAGTTAAAAAAATGTCAGGTGTGAAGAGAATAAAATGCTTACAATACCCTCGTGTCTCTCCTGGTGGAGAAACACATTACAGACCCCAGTGGCAGACGATTTCTGCCTGAGGATTTTTGCTGACAGCCAGTGCATTTATTGATTGCCACCACATGAAGCTCAACAAAGGGTCTAATAACAGACTACTTAACACGTAGCCTGGGGATCTATCTGGATGCTTAAAAATCTAGTACAGGCATTTGGAAAGGATTTGTCAGGGCTCTTGGCTGCTTCTGGTGCCATGGGACCAAGTTCTGCCGTGGTGGCAATGCCTGGCCCTGCCTGCCCTGGCTTGACCTTGTTGCTGCCCTCACCTCCCAGCTTGCCTTCCCCTGGGGAGGAGCCCAGATTTTGCTGCATCCCTACAGAGTTGTGCAGGAGACAATTTTAGAACATCTCTTTTAAATGTCAAACCACTTTCCCCAGCTGAACATGTTACATGGTAATGGGTTATTTCTTGGCCCTTGGTTCAAGGCCAGACCGTACATTTTATGCTCAGTGTGGGAAAAGGAGTGAAAATTTTTTCCTGCCTTTTTTCCGTTCTGTTTTGCTCTATAAGCAGAGCAATTACGGTCATGCACCAAAAAAGGCTTTCCAGCTGTGAAAAGTCCCACAGGAGAAATTTTGAGGAAAAAATTCCCTCTAGAGTATTTTGCTAGAGGGTTGATCTTTGCTTAGTGCACTGTCAATGCAGACAAGTGACCCTCTGTGGAAAACACTACCAGACAGAACTCCAGATGTGACAATATGACACCATTGGTGACAGTCACATGCCATCGAACACCTGACCCTCAGGAATATCACCTGTCCCTGAATCTCCAGTGGAAACATGATACCAGGCCTGGCCACTCCCCAAGGTAGATCGCAAGGAGGTCCGAACATAAGAAGAAAAAATACATGGTGCTAAAATGGTAAAAATGTCCTAAAAATATTTCCAAGAAATCCATTAAATGCCCAAGATGTGTTAGGCTTCTGACAGCAGCTAGCCACATCCAGATGAAACAGAACTGCAGCTGCTACAATACAAGGACTGTGTGATTTACAAAATGATGTTCTAGCCTTGGGCTCAATATTGATTCACTTTCTATGTCCTGGACAAAGAGCAGTGCTCAGAGCAACATGTGATGCACTTTTCTGAAGGCTTCTTACCATGGGACCAGACCAACTCTTATTTAGGATGTTTCCAGTAGGATTTGCCCAAAGCCTCTGTCAAAATATCTCAGCACTGCTCCCAATAGTGATTAGAGATATTGAGAGGTTTTTCATGAACATATAGATACATGAACAAACACCGATACATCATCCAAATTTCTGGCACTTTTATCTTTATATAGACTGCAACACTCTGTTATAGTATTAGATAGGAGTAATTTGATACTCAACACTTCACCCTATACCTGCACCCATGTCCTTAATCCATGGGACCAGCCATGGACAGCACTATGATTCTCAAAGCACTGAAAAAATTCTAGCAGCTCCCATCCCCTCCAAAACCACAATTTAGCAGAATTACATTTTCTTCTTCCTCTCCAGATGTTCAATTCACACATGCTCCTGGACTTCCCTTCCCTCAAAACCTCCTGATGTGAAGACTGGATTCAGTCCAGAAGCAACAGGACAAAGAAGAGTTACTGACCAAAGTGCAATTTTACTCCAAGTTTCCTACATCCCTTAAGTCCACACTGAAACTCCCTGTCCTCTTATTCAGTAAAGGGCAGTGCTGGAGGCAGTGGGATATCAGCAAGAGGAGAGGAAAGGCAGGGGTGGGCAATGGTGTAACCAGGACTGATGCAATTAAATGTCCTAGCTCCCACCTTTCCTTTCTGGCTCCAGACACAGCTTCAAAACATCTGAGGCAGCAGGAAAAATTCAATCCAGCAGTAATTTGCAAGGGAAATACAATTAGTGCATTAGGATTATTTCACTAAATGATTTCTTTTGCTCCATCACAATAGTGCCTTCCCCGACTGCTGCTAAAAAGGTCTGTAAACTCCACAGGGGACAGGCTGAAAAACACCACCAAGAGTTACTTGATGGCTGGCTTTTTGCACAGAAGCTCTGCTGGAGTCCTGTGTCTTTGACTAAAGTGTGTGCACTGTTGCCACATGCTAAACCTTTCAGAAAGGCTGTGGAGAAAGCAGGGCTGCCACTAGGATGTTGGATATGAAAGCACTTTCTGCATCCCAGGGATATAGAGGATATTTTTCATTGTTTTTTTCTCCTTTTTGGTTTTTTCCAAATCAAATTGCGTATTATTTTAAAATCTTTTATTTTGAACTAGCAACATGAGCACTTTTTAGTTTATCTAACTCTGACATCTAGTGCCTAAGTCCACATCTCATATTAACAGCAACAAAAGCCTAAAGCCTAAAACAGCCCTAGAGACCAAGACCCAAAGCATTCCATGAGTCCATGACAATAGTTTTCTTTGCACTACAGGTACCAAAACCATTATTCTTTTTGTGCTAATAATTCTTTTTCACAGAAATGTTGGAAGAATCATGGAAGAAACTGTTTGAAGAAGCTCATTTGCAGATACTGTCATTATAAACACCATTTCAGCTGTCCTTTATAGGATGCTACGCACCAGCATTTCCTGGCATCTGAATCTGAGTTTTCTTCAGCAGCACTCCAAGTTTTTGACATGGTTTTTTATGTGATCAAAGTAAAATATACTAACTCAGCTATTCAGACTTATTACAGCTACCTACCACCTCTTCTTCTGATGAAATACCGAAGCAGATGCACTTGAGAGGAGAAAGGAATTCCAGCAGAATGAATATGAATGCAGAACATAAGCTGTCCCCAGATACAGCCATCTGTGATAGGCACAAAGCCTTAGTATTTAATATATTTAATACAGTTGTATTTTTACTTAGATTATATTTCTATTTCTATTTATTGTTATTGTTATTCTAATTATTGTTATATTTACTTAAACATTGGTGATTTCAAACCATATCTTTATTTAATCATTTTTTAGTCTAAGACACAAAACCTTACTATTTCTGAGCTGCAATGAAAGCTATGCCCCTTTGTTGCTTATTTCCCATTACAACTAAAGTAAAACATGAGCTAACATGCAGTCCCTTCCTGCAATCCAGTGCCAAAGAATCTGCCCATCCGTCCACAGGTCCCTGCAAAAGTGAGTTAGCCTTTTCACTGATCTCATGTCACAAATCCACCGATGGGAAGGGTTCAGATAAACTAAAATGCAGGATATAACCTGGAGGGCAAAGAACTCCCCACACAACAGTTTATGACCAGCAACAGTGACTGTGGGAATTCAGCCATTCTTACCCTACAAAGTCTGAAATTCAGAAGAGCAGAGGAAAAGAGTGAGGAGTAGTTTGCACGCCTTGCACACACCATTGGGTCAAGAGGATACTCAAGCAGTTACCAGGAAACCACTGCAGCCCCATGTTTTAGCTTGGATTATGATTAGTGCTCACATAAGACCTGTTGCTAAAACAAAGAATATTATTTGCAGTTCTGGGAGGCAAACAAAGGGGCTTGGGCTCTGCCTATACCTTGGACTAAGATGCCAAAGCCCTTTGCTTACTTACAGAGTACCATATCAAAAGGGCTGATAAGACAAGACAAGAAATTTGTAAGAGTTAATTTCTGTGGAATTAAAAATTCTAGGAATAAAATCCTTTTACTAAAGATGGAGAACACTTTTTAACACAACTCCTGATTAATGACCTGTTTTGATCAAATATTTAAGCCATTCTTGTCTAAACTGCATAAAGATAGAAAAAGACTTATTAAAAGAGCTCTCTGTGTTTCTTGGCAACAGATTGTTTGGTTTGTCAGAGTGAGATGCATTTTCATAGGACCTCTGATGGAGCTTAGTAGGAAGGTAACACACAAAAGTAATTTGACTTGGCAGTCTGAACTAAATGGTTGCAGAGTGATGAATGATAACACCACATTTTCATATTTATATAGTATTTGTATTATTTGTATAGTACCTTTTAAAAATAGTAGCACTTCTAGATTTTCTGTAACAGAACCCAAAGAACTTAGAGTACCCCTGGAAAGGCAATTCTGTGTTCTGCCAAAATGGTCAACAGGGACTTAGACCTGAAAGGAGTCAACCTTCCCACAAGCTGCAAGATATTCTTGGCCTTTCAACTATGTGAAAATCTAGGAGACTACAGGAAACAGATGTGTGCTTCCTCTGTATTTCCTCCTCCCAGTTCTTGAATGAATAAATAGGGACCAATCTTCCAAATGCTACAAACAGAAGAGTTCACTGCCCTTCCCATGCTAATGATACAGTGAGTGAGTGCATGGTGTAGTATGGCACAGAACACAGGCTGTGATCATGGCTGTAAACACAGTGAGAGCACAGACACAACTCTACACATGGCCACAGCAGCACATCCTCGAAAATGAATCATTCCTTATGTAATATATACTCCAAATAAGTCACTTCCAGATATTTGTCAATATTTGTGGTGTTACAAGGCTTTATGATCTCCCACATTTATCAGTAGCTCATTCCAAGAGCACAGGACTTTGAAAGAAATCAAACCTTTCATTACAGAGAGGAACTCAGCTTAGATGGTCCTTAGATCCTCCCCAACAATGGACCTTAACAAACAGACATCACACCTTAAGCAGACAGACAACAGACAAAACTCTATGTTACATCAGTCTCAGATTTTCTGAATTGCGGTTGAAGATGTTCACCAATAGCAACCTCTGCTAAAGGCCTCATCTCATCTGACTTGCTTGTTAGCTCAGCTAAGCAGCTCTAGCAATAAAAAGCCAAAATCCACAAGCAACTTCTCAGCAGGCAAACTGAAAGCAGACAAAAATGCATTTAGGGTCAATCCCTCACCAATATTTTGATGTATTTTTTTCCCCTTCTTAAACACCTTGTCTCACAGGTGCTACCACCACCACTGATGAGCTTGGCCTTGGCCAGCAGTGGGTCTGTTTTGGAATTGGCTGCTCCACTGGACATAAGGGAGCAGAAAGCTTTTCAGAAAGCTTTTCTTGCACCCCCTCACAGAAGTCACCTCTTTAGCCCCACGTCCACTCCTCCAGCTGTTAAAACCCAGTCAAACAAAAACAACAGAGATAAAGAAACTTTACATCTGAAATCTTTTTACCAAACTTTAAAAACTAGTCTAACTAATATATTAATGCTGATTTTCCATAAACACATTTAAAATTTAAATGTTTGAAGTTTAGGGTTTTTCCACTACGTCAGAGAAGATGGTGATGCTTTCTCCCCCAGAGAATCCAAAATACAGTTTGTATATTATTTAGATTAATAACAAATTACATAACTAGTAGAAGTAATTTTATGGTACCGTCTGGGAAGGAAGCTGGAAATACTGATACCTTAGGGGAAATGCAAATAGCAAAATGTAATTAGTCGTATTAATTTCTGGCCAAAATAATAGGTTTTGTATCTACACACTTATTAAAACTTTTACTAAGTGACAACAACTGGCCAAGACTTTCTAATTGCAACCAAGAGACAGCAATAATGATGCTTGGCTGTTGCACATCTTATCAGGCAGTGCATTTTCTGAAATGTTGAGGAGGATTTGTGATGGGTCTCAAGTCAGGTCTCAGGAGACAAAACATCTTTTGAAAATCCAGGATTCATTCTTGAACCACTTGAACCACCAGCATTAATTTGACTGATTTGTGATATTTAATTTGAATGTGCGATCAACTCACAGCAAGGAACAGAAGCTCTGTCATAAAAAAAAAAAAAAAAAAAAAAAAAAGGAATATTGTACAAAACTGGCTTTTTTCAGTGAAAATTCACAGCACTCTACCACTGACTTCTGTTTATACTCAATGCCACTCATGGCTTCTCCAAAAAATTGATTTAATCTGAATGTAAGAAGCCACTGCAGAAGTAACCTTGCTGGCCTCTCACAGATAGTTTCAGATATCTCCCACTAGTGATGGTACCAAAGAGCAGCTTGGCTCTGCCTCAGAGCTCATCTGCTGAAGCAGAGGTTTCAGCCCTCCTGCACCCTGTTTGGCATTCTCTGCAGACTGCAGAAACCAACACATGCCCATGGTCTGGCTGCATGGGGGCACATGGGGCGTTCTTCTCATGCTGGAAGACCTTTCAGACGCAGTGCAGAGCTGCTGAAACCCCTGCAGCCACCAGCAGAGGTGTGACAGTCCTGGACACATCTTGGAGCTGTTTCTCACTCCAGGGGAAGAGCTGGGAGTGTTCGTGGCAGAGCTGGCAAACAGCTTAGACTAACAGAACACTTTCAGAGTTAGTTTTTTCTGAATTTGGCACATTTATCAATTTTCATGCATTTTCACATAGATCAAGACACAGTCTTAAGCAACTGTTTTCCTCTGTAAGAGATGCTCTGAAGATAAACTCCTTGTATCAACACTGGTAGGCATCATCTGCACAGCAAAAAATCTTTAGTTTTTCCTTATTCAAAGACTCCAGGTCCTCTTATCTGCTGAGTCTTCATCAGACCTGGATGGTACCATGTTGATACATCTTACCAGCTTCATTTTTCTTCCTATACTTCTTCCACATTTTTTTCCAAACTGAAGCAATAGCACTGAATGCAAAGGCAACCTGTGTAATTGTAAATACTATTTTTAGTTGTACTATGAAGAAATAGACACTTTCGGTGTTGTCATCAGTATTAAAAGCATACATATTAATTTATTTTGGAAAAATCAAATATGAATATACTGATGGTGTACTTCAGGGCTAAACATCAAAATGTGTAAGACTAATTCAGGCATTCCAAAACTGATGCATTGTTTCATCTTTATTTTTCAGAAATACAACTCAAAACCCAGCCTATATAAATGCAAAATAATGAGTGCCCCTCCAGAATTTCTTGAAAAGTTCTCATCCAGAATAATCAGACCATGAATTAATCTCTTAGAATAAAGTAAAATTCCCCCACATGAGCAGAAGCTGGGGGGCGGGTGGTGTTTTAGTCAGTATTACAGAATTTCCAAACAACTTCCAAAACACAAAACAGTTATCCTTACTAAGCAACTCTCCAGTTTTTCCACGAACTTGGACCAAAATCCACAGTTAATAGTCACTCTTTCCCCAGCCCATAACTCTAGGCAGAAGTATTACAATATACTAATTTGAGCTAACTCTGCTACAGGATTTCAAGAAGAAAGGTTATTTTTTCCCCTTCCTTTGGCAGGTTATTTTAAGGTGTCAATTTGAATTTTTGGCACTACATCAAATCTTTCGACAGAAAAGCTGTTTCTATTCTCCACAGGACTCTTAAATGTAGAAGAAATACACTTCATTCTCCACAAATTGTAATTTTTTCCATTATCCCATTACTATAATTTTCCTCAATGGTCTTAACAGTCTTCTTGGCTCTGCCTTACCAGAAGAAAGAGGTTCATTAATTTGTTTTGTCTTGATAACTTTTTTACCATGAAGAAGATGCCAGTCTTTGGTACACACGAGTTTGCTTTGCAGCAGAAAAGAGAAGAGCAGTAGCTGTGGTTGCATTGTGAAAACATATCTATTTCACAGCTCTGTATTTCATGGGAAAAACAAATTTAATAACTGTGGCAATTATAATCATGGCAGTGATGTTTGCAGTGACATTTTACAACGCAGGAGAAATTTCAGACCAACCTTGACTGCAAGAATCCCTGAGTGACAAAAAATGCCTCTGAATGGTCCCTGTGTGAAATGTCCTGTGTAGATGAATAAGGACCCATATTTTTTCTCACAAAGGCTGCCATCTTACTGCTATAAATCCCTCTACCAGCATGTCTCTCTGGACTACAATGTGCTGCTAAATGGCAGCCACACTTCATAAGCTCAGAAAATGGAGAGTATTAAGTAATGTAGCAACATAAAGCAATTCACTGGGAAAATGCACAATTTAACAAATGCACAAATCTGTTCTCCCAATTTTAGATGCTTCATTGCTCCATAGTGCCTTATCCCAAGGTCTGAACTGCAGTGGTACTTCAGGTAATCCCAGTTGGAGCAAGGCACTCAGGGAAAGTGAAGACTTCTGACCTGAGCTGCACAGGATTCAGGCTGTGTCCAGCCGTATTTCCTCTGCAGTGTAAATTATTCTTATTGTGTCAGCTCAGGACACTGGGAAAGCAAAACATTTAGAAATGGGATATCACATCCAACTTACCATCATAACTGTTTGGGAGGAGAGAGACAACTGCTGCGCTTTTTCTGCTCAGCCAGGAATGAACCTGCCATTTTGGATTTTAAAACCAATTAATCATGGCTCCAATCAGTTTTCATCAGTAAGCAAATGTTTCATTCTATTCCTTGTATAACTTTATTGAAGGCAGGAGTCAGATGGTAGTGTGTTTGGTTTTGAGAGCTATTTGAGAGCTATTGCCTTCCAGAAACAGCTGCTTAAGAGGTCAACCTGTGCTGGCAAAGGCGAGCACAGCAAAACTCCCAGGCAGTGAACTGCAACACCTGCCCTGGGGAGATGGCAGCTCTCCTCATGGAGCACAAAATCATCTTGCCATTGCTCCCTTCAGCTTTCCAGTCTCAGAGAAAGCTTCAAACTGCTGTCCTAAAAGAGGGCATCCCTTGCCAGAAGGCACTGAGACAGACTACAGGAGAGACTGGACTCTCAGCTTGAAGGACATTTGCTGAACTTCCTACAATCAGGAGCTCACAGCTAGTCTTGTGCAAGGAGGAGGTTTTAGTGCGTTTTCTTGCCCCTGCACAGGATTCAGAGCAGCTGGTAGGATTAAACACTTACCATTCCTTTTCTGCTGCACCAACAGTTTTGCCATCTGTATGTTAACAGCCTTAGCTTTATAACATTCAGTGATATAATTGTCTGAGCTGAAAGATGACTGAAATATAAGCTTTTATAAAATGAGCATTTTCCAAATCACTGTGCCATGAAACAGTCACTTAAGCTAACTGGAGGAAAAAGATACCAGTTCAGAAGTTCAGGTGAACTTGAAAACAAAAGAGAAAAGCAGATCATACATCATGAGATCAAACATCTCATTCTGTTCTGTTGAATCAGTACTCCAGTGGGATAAATGGTTCAAAACTGTCCTAGAAAGCCCCAGGAAAAACAAAAAAAAACAAAAAAAAAAAAAAAAAAACAAAAAAAAACAAAACAAAACAAACAAACAAACAAATCTATTCCAGACTCAGTTTATACCCATACTAATGCTGACAAGAGCTTGCCTGATCAATTAGTGCAGGTCCTTACCAAGCAGGGAGCTGCCCTGCAGGTCCTGCAAGAGTGAAAGCCTGTTAGCCCACATTGAACATCAGGTGTCAGCAGAAACAGCTGCATGGAGAGGCCAACAGCTCCACAGACTTGCAGGGTGAATGGAAATACTCAATTTCACTTGCATTTGCAGCACAGCGCTGCTGAATTTAAGTCAGTCCCCAGTTCTTAAGGCCTTGAAATAACTGTGCAAAATTGTAAGGTTGCTATTAACACTGCTGGGGAAAGTAATGCTGTAAGAACCTCTCAACAGGTTCATCTGTTCTTTTCTTCATCTTCTTCCTGCTTTAAAAAGGCTGATAGAGGCAAACAGAGGATGATACTATTTTGCCTACTGAGAGATCCTGTGTATTGAAGCTTCAGCTCAATCATCTGTGAAGCTTTTCAGAAATCTTCAGCACTGCAGCAAAATTCAGCACGGATTAGCTTCCAGCTGGGAAAATAATAGGTAGAAGTTTTGTGCCTTTATTCATGGGAGAACAAACACATGGATATCTCTACATGATTTCTTTTCTGTGTATAAATAATTGACAATAAGTTGATGGTGGGGAAGGTGGCAGTGATTTTGAAATTCAGCCCTGTACCTGCAACATAGTATGCTTAAATCTTTTGGTCTCATATCTACATATAGCCTTACTCCTTCAACCCAGATATGCAAAGAAATTACTACAGTGAGCATTTTTAATCTGGAAATTTATTTCTAGGTTGCTGCAGCATTTGTATCACCTAAAGTTAGATAGAAAGAGGAACAAAAGCATTGAATTTAAATTCCATGTCCTGTTACAATCTATTTAAATTACTGCAGATTAAAACCCTATGTAGCCACTGTGAATTACACTGGAAATAAGCAAAACCTGTGATTGCCTTGCCCAAAAATTTAAGCTGATACCTGTAACAGTTTCACAGAGTTTTTGCTCAGGCTAAGCATGCTTAAAGCAAAATTATGCACCTGGTGCTCCTACAGCTCAGGCCCAGCAGCCCCCTTGCACAGAGCCCTTTTGGGAACTTTTGATAATCTCAGGAGTGTGCTCCTTCTTATTCCAGAGAAAAAGAGCACTATGCCAGGTCCTCAGCACCCAAAAAAAGGTTCCCTGGGGCTCCTACAGGACCAGCTGCCCATTGCAGTCAGCTGGGGCTTGGGCAGGTCAGGACCCAGAGAGGATCTGCCAGGACCAACAGCTTACAGCTGAGTGAGGGGCTAGGCAGGATCCTGCATTGTTGTGTTCCTCGAGGAAAAGAAGCCACAACAGCTCATTTTCTTATTGCTCTTGGGGAGTTGTGATGGATGTGCGCTTTTGAAAGCTCAGTCAGGTAAGGGAATACCATTTTTATGTGATTTTTTTCTGAGATAGCTTTGACATTCCTTGTAGAATGCCAGTATGCTTTAAGCATCCTTGTTTCTTGTGATGACTGGGTTTTACTGGAGCTCTAGTTCCTACCTATATTGTGTCTCAGCAAGTCAGTTCTCAAAGCCATTGCCAGTGAAGAGCATTTTAACCAATGCTCTGGTCCATGATGCACTTAAACTGAGGGTTAAATTCTGGCTGCAGAAATCCTGTTGGAGAAGGTGAAACAAACAACTTATTTGTAGCTGAATGGTTTGAGCACAAAGTTGTTGTACTGGTTGTTTACTTGCTATGTAAACTGAGAAATATGAATGCCTGAGCTCTGCTTTTTTTCTTCCATGGTTGTACTTTTTTAGCTGTTTTGCCAAGCTCTTTTGCCTGCACCTGACAGGGTGTACTCTAGTGTGGGAGGAATAAGTCGGAAATGCCGTCCCAAAATATCCCTCTCTGTCAACATTTAGCATTTTTTCAGCAGATGCAGAAAACTTCCCTGTTGGGAAGGAGAGCAAATGGTCCACCCTAATTTTTTTTCTAACTGAGGGAAACATTGAGGGGGAAAAAAAGTGCCTGTGCAAAGGATGTGGGGGGGGTGAGGGAAAAGTAGGGAGTGAAACAATTCATATATTTACATTCTGGGATGAGGAAATGAATGATATTCCCCAACACTCCAGTTGATAGTACCACAGTGGTAGCTGATTAGAAGAGGAAGCATTTATGTTAATGATCTTATTTTGTGATTCAATTTCTTTCAAATTCTACCATCTGTTTTAAAATTCATGTTTCTCTTAGGACGCTAATAAGTACACGTGGTTTAATGCTGCATGCTAGTCACCAGTAGCTCTTGCTGATTTAAATGAAAATTGTGTTTTGCCTGAATCTGGTCTGCTAGATTTGGTCCCTGTTGGAATTAGAGTTTCTGGAAACTGCTGGAGAGAGAAAGATTTATAGCAAGATATGTTTGCATGTCTCTTCTGCTTTATTTGGAAATGGTCTGTCGAAAGTGAGACTGAACTTGGTAATGTTTGGAACTGTGTTTTGGGCCAGGGGACTCATTTATGGTAGGCCAGTGTCTGGCTTTCTTCATTAGCTGCTGCATGGCAGTTTTCATGATTAAAAGTGGCACTGTTTGGGTATTTGTTTTATAAGTGAAAATTTATCTGGCCATTACTAAACACAAGTCATACAAAATGGAAAGACTTGTGTTTAGTAATAGCCAGATAATTAATTTGTTGGTGAATGCGAAGTTTCTTCCCAAGCAAGGAAGGAAGTCAGTGGTTTTCAACAGTTTTGTGAAACTTATCAAAGAGGTGGGGGTGAATGCTTTGCATTCAGGTTTTATACAAAACTTTTAATACCTAAGACCTTCGATGGCTATGACATAAAACTAGTCTGATGGTGGAAGTTTGCAGCAACATCACACCCCCTCCCTTGAATCTAAGAGTTTAAGTTTTCATTTAAGACTTTTCTGCAATAAAAGAGCTTCTGTGAATTTGTGTGTGAAGCATTTATTTATGCAACTGTTCAAACTGATGGCAGGGAACAGGAGCAAATATGGGGTCCTCAGCTCAGCCCCACAACAGAAACAGAAATAGAAACTATTTTTTGTAGCCATATGAATGGCCATCACTTTATCTAGAGTCTTCAATAAGCAAAGAATACAGTGAAATGCTGAATTTGGCTGGTTCCTGCAGATCTCTATGACTCACCTCTGCTAAAATTAGCCAATCGTCATTTGTAACTTCTTCTTGTAAACACAATTAAAAACCCCAGAAGACCAATGAACATCAAGGGAAGGTGACTTTTTTTTTTTTCTTGAATGCAAACTTGAAAATTAATGCTATTTACTGGTGTCTCTGATAATGCAAAAAGGTGGACTGTGGATGAGCAAGCTGCAGTATTTTGTATCTCTCCCTGGTGTCACCTCAGACTCACTTCTGCTGGGTCATGTGTGAGAAGATAGAAACCCTAAACAGGAAATTTTGCAGCAGGTTTAAATCCCAGTAGACAGTACCTCTGCTCTATAGCCAGAGTAAAAATGTAAAAGTTAACATTAACCTTGCCATTTGAACTCATAGTGACAGACATAATCATTATTAGTTTAACCAAAATAAACAAACTTCAACAAGTTCCATATATATTTAAAGTTTATGCGTTTCTTTTAGTTGTTTTCCTGTAAAGCCTTTCTCTCTTTGAAGATGATTATTGAGATAACAGTTTTTTCATCTGAAATAAACACTGTACCAGCCAAGAGATTTTTGTGCTACAGAAAAATAGACACATCTTCCCGAAACTGTGGATTCTTTTTCCTAAAAGAGTGACCCTTAACTCAATTTTAGCTCAGTTCAATTCATAGTTGGACATTAATATTAAGCAGCTGAAGAAGATCCCAGGATTTGCATTTTTGTCGTTTTTTAGAACCAAAAAAATCATCATGAATAATTTCATTTTGAATGTAGTAATAAAACTTAATCAGAAATAACTGTCCTTAATTCTGAATGCTAGAAATCATATACAAGTCTTACATCTTAAAAAACCTCATTTGCTAAGAGGATTAGATAGGATCTTCTCATTCCATTTAATCTGCTTTACTAATAAAGTATAAATACTCATTTGAATTATGTCAGGCTCACTGTGCACCTCATCCCAAGGGATGCTGAGTGTCTGGGCCCATGTGGACCACCACAGATGTCCTGCTCCAGCATCACTCCTGCATCATTCCTGCTTTCTGAGCTGCCTGCTTTAGCCAGAGCTCTTCTGCTCTCTCTAGTCCTGGCTTTGGTCATATGCAGTCAGTGTTTCTTCCAAGCTGGCCTCCAGCACGCTGCAGTTCTTTTGATGTTTGTGCTGGAAAAGGATGTTGCAGCAGATTTCACGGGGCATCAAGGCTGTGTGGGCATGTCTGTACTTGGGTTTCTACTTTATGTATTCACTTGGGCCTTACATGTGTGCAACTAATTCTGTGTTTCAGGAGGCATTGTATAACATGAAGTGAGATAAAAACTGCAGGTGTTTGTGTCCTGCTGGCAGTCATGGGTGGGGAGAACAATCACATGCACAGGAAAATCTGGGATTTCAACACCAGTACTGAGTGAGTCATGCAATGTAACTACAGCAAAAATTTGGCCACTCGAGGTGTCACCAGCCCCCACCATTTGATAATATAGAATGTTGGTGGAAAGGGTGAGAACTCTGCTTTGGCATGTGTCATAGTCAGGGGTTTGCAAATTATGACTAAAAATGATACTGTGAGGTGAGACTTGAAATGGGTGTGGGTGGGGAAACAGAGGAAGAGGACAATGTATTGGGGCACCCAGTGCAAATGGGACAGTGATGACATGAAACTGCTGCTGCTGCCTCTGCAGTGAATTCAGTGAAGTGCACTTTCATGCAGTGATCAGGAGTAGAGAAACAAGCTGAAAAGCATATTTCAGGTAGCTCCATCCAAGCAGTTTTCCCTTTAGTGGTTTTTACATCACTACAGTGCAGCACTGTGCCAATAAATGAGATTGATAGCTGGGTTCCTGGAACATGGTGCCTCAGCAATTATCCAGGATAGCTTGCCAGTTTTCCTGGGTCTGCCAGAAATAGGCTCTGAGCCACATGTGGCACCTTTGGAGCAGCAGGACACCCTGGAGGCATCTGACTGTACGAACAGAGGGGCACATCCAGTCATGGAGTGGGGAAACTGAGGATGTCATGAAGGAAAGAAACAGCTGAAAGTTGTTTGCACTGAAGAAGAGCTCACCTGATATATCATTGCCAGAGTCTCCCCTCGAGATTTTTGTTAAGAAAGTGGGAGCCATTGCTTGAGATGAGATGGGCAGCATTGCTGGAGAAAGTCTGGCGTGTCACATTCATATTTTCTGAAAAATCCCTTCGCCCAGGATTTTTCTCCTGGGAAGCTGAGAAGCCTCAGAGAAAAGGGAAAACAATATTATCTCATTTGATTCTTCTGTGTTTTGCTCCTTTGGAATGTGTTTGGAGATTGTTTACCAAGAGGTGGTTGTTTCATTGGTTTCTGGTGTGAGTTATTTTCACTCATTGGCCAATCAGTGCCAAGCTGTGTCAGGACTCTGGAGAGAGTCACGAGTTTCCATTATCATCTTTTTAGCCTTCTGTAAGTATCCTTTCTGTATTCTTTAGTATAGCTTAGTATTCTTTAATATAATATAGTGTCATAAAATAATAAATTAGCCTTCTGGGAACATGGAGTCAGAGTCATCATTCCTTCCTTCATCTGGGGGCAAGGCAAATACAATTCTGGTGGTGGCAGCTGCTCCTTCTTGGGACAGGCTGAAGGGAGTCATAGGTTTGGAAAGTCAGTAGCAGTGCCCTTGCTGACTGGGGCAGGTTGAGCCTGGGAACTTCCTCTGTGTTTGTGTGTCTCTGCTGCTACATTTGACAGATGGCTCTGCTCAGACAACTTGTAAAGACAAATAGAAACAGTCTTGGAAAGGTGGGAGGAAAGCTAAATGGATGAAAAATACCCAGAGAGTCCTGTGTTTATCAAATCATGCACCTACTGCAATATTACAAACTTCTGAGACACCTCAAATTGTATTAAGATACTATACAGCATGCTTGATAAAATTTTATTTCTCTTCTGGTTTTTGAGATGCCAGAGTTCCCCTGAGGCATATTTACAAGCTTCCTTTGTAACTAGTACAGTAGGAAAACATTCTTTAATTAGTTAGAGAGGTTTGGGGTTTTTTTGCTTCAGTTGCAAAAGCTCAAAGCAAACCCCATCACAGAAAGTTTCAACATATTGATAAAAGCTAGTGGTGTTGGGGTTTGCATCAATTATGTATGCATTAGGAAAAAAAAAAGTTAGCCCTTTTTTTTTAGTGAAGGGGGATGGGGGCAAGATTACTGCCTGTGAACCTTCAGTGAATAGACAGCCATGTAAACTGCCTCAGGAAGAGCACAGAGGAGTAAAACTGGCCATAATTAAACCTTGGTTGGAAAGTGTGAGAAAGTCCTAACTCAGAAGCACTCAGCTCTGGGACAAACCCTCGTCATGGTAACTGAGCAGTGGTGGTCAGCAAGAGGAAGGGGACTTGGCTCATGGAAGGAACAGATTTGGGTTCACTCCCTTCACTAGCATCCTTAGAGCTTTGTGGTCTTCCTAAAAAGAGAAACCTCTACCGTGGCAGCTCTCTGGTGCCGCTTGTTTAAAAAAAGCAAAGAGCTGCTAAATCAAGTCAAAAATATTTTAACTGTCGCATTTTATCTCCATAGTGAGAGACTGAAAGTTTCCTTGAGATACAAACCAATAATGATCTATACAGTACTTAACTAGGTATCTAATAAAATATATAATTATGTTTGTTAGATTGAGTCTTTTGTTAGCATGTCCCACATCATGCTGGGATGTGATCAGGCACGATATCAGGAGATGTGAAAAAGCCAGAAGAAAAATATTTTTAACCTGTTTAATTCTAGTTTGTAGGTCTGCTGTTGTTCTGTGTTTAAAGCATTAAAACTTCAAAGATTTCTCTTTTTTCTGGTCATATAAAACAAATATTCTTTGGTTTAGCCTGTGAAATAAGCAAGTGGATTTCAGCTAAATGAAGACTTGCACAATCACTTGCTACAAATTTGAGTGTAGTAAATGCAATTAATATTGTGATCTGGCTCAGAAGTGACCTTTCCCAGCCCAGCACACAGGCTTGCTCTCACAAATGTATTGCTCTGAAAAGCTAACGTGTGTGCTGGACACACTAAAATGAAAAATATAAGCTGATTTCTCTTCACCCCAAGCTGTCACCAAGCTATAACAAGTTATTACAAAAAGTAGTGCAAGTCTTTGAGCCTTCAGGGTTGAGGTGTGCTGCTTGCTGGTGTGCCAGCCTGCTGCAGGGACACTCTTGCAGCTCTTTAGATTGTGTCCTCCACCGGAAAATTCCACACAAATGGCAGCACGTCCATGTTGCCAACTCTGCAGCCCTGGAGCACTTAGTCAGGAATGCAATTTATACCTTTCAGATACATTAGGAGGAGTACACAAATGCAATTTTACATGGTGTCTTGATTTTAAACATTGTGACACTCATTTTCATTCAAGCCAGATTAAGATTAAAGCAAACAAATATTTTACATATGAAGCTCAGAGTTTACAGAGGTTTTGGAAGATGCAGGACAGAAAGGAAACTGCATGCAGTCAAGATGTCACATGAGAAAAACTTTAAAGGTTTCTCTTCCCACAGCCCAGTGAAAAGCAGACTTACTCCACATGCATTGCCAGGACTCCTGTTGTACTGGACATCCTTTGTCCTTGAGAAGCAACCTTGGGAGGTGTCTCCAATGGGGGGCAAAGGGGTGCCTGATGGTTTTCCTTCCTGTGGCTTGAACTGAAGGGCAGGATGCAAGGATATCCTTCAATCTCACACCTTTCACAAATGTTTTCTTTCCAAACTTTGTTACCCTCTGGAAATGCTGGTGATGCTGGTCATGACCAGCCACTGCCATCCTCCATCTGGATAACCAATGGATTTTGATTGGCTTTTCTTCTGTACTTGGTTTTTCTTCTGTGTGACCTCATTCAAGTTAGATGGGAGCTCTGGAGATCTGTAATTCAGCCTTTGCTCCAACATGACCAACATTTAAGTCAAATCAGGCACTTAGGATCTTGTCCAGGGGAGTTTTGAGTACCTGCAAGGATAGATTTGACATGTTCCCCAGGCATCCTTTTGCATCCTTAACTGTCTTCCCTGGAGGGGAGGGGAAAGAAAGGTCAGTTGGAATTTCCTTAGTGCCTACACGTCACCATTGCTTCTTGTGTTTTCCCTGTGCACCTTTGAGAAGGACCTGCCTGTCTCCTGTCCAGCCTTCCCCATCCTAGTGCTGGTGGCAGCCACTCCCCAGCTCCTGCCTCAGGCTGAGCATTCCCAGCTCCCTCTGTGGCTCCAGCCCTCGCCCATCACAGGAGCTCCCCTCTGAGCTCCCTCTCTCCTCTGCACACACAGACAGCGTGCTGCAGCAACCCAGCAGGGCAGCTGGTCTCTGGGTTTTTGTGGAATCCTCTCCCCTACATGCCGAATCCCTTTTTGCATGAGCCACATTTTCCTCAGTCACACCCTGCACGGGTAGGCAAGATCAGTGCCTGCATCTTGCTGAGGGTGGCACTTGACAGTAGAGAAGTACTTCAGAGTAATATTGGGGTAATTTGGGGTGAATGAGCTCCTCCATCTTCTTGTTGGCATTCTATGTGTAAATAATATACATTTGACCTACCATTCTTCTAAACACTGGTTTGATGATGTTCCCTCAGCAGATCCAAAGGCTGTGATTTAATGTCTTTCCTCATGTAGCCAACATTTGACAAGTTATTGCTGAAGATGCATACTCTTTATAGTTTTATTTATTGTTTTACTATTTAGCTCTGAACTCAGGGTGACTACTGACAAAAATAGCACTACTTTTAAATGCTCTCCAGTAGGCTTCTCCTATTTTATTTTTTTCCATAGGAAGTTTAAAACAGTTGCTTGTTTCCTTTTTGGTCGGGGGCAAAAAAAAAAAAAAAAAAAAAAACACCAAAGAGCATATTTCTAACCCAATACCTCATCAAAAATATTAATAATAAAATGTCAGCATTGAAATACCTGCTCACTGAAGTCAATGGCAGCAATTTTCTTGCTGAACTTTTTTACACTCCTTTTCCACTAAAGGAAGGGGGCTGAATAAGACAGAAATGTGAGTATGTTGCCTGTGGGGAATTTAGTTTAATTCAGTGAAATCCTTCCCTGTGACAGAATAATGTCTTCCCTCTTCTTTTGAACCCATTTTTTAGCCTATTTCAATTGCATGTATGATCTGAGATTATGCAAGTGTGGTATCAGAGAAACACCTCCACAGTGGCAACACTTTGACTACAGGGTGCTTCCATTGATGAACTTGGCTGTCACCACTGGGGTGGTTTTATCAGGCTGGAAGTATCTTTTCCAATTCCTTTAACGAATCAGAGGGGATTGCCAGGAGGTAGAGAAATAGTGCGGGATGGATCCTGCCACAGGAAGCAATCTTAGTCCTCTTTCCTTGTTGCTTGCATCCCATGAGTAAACTCCTCCATGGAGTAGCAGTGGTTGTCTTCTGCCACAACTGGATGGACTTCAAGCCTGAGGAGAGCAGGCTGTGGACTAGGGAAAGGAAAAGAGGCAGGGGTAGGCTTTGCCCCTCAGAGTACAACAGCTTGGATAAATCTTTGGTAACCTATTTACAGCAGACTACACTTGTAGAAGGGGAGGTAAATTATTAAGGGCACAGAGCTATGACTCGCCAATACTACTTACATCTAAAGGCTGAATTTGCAGCATCTGTGCTAAAACTTATCAATCAAACCCTTTTGGCTTGGGTAAATACTCCTGATGAAATCTGGGGGGCAAGAGGCACAGGAGATGGTGCTCATGCTGCAGAGTTATCCCTTGGGAGCTGCTTCCTGCCCCTGACCAGAATAAGCTGGCACTTTGAGCACAATGGTCCTGCCCAGCACCCAGGGTGTGCCTCATTTTTCACATCCCAGGCTACTACAAAATTACAGTTCATCTGTCTGGGTCAATTAAGTCTGATATTTAGAAGGCTGATAGGTTTATTTTTTTGCTTTGTTTTGTTTTCTTGGTCAGATGAATCTTTTAGCCAAAGAGATAGAATTACTACTTTTCACATTAATCTTTTAAAAGTTTATTATCTGTGCCTATGTGTTGAGACCTCAGTTCAAAGCAACAGCAGTGTAATAAGTTGTTCCTGCTGGAGAGAAGCCAGGGCAGTTATTCAAAATGCAGTGAGAACTGATAGAATTTGGCTGCCTTAGTGCCTTGAAAGGCAGTCTTAATTTCTTTTAAAATTGAAAGCTAACCAAATCCCTACCTTTTGAGCATTCATTTTGCAGTTGTGAGGTTTTCCATATTTATTGTCCCTTGGGCTCTCACTAAGGCAGGTATTTCCATGGAGCTGCCTTTGGCTGCCTTGGAGACCTGGCAATGGCAGCATCCCCAGGCCCTTCTCTGTGCCCTGGGTTTCACCTGTGTAAGGACATTGCTGGCACTCTTCTTTCCCTTGGCCTTTTCTAGTAAACTCATCTTCAACAGAAAAAAAAAATTTAAAATGATAAAAAATCTTCAAGCAAAGCCTTGTTTCTTTGCCCTTTGCCTGGATATTTTAGGGTATGGAAATGTAAGCATATGTCTGAGGTTCATTAGGTGTGCACATTTTTCAAAACCAGATGTTATTTTAAACATTTGACATTGAGTTTTGGCTTGGGAGGTGTTCTACTGCATGCAGGCTCTGGTCCATCACAGATGAACAAAGCCATGGCAGACTTGAGACTGATTCTGTCATCCTTTAGGGTTAGTGAATGATAGGCATTGAAACCTGATTCAAAACTTGCTAAAACTGATTAATTAGTTGTAGAACAGAGTCTTTGTCCAGTGAAAACCTATTCTGAAATGTTATCAGTGTCTTTGATTATTGTCAAAGTAATCAAAGTGTCTTTGATTACTTTGTCAAAAAAAAAAAATGAAACATAAGCTTATATTCACATGAGTCTTTTTCTTGAAAGCCTCTAAAATTCTTCCTTTAGTATCAGGCATTGCAAAGTTGGAGAGAAAAGTAGCCAGCATTAAAAAAAAAATAGACATCTTTCATTTTATAAAGCTGTATGTTAATTGAAAAATCAGAGCTTTCATCGTCTCCATAATTTAAATTACCATTTGTCATCCTGTCAGCATTGGCTGATATGAGCAATGGCTGTTACATATTGCTCTGCCTGCTACCTTGCAGGTACAAGGATTCATTATGGTTCCATGTTTCACCTCTCACATAACTGCTGCTTCTAGTCCTCCACTGAGCTTAGCTGCCTTCAAAGCCTACCTTGAGCTACTGACTTTTTGCCATGATTTCCATCAGGATTTTTTAAAATAGGAACAGTGTGGTCATATCAGAAATTCAGTTTAATGGTAACAAGGTTTTGAAAGCTATGCTGATGGAAAAAACTAAAAGATGGGCTTTTCCCCTCTCAGGCTTGCACACACATTCTTCTCAGCTGAGGTCTGACGTGCTTTTTCAGCAGTGGTGTGAAATTTCTAAAAAAAAAAAAAAAACAAAACCAGTAGAAATTTCTGGAAGAACTTAACACAGAAATCACGAGCAAGTCTGTTTTCTAGGGTTTTTTTCCCCCATGTTATAGGATAATTGCTCAAGACTCTAGGACATGATTCAGATGGGAGTTTAGAACTGGCTTTCATGTTTGGATGGGATATGTAAGAAATCAAAATCTTCATTTTGTGCTCCAAAATTTTGATGTGTATCTACTGGAAAAGACAATTGTAGAATTATCACTTTATCTCTTACTAAATTAATGCTTAGGCAAACATTCATGCTTAGCTTTCAAAATCTTTTCTCTAGTCCCTCTAGAACTACCACTCCTTTTGCACTTTTCTCCAAGCTATGTATAAATGTCTTTGTTTTGGATTATTTTTCCTCAGAGGTAACATTTTCATATTTTTAGGCCAAGGCATCATGTTACTGTCTGTCCTGCAACCTTCAATTTTTCTCATTGATGACTGGAACATTTCCAGGTTGAGGACATTTTGTAGCCCTAATAATGCCTTTATTTTATAATTTAGGAAAGGATTTTAGATGTGTATTACAAATAAATAAATGTACCAAATATTTACTACTGCTTTGGGTTGGTGCTTGCTTTAAATCTTGCTTGTTTGCAGCGCTTTTGGTTCTCCACTGCCTAGCAGAACAATTACAGAGGCTGATCTACCTTGAGGGCTGGCAAGGGCTTTGTTGGCCCTCTGTTATCTCTTTCAGCAGGGGATTTGGAATTATCCCAACTCCTTGACACCCTGTTTTTCCTGCAGTCAGATACTTGAAACCTCTCTCTGAACTCCGTGGTGCATCACAGACTGTGCTTAACCAGATCTGGGTAGTCCAATGCCTCTGGGCATCAGGAACCATCAGGCTTGTCCAAGAATACTAGAAGCTAAAAAAGAATGAAAATGCAGAGGCAAAACCAAGCATGTTTTAGTGCGTATTGAATTCTCAATTTGTACATTAGACATAAAATCCAGCTCTGACTGACTGGACATAATGCAGGAATGGGTGTGAAATAGCTCAGAGATAGAGTGTTGCTGCTCTCACCTGGGCTGAGCAAGAGACCAGCAGAGGCATTTACACTGTGCCAGGGACAGCTCAGGCAGGTGAAGCTCTGCAGGATGGAAGGGAAGCATGCAATGAAGGAAAGGAAATCACCACCAAGCTTTCCCTCTTCCATAACCAGGAAAGATCTTGCCCTACTGTCCTAGCCCCGCATCTGCTTTTGAAAAACTTCAATTGACTATTACTTAGAGGTTGATTTTATAGGAGTAAAGTTCAGAATATAAACCTAAATGGCAGCTTCTTTCTGTTACAAATTCTTTAAAGTCCTTCATCAAGTTGGTTCTCTGGAGAAGGGACTTCTGTTGTGCAGCAAGAGCTTTTTATTGAGAGCAGCTAACCTGAACACTGTGGAAAACAGGGTGTGTCCTGGGTTAGGGAATGCAGCCTGGGACTGATTGCAGTGAACTGGACTTGCATGGTCTGTGTCTTTCTGCTTGAAATCTCATTTCAGAAAGCTGTTCTTCACTTTGGGGATTTTTACCCAATATACCTCTGCCACTTGGAGACCAATTTAATCATGAACTTTCATATACTTCCTCTATACCTTGATTCTAACTTCTTGCAATCCCCTACTTCATTTTCAGTGGAGACTTTGGCTGCCTTTGACCTGAATTTGTGTTTTACATTCCTCCATCCACTCCTTGTATCTTCCAGAACTGTCCAGATAATGAGCACTGAAAGTTCATCAGGTGCTTAATCAATTGTGTTTGCACACTTAAAATAATTCTACAGACACTGTACTACCACAGTACCTGTTTATAACATACACTAATACAAAATATATGCAAAGATCACATGGGACCATTTTTCCACTTGCCAAAGACTTACAGAAGTGGTAGATGCATTAAGCTCTCCATTTGTAAAGCAACATCTGTAAAAGATTATTCACCATGAGAACTAGATTACATCCGATATTTTGCAGAAATTTGTAATGTAAGCTTCCAGCAGCACTCTGTTGCAGACTCTCAAGGATATGAGAAAACATAACAAGCAGCAGGCACAGCAGAACTGGCAGGAGCCCATGTGCTAGTGATGCAGAATTCATATTCAAAGATATTCTGGTACCTTATCTCAAAAGCACTCTTAAAGATGGACATAGTCTGTTTGAATTAGTCTGAGAGAATATTTAGATATGAAACAGTGTAACTAAGACATGTTGACACTGGTTTAAGTAAAAGAATCAGAATAAATATGCTCGAGGACTGTGCTGGGGTTTGCTTTTCTTTTTAAAGAAAAAAACAATGTCTGTAGACAAGGGAAAACTATCAAATAGTTTTCACTTAAATACAGCAGTAGACTGAAGCCTGTTGTGAAAGGGTAATCAAGGATCAAGGTCTGGCTGGATGGGGGGCTGAGAAACCTGATCTAATTGAAGATGCTCCTGCTCATTGCAGGGCAGGGTGGGCTAGGTGACCTTTGAAAGGTCCCTTCTGACCCAAAGCATTCAATGAATCTGTGACACAGAAAAATATCTGAGGGGGGAAGAAATGCCAGGAAAGGCCCACAGAATTATGAATAGCAATGAGGAAAGGAGAATTTAGAGAAAGCCGATCAGAAAGGCAGTTTGGGGTTCAGCCTGCTGAACTGTCTTGGTAATTAGGCCAAAAAGAGAAAACGTGCAATACAGGGAAAAAGCTGATCATAGTTCAATTTCAGAAGCTGTAATATATCCAAGTCTTATCTACACTGACTTAGATTGTTTGGGTAGGCTATTCTCATTTATAGTCAAACATCTGCTTTATCCCATTATGAATCCTAATAATCCAACAGGTTTTCAAATGTTATGAAATAGTTATCCATGTAATGCAATTAAAAAAGGCCTAGTGGTACCCTAGATTTTTATCCCTACTTTTCTCATATTCTCTGCAATTCCCCCTCATTCAACAGTAATTAATTTTTTAATTAACTGTTAAACTACCCAAGAATATGAGTAAACTTTAATTAAAGTGGAATTTTAAAAAAATTTCCCAAAAATAATTCATAACATTTTTAATACCATTCTGACATGAAGTTTCCTTGAGTTACATTGGTTGTCCTCCTCGGGCTACTAGTACCTATATTTTTCCTTGATTTGATGCCTCCCCTATCTCTTCAGATCCCTCTTTGACAAACACTAGGATGTTAATACACAAAAAAGAAATCTTTTGAGCCTGGCAAACAAAAAGGTTTTTAAATTACTGATGGTTAGCTTTTAATAATGAAATAATGAGGCTGTTAAAACCTTGTGGGATGTCTGATTAGGTTGTCCTCTGTACTGAAGGCTTTCACTATCCAGAATTGTCTGACATCTCCCTGTCTGTGTTCCTGAAAACTTAAAGAATAGCTTAGAAAAAATGAAATCATACCTCATACAGGAGAGTGACTTCTTTTCATTACAAAACGGTGGTATATCAAGCAGTTGAAATGGATTTAACAAGCTCAAATTCAGCATGAAATGGATCAACATACTTTTCTGGCAAGGAATTCTAGGGTAGGACAGCAAAATTCAGCAGTCTATTGCAGCAAAAATCTTCTGCTAGCCTTACACCAGCCCTAAAAGCAGCCATGCCTGCTTGATTTTATCAGGTTTTATAATATGGGTGAAGAAAACTGGAAGCTGAGCTTTGAGAAGGCTGCAGCACTAACCCATCAGCCAGCTGTGTACAGAGGCATTTGAGGGTTCCCTAAATGCCTGCCCTAACTGGCACAGCATGCACGGTACCTCCCTCACCCTCTGGCATTAGAAGAACCTAAATAAGAATTGTTTGCACAAATGACAATATCTGAACTCGTAAAGAATTCCTCTTCTGCATTAGGATGAAAATATTTAATATTCTTAGATTTTTTTTTAATACACTAATTTGTCCAGATGACTTTCTCAGGCAGCCAGGCATTTTGTCCTGTGAATGCCTGTATCCACACTCATCCTGAACCCTCCAGTGAGAGCACCTGGCTGCATTCCTCTCAGAAACCTGAGACCAGTGTTCCCACCAGCAGCTCAGCCCCTGAGGTCTGGTAAATTGGAGGCCACATCCCTCCTTCAGGTGAGAGAAATCAAGATGAGGGGAGCAAGCTCTGCTAACACCCAGCTCTCACCAGGACCAG
Organism: Melospiza georgiana; assembly: GCF_028018845.1. NCBI lineage: Eukaryota > Metazoa > Chordata > Aves > Passeriformes > Passerellidae > Melospiza > Melospiza georgiana. Next base: position 13,963,695 of record NC_080434.1, read on the forward strand.
TTTATGAACTCTGCTGCACAGGTTCACCAGGGCTAAATAGATTTGAACTCTGCTCCACGGCTTGCTGGAGTCCCCCTATAGTGCTATTAAGTTATTCACTAGTTACTTATTTAAGAGCCACATGTAGTGGTGAAAAGGAAAGCAGGAAAATACAGCTGATAGCTATTACCAATATGTAGAGCCAGGTGTACTAACAGGTGGTTTAGAAAATTTCTTAAGCTCAAAGCCAGAGTGCACATCAAGAGCTTAGGAAATACCCTCTGAATGCTGGAGAAATCAGGTATTTTTGCAGTAAAGTAGTGTGCCTGTTTAAGTTAGGACACCCTGATCCAATTTATATTGCAAGATTCAACTCCTTGTGGACTTTGATGCCTTTCTGGAAGCTGTGCTTTCATCAGCCAATACTGAGCTTGCTCCAGGGTGGATGTGAAATGGGATGGTGTGTTTGGAGTGCTGGACAAACTGGGCGGTGTGACTGCTTTCTCTGGCCTCATTCTACTGCTTCCATAGCTTAAATTCTTGACTACAATGAATGGATAAAATAAGTATGATTTCATGGTAGCTAAAAACCGTACAGATTTTTTAAGGAAAAATATGTAGTGAATGTTTCATCAAAATAGATAATGCCTTAAAGAATGTTCAGGTAGTTTTCTCTCATGAACACTGCTTTAGATAGCCAAAGTGAGCTTTTTTAGGATGCGGGGGTTGCCTTTTTTACATTTTTGTCTACTTTAAAGAAAAAAACAAACCCTTTCATCAGTGCTCCTATGATCATTGTTTTCACCCTAAGACTTTGAAAGATGCTCACCACCCCTCCTTAAAAGGCTAATGCTACAAAACAGCTGTTAAACATTTTCTGACCTACCTCTATCTCTGGCTTAAAAACCTCACGTTAAAAACCAAACATTTTGGATTCCATGAAGAATATGACCATCCATTTTCTTCAAGAGTTACCTGGAATTTAGACCTTAGACCTTTTTGTATGGTCCTCCAAATCTGCTGTCATCCTGTAGAGATCCTGAGATGGTTTGCTGTTTTTTACTTGTGCCCAAGGTCTTCTTTGCTATCAAAGTTTCTGAAGCATCTCCTCCTCAGTCAGAATTAATTCCTGGAAGATTGATTGTGATAACTTCCTGCCCTCAGCCCAGATACACTTGCCCAAGAGATGCTATTCTTCCTTAATTATACTGAAATTGCCAATGTTAAATTAGGTACATACAAACAACAGAATGTCTGAATCCACCCTCCTACTCTTGTGTTTCCTAGGAATGTGCTGCAAATACTAATACCTGCAAAAAGTTATTGGGAAATGTCTTCACCTCCCTTGCTGTCAAAGCTGTAGAGCAGAGACAGAAAGGCCTGGCCACTGCAGGGACCAGTATTTGCATGAATTTTATTTTCATATACTAGTGAATACTTCCCTCTGCAGGAAGCTTTAAGCTGATAGCAGCCACAGTCTCTGGCAGTGTAGAAAAATATGCTCAAAGCCTGAAACAGGATCTTATAGAAGATCCTGTTTGTGAAGATCCTATTTGTGTTCTTATATTCTTGAAATTTCACCCACCTTCATGCAATACCTAAGATTTTCTCTTCATTCCCATGAGCAGCTACTCGTATTCTAGAATCCTAAAAATTCGACCTTGTTTGACAGTTGTTGCATTGTTAAATGCTTCTCCGTGGTAGTTGTGCAGCATCTGTATTTTTGGAAAAGGCTTGTCCCATCTGGGTCATTCCTGATAGCAGGTGCCATCCCACTGGCTTCAGCACTTCTTTCATGGCAGCGTGGGCATGGCTCCTAAGGTTAAGGGTTACTGATGCTCTCTTTGATTAAGCCATTCACTCTTTCTGTCTCTTAAATCTGCCACAAACAACTTGGAATGACTTCTAGCCATGGGGCTCCTTGTCAGTATGGTGAACAAGTGGCTGGCAGAGAAAGGAGCTCTCAATGGCTGCTTTAAACCTTCCCTTTGCCTGGCTGTTTGGGGCCTGTCCAGGCTCTAAATGCAGGAAAGCTGTGTTTGAGACTGCTGGATCATTACCTGTTTTCTTTCCTTTCATCTAGGTTGGACACTAAACAGTGTGAAGAGATGATAAACTGATCATTCTTTGTTATACATGGCAACTGCTGTCAAGAAATTTGCTTAAAGAGAGGACTTAGAACAACTGACTTCTTGGGGATTGCTTTTACCTCAAGAGTGTGCATTAACCCAGTATCTTCCAGGTGACTTGCTCTTTAATGCCGTTTCATATTTAACATTTTTTAATTTCCATTAATTTACTAACTCTTGTTGATTGTTATATAGGACGCTAACTTTGGTTCCCCCATCCCAAACAAGGTAGTAATAATATTAGAGGGAGGAGGAAAAAAAAGGCAAAGAGATGAAAATGGTAACTGTAAGAATAATGACCTCCTTTTCTTATTTAGGGCAAATTTTTGATGCAATGGGTGTAGCTCAAAGTAAAAGAAATTTGCTTCACCAAAGTCAGTGACCTCTACTTTCAAAGAGTGGCTTTTAGTTTCTACACCAGTTACAGAACAGGGTCATACACCAATTTACTTTTTACATTATACAAAAGTATGTTAAAAAAAAAAAAGGCAACACTCTGTTCTGTCACAACCTTTTTAGAAGAAATACATGGTGGTTTATTTTCCAAAGGTTAATAAGCTCCAGTGAGATTTTTATAAGCATGAAAAATATGTTTGCAATTTTGCACACTGATTAGAGATTTCTAATGATGTGTTCTATATAAACTTCAAAAAGCCTGAATTACAGCAACTGTGTGCTACTGCTGCTTCAGCTGCTCATTCCTTTCACCACTGTTCTTAGCTGTAGAACAAAGACAAATTCTGCCTGAGGGTTGTATTTGGCTGGCATCAACCTAGCACTCATTACACTCAAATACTTGATAATGGTTTAGTACTCACATATGTTGGCAATATTGAAAAGAGTTGCCACAATAAATGCTCGTCTTAATAATAATGGATGGGATTTGCTAGTTTGTAGCAAAACTGGGGGGGAGGGTTTGCCTCAGTTGGAAATCTGATCAAGAAGTGTGTTACACACCTGAAAAATGCAATCCCCTGGCTTTCTACAGTACTGGGCATGCCTCCTTTTGTTCACTGAGGAGACACTTTTGTTTGCATCTCTCCTTCTGGTATTCACTGGTATTATGCAATTTTTGTGCCCCTTGGGCCACAGCTCCCTTCATTAGCTAACAATAACAATTTTACCTTGGTTTGCTGGGTCCAGATTTCCATTAGAAAAGCAAAAACCTAAGTCTTCATCAAGACACTTGAAAAATAAAAGGAAGCTTATTTCAGCAGTCTGTAGACTAGAATTCTCAGGCTACCAGGAAAATACTTTTAAATTACCCACCCTGTATCTTACCAGCCTTATACTGTATAATTCTATCTCAAACTGATTTTTCTCTTGGCCTTAGGAACCACTTGGTTTTAAACACGGATTAAACAAATTCCCTGTTGCCTTTCCTCATGAGTCTTTAGGAAATCCTAACCTGTTAACAACGTTCACATGCGATAAAAGCTAATCAACTTACTTGCTTTCCAACAATTACTTTTCTTTTTTAAGTCCTCACTCAGCCCCTTAATCACCCTTTCTTTTGTTCAGGAAAGCACTGGAGCTCTGGCCAAAGGTTGTTATTACAGAAGGCAAAGTGAATCCTGCAAAGTAAGTTTGTGAAAGTACCATGTGTAAAATAATAATTTATTTTTCTTTTACACACACCAAGTATGAACAGCATAAATTTAATATAAATGTTAATTCGCATACAGAAGTCAAACACATTATTTCAACATTAGAAATTGCAACATGTAAAAGAATTATTAGGTAGCTAATATCAAATGCAAATGAAATGAAACTGCTGTAACTGCATCTAAATTAACAGCAAAAAGGACAATTTAATATGGTGATGAAATACACTGAACCAAAATACATAGTGGACCACAACAGTTGATTGCTTTTAAGAAAAATTATTCAACTTGAAATCTTTCCATTGCATTGTTTTCTGTCTACATAATATTCCTTTCTGACAAACAATTTTCAGATACAACAGCTCACAAACAATACTTGCAGAAGTGAGGCCCTTAGACATTTTAACCACCTGGTCCATTCCTTGTCAATGAACTGAAACTAGGTATAAAATTCCAAAAATAAGAATGGTCTATAGTATTAGTTTCAGATTGTTAAGAAGGTTAAAAAAAAGGTTGGTTTATTTTGTCATTCAATAAATAAAGCATTTGACTGAGAAATGCCAAATAGTCACAATAAAAATAAAGATGGCTCACTCAAAATGAATTACATATATCTGATTTTAAAAATCAAAAACTATTTTCAGTTTAATGCTGAACAATGTTTTTTAAGAAGAACACGGCCTGATTAGAAAGTGAGCAAGCTGCTGTTCCACATGGCTACCACAGGCAAGCACAGGTGCTGTTTCAAGGGACAGCCTGGATCAAAGTAAGGCCTTTGTGAATATGAAAGCACACGTTTGTCCCAACAGGGAGGTGCTAACAACAGGAAACACAACCTAGTGAGCTGTACATAAAAGCACATGTAATCTCTATCTGTCAGGATTTTTTTTTGCCTGTTTTTGTCTCCAAGAATTAACTAAGGTATTGAACCTTAGTGCTACAACTACAGCAATGTAGCCTGATGGTACAGTCATGTAAAGTCCTTCAAAATACCAGTTTTCCATCAATGTACTGCTAGAGAGATGCAAAAATTTTATTAGACATGTTCTTCCTATCAAATTTTGCATCAAGTTAATGGAAGCAAACTTGCAGATGGTGTTTAAGTCTCATATTATGCAGGTTTATGATTGCTAGAATGGTGTTCATTGTTCTGTTGGTGGGATTTTTTACGATTTGCTTAAGATTTATTACATACAATAGAAGCTGAAAAAATTCTGTGTGAAAATACAAGAATAGGAATTGTGGCAAATTGTTTCAACACTAAATATAAATTACTGCTGTATAGGCTATTACAGGTAATAAAAATCTTTAAAACAAATTATATTTCAAAACCCAAATTTAATCAAACTAACCAAAACAATTTAACATTCAATTTCACTAATCTTTAAATTGAAATGCTTAATACACATGCTTTGAAGAATTATTCATCAATAAACATGGAATGTGAATTTCCAGTAATTATGTATCAGTGGGGTGTTCTTTTTCTTTTCATTACAAGATCCAAAGCAATAAATTCCAAACTCCTCTTCTTCAGGGATATTCAAACCAAGTAGGGTGTACAGTTGGCTGTGGAAAGAGAGGGGAGGGGGGAAAAGTGACTTTGATTTCAGGAAACATATTGCATTATCAGTTTCAAGATAGACTTAATAGTGAAGATAAAGGTACAATGAAAGCATTCAGAGTCTTATACCAATACTGTGCTCTTCCCTTTCCTCTGCAGCACTAACACTAACTCAAAATAATTAAGAAACTGTTTAGTCAAACGCTCAAAGGGTTTTTGTTCCTGAGAGCTTTATAGTTTTAAGAGACCCCATTCTTCAGGACTGAATGCATTTTCTCCCCATATACACACACACGCACACTTTTAAGTGAACTAAAATAATAACCCTTTGTTTCACCTTCACTGAGTGCAAAATATTAATGCAGACAAGTGCAGATTAGGTCATTGTTCTGAGCTATATTAGCTACGTACATTACACATGCCAGAGCAGCTGTCATTCATATTGCATATTTACCATATTTAGGTCAGAGTCTACACTCAGCTAAGCACCAAGTTCTGCCTGATGTACTCTGCACAGACAAAACCCAAATTCACTGTGATCATCAGTGCAGTAGAAGAAAACATGTTAATTATATCCTGCTTTGAAGTGACTGACTCTACGGAAGGCAGGTAAGTTATTTCACAGATAAAGTCAGTCCAACACTGTTGTGTCTGTCTAACTTAATTCTTTTCCAAGTTCTCTTACACAGACTAAGATTTCCAAAATCTATGTTCCCTGCCCGTTAGCAGCAGCTGAAAAATAACTGAACCTTTGGGAAATGTTTTGTGTGCCTGGGATTAGAAACTTCCAGCAGTAAAGTTAACACACATCCATTAATCCACATTAAATGGATTTAATGCCATTTTCAAACTGCCTTGTAAGCTTTCAAAAACCATTCTCACAGCACTCCAAAAAAAAAAATAGGGAGGTCTCAGAAGTGACAGATATACATACTTAAATTCATCCACAATAGCATATTAAAAAAAAAAGTCAGAGGCGACAACAGTCTCTTTTACATGAAACTGTGTACCACTTTTGTACATAAACTTATGTACCACTTTTGTTCATAAATTTAAACCCAAGCTGGAAAGGCAAATAATTAAGAAATAACTGAAAAAATAACTCAAGAGTCATTTTAGGAATAAAAGCCATAACCTTCTTTGTGCTGCACAACCAACAAGACCACCAGACTGTGTGATCCATCAGCAGGTATAGGAGAGGTATGGTCTCCTTTGGAAAAAGCAACAGAGAATCTCTGCAAGCCACTTTAGAGCTGTGTCTGTGAGGAAAGTACAACTTCTCTAACAAATTGTGCAGCTAAGACAATGTCTCTCAGAGGGTAAAAAGCCACAATGAACAATCCTGAGAGGTTTACTCACCTTTACTATCCCACCATGCTGCATTCAGGGACAGCAATGTTATATATGCTTGCTCAGGGGCTGTAAGAAAAACCATTATGTGTAAGTCATCTGATAAACATTTCAGACTTCTAAATTCATACTGTTAAAAAATTTCTTATACTACATTCTGAGCTTTTTTAAAGATCACAAAAAACTTCCAAACCATGAATTACCACTTATCATCTCTATTTGTTAAACAAAGCCAGCAACTTCTGTATTCTTTCCAAACATGCTACCATTTGTGGCTGTTGACTGTTCCCTGACAGAACAGTTTTCTGCTGTCAGGGAACTATCATGTTTTCTAAAAACTATCTTTTTCAAAATATTCAGGTGACACCAAGTGGTTAGTTGTTGTAGTGCTGTCTGCTCAGGTCTGCTGTGTACCAGTACTATATAATACTTGGTAAAAATCAAGTATTCTGTAATGTGTGAAAGGAAATACAGAAATACATACCACAAAAAGAAAAATTTAAAAAAGCCAGAATGCCTTGAGATTATTAATCAAAGCAGCCCTTTCTCATTTACTTACCTTAGAACATCTATATTCTTTAAAAAGAAAAGTAACAGCAAAACCCAACCTCCTGTACACATCATCAAAAATTAAGTGGCCAAAAAATTAGGCTCCTGTAAGAGAAGTTACTTACCAAAAAGAATTAGCCCCCTACATCATCTTTGTACACTCATGTTTATAGTAAGTCGCTTCCAAGAAACACACTCAGACTTTTCTCAAATCACTGCTAGTTATCAAAAAACCCACCCCAGACAAAACCCCCAAACCCCAAAGAAAAACCATAACCCATACATCCATCAGCAGCATCATTCAACACTTCCATGAGAAGAAGGACTCTTGTCACATCTAGCAAATCATCTTTACCTGCAGATTTTCTTTCAACACAGAATATATATTGAACTGGAACAGAGACAACTTCTTTAGATTAGATTGGGAAAGGAAATTGTACTTCTAGACTCCCTAAGGCTATGTTTCAGCATCACAACAATGCCAAATCAAAAAGGGTTTTTTTAATCAAAGATGTGTATCTTTCAAAAGTCAGCTTTGTACACGTTTGCAACAAATCAGGGTTCTGCATACTCTTTGCAGGCCCCAAATCTTCACAAACCAGAATGCACAGAGGCCATCAAAAGAAAAAGTGTTATTCAAAGATAACATGACAGCACTACTAGCACTAGGCCATTAAGCAGACAGCTGTAAAAAGCAAACCTGGTATTTGGGAATTCTGCTAAACACAAACTCACATTAACTGTGATTGTATGGCACAATCAAGTGCTAAAAAGCTTTAGAAATCTATTAATTTAAATCCACTTTAAAACATTTTCCCTACAGTTAAAATTTGTAATTATAACTGAGGAGATAAAAATCTCAACACATACTTTCTTCATTTTTTTAAATGGTCTGTGTCAGGATTTGCCCACAGCTGTGAATAATCACTCCTAATCTAACTTTAATTGTTCCCTTGATTCTTTCCCACAGAAGTACAGGAGAGAAAATAACTTTAGGTAATGAAAGAAGCAAACTGGGCAGGTACATATGGTCAAGAACAAAACCTGCAACTGTCCTTATTCTTCTTTCAAGAAGAGCCTCACATCACTATTTTGTGTTAAGTACCCTTTTTATCTTTGTGTTTAGGATTACATGGGTTATAAAGGTGTGGCCCTAATTTTCCTAGCTAGAAAAATATGGAAACAGACACTCAACTAATCAAATGCTGTATGTACAAAACCTGACACAGATACTTAGTCACTTATTATTCAAAATCACTTTGTCCATCTGAAAGCATCACCTTCTAGAAGTGTTCCAATAATGTAAACCAACTGCTGCTGAAGTGGACACAATGTATAAGGCTTTGTGCTTCAGAGCTTCTTCTTCCTCTAAGACCTTTTGGCCACACCAAATCCAAAACCAAGGAGAAGAAAGAATGTAAGCAAGAAGAAAAACCTTGTTTACATTTTAGTCGCGCATTGCCAAAAAGAAAGGCATCACAGCCAAGCCTGAAATAAGTCTGCTATGAACTCATCCAAAGGAGCAAAGGAGAAACCTCACCACAGCCTACATTCATCTCAAGAGACTTGAAGAACAAGTGTTAAGTAGCAGTATGAGGAAGAGAAGAATGGTAACACTATTTTAACAGTGTACTGCAATCACTTTTCCAATTCACCAAAATTAGAGCAGGTGAGGGAAAAAACCCAACCAAAGAAAAAAAAATCCCACCCCCCTGCCCAATTTTATAATGGAAAAACTTTCCTCTTCTAGTAGTTGCATTCTGATTTTTAAAAAATGTAACATATATAAATGAAGATGCTAGAACACAGACTTTCAAAAAAATTTTCAGCACTGTAATCATCTCACAGATGACCTTAAACCTAAGTTACTTACATGTCATCTAATTCTTCCTTATGCATCATTCCAGTAGATGAACGTAAGCAAAAATTAGCCTGGCACTGGACTGTTTAGATACTTTGAGTGTTTTCTCAGTGCTTTCATCTAATGGTCCAGACTCAACTAACACAGGAACCAAGCCTTCTGCAGACTACTTTATACAAAACACACCTGTGCACCAAGATATGTATGCCAGGGACCATTTAAAAGTAACTTTTCTAGCTCCAGTTCTTCATATATAATCAAAAATATTTATGCTTACCTAGATGTAAAAGTGTGAACTGTGCTGCCAATTCCTTTGCATCTTCTACTGTTGTACAGAGTTTTTCTGGCATGAAATAACTCTGGGAATCGTCTGCAATACTAGAAATGAGCACCTTGTACACCAAGAGTATTTTCCCATCCTGACTTGTGGTTGAATACAAGCAATATTCTGGTGGTGCCCAGCTATTTTTATGGCAAAAATAATCCAGATGCATTACTGCAGAACTGAAGTGACTCAGCTTTAAAGAATACATGCTAATTGGAGTAAGCTTTATTCCTGGAAAAATGGGATATGTACTTCTTTCAACTTCAGGAGGGCTTGGACTGTGCTGACCATTCAGACGGACTGAAAGACTTGCTGGTTTCCCCAAGGATTTCTGAGTACCATCTTCTTTGTTAGGAAACCCTAAGAGGTTTTCAGAGCTGGGACTTATCTGACCATTAAAATGCTGCTTCCAAGAACTTTCTTTGTTAACTGGCTTTGCCAGGGTTACCTCAATGCTAGCTCCATCAATGCACTTTCCATTCATTATAGACATAGCAGCAACTGCATCTTCACGGTGGAAAAAATGAACAAAAGCATAGTCCCTCAACTTCTTCACACGTTCAACTACTCCTGGCTTGAACTTGTTGAATTCAGCTTTGATCTTGTCCTCTGTAGTAGATATCATTAGATTTCTCACATACAAGACTTTGACTCTCTGCATAGTTTCTTCATCAACTACTTTCTCAGGATCTGCCCAGTCTACTTGAATAGTATGACCCCAGGGCTGGAATGTTCCTACAGCAAAGAAGCATTATATAAATAAGAAACATGCAAAGGAAAGCAGAATCATTCTTATCACCTATCTCTACAAAAAGAAAACATGATGCATACCACTAGAAACTGGGTTTTGTTGCCTATATCTACTAAATTTATCTGAAATTGTTAAAGTAAATGAGACTCTGCAAAAATGACAAGTGCTCTGTTACTTTGGGTTCATTAAACACCATAAGCTGTCAAAACAAAGACTTTGTGACATGCACATAGAGACACACAAAAGGAGACCAAAAGTAACGGATTTAAAAAGCCACTAAGCACAGCCTCTTCAATAAAACTACTACTTTAAAAAGCATGGGCAACACTTGGAAATAGTAATGTAAATGTACAGCTTCAGCACAACCCTTACTCTATGTTGCAGCAGATGCCAGAAAACTAAAAGAAAATAAACCAAATATGCTTTGTTACTCATGTCAACCCATCATTTCGTGTATCATAGTGGTTATTTCTCCATTCAGTGATCTGGAGGTATTTCACCCACCACTTTGCAGATATATAGATACATTAAACATACCAATTACATGTTGAATATATTCCATATTATTACAAGTATTATATAGTATTAGGATACTTGTAATATATTTGATATTTTGTATAGTGTATATACTTTTGCATATTTATTTTCTCTCTTTTTCTGTCAAAATTATTTTCTAGTAAAATACTAAAGACCTACCTTTTTTAAAATATGAAACATTCATGTATTTCATAGTGATGAAAAAAACATTACTCATGACAACCCACAGAAAATACGAGGCACATTCAAGGCATTATCCTTTCTGAGCTCACTTTTAAGAGAATTTGAATGCAGAGCCTTGTGCATGTGCATGAATGTGTGCCCATGCAAACACATACTGGCATAAACACCTAAATTACATTAAACTGATGTATATTTTTTAATTGTCAGAACTACCTAAATTATAGCTTCTTTAAAAAAAAAGCTTAAAAAACCCCACAACTACAAAACGTAGAAAATAAACTCATCCTAAGCCAAAAAGCAATACTGCAGTTTTGTAACTCTCAAAACACCTTACAAAATGGAAAACAGATATGATGCACCATGTCATCCCCCCCAATGTGGAAATAGATACTCTCCATAAAAACTCAGTTTAATTGCAAACAGGTTTACCTGGGATTAGTCGTCTTCTAGCCATTGCAGCTGCTCTGTGAGATTCATATTCTACAAAGGCAAAGCCACGATTTTTAGTTTTGTCAGTGGCATTTGGATAAACAATGACATCCACCACTCCTTCTGTAACTTTTTTCATTTCATTCAGTATTTCTTCTTTCTTCTTATCTTTAGGGATTGCTCCAATAAACAGTCTGCAGTTGTCCAAGCTTACGCAGACACCGATAAACTTCCCTGGACGGATTTCATAATTGTTAAGAATCTTGATGGCCAGCTGGGCTTCCTCCTTAGTGGTGTACATGACAAAAGCATAGCCTCGGTTCTCCCCACTGAACTCCATCATCAGTCTGAGCTCATAGATCTTCCCAGCTCTCTCAAAAACAGGAACCAGCTCATCTTCATACATATCACGTGGAATCTTACCCACAAAAACTTCACAGCCACGAGGTGGTGGAGGACCTTCCCAACCTTAAAATAAATTGTCCAACAGCAACCTTAGTAAAAATGTACATTTCCCCCATATCCACTTTGAATGTGGGAGTTATTTATTTTTGGTCTCAGCAGAAAACCAGCACATTCTATTATGTCTTATTTATTTTATGTTTCGATTTTTAAAAATGAGAGAAACCCAAAGTTTGCATTTCTTTAAATTCCATCTTCTAGGCTTTTTTCCAATGTAATCTGTATGACAACACACTGAATGTGTTTATCAAAAACACTGACAGGTTTACCGAGAATCTCTACTTCAATAATTTTATGCCCCTTACACTTTTATTTCAGTTATTAATAAAACTGATATACCTAAGAAAGATACCTAGGTAAGAACTTCAGTTTTATTTTCTACTACAATGCCTTAAAGTTACAAAATGTTTCTCTGCACCTCTTGCCCCATATTTTTATAAATTTTACTAAGGTCCCCATTGCAGCACTTTTTTTTCCTCCTTGACATCATTCAAAAACTCCAAACATTTTTCTCCCACCTTCATTCATCCAATAAAATGAGACTCCCTAAGAAAAGCAGGATACAGAGCCAAACTTTCTGCAACAGCCAAAAATATGGAACACTTTTACTCTAGAAACAGACCACAGTTTTCACAGGCAGTAGTGGATGATAGGAAAAAAAGAAGCAAAAACAAAATTCCACAGAACAAATCAGTCTCTGCTTGACACCCAAAAGCTGCAGAACATGTGTGCTTCTCTCCTTAAGCCAAGGACATTAAAATATTCTTTCATATCTCTGCCATACATACTGAAAATATGTTCAAGAGATAATGTAAAGGTGTATTTATGCATTTAATATTATGGAGTTATGGTCTTCAAACGCAGCACTCCATTTTCCCAAAATAATAATAAAAAATTTAAAACGTTTGTTTGGCTTTGTTTCTTTTTTTTTTAATTAGACAACTCCGGTAGAAGGTTCAAAGGCAGACACTCAAATCATGACTAAAAGCTTTTTCTAAAAGTTTGGTGAGGAAGGTTTTCTACAGGAGAAAAAGCAAGGAGTACAAAGATGGTAGAAAAAACTATACTAGTGTGAAATGCATAATGAGGCAAGGTGAAAAAATAATTACTCTCACCAAGTTAAGACAAGAAGATAATTAAATAATGTACTTTGGTTTGAAGTTCAGAATAAATTCATATTTAGATTATTTTGTAATTAACACTTTTTCCTTAATGTATTGTCAGAGAGTCTGTAATTTACTTTTGAAAAAAATTAACAGAATTGAAATATTTTTGCCTTCTCACAAAATCATTTTGCATCTATAAACCATACAGAAAGAACTACATGGTGCACAGGGAAGCTCCCAAGGCATCAGAACTGACATGCATTTTGGAGTCACACTCCATGACCTAGCTAGGAAAAAGCCTGGCTCTGTTCCACACAGCATTCCAGATTTTTATCATTTTCACCTTTATAAATATCTCTGACCACCCGAGCTGAGGTCTGACTGGACATGGCAGCTAACACCATTTGCAGGCCAGTACTGCCATCACTCACATCGTGCCAGTCCCTTCCCACATAAAAACAAAAAACAACTGTACAACATTTAGGAGCTCCATGACGATGGCAACTGCACACCCCAGTAGAGCAAAAACTGTGCAGGAGTAATGAAATTAAATAACAATCTATTTATTTATTAACTAGATAAACTTTTACCATCCTTCTCAGCCCAGTAACTGATTGAACAGTGATTCTCAATAAGCAAAAGCCAGTTACCACACAAAAATCCCCCTTTCATTTTAAAGCTGCATACTAACCCAGCAGTACAGCACATTACTGCCAACTGGAATTAGCCTCTGACTCCTGACTTAAAAAAACAAAAACTGGTCTGTGCCACAGCTGCTGTGAGGGACATGTACTTAGCAGAGCACACATGGAAAGTCAGTCAAAAGCATTCCCACAAGTAGCAGACAGAGCTTCCTTGACCAGGTACTTGATTCACTGCTGCACAAGAGAAAATGGGACTCCTATTTTTGCAGCAGCTCAATCAACATTAGACATAATCCTCCTACTGTTAGTGTCCATGTCATCTTAAACTTCCATGTAATTCTAATGACTCACATGCCTAGTGACATCACTGGGTCCACTGCTTAGATGGCAGCAGACATAAAACTATGAAAATTCACTTTCAGCTTTTTTTTTTTTAAACACTGTACAGAGACATTTTTCATAAGTGGCATACACTAAAAAAGAACTGTATCAGGTAAAAACCTGTAAATTTTTAGGGCAATTTTCAGCCACATCTGCTGAGAATAGAGCTGACAGGGAGACTATCCTTTGACAGCAACACAACCTTATAGAAATCACATCCTAAACAAGGAAAATTCATACTGAAACCCTTCATTTATAAAGGGACTGCCATTTTCTACAAGCCATCTCAAACATCTAAGCCTCACCTGGCCCACAGCCATTTATAGTAACTCACAGTAATTGCCCACTTAAAAAAAATGCATTTTCAATGTCCTATGAAAATACATTAAGATTTGAAGAAAAGATATATGCCTATATATGCCTAACATCAATGATTGATGGAAGAGGTACCTTGTCAAACCCATCTAGTTTCAGAATATATTAATAAAATTAACTTTGCTAAACAAACACACTGAATACTGTCTAATGTTCTAATTAAAAGACATTATTAAGTAAAAGATGTATAATAATTTAAGAACAGGCTGAAGTTAGAGATGTCCTGCAGTTCTTTTTCCAGTGCCATTTTCAAGAGTTTCACAGGGCTTCCTTTTGCTATTTTATATAGGCTTAGTAAAACTACAGACAAGATGTAAAACAGAAAAACCCAGAGAAATAATTTTGAATTAATTTCCAATTTTAATGCAGCTCTAACTTAAACTCCATACAGCAATGAGTAAATAAAGTCCATGCTTATGAGCATAACTTATAAAGACCACAAGTGAGAATGAACTGAAAGAGCAGCACAAAAATTTTCCTTCTTTCTGCTTATCTAAGTGCATAATCTGATTCAGAAAGAAGAGTTATTGTATTCCATATCATACAACCAGGCTTAGTAGCAAAATTCTTGTACACTGCTGATGTCAGCAACAGTGGAAAAATTATTCAAAATAAAAGAAATATTTTATCATCATCTCTGAAACAAAATGAGTTAATCTTCACTGGTGCTCTCTCAGAGAACAAAAGTCAAAAAAAAATGCTTTGGCCAATGCAAGTGGTGAGGTGTAAGAGAAGACAATAAGTAGGTTAGGCCTCTGTCACCAACTTGTTGTTCCCTTCTATGTCCCTAAATGTTTCGAAGCATGTTCTCAGTCATATGGAACACACTGGGCTTTGTGAACTCCACATCTGTTTGCTACCTGCCAATTTAAGGTAGTTTTAAAGGTGTGATTTTTAAGTCCACCAAAAGCAAATGTTCCACACAGTCTAGCTCAAGAGATCTTAAATTGTTGAAAATTGTAAAACACACCAGGACCCTTCCGATACGTGTCGAGTTTCTTAGACTGCTTCCTTAAGCTTCTACCACTGGTCACTGTCAAGACACACAACATGAGGCTCCACCAATCTTCAGTCTCAAAAGAAGTGCTTACCTGGTGGAGGACCACCGAATTTTCTTTGCCCATTTTGCTGAACCATGCTGTATCCAGTCTTCTCCATGAGGGCAAGTAAAGCTGCCCCATTTTGAGCACCGCTTCGGATCTTGCCACATCCGTTTGCTGCAGCTTTACTCTCCTCATGCATATCTGCAACAGCTTCAACAGAATAGCACAAATATTCCAATTCAGCAAATGCTGAGTGGTTATGTGCATACAGAAGCTACCAAAATACAGAAAACCACTCATGCTATACTTGCCTATTCACTGTAACTTTGTTTAGCATGAAGCTTCAATCCTACACCCAGCCACTATCTCCTGGGTACTTGCTTTCAGCTCATTGTTCTGTAGCTGGGACAATCTGGACCTTTACCCAGCGACAGAAATATGTCATGTAATCGATTATTACACGATCTGTGCTCAAACTCTCTTAAGTGCTATCACACCTAGCACAACTATTTTTAAGAACGCTGCCCTTCAAGTAGAAGAATGAATTCTTTCATAAAATACGTCATCACAGTTGTGTAAGGGACCAAAAAGCTACTCGAGGTGACAAGTTCCAGTTTCTTATTATAAGAATTCTTATTACAAGAATGCCAACTATTTCAAAATTGTATTTTAGTATTGATACACTGGAGGAACGCCTCAAATCCATGCCAAGTCACTATAAAGAAGTAAAAGAATTCATGAACATAAATAATTCTGTTAATACCAATATATAATAAAATTAGGCAGAACAGTCTGGCAAAACTAAAGATTTGAAATAATCCTGCCTCTGGAATCACTGTTCTCATGACTTTATCCATTTTCACAATTTCAAAAACTAAACCTTATCAATATGGTTGCTGCTGCCCTATCTCCTATTTCTCTGGCATGCCAAGGTCTCACCCAACAGCTTTAGGTTTCTGTCACCCAAGTGATGAAAACAATCACACCACTTGGCAATTACCAATTTTACTAGTCAAGCCAATAAAAAAATCTCAAGTCAGATGTTTCTTTCATTGCCTCTTTTAACTTCTTATTTACTCTTTTCCCAAAATTGTCTGCCCTAAGGTCTGCTTAGGCGAGCAATCTTTTTCATCACTTCAATCCTTTGTCCAAATGCAATTTCCAAGTGCTATGCCACTTCTCGAGAAATGCTGCCCAAAACAGCATCACCAGAAAAATAAAGGTTCCACTGTCTGTTCTTCAGTGCCCCTTACACTTTCAGCTTTCTTCATCTGCAGGCTCAGACTCCAAAAGACAATGTCCTGAGACATCAGCAGTTTAGATTTTATAGGAAAAAAATTTAAAAACAGCTTAAAGCTCACACAAACATTTTTTAACAACCCAGTACTATTTGCTCAACAAAACTGAAGTTTTTAAATATATTGTAGACCAAATTTATGGAGTGATGAAGTGCCTGTTCCCCTACTACATTTATGGATGTTGTGCAATGATATTACTATTGAGAGGTGGGGCTGCAGCTTATTCTCCCCCTCATGCCCCAGCTTTAACATTTCAAATGTGCTTTAAATCAATGTCATTACTTTTAAGTGGATTTTTTCATAACAGCCTTCACATGACAGACCTCACAAATCCTTCAATTAGAACAGTGTTAACAGTTATATTTCCCACCCTAGGAAAAAAATACTTTTGGTGGGGATATAATTTTTTGTCTTTTCATCAAGCTAGTATTCACTTCGGGGAAGGAATCCAAGCAAGTAACCACTCTCAAGAAGTTTAAATTGTATCTGTCACAGGGCACTAAAAAAGCCAAATTTTTAACAAAACTCCTGGCTTCATCAAAAGTAGATTCCAGAAAACAGCAGGGCAGAGCACAAAAAAAAAAAAAAAAATTTAAAAATCCCCCACAAGCACAAGCAAAAAACAGTGTCCCATCTCCTTTCAGCAAGTGAATTACACTTACTGTGTTTCACAGCCTACAAGCTGCACAGTGATTCCGTAATTAGGAAACCTTTCGGCAGCTTCAGGCCTAACAAGGTATGGAGATGACAACGAAGCTGGAGCGAGGGGGAGGCAAACTGATTTACTGATTTTCCCTTTGTCGTCGTTATCTGCAAGGGCAGCACCGCGGGAGCTCAAAGGAGCCAAGCGGCCCCGAGGAGCTGCCAGAGGCCCATGCAGAAGCAAACCAACCTCGGGCACGCCTGGGGCACAAAAGCCAAGGACGCGAGGAGGCACGGCTGCATGTGGGACACTAACGGAAGACAATAAACTCAAAACACACACGCACACCCCACAATGCCCCCCGGAATCTCTCTGCGCTACTCCCGCCGACTCGCACTTTCTCTACACCGCTTCACCCTCATCGCGCTGCCTCCGCCTTTCCCCACGGCACGGCAAGGACCCGAACCCACCACTATCGCCAGGCAGACGAGGCCAGGGCATGACTCCCCGCTGTCCCGTCGGGAGCCGAACGCCACAGAGCGCTGCCCGGCTGCCGGCGCTGTCACCGCCTCATGCGCCCGGCCCCGCGGGCACGCATGGGGTTTCCCTCGCTCTCAACCCGCTTGGCCAATCAGCGGGCGCGGAGGGCGGGCACGGACACAATTGACAGGCGGCGCCAGCCAATAGCAGCGGGGAAAACGTGCCCGGCACGCGAGAGCTCTTTAAAGCGGGCGACGGTTGGGCGAAGATGGGGGGATGTGTCCGGCGCGCGCGCGCCGCAGCCGCCGCTGGAGCCGTTGGGACGGCGCGCGCCGCTCCCGCCCTCAGGGCGGGCACGCGGCGCCGCCTCACGGCCCGGCGTGCCATTCCCGCTCCATGGCGAACGGGGCCGGGTCGTGAGCGCGCCCTTAACGTTTTCAGAACCTGGCTGGTATATCTTTTTTTGTGTCCTGAGGATTTTATCTACTCCGAAGTGGCATATTTGGGCCTTTAGGATGTGATCTGGCATGCACTCGTTCTTTAGGGAGTGTTTAGTCTTGTTCACGTTCGTGTTGATAAGTAATACCAAAGTGAAGTATCGCTGAATTAAAAAAGGAAGAAACCTCTGGAAAAGCCAAATCTAGCCTTGGAAAAGACCTCTGGAAAAGCCACATCTAGCCTATGAACCAGCACCATCATGTCCACTTGACCGTGGCACTAAGTGTTGCATCCCGTCTTGCACAGGGATGGTGTTGATGACCTCCCTGGACATTGTATTCCATTCCAATATTTGATCCCTTCTGTGAGGAAATCCTTCCTAATGTCCAACCTAAATCTTCCCTGGGTGCAGCTTGAGGCTACCTTCTCTTGTCCTGTCTCTGGTTGCCTGGGAGAAGACGTGTCTGGTTTCAATCCCTGTTGGCTCAGTTAATGTTTCAGTCTCTTGGAAATGAGCCTCATGAGCCTCACAACAACTGCAGCCGCTCCAAGCAAGTTGGGTTGGAGGACCTGCAGTTCTGGCCCTGCTCTTGAACTCCCATCACAACTCCTTAGGGCTCACGTAGCAGAGCACACATCAAATGTACCAGGGTTAATATGGTTTGTCGGATTAGCTTGCAAGTTCTTCAAGTTGTTATCATAATGTTGTGGCCTCTTTCCCCCATTTAGCAAATTAAAGTCTTTAAAAACCAATATGCTTTCACCAAAAACTTCTCCCCCTCCCTTTTCCTAAGGTTTACATGCTCAACTGCACTTATTACTAAGGCAGAGAATCCCTGAAATTTTACCTTCAGGACATGCAAATTCATCTTTATTATGAATATGTTCTGGAGCATTTAGCAATCTCACTTTAAATCTGAACTGCCACAGAATTGCCACATTGTCATATTTGACATTTAGTCATTTGAGTTTGCTTAATTTTCAAAGAGAATGCATGTTGTGCTTTTATTAATAATGGCATGTTACACTAATTGTGTAATTTACAGATGGTATGTCTCCCTTTAAAAGTTCTGAATGGCAAACATACCAAAGCTATTACCTTCAAGATTAAATTTCACCACCTTTTCATTTGAGGTGCCTGTTTGGTTATTTTCTCCCCCTACATCTAAATAAGCCACAAAGCCTCTCTTAGGAATCAGTTTGGGGTATATTAAGTCAAATGTCAAATTTGTGACATTTTGACTGCAGCTGTGTGTCCCTGTTACCTTAGAGACTGCTCAATCCCTGGCTGAAAACTCCATGTGTCTCAGCTGTTATTGGTGGTGGGAAATACTGAAGGAATGCAGGCAATCTCTTTTAGATGAAAAAAGAAGATAAACACCAAACCCACGATTCCTCAGCATTTTCTTTGTATTTCATAGAAGTGACACCTTACTGAATAAGTTGCCATGTACTGCCATTTCTGGAGTACAGCAGAAGGTCTCAAGGAAAACACACAAATTTGCAATCAGGTTTTTCACTTTAAGGCATGAATAAAAGAGAATGTAAAAATCACTGAAAAGTATTCCATGTTTATAATCTCTTATTAAACATCAAAGGTGAACATAGGAGCTAAAGACCCCTCCCTTATGAAAGAAATTAATGATCCTTTTCTTCCTCTGTTCCCCATGTGCTAGTTGGGTATCAGAGTTCTCACTGCACCCTTGCCCACAGGTGTGAGCTGCTTTTCTTTGATGATCTGACTGTTCACTATAATTAGGCTTTACTAAGGACAACTGTTTATAACCTGTATTTTTCTTGGATTTTGCTGTGACTCATAATAAAATCTGAGCTGAATATTTGAACTCTTTTTCTTAGTAAGACATAATTTACAGGGGAATGTAATATTTTTTACTAAATTAAAAACTATATCAGATAACATCAGGTCTTCAGAAGAGATTTTACACAACTGAAAGTTTTATTCACTTGTTTTTCCTTTTATGAAAGGATGGGAAAAAAGAACCAGGCCCAAAACATGTTTTAGTATTTATCACAGCATTTTTTTTTATTCCTCTATTGAATCAGTACCTTAGGACATAGCTGTTTAACTTTCAAACCTGATAAACAGAAACTTATTGTAGGATTATTGTACAAGAATTACAGCATAATTTACCATTTTATTATTATTGCAAATAATATACTGTTTGCCCCAAAGCTTTATACAGTTCCTTTTAACACTGAGTTTGTTTCCTCACTAATGTCTAGTTGAAACTCTCACGAATCTGATGGATGAGGAATAAGGGCAGAGTCTTGCCAAGATTATGACATAGATTCCTTTGGCTAGATTTGAAAATGTGAAAGAGGTCTTTTTCTTACACATTTTATTTTATAGCACTGCACCAGACAGTGCTTTTCCTTCTAAGTTATTTTAGGTAGCTGTAACACAGAAATCCTTGATATTTAACTTCTGTTTTATTGGAATGCTAGCAAGTCCCACCATATATATTCCTGGAGTGGGTTATTACTGCAGTTGTAATATACTTTAATAGAAGCATTAGATTTTTTTTTTTGTCAGAGTAAATTTTACTATGGCCTGGAGCAGAAAAAGAGGGTATGTAGTATTTCTCTGCACTCTGACAGGTTTGATATGTAGGTAGGAGAAAAGGAACCAGACATCCTTTGAAGTTTAGACAAAGGTCTCTGTAGAAAACCTAGACATAATATGATTGTAAATCTAATTATAGTAAACTGTCTGGAAAGACTTCATTTCAGTCAATCAGTCCATTTTATTTTGGGTTTCACTTTATCAAGCACTGCAGTGCTTGTTTATTGGGATCCTCCTAACAAGGCATCCTAGTGCCTAAAGGGTCTTTTTTCTTGAAAAACACGTTTTTTCTCATTCAGCTTTCTACCTTAAAAAGTTGGAATATTTTTTAATAATAAAATTACAAGATCTAATATTGCTGAAATGAGCATCTGGAGGGGGGAACAGAATATCAATTGTAGAAAAAAAGTAATACAGATTTCCTTTTTTGGTAAACCACTTCAAGACACATGCCACATGATTTTAACACGCAATGTTAAAGAATATACAATGAAGATGAAAAAATGGATCCTGGAGCAAGTTTTTTCTTCACTTTGATAAGTACAAATGTCAACAATTGCACTGATGTAAACTGAATTAAATCAACTTTAACCAATATTGCTGAATGTGGAGTGATGTAAAATGTGCATTAACAAAGTGTATCAAATCTCTTGTCTTGTTTTTCCCCTCATTATGTCCAGAACCATTGCTTTCTGTTTTTTCTAAACACTTGGGCCCTTCACAACAAAAGCCATGCCTTTATCACTGAGCAAAATGGCACTTTTCTGGCAATACAGCTAAGCCTGAGAGGGAAGGAGCAGAAGGGAACTGCTGAAAAAGTAACCACAAAGAGTTGGTAGAAAAAGTGGTGAATGTCAGGAAAGTGAAGTGAGGAAAGGACAGGAAGCAGGGAAGGGCCAAGGGAGACACAGAAAATCCTGTCCTACAGTGCTGTGGTCTTTTGATGTTCCACCATCACAGAATGCTTTCCAGTCTGCTTTTTAAGCAGATGTTTCAAAAGCATTCTGAAACAAAGATATATCCTCTTCACCTCTGTGGAGGAGGAATTGAAGAGGATTGTCAAGGAAATGGCTACTGCCTCAACAAGCTTAAAACTAGAGTTTTCTTCAGAGAAAGATGTGAAACACAAAGAACTACAAAGCAGGCTTCCTTCTTCACACCACTGGTGTCTCAGTCCTCACCGAAGGGATTGGAAAGTTCAGACACAGTTCCCTGCTCAATGTTTTATTTCTCTGAAAATATTGCATGGCAGTTTCTGTGAAAATCTTAGAGCACATCTCATCACTGAAATTAAATAGGTGTTAAACTGTAAAGTCTTTGGTCATACTGGATCTAACCTAGACATTAGGTGGAAGTTTATCAGGGAGTCTGAAGACTTTTATATCACATTAGCTTTTGAATACTAAATAATTATGGAAATAAATTACATTGAGTGCAACAGTGGACAACAAGATTTCATTGTACTTTTCCTAAATTTAAATATTTAAAATGTCTCTTGACTAATTTGAAAAGTGGAAAGAGTTCAGCGTTTCTTTAGGTTGCTCATACTTGGCTTTGAATTCCTGCTTATACTGAGAATCCTAAAAGGCATTGATATATCCAATTCACATTTTCTAAATTTGCAGTCCAGCTGCTGTGAGCTGCTAGGTAGTTTTTAAGTCAGGAAACTCTGGACTGTCAATACCAATTGTAGTTGAACAACTTACAGTGCTTCTGTGTAATTTTCTTTGTTAGAGATATAGTGGTCTGCTTGGAGACACAATTAAGAAAGCCTGAAGCAATGTTAGCTGTCATTTTGGGTGTTTCTTTCATTTATATATATACACATTTTTATATATTTGTCTCCTACACACACACAGAATACCACAATTTGTCTTTAAGGTTTCTTATGGTATTAAGTAGAGCTAACAGAATGATTTTTAAATGCTTTTCTGTATCTAGCTATTGCCTGTCCTACAAAACCTAGTGACTCAACCAAAACTGCGGTGAAAAACCCCAAGAATCACTAACTACATCTTGGGCTATTATATGCTATAGTAATACCTATAGTACTAACTATAAAATCAGTGTTATGCAGCTTAACTGTTCCTTCCCGATTTCTGGTTAGATGGTACAGCAGTGAAACAGGAATTCAAAACCAACCTTCCTAGACCTACTGAGAAATTATATCGACTTAGTAAATATCTCTCTTACTCGTTCTTTAAATGCGGGTTCCACAGTTAACTTCTCAATTTGCTGGAGACGGTGCATTTTCCTGATTCTTAAGAGAGCCACTAGGTGGGAGTGTGTTATCTTAAAAGGCGCTTGGTCAGCCGCGGCAGTTGTCCTTTTGGAGGAGCTCCGCTCCTCTTTCCCTGGCAGCCGGGAGATGCTGCGACTCTCTTCACACCTCTTCAAGTTGGTGGTGATCAATTTGCCATTTTTCGACGCTCGTCTCCACACTGGACGCTGGGGAGACGCGGCCTGCCTCGCTGCACCTCTGGCCCGGCAAAGGCAGGCAAGGCAATGAGCTGGGGCAAGCAAAGGCAAAGACTTCATAGAATCACAGAGAATCCTGAGTTGGAAGGGACCCACAAGGATCATTGATTCCAACTCCTGGCCCTGCACAGGACACCCCAAGAGTCACACCCTGTGCCCGAGAGCATCATCCAAACGCCTCTTGAACTCTGCCAGGTTTGGTGCTGTGACCGCTGCCCTGGGGAGCTGTTCCAGTGCCCAACCACCCTCTGGTGAAGAACCTTTTCCTAATGCCCAACCCAAACCTCCCCTGACACAGCTTCAGGCCATTCCCTCAGGTCCTGTCACTGGTCAGCACAGAGGAGAGATCTCTGTGTCTGCCCCACCTTGACCACTCACAATGAAGCTATAGATCACAGAGAGATCTCCCCTCAGTCTCTTCTTTAGGCCAGCCTAAGTGACCTCAGCCGCTCCTTATATGACTTCCCCTCCAGATCCTTGACCATCTTCCTGGCCCTTCTTTGGACACTCTGTAATAATACTACAAGTGCCATGCTTCAAAAAGTCTGTCTCATATCCAGACAAAGAACACAAGCTAATTATGTAGAAAACCCCAAGGACCCTGGGGAAAATAGATTCAGAGGATCACCTCGCTAACATAAAAGCTAATAATAACATTTTTTTAAAAACCTTTGTTAAAATATATTAAAAGCCAGGCATTTGACAGAGATGGAACTGAAAGGTAAAGAAAAGGTCTTTTGAGGAATTAGGCTATAGGAAAAAAAAAGGTTGTAGCAATATTCAACACAAAAGTGATAGAGCAGTTTTCAAAGTAGGCTAGTTCTTTTTTTAAAAGAACAGAGCCTCCCATTAGTTCTAAACTGAGAATACAATAAAAGGTACTTTAGCACAGATGAGTAAATTCCAAGTAATGACTGAAGGATGTGTGTGTTCAGCTTTAAAGACCCAGGATGATACTGTTGGACTAAGAAGTGTAATGGGGAGTAAATTTTGGAGGGCAGCCATGGTACTAGATGGTGCCAAATGAGCTGTTTCCCAAAGTACAACTTTGTGGAAACAGCAAAAACTCTGATTTTCACATCAGGAATATCTGAGCTGTAAGACTGTAAGTGGAAAAATGTACTGCAAATGATTATTTATTGTTCCCTGTAGTACAAGAAGGGGAGGGACAACAAATTTTTTAAAAAGTGCTTTTTCATATATCATAATTTGCCTTGCCATAGAGCCTTTCATTTTAGTTTATCAGGCTGATAAACTAAAAATGAAGTAAGGTACATTCACACAGGGTAAGAGTATTAAACGTGATGAAATGAATGAAAGCTCTAAAGCTGGAAGTTTGCAAATTGTAAACTTCTGAGAAAATATCAAGAATCCATCTGTACCTGTACCCTGTCCTCAAGTGTTCACTGTTACTCATCCATGGAGAATGATACTTTGCTGAACTGACTTCCACATGTTGCCAAGATCATTCCCAGTTTCCTCTGAGGGTAAAAATCTGGTCCTCATCTATAAGCTCGAGGTGCTCAAAGGTAGCAAAGTTATTAACAGTGTCTGCTTGTCTTGCTGCAGCTCTGGATTGAAAGTCCAGTTTTCCTAAATAATAATGGGAGTAGGTTTGCTCACAGAAAAAAAATCTCAAGCCACATGAAGGGAGCATTGCCTAGACCAACAGAACATTAGGTAGAAATAATGGTGGCAGTGCAAAACCATCTGTAGACAGCTAACTATAAAGATGTGAAAAACTACAAAGAAATAAAACAAAGCTGCAAAGTTTTTGATGTGTATGATTCTTCAAATCATAATTCTATGTAAAGTTCATTATTACTAGGGGTTCATTTCTGACCATAGTATTAAATTTTCACAGATTTTGAAGAAGTCAGGGAATTGGTGGCAATATTTCATATTTAATTTTGCTCTCCATGAAGACAGTAACAAAGCTCCTATTGGTTTTAGCTGGAGGAAACATAACCCAGTGATGCTGTTGTAGCAAGCCTGTAGTGCTACTTAATTATAAATGTAATGCTATAACTTTTAACTGTGCAGTCCTAATTATGCAAGGTTTTTAAAGGAATTTCTCTCATGGTTTTTTTAATTAGGGTCAAATATTTTTTGTAAAAATAGATATCTTGTTCACATCCCATGTTCCCCTCCTGCTCAGTTATATACTGAGCTCACAATTAATGTCACAACTCCACTGTCTTTCCCATAAGAACAGACTGTTGCAAGCACAGATTTGTATTTAATTGCAGCATTAAGTACTGTCTGTTAGAGAACTTTCAATGCAAACATTCCACAGAATGAAAAATGCAAACTAGAAAATTACTGAGGGAAAGTAACTTCTATAACTGGTTTGGGTGGATATTTTCAGCTTGCTAGTAAAAATCTCTTTGCAAGTCATAAAAACCTCATTATAATTTTGAAATACATTTCATGACTATGCACCAGCTCTACTGCCTGTACAGTTCTCAATGCTTTAATAGTCTTAGTTACTGGAATTGCTCAAAGACATCAGAAATAGAAATGCTCTGTTCCTTGCTGGAATTTCAGTTTATCAGCCAAGCAGAATTACTGCTTTCTCCAGGCAAGCTTTTGAAAAGACATTATACTGTGTCTACACCCTGTCTGTCAATACATGATGAAGTTGTCATTCTAAAATAGTTTCTTGTACACTGGAGTGGCTCTTTCTTGCATACAGTGCAACCAAACGTCCTTGCTGCCAGAAACTGGGAGTAGTAACTAAAAGAATACAAACAGCTGTCTTTACCATGCAGTCATCCCTGATAAATGACTGAGGTACTGGATGAAGAAATGTTATTTTTACCTATTTGTAAAGGTCATGTCCTAGTTTATTACACATTTGGACTTCCAGAGGAGCTGAGGTTTGTTTACATCCCAAGGTTGATGAAAAGATGAGTAATGGGTTGTAGTAACATGACTGTGGATATCACAGGCTACATCTTCATGTATACTTCAGGCCATTGCAACCTTCCACACTTGACAGTCTGAAATGATCTGCAGCCCTGTGTGAGACCTTCAGGCTCCTCTTCCAAAATTTGAAATACTTTGAAAAGGACTCCTGAGATACCGTCAGAGCTGCAATCTGTGTAACTCACCCAGGAATAAAATGAGGCTTGGGATGGAATTGAAACTGTCTGAAGTGTATCTGCATGATTCAGATCTCCTGCTTCAGGTGAGCAGGTATGACTGCAATGCAGGACAGGGTCACGAAATGGTATCTGCTCAGGCTCCAAAAGAGACAGAGCTGGGATAGATGGTGCTGTACTGAACAGTTCCCTCCCCCTAGGGCTAAGTGCACTGTTCCTTTTTTCACAGCCATGCTGTTTCTGGTTCTGGAGGCAACCAAGTCATCCTTGGCTCCCGGCTACGTACACAGTGCATTATCATGTCATTTAGACACTAAATGAAGCGGTTGAAACCAGGTGCCTCCCTTCTCCTTAATATTTACTTGGAGCTACCTACAATCCAGTCTGCAAATATAAATAGCAAGTTACTCTGTTTAATATCTAACCCTAATATTTCCAGCAGGAGTCTGGGAAACTCGTCATTATCTTCACACCCACATTTCTTCATTTTTTATTAGAACTAATTATTAATTTTTTTCCTTCCATGTAGTAGTAGCAGACCCACCCCTCCCTCTGTTCATGTGCAGTACTAAATGGCATTGTGCAGGTACTTTCTGCAAAACTACAAGGAACATGGGTGCAAATCTCAGCCTATGCACAAGCAGAAGGTGGCTTGGCAAGTTAAGCAGAGCATTACCTTTCATTTGAATGTATTCTTAATTCCATACTATAGTATGCCTTCTTAGCCTCACAGAGCTCTGGTTTCACAAGCACAGAAAATGCCTTGTGGGGAGGAACCATGCATTTTATTTATTAGGTATGTCCAATGCAAAAAAACCTACAACTTTATGCAAATATCAACCAAGTCCTGGAAGCAGCCAGAAATCAGAGATGATTATTTTCATGGTTATAGAAATAGGAAAGAGTTAAAAAAGAGGCACTGTAGCCAATAGTTTGGGAGGTACAGCAGGTTATCTGCTTTAATTAAGAGGATTTGTTACAATGAAAGCAACAGTGCAGTAAAGAAGCAGACCTCTGATCTAACATAATAGTCTCTCCCTTATTTTTTACCTGAAAATGTTATGAATGACTTCCAGAAATGTCCCAGGCTTAGCAGTTTCTGACTGCATCTAGAGATCTGTTTCCCATTCTGAACATCATGGGGGCCAACAGAGAAGTGACACCCTGCTTTGGGGATCCCAGAGGAGCCTGTTCCAACACAGAGTGGACAAAGAACCATTTTGCCCTTCTAACTCAGTCACAGGTGTTGCCTGAGTTGTTAAAAAAAGAAAAAAAAATCAGTAATCACTGTTGTAACGATGAGACCAAAATTTTAAAAAAGTGAAGGGTAGCCACCCCATTTTAAGGGAAGGTAAGTTAATCCTTTTAATCTCTGTTCTATCATGCAACCCCCGTGCAAACCTTCTAAACTCCAGCTGGGCACAGGAAGGCAGACACAACAATGTGCCCTACATCTGAGTCTTCAGGCACGCGCTTCTGCATTCACCACACTTAATATGCCCTGCCCTTGCAAGTAAAATAAACCTGCATTATCTACCTGCCACATTCCCACTGCTTTGATCAGACCAGGCACCAAGTTGTAGGTGTTGTGATATAGTTGTTGGGGACTGTGCAGCTCATTTGCTCCGAATCACACTAGCACAGAGCAGTCACCAACAGTTTTGCAGTTTACAGACACACAATACAGAAGAGGCAACTTCTGAAACAAAAGCTACACAGCTAAACAAAGTTCTCTTATTTAAAGGGAAAACTTAAAAACACTACAGAAAGTCTAACAGAAAGTTTTCTACCCTGTGAGACACAGAAGCAGTAACTCCAATTCCCCGGTTTAGTGACGGACAGAACTGTGGCACTGGAATCAATGTAATTCTGACTTAAGCCTCCTAAAGGTTTCCCAACTTGCCCCCCTTCTCCCACAGTCTCTCAGCTCAGGACCATATCCTAAATGTTTTCTTGACTTCCGAACTGAAGCTACATCACACAAGACACCAGAAATTATGCCTTTAAAAGCTTTCAAATACTTGTAGTGTTCCATTCCTGCAGGAGAGGAGATTGTTTATTCTACCAGCACAATGCTCTGAAAGATTTTTGTAAGGCTGACAAGAAACTGGAATGCACTACAGCAAAGAGCTTCAAAACTACTAAGCGTTTCTGTCTTCACTTCTCATTGGAAAGCTCATTCATGACAGTTAAGTACTCAGGTGAATCAAGTCCAAAGCTATTACAAAGCATAATGAGGAGATGCTCCGAGTCACCCGAGAACTTCAATTTCAGTGGATAAAGGAGATGCTAACTAATGACTGTCTAACATAGTTCTGTATCATCCAGTGGTATGTGATGATTTATTTAATGTGAGAACATGCAACAAGTAATACAGCACCACATAATTTCTAGAGATCACAGTTCTTATGTTTCTTGTTGCTGCATTTTGCATTCTAAAACCTGTCTGGACGATGTCAAGTCACACACAAGTTTAATTCCCTCTTCCCTACCCCCTCAGCCTTTAACAAGTATTACTATGATTTTGTTTTCATTAAAAGCCTCAACAGTATTTATATGTAGCATTCTCCTTCAGCACAGGAGAATGCAGAGTGAAATCAAGCAGCAGATGACTGTTCACCACAGAATGAGTAATCATTTATGTTCCAAACTAAAATAAATGTAACAGAAAACCAGAAAGCACAATGTTCTAATGTCTTCATTTAGTAACTTACCTTTTTTGTTCATTTCTTTTAAACAAGGATTTTCTAAAAACATTTTGAACCTTACTAATTTTATTTTTGTTTTCCTTGGAAAGCCTGAAGTGAAACATCTATCCTTTAACCCTGATGTCTTCACTACTTGCCTTTTCCAGTGGCACAGAAATACTCCTTCACTCCTCACACTCCTTCATTACATATTCTGGTTTAACCACACAGCTTTTCAAAACAGTCTCGACTATAATGAGCTGTGGCTCTGGATTTACACTCCCCATCACCATCACTTACAGTTACCGATGAACAATTTCACTTCTAAGCACACACATTTCCCCAACAGCTGAACTGCTCCACAGTTTTCTGTGTTTTTCTTATTATAACTAGCTTCTTCATTTCAATGGCATCACAGTTGAGCTCAAGTCTGAAATGCAATGCTCCAGCTAGTGCTTATTTTTACTCAAGTAATTACAGAAAAAAAAGTTGACACTGACATTTACCAAAATATTTCAGAGCACAAACACCACCCGCTGAGCTGAACACGAAAATTCATGCCTGCTAGTCTTGTTTTTCTCCTCACAGTATGACTGATTTGACTCATGCCTGACTTTAACAAAATTTCCAGATCTTTGCTAGAGCTACAGCTGGTAGGAAAGATGCCTAAACATGCAGCTGAATTTCTGCTCCTATGCCATTATTACTTGTCTTTGATGAAAGGATGCAGCAAGACATTCTAGACCATTTCATAACTTTAAAACTTTATATGCTGAAGGAAAATTCTCTACTAAAACATCTGAAAGCCTGCAAGGAACTGCTTTCATTTCTTTTGTAGACACCTATGAAAATCCCAGTTTAGTCAATCTGGATGCTTTTTTCTCCACAGTGTTAGCAGTGCAGGAGGACAGGTCCTTTGATACCGAAGCTAGAGCAGGAATATTTCTCTGCCTTCCAAGAGTCCCATGGTGTGATTCGGTTACTGGTCATGACCCTGTTGTTTATTGTATATGTGGATTGTAAGAATTACTGGAATTCTTATAAATCTCAATTAAATAAAAGGTAAAAGAAAAGCCCACCTGTAATCAGACACCATGTAACTGCATGTTAATGGCTTGTTCAGTGCCCTACCGGGATACCTTAGAGTAATGCTACAGCATTATACTCAATTTCAAGAGGTCAGTAGACATTTTTAAATGAATAAAATTTATGTAATTACAGTTATGACTACAGCTCATGCCTTATTCACAGCAAGTAAAAAAACCACATTGGGGTTTATGTAAATATTACTAATGCATGTGTAATGAAAAAGTAACTCATGTTAATTAAAAAACACCTTAATTTCAAAAGTTTACCAGAAACAGTTACAGTGAGCATTGCAATCTTTCAAAGCAGAATAGAAGTTGTTTACAAGGATCCAGCAGTAATTGATATCCAGCTGCTCGGAGCTGGGCTGCCGACTGAACATGTGAAAGCTGGGCTGAAATCCCCTATTTGATGGCAGCAGGAGTCATGCTGCTCTTTCCTAAGAGCTGGAATTTCACCCCAGTCTTTACATTCTTTGTCGAGAATGCTGGTGGAGCAGCCAGAAGATGATGATTAGAGAGTAGCTAAGTACACTCTCAGTTCTAAAAATCCAACCTTCAAGCATCTGTAAGGTCTAGGGGAAGGAGGAGGGGGTTTATAGCACAGTTAAAAGGAGTGTCTCTAAAAATGGGCAAGTGGCCATTTCAGCAACAGAGCTGATGGCAGGACACTGCACACCATTAGAAGAAGTAAGTCTGGGGTTGAGTCTTTAGTGAAGACACCATCATATTGGCCTTTAACTAGGAAGGAAGGCAAGCACAGCATGTGAACAAGTAAGCACACGTATGCACACAAGGCATTCCAGGAGCTGAACAATTTCTCTGCATACATAAAAAACCTTGCTAAGAAAAAAAAAAAAAAAAAAAGTAGCAAATGTTTTTAGCATTTAAATAGTTGCCTACATGAACTCGATTTCAAATCCAACTTCACACATTCTTGATAAACTGAAAGGCCTCAGCATTGAAGATGAAATGTTTCTAGCACCAGCTACTGCCTTGAAAGTGAATACTTACAAGAGATGAGTATAGGAAGACACGTTGTCTTTCACTGAGAAAATGTTTTAAGGCAATATCCAAAATGACAATACAGCCACCATAGAAACTGCTCCAAATGATCCCTGATACTTTACAGCACCTATGCAGGTTCCACTGCTGAGGAAAGATTGGAACTAAATTGGTGCCTCTCCTCCTCCTCCTCCCTGCCATGTGCCCTGGAATGCTGGAAATGTCCCAACATCTGTACATCACTAGTTGACATAAAGCAAGCAAATTTCTTCCTATAGCTCCTAAATCCCTCAGTAGCCATTTATATTAGCCACTATCACTGGCAGGGAAAGTGGTGAGGAATTGCCCTCTTTCCTTATCACTAACCCAATTAAAAAGTTGCTCAATAACGTAGCAAGTGTTTACACAATTAATGCAAATGACAGATTTCTGAACATTTCCCCAAAGGGAAACTAACTGGTCTGGCCAAATGTGCTCCCGCAGCACCCAGCTCAGGGTTGGTTTTTCTTCTTTGCTCTCAGAAAAGAGTCAATTTACTTGCATTTCCACCAAGGAGTATTTTAGGAATGGAGACAGTAATTTCTGAATATACACTATATCTATAAAAGGAAGAGGTAAGCAGTTTGTTCTCCATTTCCATAATTTTGTGGAACTCCATCATCCATTTTTATTAATAGTTATGGCACCCAGGTATGCAGCTAAACAACTGAAGAACATGAAGGATGTCATTAGAATCATTTTTGGCTAATGATAAGGAGCAGAACTGCATCGCAACCCTACTTTTTCCATGATTTAAAGGTGTGTTAAAATGTACCGAGATTTTCAGGAAATCTGTTATTTGGCTTACACAGTAAGCTATGCCTTATGCACCGTGTTCTAGACAAAGTTGTATTTTAAAATGGTGCACAAAGTTAAGAAACTTTACATGATGCCAGTGAGTAATGTGTGCTTTCATAAATACAGTAGTATACATCCTATTTACAGACGCTGGATGGAAGACTCCAGGAAGGCTGTTAGCCAGCCATCCACAGAAAAAAGGGAATGAAGATGGTGGGGAGTGTGGTGGAGGGTGCCACACCTAGGCAGACTATTGACGCTAGTCCCACAAGCACCGACGCGAGGACGCTCCTCTGGTCCCGAATAATCATCTTCACGGTCTCACAGAACTGGGAAAAAAAAAAAAAAATGGGCAAAAGATGAGATTGAAAGAGGAAAGCTTTGGCTGCAGAGCTGTCGATACCCACTCTCTCGGGACAGAGCAGCCTCAGCTCTCACACAGGTTCCCCGGAGGGAGGGGAAGAGCTGGACTGGCACCGCATCACCCCCAGCATCAGCCCCGGTACTGCCTGTGGCTCCGGCTAGAACCTGTAGCTTCAGAGCATTTTAGAAGCGTATTAATTGTTCTACTAATTCAGCTTCGCTTTTCTCGCCGCTTGAAGCCAGCTGAGGCCAGGCTCGCCCCGTCCCGAGCAGCTCGGCGCCGGCGGCACTGCCCGCTGCGGGCAGAGCGGCACCAGCGGCGGCCGGGCCGGCGGGCGGGACCGGCACCCCCGCCCGGGGCCCGGGGCCGGGCCGGCTGCGGGGAGCGGGGCCGCCGGGGGAAGGGCAGCGCCGCCGCTGGCCGGGCCGTACCTTGTCGGTCTGGAAGCTGACGGGGGCTCCGTATCGGCAGTAGGTGACGAAGTGCTCGCAGTTGTTCCAGAGCAGGCTGTAGGCCGTGGCGCCCACCAGCTTCTCCGCCCGGCGGGCCGCCTCCTCGCTGCCCAGCACCTGGTCCTCGAAGAGCCGGTCCATGTGGTTGACCAGGATGCTGCCGCCGTAGGCGAAGTCCTCCACCGTGTCCACCCGGACGCTGGCCGTCCTGGCGATGACGCCCAGGATAAGCCGCTTGTTGGTCACCACCTGCTGGATCTGCCGACGGTCGCCGGTGATGGAGGGCAGGATGTCGGGCATCAAGTGGGCGACGCGGTTCTCGCCCAGGTAAATGCCGAAGTGGATGAAGAGGGTGCGGGGCACCTCCAGCAGGTCTCCTCGCTTGAAGCAGCTGGTGTCGTAGTAGCCGGGCGCAGGCGGTGGCGTTTCCCGGCCGGAGCCCGCGGGCAATGGACGGATGTGGACGAGGAGCAGCAGCTTCTCCAGCAGCAGCGAGGCCGCTTGTGGCACCGGATTCTTCATGGTCGGCGGGGAAAGCCTCGGTACCTCCGAGCAGCTCCTGGCCCCCGGCACCGCTTTTCTAGGCTACCGGCGGGGCGGGGCGGGGCGGGCACCCGGGCCGGCCCACCGGGAGAGGGGCGTGTGGGGAGCGCCCGCCCCGAGGACCGGCGGGCTTCACTGGCGGGCGCGGCGGGCACCCTCAGCCGGCCCGGCGTCCCTCGGGGACTGGGGATGGCGCGGTGCCCGCAGCCTGGAGCCACCCGCAGCTCCGCCCCGTCTACGGCCCGCGCTGCCCAGGTAGAAGTGCACGGAAAAGTGCGGGTAAAGCCCTTCACCCGCCCCGGGGAGAGCAGCGAGGGGCTCCCGGGACCACAGCCGCTCCGTGCACCTTCCCCCGCCGGCTGAGGGGCTCCGGGTGCCTGCCCCGGCCGTCGCGGGGGACAAGCGGCGACCGGATCGGATCGGCGGGGCCGGACGGGCGGCCGCGGTGCTCGCACGGCGGCGGGACGGGGGAGGGAGCGTCTGCCTTTCCTGAAAGGAAACGGGTCTCCGAGGATAGCGGCAAGTCACATTTATAAATGAACTCGCCCCAAAGGTCCGCCAGCTAAGAAAGAGTGGGAAACGGCGGAGCGGCATTCCCGTGCGTTCAGTTTCATGCTAATCCATTATGCAAATGGGTAAATCCTGGCAACGGAGCGCACAAAAGAGCAGCCCTGTCAGGTCAACAATGCCGCCAGATCGGGGCTCGGAAGTTTCAGTAACCAAGCAGGTTCCCGCCCCCTCGGGGATGGCGGGATGATGGATGGGACAGACATTCATTTTACCTGGAAGATGACAGGGCGCGGAGAGCGGCAGGGGAGGCGGCCGTGGCTGCAGCCTTTCACCGAGTCCCCGCCGCCGCGGCCCGGCCCGCTGCCATGGATCTTTGTTCGTGCCGCTGCCGCTCCGGCTGCAGGGGGGAGCTTTCGCCTCTGAGAAACGCGGAGCGGGTGGAGGGAGGGGGAAAGAGAATATGTGTGTAAGAATGCTGGAGAAGTTTGGTGGAGCACCTTCCTTTAAACTCGGGCAAACACTGCAACCTCAGGATGCCAAATACGAAACGGGGAAGCGGGAAGAGGAGCGATGGTGTGTAACAGCTTGGCAGCTCTCCACAGGCAAACCGCGTTGAAACAGTAGGTTATTTTTCTCTCCTCAGTCACTTCAAACTCTATGGAACACGAATGAGACCTCTAGACCACCCCAGAGCTGTACAAGCCCTTTAGTCACACCAGCAAAGAAGAGAGTGTTCACTATCCCTTTTCTTTCCATTAGCAAACAACTCTGGTATGATTTGGAAGGCAAAGGGGATACAAAGGACCCAGCAGGTGAGAGCCTTCTACCCTCACAGATTCTGAACCCAGGTTCAGGATCTTGTAAACATAAAAGTTTATTGATGTACCAAA
Organism: Melospiza georgiana; assembly: GCF_028018845.1. Lineage (NCBI taxonomy): Eukaryota > Metazoa > Chordata > Aves > Passeriformes > Passerellidae > Melospiza > Melospiza georgiana. The sequence continues at coordinate 13,998,362 of NC_080434.1, forward strand.
AGCAAGTTTTCCCATTTCCTCAGTAAAGAAAATATTTCGGGGGAGGAGGTTACCTCACTACTTGTCAACAAAAGACAATGGCTGGTGCCCTTCTGTTTCCTCCTGCTTGGAGCAGAGAGCAGCTCCCTGGGAAGCTAAGACTACCCTCACCTTGCTTCATCTGCAAAGAAAGAGCCCCCCCACAAGCTCTTGTTCACAGGCCACAGTCCCAGCACTACTAACAGAGTGATCAGGCCTTTGGGATTTTCTCTGGAGTCTCAGCCAAATTTTTATGCAAGAGGCTTACCCCTCTCAAGTCCCCTACTTCAAATCACATCACTTACAAAAGAGAAAATACCTTTTAGATGTAGCTTATGATGCTTGTACAGGAACCCTGCAGATTAGCCACCAGACACACAATTATATAATTAAACCAAAGTATTTTCAAATCCAGCTGTTAAAAAACATCATTTTAAAGGTTTGAGGCTTTTGCTACTAGTAAATAAAAGTGGGGGAGAGGAGAAGGAGGAACTTCTCATTTTTAACTAGTGCATTTTTTTTTAATGGATGAGGGGAAAAGAAATTTAAACACCTCATTTTCATAAAGGGTGTCACCGATTTGGTGATGGTCACAGCAGGCAGCCCAGAGCTGGAGGCACAGAAGGTTGTCAGACTCCACAAAAAAGTCCTGGCACAGAAATATTCCTGTTTCCCTCCTGTGTGGATGAGCACCATTCCTGCCCTGCACTGCTGTCTCAAGACTCCCCCTCTCCCCTTCCCTAAAGCTGTCTAGGGAGTGTCTGGATGGTCTTTGCTGAAACAGGCGGTAGAGATGCTTCAGTCCTACAGCTCAGGTTTCTCTTCCCTGTCCAAAGGTAGGTAGAGGAATTCAATTAACTCCCTGGCAGATACAGACACTTCCCAATGGGATCTTTCACATGGAGGCAACCTTTGTTTATTTTCTTCATGCCAGTTAGCTTTAATCCCAAAATCACCAGGGTCCATTTCAAGTAAATCCAGAAAGGAAAGCAGGATGAAACTGAAGAAGTAGTAAGGTGAAAGGTGTGACACTTCTGCTGTGTAATTTCCTCATACCTCAGGGACTGAAGAGCTTCCTCTCTCCCTCCCCCCAGCCACTCACTCACTCACTGGCCCAGAAACCCCAGTGAACAAGCCCAAAAGGCATTACAGAACAGATGGGTCTGTGGAATCCACTCAGGTAATGAAAGCTTTGCCACTACCTTGCAACCGTTGTGAGCATTACTGCGTGCAAAGCACTTAGTACAACACATCAAAGTAATTCCCGAATTAAACCATTCAAATTCTTAAAAAGCAACCTGCAACCCAGCATGTTCTGTTTTCAAACCCAAGGGGCTGCACTTCTATTACTGTTAAACTTCTACAGTGCAATGTAAAGTATACTTACCATAATTTTGCATCTGAAAGGGGAAGAAAACAAGAAAACGTGTACTTTAATGGAAAAACATCTCTACTGGAGATGGCAAAACTAAAAATATACATTGTGCATCAAACACTGGCACATATTCTTAGGTGACTTTTGTATAATAGCTTTTGTACTTTAGTACACAAATTTAAGTGGGAAAATCACTCTGGAATATTAAATATAAACCCAAAACCACTGAGGAAGTATTTGTTTGGACTGTTAAGTGTCATGGAATAATTTAATGATAAAGGCTATGCTTTGAGAGTTAGGCTGAGATGCAGTAAGGGAGCTGTGAGAGGTAAGAATGCAGCCTTTGTTTAGTAGTGCAGATGAGCCAAAGTACAAAAACTTCAGTAAGAGGTGTAAGCCAGTTTCCATTACACTGAAACTCCTGTATTAGAAAGAACCTTATTTTATGCACTAGACATGACTATTTCCATCCTGCTCTCACAGCTAACACAGTAGGGAAAAGGCAGGAAAGGCGGGGAGTTGGAAGGGTATGTTCTTGCCTATATGAGGAACAGACTTGGTTTAACGAGCAGGCAAAATGAATTTTTTAACTTACTGAAGTTAGACCAATGCTGACTGCATACATGCTCACCTTTATGTGTATTTTACCAAACCTCTCTCAATTAGCTTTACTTTCAGATGATCTGGGACTGCTGAAATAAGCAGAGGTTCATGAATTCAAAACATGTTAAGATACTGAAGGAGAGTAACATCTTTGAATAGGGGTTTTTGGAGGACATAATTTGCAAGAAAAGTATCTGAAGAGCAAAGCCATTTTGGTTTAAGCTGGTGTGCCGAAAGAAATAATGGACAGAAAACATGTTTGTGAAGGATAGTTTAATAACATCCAAAAGGGCTACTCCAGAGATAAAAAATAACACCTTTGTATTCCAATATCCAATCCATTTGAACACTACCATTCCTTTCAGCAAATTACAGCTTCCATTACAGAGCTCTAAGTGACCAGCTCTCCAGTAAATCGTATTATTTACTTTTTTGGTTTTTATATTTAACAAAGATTAGGGACATAACAGAAAAAGTCTGAACCAAGAAGGGAACCAGCAAGACAATGCATGAAATTACAGGCAAGTGAAACAACTCCAAACAAAGAATTTCTAAACTAAGTATCACTCTCTTCCAGAAGAAGAAACCACATAAACAAGTAAAACAAATTTATACTTTATTAATGTTGACTTTTATTCAGAAACTTACTGCATACACATTTCCAGAGTCACTTAAGCAGCATATTGAGTGAACTGCAAAAATTTACTGTAGCCTTTTTATCCTTCTAGGTTTGCTACTGAGGTCTATCACTTTTTCTTTTTTACTTCTCTCAGTATGCTTCCAAATTATTAAGGAGAGTTTTCTAACAAACAATGACTGTAAACATCATAAAACCTGCATGCCATTTTCCCTTTGAAGTTATTAACTTTGCCTTTTTTCTGCAATGAAGTAATGACTCATTTTTTACAACCTGACAATCATGTTCTACACATGGACGGTACCCATGACTAGCTCAGGCAATAATTGTTTATATAGATAAAGCATTAATTTATGATGCTTTCAATTCAAATGAACAAAACCACAGAAAACGTGGGAACAATTCGCTGCATAGTCCTCATTAGCAAGCAAGAGGCTAGGAAATTAATAACAGTGATATACAGCACTGGAAATTTAGGAACTAACAGATAGGTTAGGTGACAATTTAAAAAGTACTTATTTCCATAGTTTTTTCTGCTATTAGTAATGTCTCATTTTGTCAGCACTAAGCAATTAATACAATCTCCTCAAAATAAACAGAAAGATTAATTTCTGAATATAAAATGCCTGAACACATGGAGTAGTATTTTTACAGCTTCTGCAGAGAAAATACATTCATCAGAATTTCCACCGTGCTATTGTCCCAGGAAATTTGATACAGATTTTTAAATCTTTTCTTAATGAGATGAAGAAGTTCAGAAGTATCCCAATTTGAACATGCTAATCATATTGTGCAGGAAGGGAGATGGAGAGGTGATAACTGGGAGTCAGAATAAAGACAGAGTACATACATTTAACATCGTTTTTCTTCACAGCAGAAGACACCTTTTTGTGGGAAGGGCAATGCAAATGACAGTCAAATAAACTTAATCCAGGCATTACTCTGCTGCACAAATCAAGGATTTAATAGCCCTGGAACAAAACCACCCACCCCTGCTTCACCCCTGCCAGGATTACACCACCACAAGAAGGAGTGAGCAGACAGACTCTCCTTTCCTCATCTTCAAATTTATTACCACACTAAGATCTGCAATTTACTACTACTCAGTGCTTTCAACTGAAGGATTAATTAGTAAAAGATATTGGAAAATGCAATAAAAAAGTCTGTCATTAACCAGACAAAGTGCTGGAAGTTTGGTGGATCACCACCAAAGGTCAGCATTTATGACCAGTCACTGTATAACAGTACCAATTATAACTTTTCTTTATTGCCCAGCAGGGAGAACTGTTCCCCAGTACCAGACAGTGCTGCCTTCCCAGCCGTGCAGAGCAGGCTGCCCAGCCTCACTCACTGCACAGGACACACACAGCTGACAGGACAGCAGTCCCAGTGGTTTCCAAATAAAGGATGAGAGAAGGAAAAGAGAGATGGACGGAACAGGAGGTAATTTCCATCTTGAAATAAAGATTATCTTGCCTTGTAATTAAATGTTATGTTGCAATTTGATTAATTCTATTTTTCAGGAAATAAATTGATTCTTCATCCACTGTATTATCTAGACAGGAAATGTTATCAGACACAGACAAAGCTATTAGTCTGGTATTACTCAAAACATTTGCCAATCTGTGCCATATAGCTAAACCTGTGAGAAATAACTCAAATTTCTACTCTTTAACTTTAGAAAAAAATTCTCATTCAAGAAGCCAGTTCTTGTTCATAACATGCTTTTATACCACTTAGTGTTAAAAGCATATATATTAAACACTTGTTATTCTATCAGTGATTTTAAATCAGGAACATTTTTAATCTGGAAATCCAACAGCATCTGTCCAAGTGCTTTACCCTGTAAGAAAAAAGAAACAAATCAACATTTTATTTTACTATCTAAACATACTATCTTTTAAAAGTTGTTTTTTTTTCCTAATGGTTTCATATGAGTGTTTTTCCTATAATCAGGGTGAGAATTCATTCTAAGTTTCTTGAGTTTTCAAGCATCCAAATTTGAATAGACTGAACAGTTTCTTCCATTTATTTGGTACCTACTGCTAAAATCAATTAATTTGGGGTTCAATTCTATCTATTCATACATAGCATCAGCTCACTTTGCGAGCAGTCTTCTTGACTATGCTGAGATTATACACACATGAGCATTTCTGAGCCTATGAGACAGCTATGTAAACCATAGCATTGCTCAGGATCTCATCTTCAGGTTTAGATATTTTAAATATTTAATACTCAGATTGTACATTTGCAAAAAAAATTCTTACTTTCAGATTCACATAAAATCATCAATACAAAAGACCTCATATCCATCTGCTTTTCATGTTTATACACATTATTTATCAGTATTTTAACTATAGAAGGGATAGGCTAAATGAGTTGTCCTACAGCATGGTTCCTGTATATACTTGGAAACAATCAGAACTGTCTAGTAAACCTGCATTTTTCAAAATGAGAAATAAGTTTCTGATATTAAATTCTGCAATTAGTTTATGATAAACTAATTTTGCTGGTGCATCAAAAAACTGGTGGTCTTTAAATCAGTACTGCTCTTTATGATGTGCTATCTTATTAGTGCACATCTTTTTCACCAAATATTCCAAATCTACTTTCCTATGTTGTTTTCAAACCTTACAAAATTAAATAAATAGTATCTATTAACAGGAAATTAAAAGGAAGTAGAATCAAAGCCAAACCTCACAGTTCCAGCCCAAAAGCTGGTTATGAAGACACCCATAAAAGATGACTTAAAGATGACATTAAAATGATGGCTTTGATACATGCCTGAGGGTCACTTCTTAGGGATGCTATACCACCACCACCAAGGGAATTCTTCAGAACAAAATTTAATCCATGGATTCCTGGTAACTCGTATCTGTAAAATAAAAACTGCACATTATTTGTCAGCAGATTTTGGAAGAAACACATATAGAAAAAAAAAAAAATAGCATGCAAAATTTTCATGCTTCTGATCACATCCCACTGCTGAGTCAAAGTCCAAAAAGTAACAAGATTAACACAAGGCCTTGCCTTCTTGTTCCTTTCTCTTACTCCAAATTACTACCCCTTAATAGTTTTAAAGCTGGACCATAAGGTAATAATTCTCCTCTATTCAAAAATCGCCGATTTCTAACAGGGTTGTTCCTAGAGTTCTTTCTGTGAGTTAAAGTTGCTATCTGAAAGCCAGAGGTTGAAGATCCAATATGAACTTGGATAACACAAGGGGCAAAAGAAAATATTTGTATTAGCTCCTAGTTCTGATACTGAAAAGTACAATCACTTAATTCCTGGAACTCACTTTTGCTAACAAATGCTGCCAGCTAATTGGAAAGACACCCTCTTCATTACTGAGAAACCTCTGTGAGTCACTACATCAGCTCTTACGACAAACAGATAACTTTATGGCAAATTCAAATCAGAGCTTTCCTGGAGCCATGCACTTTGTTCAGATAAAACTTTATTTTAGTGTGACAGACCTATGTTTCTGTTCCATCACCACTGTAAGCATTTTTCCATCCTTGCTTTTGACTGGTGCAGTTCCAATTTGGAAACTTCCATAGCAGTTTGGCAAATGGCTCTGTGGTTTCCTATTGTTTCAAATTCCATAAATAGGTCTACAGTATATTTCCATTTGCCTCTCCTTGCAGTGTTTTGCCATCTTCTTTCTATTGTTGGTTTTCTTTGGTTTTGCTTTCCTTCAATATTTTCTTCATCCAAGTACCTGACAGCTTTGCTTTAATTCCATAGGAAAGAATTTAAATCAGAACATCATCAAGCCATGAGGCATTAACAAAGATGATACCCAATTTAAATCCCGCTTCCTCCAACATCACTTACTTTGCTTTAGTCACCTACCCGATTTTCATTTGTTTGGGACAGATTCTTTACATCTTTCCCCTAAAAGAGGCACAATTTCTTGCAGTGCTCTTACACTGCTGATTTTATCACTTTGAGGTTTATCTCTTTCAGCTCCTTTTGAGCACTGGGAAAACCATGGCTGTTGCTGGTGCTCACAGCCCTGTCTGCCCTTTTATCTTGGGCATATGACCTAAACCTCTCATAGAAAGAGATGATTCTGCTGAGCAGCCTGGCAATCACTTCAGTTCTTGCTGTAGAAAGCAAGAAGTCAGAGTGTCCATGTCTGTCTCCCAGGCAAAAAGTTTCAATGAGTTCCTTTAACTTTTTCATTACCCCACTCTTCTTTAGTGTTAGTATTATTAGTTATTATTAAGAAAAAAAAATTGGTGTTGGTGTTCTGTTACCCTTTCTCAAAAACTAGTTGACAGGCACCATTATCATGCTTAAAGACAAATCCACTGGGAAGGCAGGAAAGTAGATTAATCTATCAGTGATCATTTAGACAACAAGAATATGAAGAATAAAGCAATTCTACAAGAAGTTACCCACCTAATTTACTAAATTTAATACCATAATCAACTATATGGCACAACTCCACCAAATCTTCTGAAAAACTAAATAAAAATTTCCAATCACCACATACCACAAAAGCCAGAGATCTACCAAAGCAAAGCACTACACTATGAATTTTACTCTGAAAAGCTGGCAAAGATTTCCAGGCAGCAAAGAATTTCACAACTGGAAGACGTCTTCTCAAGAACTAGACTGATGGAATTTTGATTCCTAATAGCTCATCTCTCAAAAGAAGTGTCATGAAAATCAATCAGGAGAAACAAATCAGGAGAGAATGTTCAGAGCATATAAATGCAGATGCATGTAAGTGGAAGAATTTCATTTCACTTTCTGAAGTAGTTTTGGCAGAGGAAATATGCAATACAAGCAACAAATCTTAATTTGGAACACTATTACATGGCATATTCATTCTGTTTACTTTAAGAAACTATTTACAGTGGAGTAATGTAGCTAAAATGAGAATTACAAAATAATATATGATGGCCAACATCTTCACTATTTTAAGGCTTGTCTGTAGCATATGAGCATCCAAAATATTTCCACAAAGAATATAAACTTGCACAATAAAAGGAAGAAAAACCACTATAACAATTATAATAGTCTTAAGTAGCAACAATACATTGACCAAAATGCTGGCAGGCATTTACTCAGCATAATGAAACAATTTAAGCTTAATTATCTAAGATCTAAAGGAAAAAGAATCTAATTGTACAACTTAATTAAATGTTTTAAGAGCTGCTTTTAAAAACATAGAAAACAAATAAACCTTTCAAAGAATACTGTATCTGTGACAAAAACCAGTAAGACAAGGAGTATTCACTGTTCTAGCTGAATTCCTACGCTTAGGCACAACGGAGTGCCTGATTAACTACTTTCTTTAAAGTGCTGTCCATAGTATTCAGAGAAGTAAGGTCTTCTGGTCAATCTCCCATTAAAAAGCACGGATATAATAATGATATAAAATTATTTAATGCATTTAAATCAAGGAAAAGACATGATTCTTTTCATCACCAGAAAGCAGGAACCAAATCCATAGGCTTTAAGAAGTGTTTGCATATGAGAGATACTGCAGAGAAATACTTATTTTTCCTAACAAATGTATGTAAGAAAAAGCCATCTAGAAGGATCAGCATCCACATTTCTTGTTCTTCAGCTCCTGGTGAAAACATTGCATAGGAAGAAATCAGCTGTCAATTTATAGTATTTCTGAGCATTGAAATGTTTTCAAAACATTACATATAACACATTTCAGAAGATGAAAATAGAAAAACCTTACAGGATAGTTTTACTATCCTTCTTAAATTACTGATCTAGTACCACTGCATAGAAAGTTTCTTGTTCTGTATCTTAAGATACTTGGATCTGTTAAGAATGTACAGCAGCACTCTACTGTGGGAAGCAACCACCTGAGGATTGAAAGACCATCTTTTTCTATTATTTTACCTGCAGATCTGGAAATTCATGTGTTTTCAGTGTCCTCTACCAAAATAATCCCATTTTTCCTCTGTTTAGTACACCTATTTAATACCTCTAGTGAGAAAGCATGAAAGGCAGCTGGTTAATAGATTGTTCTATAGTGAGTAAGAGCCATAGTTGGTATGTTTATAGTAGCAAAACTAATACATAGTTTTTAACTACTCACTATTTAAATAAAAGAAATGAAGGAAAATCAGACAGTAAGACAACTCTTTTTTAATGACAGTTAAAACTAAAAAATAAACAAGTAATTAAAAAAGAAATCTGAAGCACATGAGCATAATCCTTATAATCCTAAATATTTCCACAAAAGGTTTTATTCTTTTTCCCCAGCAGCTTTCCAATTTACTCACAGAGCTCCATTATCACATCATTAAAAGAAGCCAAAACCACAAACAGATAATCTAATTAATCAAACTAATTTGGCTACATCCAAAGAGAGAAAATTTCTACTTCTATTTATGAACATAAACAGCATTAAGGAATGACAATGAATCCACTTCTACTATCATTAGGAGGAACAACATTGTTTATTTCTTCTTGTCTCTGCTCTGTTTCCGAGGAAATTAAATTACAATTCTTAGTATCACAATTTATTAGATACATAGATTTGTTAGCACTTATGAAACAGTGGGTGAGATCTGCACTGAGCTGCTTATGAAGACAAAACCAGCACTTACAATTCAAAGATCAGAGGTTAAAATAACTCCAAGCTCTCTCTGAGCTTTGAGCTGTACCTTTCTGACTCAAGCTTTCTAAACAAACAAAAAGACAGGCAACAGTTTATCCACTACCCATGGAAATACATAAAGGATTTTAGCAAAATCTCCTTATATGCAACAGAACTGACTTTGTATCAAAACATGTTTTAGAAGACCGAATATTTAGTGGCAGTATTCAGCTTTTACTTGTTTTCAAAGAGATAAAAAGGTTTAAAATCTGTTGATTATTCTACTGGACATCCTTAGAAGAGCGAGCTTCATTACCTCACGCTACAGCAAGAGCAGTCTATGTTTCATTCAGTCCCCAGGAAGGGCCCTGAGCATCAGTCATAACACAAAAATAAGAATGTTATCTGCTGGCAGAGAATATTCTTTAGTAGGTGACCATCACATAAGTGTCCTGTTTAGGATGTATTCTCTTTCAGATTTTAAGAGAAATTAGCTATGTTTTTTCTTTAAATTCTGGCATGGTATAGATGGCACAAAAGTGGGTGAGAGTGAAGTACTACAAGGAATATATTAAAATGCTTTGCAGAAACAGGGACAGTATGAGGCCCATTTCTGATGGATCATCAGGTAAATTTGGGCTCCAGACCACAGTGGCTGTGTGAATGTCTTTCAGGTAGTGTTTTACAGATTTCTAACTCTTAGTTCAGCACTGGCTCAGAGGCTTGGGAAGCTTCAGTTTTTAAGGCTCCTGCAGTTCCCAAATGATGCAAAACCAGTGGAAAGATAAATTTCTCAAAGGGCATTGGAAGCTGTTTCTAGTTGGTAAAAACATTCTGTACTGGCACAAAACAAAGGAACAGCCCCAACACTACTATGCTAATTCTGAGAATTTAAATGCCTTCACTAAACGGATTCACGGCCTTTGTCCAGCTTCGAGAGAGGCCCAACTTCATGCTCTCAGTGACTATGCTCATGTTGTTATTTAAAAAGGCAAAGGAAGATACATTAAAAAACCCAAAGAGAATACATATAAACTCACAATATTTATATTAACATATTTTAAGATAACCTCTGATACCATCATGTATCTACCATATTACTGTGGGATGCACAGCGAGCTACTCACCTTGTTACTAGTTCTTCTTCTGGTTTCTCATGCTCTAAAAGGTGTTGAAAGTAATTCTGCAGGGCTTGAGCAGTTAAAGTTTTCTTTAAGTATGGATAGTAGAGGGGATGCCGTGCTATCACACCTGTTAGGCATTAACTGGCATTAGATGAAATAGGAACTGTTAAAACCAATTTGTATTTATCCTTTCAAAACCAATTTGAGGTCCTCCGCTTAACTGAAACTGTACATATGGATCCCCTTTAATGAGCTCCTGAATAAAAAACACAACAGTATGACAGCTCTCCCTCTGTCAGTAGAGATGTAGCGTGGAGCATGACACCAAAGAATGCTAAGTTACCACTAAGTGATCACTGGATTTTTTTCTGCTGCAAACAGTCCCTGCCACTGAAAAGACACCTAAAGAACAACAACATCACAACAAACAACCCACAGGCAATTCTCTTCCCTTAAATGGTTTGCAAGACTTAGATATTTAAGTAATCACAATTAACCACAACAAGGAATGATCAGTGACCAAAGGTTTGGTCCTTGCCCCACCTCTTGCACGGGATTCTGACGTAAGTATGACAAATCGCAATTACATTTTTACTTCTGTAAACATGCTTTATAAGCTTCAGCTAATTTTATGCTGAAGCTGAGGTTCCAGAGCAGGATCAGGAAAACAGCTTTGTATCACTGGGACCTTTCTAGCTGGACTTAAATTAGAGGTTAAGTTTGTTGTTGTTAGTGTTGTTCCTTAGAAAAGCTGCAGTGTCCTTGTATCTGAAGCAGTCTATTACATATACTTCATTCATGACTTAGCAATGCTACACTGCAACAGTGATCAATCATGGAGAAAGAAAAAGAAAAAATAGGAAAAAGAAAAAAAAATCAACATTGCTTCATTCTTCAACCCAAAAAAACTAGTTTCACAAACAAGGACAAGAAAACTATATTCCTGAATACAAATGAACAAAATTAATCAGTTTTAGCATGACAGCTAATAGCAAATCAAATCCCAAACGCACCTTTAATTCATACTGAGCTTTGAACACCACACGCTCTCATCTTCCAACAAGTAAGAGAGCCAATTGTTGCATGCAGAAGTAAGGAATAGAAGGAATTATTAAACAATGCAAGAAGCAGCACAATCAATGCAAAGAGACTGCACACTGAAATATACCATTTGCATTAGCAATATAATAAAAACATTCTTGTATGCATGAGAACAACTTTAGCGTTTCCTACTAATGTCAATGTTTTAGCCATAGACATGTTATAAAATTAATATATGAAAATATTATACATGATCAGACAACCAAGAAATTATATGATCTAACATCCATACATGAAGGACTAGCAAGTGATGTGTAAAAGACACTTTAAAAAGGCATTTCTTAACTTCTGGGAGCTCAACTTTCCAACCCAAAACAAAAACCTTTCTTTTTAGTATGACGTGCTAGTATTTTTTCTTAGTACCTCAGATTACAACAGCTGCTAATCAGAAGACTACAGATATTTCATCAGTAAATCCATATTCAATACACATTCTCATTTGTTTCAGCACAATTATAAAAAAAGGTCAAGAGATGTTTAAACAAATTAAGACTAGCACTTGATATGTAACTCTTATGTGAAAATGTTTCATCACTTCAGAAAGCAAAAGAAAGAAAAATACCTATGTTTGCAGAATTGCCTTTATCTCCACTTCTAGTATAGGCAAGATCTTCTAAGCGGTAAGTGTGTGGACCACTTGGCAGATCTGTACAACAAAAAAATCAATTCATTTTAATGGTGCTACAAATAATTGCACATTTTGAAGGAGTAACTGTCAGTTTAGGTCCATGTTTTTTGCATTGTTTGCAGTACTCTGAAAACATTTCCAGTCCTTCTTCTCACAGGAGCACCTAGAGAAAAAAAGGCAAGACTGAGGGGCCAACATTAGGAAGTTGATCCCTCCTGCTCCATCTCCCAAATCCCTTTTACTTTTTTACAGCCAAATGCATCCCCTTTTCCATGACCCTTCAATATGACTTTCATCTTGGCCTTAGCAATGCAGGACCTCTGAAGGAGGGATAGCAGCTGCTTGTCTTTTCTTGGCTAGCCAGTAGCTTTTGTCCCCTGAAGACAGAGATTCCTGCCTCCAATGCAGGTGGAAGATACCTGCAGTTGCTCCTGTCCTGACTGAACAGACGTTACAGAATTATCTGCTAATACCTGTAGAAAAGAGTAACAAATTCCTTTTCAAGACTGCATCTCTCATTTGCATTTGCAATATACAGCTTCTTATCCACATGTACAGAAGAAACCTAAGATTTCAAGTTACTACTTTTGTAAATATCTTTATAAGAAAAGGTATGCTTTCTAGGAAGCCAGTCTCAATTGTCAATGTCTGAGTATTGGATGTTTAAAGAACATGGAGGTTGTTGCACTTCACTGAATGAAGCTGATACGAAATAAATTATCCATCTATGCATCAAAAAGCAAACCCAGTGCTGTCCAAATCCAGCATTTAATATTGTGGGATTCTCACAGTATATACCCGAGGTTTGGTGGTTGTTACACAGCACAGATTTCCTGCAATTGTTGATTATGTGTAGTAGGCTGTCACCATCTACCTCCTGTTCTCTAAAGCGAGAGATGAAGCACCCACTTTGCTAATGAGTTTGAGCTATTCACTGATCACAGCATAACACTGCAACTTGAAGCATGGGCTATATGCAAGCTTTAGGCAGCAAGAATCGAGTAATTTTCAGTCAGTTCTGCTTCTGATCCAACTTTCCTACGGTCATATGAACTCTCCTTGGCTTTTCAACCTCACCATCAAATAACAGACTGACCTCCACTCCTGACTCGCAGTAAACTTCTCATCCCTCAGTCCTTCTCTCCTCTGTCCCCTTCCTGTCTTTTTTTCCATCCTTCTGGACACAAGTAGCAGTTCTCCCCCTCTCTCTGCTCCTTAGACACCTGCAGGGGGAATATGCAGGGCAGGGAAGTAACAGCCTTCCTGCTTTGTGGCAGCTTTGGTGCAACTGCTGCTGATGGCAGCCAGAAGCAGCAAGTCACAAACGTCCTGAATTTAAAGGCATTGATACAAGGTCTTGTAAATCAATTATGCTGGACTAACTTCATGTTGCAAGGCACAGTGCAATGTGAAAATACATCAGTCTGTCCCTTTTGTACTATATTGCTTCTGCTGAGAATACCAACCTATTTGGGTTGATTTTTTTTCCTTTTTAAATTTTGATTTAATTTTAGGCAGTAGGAGACCAGTATTATAGATCTTATGCTCCAAATGCTGGCCTGAGGTATCACTTAGAGCTTAGTGCACCTACCATGCAGGCATGAGTAGGTATGTACTCTGTGAACTGCATCAGGTGATCAGGTAAACCCAGCCCTAGCCTAATCATCCTAACCTTCAACTGCTTCCTGCCCACAGGAAATTGCTGACAAAGACTGAACCAGGTGAGCCAGGCTGACCTGGGTAAGAGAGAAACTATGTCCAAGTCCTACTGGCTGCAGTTTTCACTGACCCTGTCTGTGGCAGTGGCAGCTGGACAGATCCCTCAAATCCATTTGGGTATGGGGTAGGAGATATATTGGATAACAAAAGTGGCTCAGTAGGGCATGACACATAATTTGTACAGTGTATCTAGGTTTGGTTGAAGGAGATCAGTCAACACCCACAGGAGGAGCTCTGCTGGCACATGGCAACAACAAGGAAAACATAATGAAGAACTAGGGGCTCACCACAGCAACCTCTTCTACTGGCACACTTGCATCAGAAAATATTCCCACAATCTGCCAAACAACTTATCACCACTGAAATGCTTTAATTAAGACCTAGAGTTTTATAATATATATTGGGTCTCTGTGAAAGGTGAGCTGAAAGAGTGATTACAGTCCAGTCTGGCACATCAGTTCCTCAGTGGTAAAACTCACAGTAACATGAAATTTGAAGAAGTTAAAGCATACAGTGAGAAAGAGGAACACAGCACACTTGTTTTGAGCTTGAAGCTCACAATCTTTTCCACATTCACTCGCTAGCAGAAATGTACCATGAAATGTGGCAGAAAATATTTAAGGGTGTATTTATTTAATTGGGGAATATTTTTTGTGATTAAACATCTCCACTGAGAGTGGATCTGAAAATTCACCTAAAGCTCATTGCTCATTTTGGACAAGACTACCACACTTCCTACACTAGAGAAATCACATTAATTTTAATAATTTCATTCAATATACCATTCAAGACAAAATGTGGTGCTTTATCACAGGCTGAAATTTGACAATATCTAAATTGCATAAGCTACAGAAATCTTTTCTCCATCAGATGTTTTACACAGTCAGTCTCTGACAATCTCCCTTTAAACAAAACCAGTTTAAGTCAGTGTTTCTGGTATTCTCACATATTATTACCCTAATTGATTTATCTTTCATTATCTTTTTATCAGGAAATTGTTTTCATTTAATAAACATCTTAAACAAATGTACAAAAGAATTCCCTTCAAAGCTAGGGAAAATGGTAAATACAAATTCCACCCTCTCAGAAGCACATCTAGCACATATTTTAAATCCATTTTCACATATTTCTCTTATCTATTCAACGACAACTAACAGTCCCTCACCCTTGAGATAACCATGAAACTAAGAAAAATACTTTCCTCTCTAAATGCTTACAGAAAATGCTTTAGCAGAGGCTATTCCTTTTACAGTCTAACCCATTTGTCTTTCTCATCCATGCTGTCCTACATTAAGCCACAAAAGTAGGTAAGTATTTAGTCACATGCAGAAAACATTTATATTTACAACCAAGGGCAAAAGTTTAGAGATGCTTCTCAGGGGAAACAACCAGAGAAATTCTGCTGTCTCTCAAAAGTGGAATTTTGCCTGAAAAAAGGCCTGAAGAATTCAGTAGCTAACCGCTGGAGTCAGGCACCTCTGAAAGTTTTCTCAAGTTATAAGAAGGCAGTAGGGAGTCCAACAGCTTTTTGTTTCTCCCATATTTAGCACTGTAGTCACCCTGAAAAAAAACCCCAAACCCAGGACTTTTGCTAACCCTTTCATTAAGCCAAATAATTACTTCCTATTCCTTAACTTGCCCAGTCTGATGGTGCAAGTACCACTCTGCCCTCCTGAGAACTCCCAGGGAGCTGAGAGATGCTGCTAAGACATTAGATTTCCAATAGATATAAGAGCTGAAACCTACTTAAGACTTTAAATTGTTTCCACACAGCACAAATCATTCTATTGAAGAGATCTTTGAATAGATGGGGAAAATAAACACATGCATGGCAATCAGGCATCCACTATCAGTGGCTTTCAAATGGCAATAAACACAAAGTCATGTACATATTTCAAAATTTCTCTATGTGATACAAACATTCCTTACTAACTCATATTAATTGTTACACTGTTCTACTGCTAGCTTTGAGAAAACACTGCTCACCTTTATCTGGAATCCAGTGTAAACCTTAACATATAAATGCCTTAATAGCATTAATTTTTTAAGTATACACAGACTTTAATACCTGAATTACTCTTTCACCATCAGTATTATTTTCAGAAAATTTTCCAACTTGTAATTTTTAGGCAGAGTCATCTGATTGAGATTTTCAAATACCTAGCCACAGCTTTGAACTAATTCTCCCAGTTCTCTGGTAAGCAAAAATAAGATAATGAAGACTGTTTGGACCAAAAGGGAATAATGGAGCATGCTATACTTTAAGAAATACCGTAAATAGTTCAGCCATTAGCAATAACAAAAATTCTCAGATGTCCAGCGCTTTCAATAATTGCTTGTATGAGCAACTCTGATTTAACATTTCCTTTTCATTGCAGACATCCTGATCTGCTCCGTTCAGCTCACTGGTTAGCCCTTCTCAAGGTTTTTTTTCTTCTCAGAGAATTTGGTTAGACAAGTCTAGCAGCAGCACAGCAACTACACAATCACACTGGCTTATTACCCCAGTATAGTTTCTTTTAAAGTCACCAGTTCCAGGCTGATCCCCTTCTTGTTGATTTTGTGAAAGCTGCCATATGGAACAGGAGCGAATTTTAATTATCTAAGTCCTGTGAGTCCATAAATAATTCTGTTCATTTGTCCTCTATTCTGAACGCTATTTTGATGTAAGATAAACCCAACTATTCACAGCACTCACGAAAGCTAACATTACAGTATACTTTGGAATCACTTTGAAATTTCAAGCCAGCTTTACATGATCTTCGGTTGTATTTAAAGCTTAGAGGTTTTAATAAAAATGTACTTCCATACTTCTTATAGTCTCAAATACTACACGACACTTCCAAGAAAACAGTTTACCTTTGCAACAGCCATAAAAATGTATCACATAAGGAGGCAAAATGTATTTCAGAGACAAAATCCAACACAACTTACAAGGATGAAGATAGCAGATGATAAATTCACAAGTACAAAGATGAACATACCTTTCAATTCACTGCTAATCTTAGGTAGATCAAATGAAACCACCTCATCTGATGTAAACGTGAGATCCTCCTCAAATATCTCAACATGCTGCCCATTTAAAAATAGGTTGATCTGTACAAAGAACACAGATTTTCAAACAGTCAAATCAGAAATACATTACAATGTGAATAAATAAAGCACATTCCTAATTAAGTACTGATCTAGCAGACTTCCAGTAATAGCTTTACATATAAGGCTCTGTTGCTCCCTTTTAAAAGGTCACAATACAATAATAATTCATTATAAACCTAAAAGAAATCTTTGTTTAGGGAAAAAATGGTATAAAAAACCCCAAAGGAATTCTTTGTCCAGCTTGGTATTTTTTAAAGGAAGACAAATCTCTTTCCATCTCACTCTATATACGGCAACATTGCATGTCACAACTCTTGACAGCTGAATCCCAAAACTTGAACATTTCCACCTTTTCCATGATGCAACCCTCTTCTTAATATTGCTGTCTGTATTACAGACAAACTTCTCACTGCATTCTGTGTTTATCTTCAAATATATTTTGTGAAAGTTGCTAAAAAAATACATCAATACAGGAATTTTGGGCTTGGTTGTTGCTCAGTAGCAACACTCAGTAGACTCTAAGTCAAGGACTTTCCAGTTTCCCATGCTCTGCCAGCAAGCAGGTGCACAGAGAGCTGGGAGGGAGCACGGCCAGGACAGCTGACCTGAACTGGCCAGAGGATATTCTACACCAAAGGGCATCATGCCCTTTACATAAACGGGGAGAGTGGGGAGTTGGCTGGGAGCTACCGATCACGGCTGGGGGATAGGCTGGACATTGGTCAGTGGGTGGAGGGACACTCTACAGGTGTGTCCCTTTCTTGGGTTTTATTCCCCTCTTACTTTTTTGCCACATCCCTTTTTTAATAATACCAACAACTACTACTTTGTTTTAATTATTAAATTGTTCCTATCCCAACTTGTGTAGCTTAATTTTTACCATTTTTCCAATTCTTCTCCCTGTTACACTGGGGAGGGGGGAGGTGAGAGAGTGGCTGAGTGGCACTTAATTGCCAGCTGGAAATAAACCCCAACCAACCTTTTTCACGCCCAGCACGGGGGTTAATGGACTGAGATAAAAAGAGATCTGAGTAGACTATATTAGAACAAATTTCTTACAAGCATTTGTTGCATTAGTTTAATAGCCACTGGCCACAATGATTTATTCGCTCACCAAGTTGATGTGTTTGTTCCTTAAGTTCAATTATGTACCGCCTTACTTGCAGTATGTGTTCTCTGTTACAATGTTTATCACCCATGGAAACCGGGCTGAGGTTATCAAGCTGTACTTTGTAACACTGGCTAATGATATGATATAATTGCTGGTTGTGAAACTAATCTGATATTTGCACTCAGGATTGCTGTCATCCCTGTACTTGGGAGTCATCTATCAGCAACCATTGATAATTACACCTTTTACCTTTTCTCTTTGGAAACTCAGACCATGGAGAGGACACACTTCCTTTCCTCTTCCCCTTATCCTCCAGCCTAATTACAATAGATCTTGAGAATTTTAAATATCCTGGGATGTTCAAAGTAGCACGTTCCTATCATTATGGCTCCACAGAATCAATTAGATTGGGAAAGATCTCTGAGATCACTGAGTCCAACCTATGATCCAACACCACCATGTCAACTTGACCTAAGTGCCACATTAAGTCTTTCCTAAACATCTCCAGGTATGGTGACTCCACCTCCTCTCCGGCAGCTGTAGTGTGTGATAAGGTCTGCCCTGAACCTCCTATTCCCCAGGCTAAACAACCACCGCTCCCTCAGCTGCTCCTTGTGAGACTTGTGCTCCAGATCCTTCACTAGCTTTGCCAGCTTCTTTCGATGTGCTCCTGCACCTCAAAGTCCCTCCTAAATTGAGGGGCCCAGATCTGGACACAGGACTCAAGATGTGGCCTCACCAGTGCTGAGTACAGGGGGACAATCACTGCCCTGCTCCTGCTGGCCACACTATTGCTGACACGGGCCAGGATGGCACTGGGCACACTGTTGGCTCATGTCTCGTGAATGTGTTCCAGGTCTTGTTTAAAGTTTAAACAGATATTTAAGACCATTTCTCAGAGATCAGCTCTGCATAGAAAGACTTGGGGCTGATGGCTGATGGAAAACTCAACCCGTCAGTGTACGTTCACAGCCCATAAAGTCAACCCAATACTGAGCTGCACCAAAAGGAGTGTGGCCAGTCAGCTGCAGGAGGTGATTCTCCCCCTCTATTCTGTTCTTGTGACACCCCACCTGGAGGACTGTGTACAGTGCTGGTGTCCCCAAAATACAAAGGACACAGATCTGCTGGAGCAAGTCCAGAGGAGACCATGAAGTTCATAAAAGGACTGGAGCAGCTTCCCTTCAAAGACAGACTGAGGAAGCCTGGAGAAGAGAAGGTTGCGTGGAGACCTCACAGCAGCTCACCAGGATCTGAAGGGGCCTACATGGAAGCTGGAGAGCAGCTCTTTGTCAAGAACAGTAGTGACAGGACAAAGGTAATGGGTACAAATTGAAAAAGGGGAAATTTAGTTTAGATATTAGGAGGAAATTTTTCACTGTGAGGGTGGTGAAACATTGGAACAATCTGCCCAGGGAAGTTAAGGATGTTCCCTCCCTGAGGTATTCAAAGCCAGGTTGGTTAAGGCCTTGAACAACCTGGTCTAGTGGGAGGTATCCCTGCCCATGGCAGTGAAGGTTGGGACTAGATGATCTGAAAAAGAGCATCTCTTCAAGGAAAATGCTGTATGCCACCCAGATAAGAGCACCACAATACAGGGAAGAATCCAGTTCTTGAAAGAAGAATTAGCCATGCTAGTAATGATTTATTGTGACCTAACTAATGTGCAATTAGTCAGGTCAGATCCAGATGAAGCCAAATTCCCGTGACCCACAGGACAGCAATTTGTGTGCAGCACATCATCACTGTATCCCAAGTGACTGGCAGCAATGACCTTAGAGAGAAAGAGGCACCAGCCATGGATCAAGTGGCTCAACACCTCCAACAACATGGGGAAAAAAAATGTCTTGCTCCCTGATATATATATGGAGCAGTATCTCAGCTTTTAACAGTAATCATCCTTTTGATCAAGAGGAAGGATGTAGAAAGTACACACACAGCAGGCTACCCTTCAGTTTTACCTGTGGGACCACAGATAGGACATGAAGAAGTGGGATGGAAGTGAATAATGGCATTCGTTACATCTGTATTGGAGGACTCCCAATATGAAAGATTCAGACACAGTCAGGTTAAACTTCCAGAACAAAACAATATAAATGAACTTAGCTGCAGCAGCTATTAGTGCTCAGTTGACAGAAAATGCAAAATAACTCTACTCAGCACTCTTTCTTAAGATTGTCCTTAAAGAATAACTAGTAACAACTTGCCTTCAGTAGCTTTGCTGCAATTTCTCCCTATGTAAAAGTTTTAGGTTACCTTCAAAGTACACATGGAAAACAACTACTATTTGAACTGGTGAACTGAAATCACTGGTGATCTATGATAAAATCAGTACAATTGCATAAAAGCAGTGGAAACAACAAACAAGACATTGAATCCAAACTGACATCCAGAAAGCTGTTACCTAACACAAAAGAAAAGAACCCACTGTAGCAATGTTAACATAACTCATAATCTGCTTATGGAATTTTTTTTAGTTTTAGGTCAAATGCTGATCTAAACAAACTAGACTCTTTGTAACTGAACTTCTAATTTAGAAAATCAGTTAATTCATGCCATACTCACTCTGTAATCTCTTACTGAGCAATATTTTTTAAAATACAGCTAGAATGTTGAATCAAGGACTTGAATCGCATCCCGTTTTTACCCTCAATATTACTGCAGGACAACAGTGATAGGACACACTGCATTTTGCTGACAGCATAGCAGTGCCTCTATCAGATTAGTTACACGGAGCAAGGACTCTGATTTTCTGTATTGAGAAGAGTAAATGAGACACTTTCCTTGTTAAATTAGGTTACTGTTTAATCTCATCAGCATTTTACCAAGTCTGGAACACAGTGCTAATTAAGTTAGTTAATACTGAATTTGAACAAGACATTGGTAGACTAAACTTCCATAAAGATAATAATGTCACACTAGACTTGGCAAAGACAAGCCATTTGTATAAGGCAACACATAAAGTGATGATCAAAGTAAGTAATTCAACTTTAGACAACAAGAAAGGTGGGGGTTTCTTTGATGTTATTCCACTGTGAAGAGTTTGTAATTAACTTAGATTTAATAACTAAATTGCATCCTCTGTATAAAGCTGTGAAATGAAAATATTTTCCTTTAATGAAGAATACTACTTAAAGAATAGGGCTGGTTGTGCTAAGCACTGTATGAATGTTAAAGAATGAAAACAAAACAGTCCCTTTCTGATCATGTTGTTTTGTTCGCTCCCCCCTGCCCACTTTTTCACTTGCTGCCTGTGCTCCCAAAGCTTCCCAGAGCCACCCTAAGCAGAAGCCTGCTGACCAACCTGTGACCTGTTAGGTCACAATACCTGTGGCCTAGTATAGACCAACATTCCAGCCTTGGGCCACTTTCTTGACAGAGGATGGGTGAGAAGGCTTTTACTGAGTATTAGGATGCCCTGGCATGAGAGGGATGCAGTAGGTACAAGCTACTTGAAAAAGAAAGGCATATATCCAGTTTTGTCTGCAGTTTCCAAATGATAAATTCAATACCTGACAGAAGAACAGAGACAATGTTTATAAATGCAAGCACTTTATGGTTTCAGCAAAAGCAATTTCTTCAAGTTTATCTTGAAATCTTTGAACTAGACAGGGGTATCTGCATCACAGAAAAGAAGTAGGCCCTAGATGAACATGTCATCTTACACTGCAACGTCTCACCTAGGCCACCTATACATCTGAACTGTGAATTCTTGGACCGAAAGAAACTATTGCTGAGAACTAAACAGGGGCACAGAGTCATAGGCTCCTCCATGACAGCACAATAGTAGCACTGGCTTTCATAATTTGACAGGTTTTGTAATAGAGGCAGGAATAGAAATTACTACTATTTTTATAGACCTGTTATAAACCTGTCCAATCAGAGGAAATGCAATGATTTTAGTATTTATTTCCAGTAGTATACACAAAATACACCACACCCCAAAAACTCACAAGAAGTATCCAAGTTCACAAGATTAATGTTCCATTCTCTGAACACCCAACTGCTTACTCCTTAAAGAGACTGCATTAACCTCCAAAAAAGTCTACAATTTTCTTAAGCACTCTTTGCAAATGCAGTAAAAATAATTCAAACCTACAATTCCAGGAACCTGAAAAGAGAAGCTCAGTTTTGATGTAAGATGTTTCAAAATTTGC
Source organism: Melospiza georgiana (assembly GCF_028018845.1). Taxonomy (NCBI): domain Eukaryota; kingdom Metazoa; phylum Chordata; class Aves; order Passeriformes; family Passerellidae; genus Melospiza; species Melospiza georgiana. The sequence continues at coordinate 14,020,508 of NC_080434.1, forward strand.
AGTAATTAAAATGGAAGGTTGGCACGTTCAACTGTTGCAAAACATTCTGTGTGAGTAACATTAGTCTCTCAGGAAATATTTTTTAATCAGTGTCACCAGACTACTTTGCAGTTTTATTACTGAAAGTCACCAAAAAATGCCTGAATCAGCAGGACTTTTCAAATTACTTCCAAGAAAACAGAACTCAGACTTTAGGCAGTAGGTCTTACCTGAACATTGCTTTTGGGATAATAGAAGAAAAATGGCTTCAAAACTGGAGACCTAGACATACAAAACAACAAGCATAAATGCATTTACCTAGAAATTAATGAAACTTGCAGATCATACACCTTTTGGACTATTCATACACCAAACACGTGGGAAATTAAATCCATTCAACCATGTCTAGTAATGGTTTTTCAACAAACTTTGGAAAGCCTGAAGAGTGTAAACACTCCCTAAATTCCATTATTAGGAATGCAAGATTTTGTTTAAAAAACTGAAAAAAAAATTTACTAAGGAAAAGTAGGCAAAACAGCAAAAATATTTTCTTGACAAAGGATGTACTTCTTGACATTGAAGTCTACTACACTGCCATTAGCCCCACACGGATACCTAGGCCAGCTACACAGGGCTACTGGAAATACAGCCACAGGTTCTTCTCCCACCTTCATGTGCAGTATTTGCTAAATGACAGGAAAGTTTTAGATGAATAAGCATCAAAAGGTGAGGCTATAAATCAGCACAAGATTTTAGCCATATCTAGAAAGTGAATCAAGCCAATTTTTCTAAACATGCTCAATATTGCTGTGTTCAGCTCAGTCATGAAATGGTTTCATGCTAAAATTTTGTGGGATATTCTCGCATTTGACCTTACATTTCTAGGTGAAGTGAACTCATACAAATGTAAATTTGGTGGGCCCATATTCCAAACTACCAACTACAAGAGAAAACTGGTCCAGAAATTTGCATGTATTAATGTGGTTGAGCTACTGCCTTGCCACAAAGTCACATTTCAAGCTTTCCCTACAGCTCATTAAGCAAAGACATTGCTATGAGCTGATCAAAAACCTAAGTAACTCACATTTAATTCAATAAAGAATTTTACTATTTGCATACATATCCTATTATCAATTATTAAGCACAGTGACACAGGAAGATTTAGTTGCTTCTGTGGCTGCTGTCCCAAGCTGGGGAAGCTTGTGATGGTGACTGGTAGGAACATTATAATCACACATTACAACAAGTTAATGGTCAGGAGTTAACTTACACTCTGGGGCGCCCTCCAACAATTGCAGTGAGGCCAGGGGCTGGAAAAGGAAATTAAATTCACAAAAGAATGGTTAAAGCCTTCTTCAAAACGTCAGAGCTTGCAGCTTACCATAGCTTGAATTTATCCATTTTTAATAAATGCAGGGAAATCTCTGCATTTATTACATACATTCCCATAAACTGACAAAACGGAACATTTTATACAAGTTAAAAGGCAAAACACGTAACTATGAATTTTAACAAAAAAAAATTTAAATGTGCAAAGTGTGAACTAAATCTTTAGAATCAAATACTTTGTATATGAATGCCAGGGAGGTAACACATTTGATAAAAAAGAACTTTGTCTTAGTTTTTTTGTCATTCTTGTTTTATTTACTTTCAAAGAAAGCAGAGAAAACATTCTGAGGAACCACGGTTTCTTTTAGTATTTAATGACTTTGCTTGCATAGATTAACTGTTAAATCTGAATCACTCTCTCTAGCCTTTAAACTAACTTTGCTTTTTTAAGGTGCTGAGTAGTGCAGATCCCATTCTCTCTCTGTGGTACCGAGGCAATTCAGGAGTTTAAGGCACGAGCCCAGATCTGTGGTTAAGTCAGCACTGTATTATCAGGTTGCCAGGCTCTGTCATTAAACCCATCTGCCCAGCTCAGTATTTCTGAAAGAAACAGTTCTGCTCTCCTCATCCTGAGTATAGCTTCTCACCCTTCTGTGTGGCATGGACAGCAGGAACACATGATGCATCAGAGCTCCAAACAGGAGGAGAAAGAAACAGTAAAACACATACATTACATCAGCCTAGGAATTAATTAACAACTGTGTAAAGCAGTGCCTTTAAAAGAAGTGCTGTGGAAAGCTGCCCACATGGTATATTTGGCCAAATTAATTCTGGCTAAAAAGGGCCTCAGACTTTCTGCAGGTGTGAATGCTCTCAGTTAGTGCTCCAAGCAAGCTAAAAGCCAGGTAACTGTGCTGTTGTGATACTAGAGCTAACAGTGATGAGCTCTACTCCACAGCAGGCTGCTTTAGCTCGGATTCAGGGCCTTGTCAATGTGGACACATACTAGTGGCAGCAGAGATTACACAGCCTTGCCATACTCATGCTCATCAGAAGCGACTTCCCCTAAAAAGTCTATAATGTTTTATAGTACACAGAAAAAAACACCTTCAAAAGAAACAGCATCACAAACAACCATCTCCTGCTCACTATGTACTGCTAAAAAGAAATGTGGTGGCGGACAGAAAACAAAAGAATCCCTTACGTAAGTATTACACAATTTTAAATAATCCAGTGAGGTTTCAGCCCTATATATCTTACCTGTGCAATCATTCAAGCAGAACTGCCACTCAGCAACAAAACCAGATGCAGAGATTTTATTGAATTATGTGCCTAGTTTGTTTATTTAGGTTGTTGGGGAAGGAGGGTGGATATGGTAAGGTCAAGTTGAAAATACGGGTCCATAAAGCTAGTTACATTATCTGTGGATGTCATATGGGTCACTTCCTGCTAGGCAGCTGAACTGCTCATTAAGGATACCAGAGTTTGCTCCAACATCAATTTCAACTTCCTGAAAGCTTTTAAAGAAAACTCTTCATTTGCTTGCTTTCACACAAGGGACCTTGACTTCTACAACAAAGTAGTTCTCAACAACGACAAGAAAACAGTCCAAGTAAGAGCAACAATTGCTCACACCTCGAGGCTAGGATAACCTTCTTCTGTTGGTCTTTCTGAAGTTCAGGAGCACAAGCTACTGTAACAGCATATCTGTCTTTGGAGCTACTACAGCTATCCCTACAACTGCAGAGCAAAGTTATACCTTTGTGCAAAACTATAATAAGTGTTGCACCAACATCCCAGGAGCAACATTTTAAAGTTCTATGCTATGATTATTGTTTATGTAAATATAAATATGATGGAAGCAATATAAAGTCAAATTTAATTTTTATCTATATGAAATTCCTAGTTAGGGCTCAAGCAGAGAAGACAAAGCAAATCTTCAATTACTGATTGTAAGCCACAACCAGTTTGTTAATTCTGTAAACAGCACACGAGCACTACACCTCACCTCAACCGAGGTCTCAGATTCCTATTACATTCCTCCAGTAAACCAAAAGAAGGCAATGGAAGGTGTAGTACAACCAAGAAACAGTGAACCTTGTCACCGTGTTTAGATCTACCTTCTGCTAATTAAATATGATTGCCTTGGATGTCCCCAAGAAAACTTATAAAAATATCTCTTCATGCAGGAATTTATGCTTATGTTGCATTGCCTGTTTAAGTATCTGTACAGATGTTCTCCCTCCTTTCTGGAAGGCTTATCTTTATCTACAATAACACAAACAATTTGTCCTACTTGTTAAGAATATCAATCAGTCTCAAATGCAGTCTCAAATCCCTAAGATTCTCAGCTAAATTGAAGCTCTTGATCTATTTTCGCAGAAACTTCACATGACCACTTTTTGTCATCAGAGCTCCATTCCTTAGTGCCTCAAGGAAGATAAAAGTATTGTCTCCTCTGCTACCACTGAACCTCTTGAACATGTTGCTTCACTTCAAGACAACGAACTCACCACCACTCTCTGCCAGCTTCCGTGCCTCAGAATGGCATAAAACTGATGCACTGAAGATTGGAGTGATTACCTCTAGATGGGAGACCTTCCTTTCAATGCATCCATATCCTGTTCATCTGTAGGTACAGTGTTTTTTTGGTGTCAAACTGAGTATCATGACACTTATTTTGACCCAAAAAGCCTTCTATTTTCTCACAGTGGCTGGGGACCAAGCCTAAGAACTACAAATTCTCCAGGTGGCTGGGCATTTTAAACCAATGAGTACTGGGAATTACACCACTGGGATTCCACTGTTTTTATTAACTCCCAAATATATTGCACGGTTGGAAAAACTTAAGGCAGTAAGAATGGTAAATGTACTCCTTTCTAGGTGACTAAGCTCTGGTATGGGACTCTTCCTTCAGACTCTGTGTTTAAAGGTTTAAATCTGCACTGAATCTATTCAATAAATATATTATTAGTTAGAAAGTGCTTTTCTTTCATTAATCTGCACAATTTTTCATACAGTCTTATCCTGTCTTCTCATTTTATGACTCCTTTCTCTAGTCTACTTTATGTCTTACACATTTTCAGCCCAATTATCTTACAAAAACTAAACCATCATCCTCTGTGTATACACATCCATATATTTAATTATTTGTCAGGTTTTCTTCCTTAGTTCATGATTGTTTCAGCACACCTGCAGACTCCCACATTTTGGGTCCAATGGCAAATTTGATCGAAATATGAAGGATGGAGAGGAATCTCAAGAATACCAAAGCACACTAACATCCCATGACTGGCACTTCCCTGTGAGCAGAGATGTAGGAACAGATATCCATGTAAATAATACGAGGTGAAGCCCAATCAGGACACAGTCCTTGCTACAAAAGCTTGACAATTTCTGGTTTCCCATGTATGTTTTATCTCTCCAGCTGCCTCTTAATCTTTTTTTATTTTCTCACCCTGTAAAACCCTTCTGTGGATGGACTTGCAAATACAAATTCTTCTAAAAATCCCATATGATGTGCTGGAAAAGAAAACATGATAAATTTCATGAGCAGAGGTAGCAAGCAAACTAAAGAGTACTTGGGAAAACCAGTGTTGCCCTCAGTTGGGGAAATTCAGGGGAATGGATCCATTGATAACCAGCCCTGATAAAAGATGCATAAAATTAGCCCAAATAAGCACCTATTTCAATATGCAGAACCACCATCTTCTAATACCTTATAATCTGTATCATATATACTACGCCCTGTAAAATGCCCTACAGCAGAAAACACCCTGGTTGGAACTTGTAATCAACCTATGAGATGCAAATTCCCAGCAAAACAAGCCTCGTTCCTTCCAACTCTCATTATTCACCACTAGATTTACAAATGGCAGAAAAGCCAGATGTTTTGCCTCCTTAGTATTCCCTCTATCCTATTCCAATCCTACTTGAATGGTCACACCTAATTTTGGATAATTACTACTTATTCTTTAATCCACTTCTGTCAAAAAAAAAACCCCTTCTGTAGAATTCCATATATTTTTCCACAGAATAAAACATTATGCAATATACAAAGGATGCTAGACTGCATGAAGCATTTTGTAAAATGCTTTGGAGTAAAAAAGCATGAAAATGCTCCAACTACTTGTAATCTAAAAAGCTTCAAGCACTTTAAGTTTTATTAAACTTAAGGGCTTTTTTTTGAAGTTTCACAGAATTTCAAGATACAGCAATGTCTCTTGCTGAACAGCTTTCAGCTTTTGACCCTTATACTTCCAGTGATTGAATCAGCTCAACCAATAGGTTATTAATGTATTTACCACACATTCTAAGGAATGAAATAGGTTTTTATATATAAAACCAGACAAAGTAGTCCACTTGTCAAGCATTATTTTTTTAAGTGATCACACTGGAGAAATCTGAAGTCTCAGGTTTTATACTCAGCAGTTCTTACAATATGGTTGAGCACCAGTATAAAATGCATACAGCCTTTTTTTACAGGGGTCAATTGTACGTTCTTAATTATTCTATCTATGTCCTCTGAAAACAGCAGATAGTTTATCTTCTGCACTATTATTCTCAAAAAAACAGGGACTGCAGTAAACTGCTACAACAAGGACATTTCTAAAAGTATCTTCCAACACACTCAGGACATCAGTCAAAATATTTACATATACTCAAGCACTTTAAAATCTCAAGTTGTATTAACCAGCTGTCATCTTAGTGTCAAACTCCGGTCATTTTAATGTGAAATAAGGGTCAGCACATGATTTCAGCTATTAGTAAAACATTTCTTAGCTACTGAACCCCCGTTAAACTATAAACACCAGATTCCCACAGTAAGGCTTCTTCTTGAGCCTCTTCTCTACTGCATTTCACTCAGAATAAAGTATCTGAATTAAAGAAGACGACATAAAGACATTGAATCAACAGACATTATTTAAATTCTAACCATTTGGCTGACTGGACTGTACATAATGAAGAGATTTTCACTGAGTAATACAAACCAAGTCTGTGTTTGCTAGATCTCATGAAGTGAGGGTGAACTTCTATGGACTGAATGTTGTAGAACTGCACTGAACTCCCATAGGTTACTACAGATTTAAAAATCTGAGTTATGTGCCTAGGATTCTCCACTGCCAAGCATAGGAATCTCACTTAACAGGATACCTGTGAAGACCCCACTATTAGGACAGAACTGTACAAACAGATTGAAAGTTATTTTTTTCAGGAGACCAAGATGCATAAAGCCAACCAAACCTGCTGCTTGCTGATAAAAAAAAACCTGGCCATTATCAACTTTCAGACTATTGAGGACTAAACAAAGAATAATTTTATCAATTAAAAGGTTAAACTCAAGTATTAACTGCAAAAAAATATTGAAAGATGGGATAAGGTGTGCTTGGCCTTTTTTTTAATAATATGTATCCCTTTAAGTTCATCACAGCAGCATAATCTAAATGAAAACTGATTAAGCATTTGAACTTGTGAACTAAATACCACACTCAACAGAAGTTTACAATAAATGTCTTCCATTCCAAACAGAAAATAAACAACAAATCACTCTCCAACATGACATGCCTATATACAGTAACTTCAAATTCTTCTCTGGGCTTAAGTGCCTCATCTGCAGTTTTATTAATACTTCACAACAATTTCTGTGAAAGTATGCCAATGTGTCCTGCTGGGCTTTACAACTGGAATTTAAAAAGAATTAGGAAAAAAAGTCAGGGAATAACTATGAAAATCTCAGTCGTTCATTATTGACTATAGAAGCTTCTTGAAAAACGCAACATCTCAAAATTCCCTCTTGCAGGTCTCACTCCTTGCATATATTGCAGAGCACAAACACACACAGGTTTCAGCCCATTTCAACATATAGACAGCATTCCTTTTTATGCATAGGATACAATTTCATAAGAAATTGGGAATTTCAGATCAGCACAATGCCTTTAGATGGTTCTACTAGCGTGGAGGGGAGAGGGAAGGAATCACAATTTAAGCACTCTTAAATTGATCAGAAGCTATGCAATGCTCTCCTTTTATGAGACCTGAGTTTTATTATCCCTGACATATACCAATTCCCAAAAACTATATCATATCCAAAAGTCACATGCTGCAAAGTAAGTCAGAAGTTACTAAATACTGACATTAAGACTAAATTTACTAAAAAGCACATCTGATACTCAAGACCTAACATCCAGTTTTAAGTCTCTGAAGCGAAGCATTCTGAAGATCACTCCACAACAAAATTATTACGATGTGATTTTTAATTACAGGAAGGAAAAGAAGTTATTTTAATTTTACTGTTGTTCCCTGCAAAATCTGAAAAGCCCCAACTGAAAACTCCCTCCAAAGTTTATCAAGCAAATAGGTAAAACATTTTTACTCAAGTGATTTAAATTCAGCCTAAGTGAAAAACACCAAAAGTAGGCTTTTAGGACTGATTATTAAAGAAATCAACACCTATTTTACATACAAATTGTAATTTTCATATTAAGATAGTGCCCAAAAAAAACTACCGACCAACTCCAGCTGACAACTCCACAAGTAGTGACTAGCAGGCTTAAATCACCTGATGAAACACCAGAAGTGACAGTGCCTCTGGATTTCACTACAAAAGATGCAGCAGGAGCTCTTGTGACTCTTCACACTTATTCTGAACCATCAAATCTCATTTCTCAATCTCTCTTCTCCTCTACTCCCCATTCTTATATTTTAGCCAACTTAAATTTTGGTCCCCTTAAATACTGGTGGAGTTGCTCTTCAGCATTTCTTACAGGGAAAGCAGAACCAAGGACTCTTGATTCACATTCTTTTGTGCTTATGCTTTCTTTCACTATCTCAGGAAACCATCTGTAAAGCAGACAGAATACTTTCCAATGCTACTAAGATGTTAGAAAGCTTAGCTGATCATCTTCACACAGCTTGCTAAAGGTTCTTGGATGAAAGGTGCTACAAAGGAAGATTATTATCTGTACAACTGCCTACACAGCGCTTCAGAGTGACAAGCACCAAACTGCTACTGTTGAGAAAGAAGAATATAGTTAGAAACAGTACTCCTCAACCACTATAAACACTTCAAGCAGAAGAGAAAATATTTCCTTTTTTCCAGTACAGATCTAAAAGTGTACTTTGTTTTTTAAAGGTCACTCTTAAATGTCCAAAAGTAATGGAACAAAGTGTTTCAGTTCAGGTGACATCACTTTACAAGTCATCAACTTCTCCTTCCTCCCTGGTGTCCATTATAAAAGATTTGTAATTTGTTTCTGCTTTTCCTCTGTTCTTCCTCTGTTCTACTTTAATTCCAATACTTCATTAAAAGGATATGCAGAAAAAGAAAGAAGGGTTATTTGCAATGACTCTCATAGTCACTATCTCACCTCCTGGAAGTGAACTAACATGGGAGAGTCGGGAGGTGTATGACCAAGCTGGCCACCTTTGAAACACAGGACTTCACTGTTTAAAGGATTTTCATATGGAAAAGCCACTCATGCTTAAAATCTCACTCGTTGTATATCCCCAGAGCTGCCACCATTTTGGCAGAACAAAGCCACCTGCAGTTACATCATACAGATCCATGTGCAAAGCACAAAGCCACATTTGACAGACACGCTCTATCCATGTAAGAGACAGCAGCCACAGCTATTTTTATTCAATGTCCAGTGAGAAAAAGTGGTGCAGCACTGTACAGAATGGGACCTCAGGTGTTCACTGCCCAGAGCACTTGCGCAGGGCATGCAAGGCTCAAGTTCTGGGCTCTCTGCCTGTGGACAATCTGACCCTCTCATGAGGGTGACCATACTGCCATGGGGCATGCTCTGCCCCTCCCTGAAGCTGTGACACTCCAGAGAATTGTAATAATTTCAAAAAATGTCCTAGTCAAATAGAAGGGAGGGAAGAAGCTCAGGGAAAAGGGGAAGGGAAATGAACACCAGGTGCTGTTACTGGAGAATTCACCCAGGACAACAACGATCTCAATAGTCTTAGTTCTGGCTTCTGTTCCCAAGATCACTCACCCATCCCTACAAGTCTTGTCTGTGGACCTGCCCATTTTAAGACAATTAAGCATCAAGAATTCCTTGTTCTGCTCTTCACAGCAAGGTCTGGAATTCCACACGTCTGTCAGAAATTAAGCATCGTTAAGCTGATGCAGTTATTAGTACTCCACTAATTACTGTTTGGCAGTGTTGCAAAATTCTAAATCTCACTGAAGAAAGAAAATTAAAAACATTCTTCTTAATCACAGCTTTAAACATACTCCACACCAACAAGTAGCTTACTAAGCATTCAGATCCCAAATCTGACCCCTCACTGCTTATGTAAGAGTTTACAGGCACAGGTAATACAGAAATTTACCACACAACAGCAACTGAAACAAGTGACTGTATGAAGCAGTTCCAGTATATCTTCCACAAATTAAAAAAAAAAAGAATGACTATGCACTTGGAAGCATGTCAGTAAACAGCCCTGATAGCCTTTGACAGTAGTCATTTTTGTCATGGAGGCCAAAACCCTTTTTGCAGTCCTGTACCTGGCAAGGAAAAGTGCTATTTATCACCAGATGCCTCGGATGATTCCAGAAATAGCCTCTTTCCCACTGCTGGTCATTAGCAGCAGCTCTAAGAATTGAAACAGATTTTTTTTCTGAGAAAAACTTCTACAGGATGTTCTAGAAAGCTTAAACTGTTCCTTTTGGAAACAAGCTCAGCACTCCAACCATCATCCACACAGACTGCCTAACCTATTCCACATAGGAATGCATTTGTTTCATCACTGAAAGCCCTGATAACAAGAACTGAAAGTTTGCCAGTCACCTCAAGGCACAGAAGTTCACATGTTACAGTAACTCAATTTCAATTCTGCATATTTCACCCAACCCACGTAGGCAGATTTTTCACTTTTTCATTCTATAAAGATCTGTGGTAAAAGGAAAAAATCGAACCCTTAATAAAACCAACACTTTCAGACTTCAAACAAGGTTTAAATACACAGCAATTGCTTTATAAAAGAAGCACAGATTAGGAATAAAGAGACAAGTACAGATCCATTAGTTCTGGACCTTAGAGAAAAGCAATGATTTTAAAATCCACACAGCTTACTTTAATTCAAAAGGATGTTTTCTAGGGCACTGTCTATGCATGCACAGAATAAATAATAAGAATATATTTTTACTGTCTTGGTCTGCTATGGAGAAATCACTATGAAAAAGGAGAAACTACTTCAGTTATGATTTCCTAAGTAGTTACAGAAATGATAGTTTGGTCCAACTGAAAATACTGTCCTTCATTCATAAGGAAAACTTCAAGCCTTTATAAGCAACTTACATCTATGGTAAATGCTGACCTGCTGATCAGCCTTCAGAACTACAACATTTTAAACTATTATCTCAATGAGTATTTACAGTTAATTCTACATCATCATCTCTTTATTGTAGACACAAAAAAAAAAGAAAAAAGGACCACCATGTGCTGACCTTGTATCTATAAATACAGCTTTAAAGAAAACCCCAACCTGCATTAAACTGTTCTCTGCAAATAGAAAGACTATAAACACAGAACGTGAGAATGTGCACACTTCTGCACAATTTTTAACCAACTAGCAAAAAATTCATTCCTTAACTGCAAGGCAACACTTAACTATTTCTCCATTAATCAGTATTTTAGATTTGCTACAGAACTTCAGAGTTTCAGGTGAAGCCCATGGAATTTCATTTTGAAGACCTATGTAAATCCTAGATATAGTCTTCATTAAGATATGCAGAAGCCACTGCAAAATATCTAAACTCTGGTCCTCAAATTAGGCTGTCAAAATTTAAATTCTTTTAGAATGGATAATAGAAGTGGGATGAGTACTCATGATTTATGCACAAAACACATGAAAGAGCTTAGAACTCAGATAGTTATAGTGGTGACACCTAAGGCCTTGGGAGTAGAAAGGAAAAAAATTTGCTCAAAATAATCACACAGTAGGTCACCCCAGAAAATTTAGAGAAACCAATGACATTTACAAAAAAAAAAAAAAAAATGTGCCCTTTTTTGGAACAAACATTTGGCAAGTGATAGAAGCACAGATCATTTCACATTACATGATCTTCAAGCAAATACTTAAAAATACACCCTCAAAATTAGGATGGACTTAATTAAATTCTAGTGGTTGGATTTTACCTCACACATCAATTCAAAAAGAAATCTTGCAATATAACACAAAATCAAATTCTGAGGACAGAATAATTTGAGGTTAGACTTCATACTGCAGGATGAGTTAAGTTGGGTATTTAATACGCAATGGGAATTAAGATGCAGATTGTCAGCACCATCACTGCAGTATTAAATTTTTTAAATTATACCTGAGTCTTGTTATTACTTACACAAGCAGCTATACATTAAACAGTTGAAAGTACAGTAGCATCAATAAAAATCCTTTGTAGCAACACCAGATAATGAAGTATGAAGAGAACCTTCAGAACTCTCAAACTGCACATCTCTTCCTAAACTGCAGTGTTATAGCTGGACACAGTAGATTTTTGCCAGTTGAGTAACACTCAGAAAAGTCTAATAGCATTACTAAGTTTTAGGAACATGGTAAAAAAAGTAAATCACTGTTGCACATCAGTGCAGTCACATGTAGGAAAACAGATGGATGAGAAAAAGGAAAAAAATAGGATGGAACAACAACAGCACGGGAAGAATAAAGAATCTAAAAGGAATATAAAGGTGAACTTTGAGGACTTTCATTTTATCATTCTGCTAATGTCTGTTGCATTTCTACACTGAGCTTATACACCTTTAAAAATTACTATTTCACTATGAACAACATAAGAAAGCCTAATATGACCAAGTTTTTGGGTGCTAGTCATGCTCAGAGAATAAAAAGAAAAAATAACTTGAAAATTCTTAGATTATATGAATAATTACCCATGCCAGTTCCAGCTGGTGCAATCTCTTTGGAGAAGATTTCTACAGCTTCTCTTTGTTTATGGTGTACAGCAAGCCAAATAACAGCTTCCCGAGGTCCCTGCTTCAAAAAGGTTGAAATTAGATTAGCTTAGATGCAGAACATTGGTTAAATTTACAAAACTGAAAAATAACTGTAGCTCAGTATTTGAGTTAAATCATTCGGTGACTTTTTATCCACCATCACTATCATTTGCTGCCAGCTTTTCATTATCTTTATTTTGGAATACCATGGAATCAACTATTGGGTATTTCAAGTCACTACGGCACTGTGCCTGCTCTCCAGCATTCTCCAAGAATCAAGTGCTGTAACTAACAATAGCAAATTCTTGGCTTCACTGTCAGTGGAACAGGCAAACAAAGTTTGCTCTTATTCTAAGAGCATTGAAAGTACTCTGGGGACAAGTTAGAGAGCCAGGTTCACTTCTCTTAGCATCAAGGAAGCAGATCTGTCCACAGAAAAGAATTCAAACCTAATCCTTGGGAGATAAATGTGAGAACAGAACTTGTAAAAACCACCATGTTTTCAGAGAGAAGAGCAGATGCTCCCACTAAAGATAAACCAAATGTGCTCCCTACTCTAGCCAAAACACCTGTCCTTGCAGATGAGCACTGTCTCTCATTTCAAATTTTACTTCTCCAAAAAATTCTGTTTTCAGCCACTGAAGGATCTACCATTGGAATCAATACACAAAAAATATACAACCATACAACCCAACAAGTGCAGAATTTTAACATCCAGTCTTCCTAAAGCTATCAAAAGATTTATTAAATTACTACAAATAATAATCAACTGGAAACATTCTTGCAAAAAAACATCCTCATGCATTCACATCTGCTTTCTGGTTCTAAACTGTACCATATAATCAAGATTCCATTTAAAGTTCCATTTTACCTCCTTGCCTGCAAAGGCAAGATACAAATGTCTACGAAAATCCTTTTGAAGTGGATGAACTCAGTATTAAAACTGGTATATATATATATAGGCTGAAGAAATTAATCTTACTGTATCAGAATTAAAACAAAAAAACCAGCAAAACAAAGTCTCAACAATATCATGGAAATCAATTAACAAAGGGTTAGCAGAAAACTAACAGAACATATACAGTTTTTATGCCACAAACTCTAATGCCTGATGTACTATTAAAAAACAGCTTACATGAAACATATCCCAGATTTCCAAACCACAAACTCACTGTCACAACTCCTTCCTCCCCAACAGAACAGAGGATACTAAAAATCAAATATCACTAAAATTACTCAGTGCTGATTCAGGTCCCTTTCTAGCTTAGGCTGGGCTGGTGCTGACAAAGTGCTATCAAGAGTGACAGGCAGCAAAGTCTGAGAAAAAGAAGTGCTTGCCACCCTTTCCTATTTCTCAAGGGTATTTTGTGTTGTCAGGAACAGTCAATCCTCCACACAGCAGCTCAGACTAGAGGCTTACCTAAGGCTGGGAGACACAGTGATTTCACAGCTGCAAAGGCTAACCACTGCACCAGTATGAGAGATGTGCATGGGAAGTAGTCCAGCCACACCACATATCAACACTGAGCTCCAAGTATTGTTCAACTTACCCTGTCTTGGTATTCATGTACCTATTTGCTTCTTTGCTTCAAATTTAGGTAGCAGAACTTTCAAAGCAGGAACTATTTTCCTTTATGTGTGAATATGCTGCCTAACATAGTATGGCTCTGGTTTTGAGTACTGTGATTTGTAACCCAAATAACCAGGTCTAAATTTGCATGGAGGGACACTGTAAGAAAGAGTGTTTAAGTGACTACACTACCCCTACCTGAAGCCCCCATGAGTAAATGTTCTCCTTGGGGTTCTATGACTTTGTATTATAAATGGAAAAGCCAGCTCCACTCCCCAGTCCTTTTTCTCAAACTACCATGGCTCCTTTCCAGATGAAAGCTCCCCTGGCTAGCTTCTTCTAAAATGCTGGAGGAGGCATGAAAGGTAATAGAGTCTGATTTCCTGTATTTCAGCCTTAGCTCTCACATCCTGTTTCAGGCATGGATAGAAGCACATACAATGGTGATAACACTCTGTTTACTTTTAATATAAGAGCTGGGAACTGAGGCTGGAAACACAGAAAGTACTAAAAATACTCTTCCACTGAAAAAATTTCTTTAATGTACTATAAGCAAGGCAAACTGAACAATCAGGAGGGAGAAACTGCTCTACTTCAACTCATTATTCACTTTGTACAGAACTTCCTATACAACAATTCAATTAAAGAATACATTACATTGTGTAATGATCAGGAGTTGGTACAAACTGAACACAGACAAGTTGAACATCTGGAACATCTGTTCCTCTCTTTCAAAATTTTGATTCTGCACTCTTTGTGAGACACTTAAAATGGCAGGTTTTATGGTCCTAAAACGAAAGAGACCACATTATAAAGCTTAGTCCTCAGGAGGCAACTCTTGCTGCTTTGCTGAAGGGAATTGAAACTCAAGCACTGAAATTAACTGCTGCAGCTATAACTTGACCAATTTCTAAGAACACTCAATTTCACTAGTAAGAAGTCCACTGTCCTTCTCCACACCACATTCACATTTCCTTTAGATACAAACTGTTGGATAAAATGTCAGCACTAGTAAGAAACTCAGAGCTGAGTTTTGCCACGTGTACCTTAAGAGTTTTGCAAGGCTGCCACTGACAAAGAAGAATTAAATGCTACTGTTTTGGAACAAACTAAACTATCAAAATATTTAAACTGTGTCTAAGTGAGGACATGATTAACAGTCTTCCTTCTTTAAAAAGGACTTTCATTCTCAAGATTAGGAAAACAGACCATGGATATCACAGCTGCAGTGGCTATGGCCATCATTCATATTCTTACATATGCACTCACAGTGCAGAATTACATAGCTGAAGATTATTTCTTCAGTACTGTATCTAGTACTGACAGAAAATTTTGAAGTTGTGCAGGCAACATAAATGCTGAGATTTCCTGACTGCAATATTTATAGTGCGGTCTTTTTGCATTACATCTAATGCAATTTAAGTTTATGCCACAGAAGTTATTATAATATGGTATTTCTTTAGGAGACCATCAGAACAAAGTACAACAACATTTTTGTAAGATTTTGTATCAGTGCTTCTGGAAGACCCAATACTGCAAAGACCTTGTCACTGTTAATTTTCTACATTAAGTAGTGACAGTGAATTCTTTGCAACATGAAGGGGTGAAATTCCCAAGATGATAATGACTTCCTTTAAAGTTGTGGAAAAGATAACAATATGGAAAGATTAAAAGAGGTCATTAAAAGTTTAAGAACACTCCACTGCATACTTACACCTTCTATATTCCTTCTAGCATGAGGTCCATATGTATCTTCAGACCCTAAAACCTGTATGTTAACTGCACTGTAATCTTCATACCCAAGCTGACTGAAAATAAGACGAGTCCTGCAATAAATGATTTTTTTTATTAGTAAACGGTCTCAAAATGATTATCTGAAGTAGCCCTGTGTGGACCACAGAAGTTAACTTTGTCAAACAGCTGTATAAAAGACTTTATCAGTTGAAATACTGGAATTTTTAAGGATATATATTTTGCTTGGTGAAACAAGTAACATTTTTTGCTTTGGTGGAACATTTTGAGCATGCTGCTAATCTATCACTGTTGTCATAAACATAACCACAGCAATAATGAAGCATACAGGACATAAATACAAGATACAATTTTTTAATTGCTGTAAAGAGATGGAAATGTGTTCACACAATAGAAATGAGTCCACCTTTATTTTTGACGAGATAAAAATAAGACAATCTCATTTAAGGCAACTGAATTTGCAAACTGTGTCTGTACTAAGTTATTTTAAATTATTTTAATTATTTATTATTTATTAGATATATATAAATTTATATATCTACAAACACTACAGTTACAGATACTAGAGCTGTGGGTAATTTTTAGCCCTTTCCTGTGTTAATAATGCAACGAAGAATCATGAACATAGAAGGACACCAGAGATATTTCAAGACTTCTTCACACACATATTGCCAAATGCCTTCTGCTTTCAATAATGAATAAACAAGTAAAAGGAGAAGTACACATGAAAGAAGTAAAGTAAGTCATCTTACAAGCTGCCAAAGCTGTTCAATGTCTTAGGTTAACAACTAATTTGATCTGTATCAATGAAGCAATTAAATTTGTGCGCCTTCTTCTGCACTTGCTGCCACTCAACTACTGGATAGAACTTAACCTAGAACAGACTGGAAGCTGGGTAGTTGAAAGATCACATCCTTAGAACATTCTCTTGAAACAGAGACCCAGACAGGCTCGATCAATGGCCTAAAGACAACTGCATGAAGTTCACTCAGGCTAAGTGCTGGGTCCTGCACTTGGGTCACAGCAAGCACAGGCAGCACCACAGTCTGCGCCAGGGTGGCCTGAGAGCTGCTTGGCAGAAAGAGACTCTCACATGCTGGCTGACAGGCAGCTGAACACAAGCCAGAGTGGGCCCAGGTGGCCAAGAAGGCCAGTGGCATCCTGGCCTGGATCAGCAATGGTGTGGCCAGCAGGACCAGGGCAGTGATTGTCCCTCTGTACTCGGCACTGGTGAGGCCGCACCTCAAATCCTGTGTTCAGTTTTTGGGCCCCTCACTTTAGAAAGAACACTGAGGGGCTGGAGCACAGCCATAGAAGGTCAATAAGGGTTGTAAAAGGTCTAGAAAACATGTCTTGCAAGGAATGGCTGAGGGAGCTGGGGATGCTCAGCCTGGAAAAAGGCTACACATAAAAGGAGGGTGTACTGAGGACGAGGCCAACTCCTTCTACTGTGCCTGCAGTGAGAGGAGCAGAGGAAACGGCCTTAAATTGAGACAGGGGAGATCCAGATTAGGTATCAGAAAAAAAATTTCCACTGTTCAAGCTGTCAGGCACTAGAGTAGGTTTCCCAAGGAGGTGGTGAAGTAACCACTCCTGCAGGTGTTTAAGAGATGTCTGGATCTGGTGCTAGGTGATATGATTTAGGGATTACAGTGATGAAGCTGAGTTGATGGTTGGACTTGCTGATCTTAAAGGTCTCTTCCAACCTTGACAATTCCAGGATTTTATTAACAGAAACCAGGAAGAAAACCTTATGTTAACGTATCTGAAACAGTTACAGTTGCTGACAGAGCATCCTTTGAGAGGGATCAGAACAGCTTAATTCTTATTCTCTATCTGGGCTGACATACACCAATCTTTTGCTGTGTCAAAGAAACAATTGCACATATTAAGCTGTTTAAGACTACATTTGAGATGCAGAATGTGTATATTGTAATTTTCAAAACAGAGAACTAGCCCACTAGCTAACGGGCTAGAGACCACTTTTCACACCAGTTAATCAGCCCTCAAGTACCTCACTTCAGCTTTCCTCTGATGATTATGCAAGAGAGCACAGTATACAGGCTGAATTAATTTTCTAGATGTCAGAGATAGCAGCAGCACTACAATCTGTTTCATTCAAAGATACAAATATAGTCCAGTCTGAAATAATGTCCAAAAGCAAATATGAAATAGAAAACACAACATTCTACTTTTTTCCGAAAATAAACATCTAGGTTCCAGAAAGATGGCCTTCCAGAGGCTCTGAGTCTTTGTATTGGCCACTTTCTGATGGGTTTTTTTTATAATTGGATTTTCTCAATAGCTCTTGGACAGGAGCTTTTAGCATTTGCAATTCCACAGCCCATATCAACCTGCTCTTATCTGCCATATCTCTTGAGGGAAGTCAGACAACTCCTCCTTCACCACAGTGCTGCACACAGGCACATGAATAATCACTCCAAGTTCACAGTAAACCTTGGATTTCTGACTTTTCGAGTGTAGTTTCTGCAGGAGTCTACAACAGGATGGGGAAGAAGCTTTATATAAAACATGGCACAAGGAAATAGATCTCTTAACTAGAAAGACTGGAGCTACTGGAATAAGCAGAGAGATTCCTGATACGGAATTATATTTAAGAGGAATTCCTCCATGCCCAAATATACTGGCATGACAATACAACTGAAAGTTTATCACTCTGTCTTGGAATTGTAACTCTGTCCTAAGAAAAAAAACAAAAATCACTGGGTCACATTTTAGAAAGCACGTTTTAAACACAAACTCAGTAAACTTCCTATATTTCATATCAGTAAGGCTTTTCATTAAAAAGTTCTGTGAAAGCTGCTGAAAACTAGTTTCACATGGGTTTATCTCTGGTATCTAATAAAATTTAATCTCAACCACAGCTTGTTCCTCACTAAATTCAGTCTCTCTCCAGCCACCTATTTTTAAATGTATTTGACACTTTTCTCACTCTGTCCAACCTAACCGAAGTGCAGCTACATATTGAAAACAGGTTTCTTGAAAAGGTTACTTAAGACTTGAAATGTCATCCCAATAGGAAAACTATAATCTTCTAGGATTCTTACAAGGTTAGTAATGTTGCCATCATGGGTCACTGTTCTATTTTCATCACATCTGGAAAAAAAAAGGAGCAAACCAGATCCCCTTCCAAGACTCAAATACCAACCTTTGCAGAATAGCTTCTGCAGTGCGTTTTGCTTTTTGAACTGCCTTTGGGCCTCCCACTGGACAGACAGCAGTAGCTCTGAAGCCATCAAGATAAGTGGCATTTACCTAATGATAAAGAGATTATGAAGTTACATGGAATTCAGTACTGACAGGCTATAAACGCTCTCTGGCAATCATTATCTATACAAATACATACTTTTTAAACAAAGTAACAGGTTTTTGCATATAAAAAAGGTTTGCCTTTCCAGATTTTCCCCCTCTTTCTTTTACTCTTAGGGCAGAGAAGATGAGGATAGTGGTAAGTTTTAGCAGTGTCTCCAAAATTTAAGATCTTGTAAATCAAAATATACCGTTCACATCAAAAAATGAGGTAATACCTTATAAAATGTTGAAGGAGGCAATCCTTTTGCTCCACAAACTTTCACTGCTCCACCATCAAAACCTAGAGTAGTTAAAAATCAGTACTTCAGCTTCTTCAATATAACTTCAAAGACATTCTTTTGTGATACATATTAATCAAATGCATTTAATTAAAAAGCAAATCATTGATAGCTGTACTGCCACAGAAGAGTAAACCTTTCAGAAAACAGTCCTTCCTGCCTTAGAAGGCACAGCAGCAAACTGGTGACTGAATTTATGTCTGCCATGAGCCTTTTAAGAGGGCGATTGAAATGTTTATTCATGCACTTAAAAAATACTTGACAAAGAAAGCAGCCTTAGGACATTAGACTCAATAGTTTCATTCCTCTTAATATCCAGTTATTGCACACACACACACACACAGAGCATACAATTTACTGCAGCTGGCTGGAGTGGACTGCAATCCCTCACTTGGTAAAGAATCAAAGCAAGATGAGAAACCAGCAAGAGCTGTTGGCTGAGAGCTTAGTAAGGGAAGGGTAACTTAATGTTAGCTTTCTTATCAATAACAGAAACAGTCTGAATATATTTGCCAGGGCAACAACCATGTTCAGTATTAGGGATATTATTGCAAAAAGAGAAAAGCAGAAAATTGCTGGGATGCCATCAGGTTCAAGCTTGAGGTGGAGAAAATCAGTAGGTGCTACTCCTTGAAAATCAGCAGTGCAGGATTGGCACCTCATGTTTTAGTGCCAGAATTATAGTGTAGTTCACCTGTGACTAACCTGTGTTTGTAAATATTTAAGAAGCAGTTCAAAGCCTTATATAAATACTCTGAAAAGATCAGAGCCTATCTAAAAAAGTAAATGTCACTAGTACAAATTTTACTCAAATAACATCATCACTGTCTCTCAAGACTGACATGAGGTTAATTTAATTCTCTAAATAGAGAACTGCATCCCTCCATTCAGGGTGAAGATATGGAAGAGTTTTATGTTCCAGGTGAAAGCATAGTACAAGAAAGCAAATACCACAAAACCAAATGCATAGCATCCATTGACAAAAAGAAAACAAGCTCCTCTCAGCTCAAACCCTGCAAGTAATCCAACAGAACAATAAAATCAGCAATATAAACAGCAAAATTAGATAGCTTGCCTCTTTTTACTGGTGTACGTGTCAAAGCACTTCAAACTAAAATATTTAAGCAATCTGCCCATTTTCCATCTGTTATATTTCTAAGAGGACTAACTGAAAGTTCATGTGAAAGTTCATTTTAAGTTCAAACATGTCATATCAGGTCATTTGCAAGCTAAAAGTTCATAGGAAGGTTAGGGATTCTTTTTTTAAAAAGAGAAAGACTAGGGGCTAAAAGCAGCAAGCTGGCCTTATCAGACAGCCGTTTGTTGCATGAGCTGAAGATTCACTGTACCTGTTATGTACTTTTTTACTCAAGCAATATATGCTTTATGTTACCACAATTTCAGTTTTATTCCAGTAAGTTTTTAATTCGAGATTTCGATTGTTCTAAGCTTTAGAAAGACACCTGGCATTCTGTCACAAGTAAGTTTCATTAGAAGGAAAAAAATATAATATAGATCCAGTAAAAGGCAAACTCTAGATGACTGTAGATAAAATTTTTTTCAAGCTGTCTTACTCAAATTACAGGTCTCTGTATCTGTTAAGCCTGGAGTTTTTTTGTTTTCTTTTTGAAGCTAAATTCTGAACATACATTATATCTATCTTTAGTTTACTGGCTGTTAAGTGTTTTGAGGATTGCAAATGGACTTTTTAAAAAAAGATTCTCTGGTGGAAATCCTGTACCTAATCATTCTTCTAGCACGATCCACCTAAATGTCTAAGAAAAACGCCATTGCCAAGCAGTGCTTTGAAAGACACAGCCTTTCATTGCTACCAACACTTCAAATGTCCTAAGTAAAACCATGTACAAAACATTTTTTTGAGAAAAAAAAATTAGCTGCAGTTTAAAAAAAATACTGAAATCATAATGAAGCTGTCTTGATGTTGTTCTCACTGAATAAATAGTCTAAGGACTTGACAGGTGCAAGGCAGGCATTAAAAAGTAAAGCAAAAGGAGCAGTGATCAAAAATAAAAAATAAGTCAGCCAGCAAGATAAATAAGATTACATTTAAAATTTCTAAAAGAATTTCTAGAAGAAGTCCTTGAAAGTATCAGTTTAATACAACATGACTCTAAGGAACTGATTTAACAAGAAATATGCAGAGACTAAATGGAAATTAAAGTAGCTGCTTTTGTTTGATAACACACTTCATTGACACAGATATCATTACATGAAAGAGGACTAACCTGGAATTTCAGTGATGGAAACCTGGGAAAAGTCACACGTAACATCTGGCAAAAGATAGCGCTGAGGATTGCCCAACTCATACACCAGCTGCTCAGCTACAGTGCCAAAAGAAATCAGTCCCCCTGTGTCTGGTGGTTTGGAAAGAATAAAGTCTCCTTCAGAGGAACATTCTACAATGGGAAAGCCTATGTTGTGCCTAGAATATAAAAACATTAAGAAAAAAGCCTTATAAATACGAAGGGAAAGTGAAAAGAAATATGAACAACAAACCAAAATTTCTTAGTAATGGCCAATCAAGTAAAACCTGTCAAGAGTT
The DNA here is from genome assembly GCF_028018845.1 of Melospiza georgiana. Lineage (NCBI taxonomy): Eukaryota > Metazoa > Chordata > Aves > Passeriformes > Passerellidae > Melospiza > Melospiza georgiana. The sequence continues at coordinate 14,042,276 of NC_080434.1, forward strand.
ACAATTTATCTGGTTGTTTCTACAGAAACATAGACTAAAAAAAAAACAAGCCTTGAACAAATTGTTCAACTGAAATAATATGAGGATGTAGTCTACTGTCTGGCAAAGAAACATAGATATAACAGGAGATTCCACCTGCAAACATTGGTGTAGGGAAGGGAATGGAGAAGGACACCGACAGAAACAGTTCAAGTAAAAAGCTGAAAGAATTACAGGACTATGATTAAAGATGTAAATTTAGAGTAAAATAAACCATGGTTAATTCTGGCCCCATTTGGCTACAGCAGCACACACAGCATGACGGTGAAGACATCTAAACAAACCTTGCACTCTGATTTGTAAAAAGGCAGTCAAAGCAGGGAGAACAAACCGTGCTGGGAACCTCAGAGATGAAGAGAAGTAGGAAACAGGAATAATCACACCTACAAAGGATAACTTCACACGTTAATAATAAATTATACACAGGAAAGTAATAACTAAAAACAGGAAGACATATGAAAGGAAAGATCTTCAGCACATAGAAGACAGAACTAACAGAAAATTACAAGGCACAGCAAAAAGAAAAGCAGTGAAACTACAGACATGTTCATAAATTAAAATATTCTTTCTCACATTCTCACAAACAAAATATACAAAAAGTGATCAAATAACTCATAATAGGAGGCACATACTGGTCATTACAGTGTGGACAAGATCCAGACATCTGCTTTTCTAGCTAAAAGGCTTTCATTTTTTTTACAGAGAATTTGAGCAAAATTAAGAACTTCAAACTTTTCAGAAGTACCTGATAATTAAAATTAAGAATGCAAAGATTCTTCTGAAAATTCTACCTGGCTCCCTTCCCTCTCACAGGAAGCCTGAAATTTGTACAAGTGTCCCACAACATAAAATAAATACCACAAGCAGAGTTAAGGAGATACAGTCCCTTGCAAAAGCTAAACCATTCTAAAAAAGTCATAATAATGAAAGGTGATGAACTTTACCATGCTCGTTAAAGCCAATGACCTTCAGGTCTTCCATACAAACTTAAAACCAGTTAATCCCTCAATTTAATTATTTTTGGGTGGTAGTGGTAACAATGTGCTGAACATACAACTGAATTGGTTATCAGCAAAGGTTACATGAACATAGTTTGTATAACATAAATCCACAAAGTCTGAAAGAAAGTAAGCAAAAATACCAGTGAACTCTTAAGGGACATATGTAAAAGTTCATGGGAGTTTGAGCAGATTCCTTATCATCAAGAATATTCAAACATAACTCCATTATTTTAAAGAAAGGATTAAGACACAAGATCTGTTACTAGAGATCAGCAACTTTTAACACTTATAGCAGACAAAACTGAAAAGTATGGTAGCTGGTGGACACCACATCAAATCAGTTAAGGTAATACTCCATTTGACTGGTCTTTGAAACTATTTACACCACTAAAAAGATATAGGAAACAAAACCAGCCTGCCCTGGTGAATGCAAAGAACTGAATGGAATTAACAATTTCATATACAGGCTCTTCTAGTGGGGGGGAGGTTGAGGGGATAAAGAGAGAGAAAAGATGGTAGTAGAAGTATGTACTACTCAAAATTTTGAAGTGTGACATAGTAAAAAACAACAGCCACAAAAGCCCTCAATTCTTGGTCTAGAACATAAACATCTGGGAACAGACTAATGTGTAATTATCCCCATTTCAGATGCAAGGAGACACAGAGAGGAAGCATCATGATTTGGCCAGGATAACAAAGCAGGATCAGTGACTGAACAAGACTAGAATTAAGAAGCTTTTATCCTCTCAGTTCCATGTTTGTGTGCCTGACCCTACCACCTATCTGTCCTGTCTCAATGCAACAGCACCCAGTGCCCTGCTAGCAGGCAGGCTGATCAGATCAGATCCCCAGAAGAGACAGCACTCACATGAAGACAGATCACCCAGAGCAGTCCATGTCCCTGCACTGACAGCCAGTGTCCCTGCTGCAGCCCACTGGAATCTCAGCCATCAGCAATTTCAAAAAAGATTGCAACTCTTACAGTGCTCTCCAGTGATCTTTGTCTTGAAGGAAGAACTGAACTGTAGATACTCAACTTCCTACTCTGAACCACTGAGTCTACTAACATTGATTCAACTTCATTTTGCCCAACTTGCACTCTCAAAACCCCCAAACCATTAAAAAACAAAACCTAAATGTAATAGTGAGACAAAATAGACAGAAATTTCATCCCCTAATGTGATCAAAATACAGCAGATATTGTTTCCCCCCTGTGGTACACCACCACCCAATGAACTTTTCTGCATGGCAAGTTGGTTGCAGAAGATGTGCTTTTTCCCCCAGGTTATGCCAGCCTTGAAAGCTTCCCTCACTTTTTTAACAGTTCACAACATAGAGATGCAATGATCTGGGTAAGAAGCAACTGGATTCTACCTCTATTGTAACTGGATGACTGGGAAAATACAAATATCCAGTATTATCTTGTAGCAGATGGCATTAATAACCCACATTAACATACACACACTTAAGACAAAAATCTATTTTGTAAACTGCTAAAAGACATTACTTAAAATTACTTTTCACCTTGGAAACAAACTGGTCTGTCACTGCTAAGATACAGGCAAATGACAGCTACTTAAAGGCATAAAAAGCTCTTCAGCAGTAGTAGTTGCCTGGCTCGGGTATACCACAGGCAGTATAGTCACACCATCACCCTGACCATCACTCAAAACAGCAACTCTTTGCCTGATTAACTTGTAGGCTTTGCTGAATGACAACACACCACATGACATCTGCTCTGTGGGGAACATGCCACCTTTAGGCTGTCCATAACCCATAGCCAAGCTGTCCTTTTGTATAGTGTAGCAGGGGAGTAAGCACAGAACTATGAACTTTATCAGCAACTACAGTCACAGCATCCAAAGGTACCTTGGCAAAGTGGCATCCTTCATCAATTAAAGAACTGCATCAGTTTAGTGACAGAATTCCTATGCAGGATGAAGCGGTAGCAAGCAATGGAAACAATTCCAAAAGGGAACTAATACAATTCACTTTAATTAAATTATACAAATTAATAAAATACAGTACTAGAAATAAATATCAAGTACTACTTTTAAAATATTTAAGCCGTTCTTTCAGCACAGGGTCAATATACACAAGAAACACACATCAGTTTCTGAGGGGAGATGACAACTACCATTGTTCAGTCCAAAAGGTCCATTTCAGGTTGCACGTTTGCCACTTAGCAAGTAAATCCATTATAAATGAATGTATATATAATATAGACATTAATAAACCAGAGCACTGAATGAGACCAAGCTAAGATTATACCTCAGAAAACCCCTCCAAACTGGGCCTAGATAGGAGTTAACAGTTAAAGCAGGTCTCAATGAAGACCTACAGCACAGGAATAACCAAGTTACAAAACTGGTTTTGCTGCTGAAGTCTCCATCTCATCAACTTACTCTTATAGCAATCAAGAATCTGAGTTTTCTGTCAAGTTCTCTGCCAGCCAACAACTTACTCTTGGATTAATTTTTTCCATGTAAAATGTTATTTTTTCTTCAGCTTCGGCTCTCAGAAAAGTTACAGCTTATGGGCATGTCACAGGTGATAAATCAAGCTGTCTAAGCAAGGATCTCCTCCCTGTCTACTCTGGAACACTACTCAGAAGCCTCTGAGGAGCCATCAAGATAAACTTCCTCCTTGTTTTGCCATACTTCTTACACCATTTGCATTACAAGCAAAGTAAAATCCATGACCAGTACTTTGGCTCAGGGAAAGAGACATTTGAGATGGAACATGTATTTCTCCCATCAAAAGTGTCAAATCCCTCAAGTACCTCATTCTAACCACTACTGCTCAATGGAGATTACTGGCAACAGAAGATGGGACAGGGAGTGCAGTACATTTACTTGCAGGGGAAGTTGCTGCAAGAATGAAAACAAAACCCCATAGCAATGCACAGTGGAAGTGAACCAGGATCCAAGTAAGCTGTGGTGTGAACTTTCAGCTCTACAGCTAATGCAGCTGCCTGGGACGTGACTCAGTGAATGTCACACCAAGGAGAGCTCTGAGCCAAGCTTCTCAACTCCTTAGCTATGCATTTTAACCAGAATGCTACTAGGCAAAAACCAGAAGCTCCTACCACTCCTAGCAGCGTTTTGACAACAGGTTCGAAACTGTTACTACATCAGGCAAGATCAGCACAAACTTACAAAGCAAAGGTATAAGCATCTCCTCATGTGTAGGTACCAAAATGTTTCCTAACATGCAATTCTGCTCGAGGCAAGACTTAGTGGTTGCATCACTTATCCCCTCTGACTAGGGTATTTCTATGTCTTGTACCTCCATTTCAAATGGCCAGACAATTTCAGGCTAAACAGACCAGCTGCCTGGTGTTCTCACCTGCCTGGAACAGAGGGTGCTACAGAGAAAATAACATTCCTCACTGCTGAATGGGACTTGCATGCTGGATTTTGTTCTAGTCTCAAATTAAGAAATCTGGATCCAGCCCTTAAGAGTCTACAGCTATTGACTTACCCTTTTGGTCATCCCAGGCCAGAGGATTATGCAGTCTCAACCAATGTACTCTTGGCTTAGGGCAAAATGTCAGTGTTTATCATCTCCTCAAAATGATTATCTACTGATCAGCCTTAGTTTATTCTCTCCTGCATTTCAAAACAAAACAAAACAATGTACTAATCACCCACTGGCACTAAATAAGAGCAAGAGACAGCAATGTCTGGGGACAAACGAAATTAAATAGAGATCTGTGAATTATCAGTGTAGTTCTAGCAGTACAGTTAATTTTCACACATGACATGAATTCCCCACTGGAAGCTGCAGACAACATAATGTAATGTCTGCTAACAGACATTAAATTGGGAGCAGTGCTGTATTATCACTTCTGCTGACCCTCTGCTGATGTGTATTACTATACAAATAACAGAAATGGACTAAGTGTCTTTTTTGTTAACACTAACTTAAAATCAGACTTTAGGAATGCACATTACTCTTTCTATAGACTATGAACTAACGGTTTCTTGCACTTTCTCTGCTAAACATCAGAGAATCCACACAAGAGTCAAGCACCCACCCTCTCACTGGAAAAATAAACAGCACCTATCCCCTCTACCTATCTGCTGTCTTCATGAAAACTGGACAAAACCTTACAGCTTCAAGATTCCCACCTATATCCCAAATGCACTAAGGAGATACACACAGCACAAATCTCAGTGCCTTAGGTGAACACAAAGAAAGCAAGTAAGTTCAGCTTCCATCAACTAAAGTAACTTGGAGAGTCACAAGCTGGAACATGCACTTCAATTGTTTTACATTAAAAACTTACTTTCAGGAGACAACAAAGGAAATTAAAGAATAGCTTAGGTTTTAGTAATTAACCATTAAATGCCCACACAAATATTCCTGAGATTCAAAGCACCCTTTTGCAATGGAATTGAGTTCCCAGAAGTATCTGCATCAAACATTTCAAGAAAATTAAAAACAAACAACCCCTCCACCCACATCAAAAATCCACCAACTATGCTGGATGAATGAAGTGGATTCAATCCAGTGCCTCAATACTCACCAAGACATGATAGCAAATGGACAGAATGTAAGCTCTAACTTGTCTGGCTTCATTTAGATTAACCAAAGTACTCTTGTTTACAGAGGTAATCATTTCTGCTTATGCATAAACAATAGACAGATAAGCTTTATAAACCTGAAATGCAGCAAATTCTTTGGGTTTTGTTTACAAGTTAGAAAAAAAAACATACCCATCAGTCCTTCTTAGAACAGCCCCATGGATTACTGTTCTTGGAGAGAAAAAAACCCCAAGGACAGTCCAAAAAGTGACCCCAGTTGGAGGCTAATGAAGCTCACCCTCCGCAGTGAGGTGTGAGGAGGAGAGAGGCTGCCCTCCAGTGTTCAGGTTCCACACACCAGTGTAAGTGCACGGGATGGGTTTTCTGCTCTTGGGCTGCAGAGATACACTCATGGAGTGGGAAACCCCTATGTGAAAGGCACATTAATGATAAACACAGATTTAACTTGGCTTCTTCCCCCTCCTATTTACTAATTTAATTGGGCTGGTTTGGATTTAACATTAGGTACCACAGACACAATGATTTATTGAGATGTAAATTATTTTCACTTATTTCCAGGAGACTGCTAAAAATGTCATTTTTTCTAAAGGAGCAAGAAATCATTAACAGACACAGTCATGTAACTTCTGCAAACTCTGTCAGAGCTCTGGTGAACTATTTGCAATATAGTTAGTGGCTGCAGGTATGGGATGTTTTGGTCACTACTGAGACACCATGTTATTATTGTACATTATTATGAATGCATTATCTGAAAACAAATTCAGACTATCTAAACAACGAGAAACCCCAAGCCAGAAAATTTTGTAAAACTCAGGAGAGAACAGGTTACTACTAAACTATTAAATGGAAGACAAATTTTTCTGCATCCCAAGACTCTTAATAATATCTGCCCTCCATGTTTTTGGGCCTAAATATAGACAACCACTATTCATCAGGAAGCCAAAATTTATCCAAATAATCTTCTCCCTGCATTTCTTCTCCCCATATTCTAAGTGGATGGGCTGGATCCCAATTCCACTTCAGTTAGTGAAGTGGATCTCCACTCTACAGCTCAAAACCTAAAATCAAAGCTCATACATTACTCTGGTTTTGACTGATTTTAGCAGCTTATCATACAGGCTGATGTGTCACATTATTTTATTTCAAGAATTTCATCAATTACCTGTCTAAGACTCAAAAATTGCCAACAAACTGACTAGTTTAAGGCACCATAATCAACTTTTTAGCAGACTTAAACTGAAGGTAAATAAATAACTGTTATATTAACACAAATACAGTCATGTATGGTTTCAGGGTATGTACACATATCGAAGGGGACACGGTAACAGCAGTATCAGGTGTTAAACCTCTATATTCTTTAACAGAGATTCAATTCAGCACCAGTCAGCTGTCACAAGTCTACTATGATTTTAGACAAAGTTCTGTGATTTTACAGATACAAAACTATTAGCTACGCATATTCGTGTACTTAAACCCTTCTGGAAAATGAGCTACTCCCACTCCAATAGCTCACAACAGCTTCATATATTCAAGGTGCCTTTCTTTTTAAAAGCCAGATGGACACTCTTCACAGAAAAATCCTTAAAAATAAAAACCTATCAAACACTTTAATAAGAAAATTACTATTCTCTTTTTTCACTTTAATTCTTTTATAAAGCAAGGTCTTCTGGAGTCACAGTTACAAAAGATTTTAAGAAGTTTCATGATCATCACAATTAAATGACTGGGAAAGACATCAGAATAGGAATTCTAAATTTCCAAACCAACTTGTTACTATAAACTCTCTCCTTTGATTTCCCATAGAATACAACAGTGAAGAGTGAGTGCACTTTGCTCAGTAAACTTCCAGTAGGTGAGAAGAAATGTCCAATCCTGTTTGTTTCAATGCCATACATGCATTCACCTTTAATCAGCAGCGCTTAGGAACTCAGAAAAGCAGCATACATCTTTTAGGATCACACTCTGAATCAGCAGCAGAGGAGAAGACAAGGAGAAGAAAAAATCCAGGGAGCCCTATGGCTCTTCAGACAGCAGGGCACAGTCCTGCTGGGTCACCACCTGGACCAGAGTCAGCCTGAGTGCAGGAACACACTGCATTAAAGCACTCTTCTCTCCTGCATCTCCCTGCTGCTCTTCATCCTGCCTTTCTCATGTGTTCCCCAACTACTTTTAAAAACAGGTTGGTAAAAAGCTGGCTCCCTCAGCAGGCAGAACAGCACACATACACGTAACTCTAATTCAATACCTCTGAACACAAGACACACACAGAATTTTCTGGAAGGACTGACCATCCAACACATTTGTGTTCATTGGGTTATTCAGCAGGACAGAACTAAGGCATATACTCATACCTACCAAAGCAAATGATGTGAAATTTTGACTGACCAGCAAGCATCTCTCATCTAACCGAAGACTATTGTAACAGCATCCAAAACATCAATATTGACTTTTCTGATACAATCATACATGAAAGCCAATAATAAATCTTTTCAAAAAGCAGAGGATACTGAAGGGAACAGGAAAAAAATAGTTTTAAAGGGGAAAAAAATAATCAAAGGGCTAATTTGTTTTTCAAAATCTGCTGAAGTTAACAAAAGAAAGACCCTGTCTGACCAAAAAGGAAAACCAGAACTTGTAGAAAAGTAATGTTGAGGTGGCAAAATATCAAGAGGCCCATATTGTGTCCCCAAAAAGAAAAAGGTAGAAGCAGTTTTCATAACACAGATACAGGCAGAAAATCTCATCTTTAGTCCACTACAAACATGCATGCTGGTCTCAAGTTTACCTACCAGTCTGGTACTGTGTGCCAATCAGTGAATATTCCACCTGTACACTGAGCACCACATTCAATGAGATGACCTGCAAGACTGGGAAAATGGCATTAAAGTAACTAAGTAAAATGCAAAAATAAATTTTTACAAATTCAGCTTTAAAATACAATGGAAATAGAGCTAAATTAAAAACATGCCATTTTTCTCCACAAGTATCTAACACAATTATGAATTATACATTAAGCATAAAAAGGGATCCTGAATTGTTTAAAGGGAAAAGTTTTGCAAGAATTTTCTTACACAAAATGAATACCTAGATTACCTCACACCTAAAACCAAGTTCTCCTAGTCATTTCAAATCTTGACCTAAAATTCAGTATCTTACTAGTCTGCACTGTGTGTAACTAAACAGACAAAGACCAATTTTAAATGAAGAGAAAAAAAATTCACCTCTGCATTTATATATTCACTACAGTGTATTATAATTATGTATTACTATTTTCTAATTTTGATTGTGATAGTCCATAACTATTTAACAGAATTATGGGGAAAATCTTCATTTCCATCATCCCTCAGTGGAGCCTGAATGAATTTCTCTCCACATTTTTTCCTCAAGCAGAAGTTCAAGAACACTAACACTAGAGTTTGCTCAGGCTAAGGACTTCATATAATGAGTCTTCATAATGAGGACTTCAATTCAGATAAATTATGCACAACATTAAATTAGGAGGCATAATTCTACTCCTTTCTGAAACACATTCCTAACCTTAGGACTACAACAAGGATTTGTAAATGGGAGCACGACACTGAGCTTCAACAAAACCATACCAGGATGCTGCCTTCTGACCAAACCTGCTTTTCTGCATCTTTCAGAGTTAGCCCTGCAACCACTCCAATTATCAACAGTGGCAGCCAGACAGAAAAACCTGGGAATCAGTGGCCTGAAGTATAAGATTTCATCTCTCAACACAAAATGAACAGCAAGAGAAAGTTAAGCTGTTAAATAAAATCTTTCAACCCTTTCTTTCTTTTCTTATTTTAAGCTGGTTCCAGAATGAAGTTTCTATAATTTCAATTCCAAGTGAGAGTAGTAAGTGAGCATTGAAAAAACTCAAAACCTAACAAAAACATGCAAATAAATTAATGCAGTGATAATATGAAAAATTAGTAGGGGCTGAAAAAGCTGCTACCTTGACATTATGATATCAAATATAGATTTACCCCATTTCTTCTTATATCATTTACCTTCCTGCAGCTAGCAAGTCATAGTCATCCCTATTCCAGCCAAACTAGAAGAAAAAACAAAAATATTTTAAATGCACATAAGTTTCATACAGTACAAAAAACTGCACACAGTATGTTCATTGCTTTGAGTAACAATGCATTGGATATATTTTAAATCTAAATAACAATAACTGGCAGGCACTGTACATGGATTTGAGTTCCTATACAGCAAATCAGCAAAAAAAACTTCTGACATGCTCCAGTTTTGCTCCCATTGATACACCACAACAGATTTAAACTCTGAAAGTCATACCCTCTTCAAAAAAACTGGAAGGGCAACACCCATATTACTTAAAAGTGAACAACCTACAGGTTTGAAAGTATAGTACCTATCTTGCGTCACCTGGACAAACCACTGTGTCTTCAACTTCTGAAAATTATCAGTTCCTGGAGTACTACCAGTCACTCTCAAAAACGGGACGATTTCTGTTTAATTAGAAATTTTAGCTAGAGTCTTTTCCCTGAGTTCAACCTGCAAGCTATACAGTAATTGTTTCTTATTTAGCACTTTGCAGAAATCTTCCTAAAACCCTTCCTACATAAATTAGATAAGGTCTCTCAGGAGTAGGTAATACACAATGACAGTTGTTATTTTGTGAAAGTTAACAACAAGGAATAAAGCAAGAAGTCATAATGGAAGTTATAAATGGAAAATTAATTAGGCAATGTTTGAAGTCAAAAGAGTATGATGTCATAGAAAGTATAATAAACACATACCCTATTTTTTTTAAATACACACCAAAAGAAAGCTTCTATATTTGGCCATGTGTGATCCTTCACAAAAATTCATGAAAGCCTATTAAAAATACTTCAGAAAACTACATACTATGCCAATGTAATTTTTGAATTTCAAGGACTTTCAGAAATGCTGCATTGAAACTTGACTACTTTAAACAAAACTGCTTACCCACTGAACAGAAAACCCCAATGTTTTACACCACCTCACATGCCACCCCCCAACCAGAGTGAGCTCTACTACTGACACTTGGTGGTAAAGAAAAATATACTTGCACACCAAATTTTTCAGAAAGGCAAGGGAAAAAAATCCAAAACAAATGGTAAGAGTTAAATATTGGTGAAAGAGGCTAAGACTTCCTGAACTTCACCTGTACTTTCTAGTTCAATGGTAACAAATTAACAAGTTAACAAATATGCCTGCAATCAATCTAGGAGAAGCGGAAGCTGACACTTTTCACGCATGTAAGAAAAAAAATACAGATGCTCATTATTTTTATTTAGTATCTACATTTTCATAAGGGACAAAAATTGTCTGACAACTGCTGAATATTCACTCACATTTATTCATTAGCATTTGGAAATTAACTTGTACTTACAGAATGAATGAGTGGTCCCAATACGATCCCGCTGTCGACACATCTGCCCGTCACAACAATATCAGCTCCAAGGTCTAGAGCTCTGCTAATTGGTCTGGCTCTAAAAATGACAAAACACAGCAGTAAGTACCTTCATCTTTTAAAGCATCAGTTCCCTGACACACACAGGCTAAAAAAAACACTTAAAAATTGCATAAGAAATCAGTAAAATCTACTACAACAACAAACCTGTGGTTAGGTATGTACATCAAGAGTATTTTAAAGAGCAGTCATCAGGGCACTATCAGATTCAGGTACCTACATAACATAACTGGAACACTTCCCTTAATGTCCATGGAAACTTTCTTGGATAAAGTGCAGAGTGGGACATTTCTAAATAAATTACAGAAAAGAGTGCTTTTCAGAGATTCATTAACCATTTAATTTTCAGTGTGCATAAAGTGTATAAAGATGAACATTCTTCAGGGACAAAACCTGGTGACTTAGTCCTCCAATTTTAAACCTTTCAGGTCAATTACCCATGTGATTTAAGAACTCACAATATTGTCCAACTTCAAGAGCACTGTGCAAGAATGGGATCACCAGGACCATCAATTGGAAGAGATGTCTGTGACCACTGTCTCATTTCTCAGTAATCTCCCTTTACTAGACCTGATTCACACTGATTCATCAGAAGTGGATGGTGACAATGAAAATGCAGTTTCACAAAGAGGTAGCTAGAATAACTGCATTCACAGACTTATGGAAACCCTAAGCATCATAAAGGAGGGAAGGGAGATCTTTCAAAACAAGTGACTATCCTGAAAAACTGGTTTCCAAAATTTCAATTGTACAAAGCCTGACAGAGTTCAGCACAACATAACAGAACCTCCTACAGCACTGACCACATCCCAGTACTTGAATTCCCTGTTTGCACTTCTCTAGTGACAACACAATAAACTACTCCATTCTGCAACAGAATACTCAGCATATGAAAAAGCACTTTTGCAATTGTTATAATTGAACTAACACTGTTTTGGCTTCAACTAAAACCTGATAATTCAGACGGTGTACTCCTAAGAAGTCATAACTTACAATGTTATAACTAAAACTTAGTTACAAACAAATTTTTTTCTGGTTGCCTGAATTAATTCAAAGGTGAACCTCATCTACTGAGTAGTTCTAACTGCAAAGCAAAATAAATTCCTGTATTCAAGGTGTTAAAATTAGTTGTTCATAATAAATACACCTTGCTAAAATAACTCACCCAAGATACACATTCATGCTGTGAATATTCTCTGGAAATTGTTTGCCACTCTCTAAATCGGTGACACCAGCTCCTTTTAAGTTGTCTTTCTGTTAGAAAACAAGCAGAACACACAAGTTGTGAATATTCTGAAGTTTCTACTGTTAGTCTCTCTTTAGTATCAAACAACAGATCCACATCATAGCAAATCTAAGCCAAGTATAATTATTAAAAGTATTAACAATACCAATCCGGTGAATGGCTAAAAGCCTTAGATACACTTTTAACCACAACTCTTCCAGCATGCAGAAAATTAAGGTAGTCTTTAAAGAATGTAATGTTCATTTATATATGACCAACAACAATGATCTGGTGTATTTCCTAGGCTTTAAAAGGTGTTTAATTGCTGTAGGACTAAATAAATCAAGCCCTGCAATCAGAAATGTATCTGCCACATCAGCAATGGTGTCATGGTCAGAGAACAAGGTTAATCCTGCAGCTTGATATGGTACTTAGAATAAGCTGTGTTTCTGGAAAAGTAGGGGCAAGGGGAGGGTGTGGTTTTGACCATGAATTAGGCATTAGCTTGGCAATCCTGTGGACTGAGGGGACAGTGAATGCATAGACACAACACCCATGTAAACTGTAAATACTAATTTACAGGTGGGATCTCTAGTGTGGGGAAAAAAAACCCAAACGTCCACTCTGAACTAATTTGGTATTCTAAATGACCGAAATCCTCCAAACCACAAGTAACATTTACCATATTTCATGTATCAACAGTAGAAGTTGTCTGTAGACCATAAAAGCTGTGTCGTTTTGTTCCTGTAGGTTATGTACTGGCAACAGCACAGAAAACAATGCATTTCAGATCAGACACGTTCATAACAAGCTCAAACAACAACCACTGTTGTACCAGTAATGAAATTCTGGCCCACAGACAGTAATCTCAGCAGGGCAGAAGTGGCTTAAAAGGAAGTCCAAGCACCACACATAACTTGCAAATAAGGAATCTTACTTGACAGTCTTCCACATTCAAGAGCATGCAAGAGGTAACAGATCCTATGCAGATAAATCATTTTCCAAGTTACAGGCAGAGATTTAACCACAGTGCAAACCTCTCCTCTCTTAACTACTATTATGTACAAACTCTTTTCGCAATAGCTTTTTGGGTATGGCCAACCTTTTTCTGCAGATTTCATAGATAAAGTGCAATTCTCTAAATTAAAAAAAAATCCCATGTATTTAATCTTTCAATTTTTTTTTATATTTGAACTTCAATCCTCTCACTTAACATTACCTTACTGGCTGTAAACTAATTACTTAAAACCAGAAAACCAACTATCTATAAACAAAGTACCATCAGGAAATGCCTGTAAACCACTAAAAAAGCTAGAAGGGATAAACATTTGAATGTGTGGTAGCTACACCACATTGAGAAGAATTAACTGGCATGATTACCTAGTTTAGACAGAAGCAGTAAATAACTGCATGTAATAGCTTCTCCTGAAGAGCAGACAGACTTTACAGAAGATGCACATTTTGCTTCAAAAAGCTAAATAGAAGATGCAGAACCTTATAAAATTCACCCCCACTGTATACCAAACAGCAGATGTGCCAAGAATTATATTCATGAACTAAAAGAACATAAAAGATTATGAAGAACAATGCTTCTGATAGTAGAAGACTAGTGCATAGAGACACACAGGGTTCCTATGGGACAGTAAATGCCATCTTCATGCTATACAGACTTGAGCTACTAGGGTGTAAAACACAGTGAAATACCTCACTCATCAGATCATCTCCAGCAACAACAGCTATTTTCAAATCAACATCTGCCTTCTTTGCCACCTCCTGAAGGGCAGCTGCACAAGCAAGTGGATTAATTCCACCAGCATTACTGACGACACGGACACCTAACAGAAAAAAAACAAACGCAAATAAAGTTCAGCAGCATCAATAATCAATCACCTGTACTTTAAAAAGTGTGCTGGAGCACAAGCAAGGTATCATCTTTGCAAGGTAACAGACATTCAGTCAAGCAAAATACAAAAACCACATTAAAATAAAACCACATTTAACCTGTGAAAGGATCAGAATAAGCCAGTGCAAAATTGTTTAGAGAAAAATAACTCCTATAGATACTTCTCATCTATCATTTATGAATGGAAGGAGAAAGTGACCAGAAAGACACACATAATGAGGCAGACAGACACCATCAAACACCTCCGGCAGAACAGCAATAGACACTGTGAAGCTTTGCTAATGTAAACAAACAAAAAACCCAGTGGAAAATCATATTGTAGAACTATGTGGGAATTTTGAAAAACTTAAAATACCTTGAAAACATCTAGCTCTCACGCTTTAAAAAAGATCTGTAAAACAATCTACCATTCACAGATTGAAGCTATAGTAAGAAATACATGGAAATACACGTATGTATTTGCAATTGCAACAAATACCTTAAATCAACCCAATTTCACCATCAGACCTGTACCCCACATCAATTACAATGGGATTTTTCATAGAATTCTAGAATAGTTTGGATTAGAAGGACCTTAGAGATCACCTAGGTCCAAGTCCCCTCTTATGGGCAAGGTTATTCAGGGCTCCATCCATCCTGGCCCTAAACACTTCCAGGGATGGGGTACTCACAACTTCTCCAGCCAACCTGCTCCAGTGCCTCACCACCCTCACAGTAAAGAGCTTCTTCCTAGCATCCAATCTAAATCTACCCCAGCTTATGGCTATTCTCCCTTCTTCTATCACTACATATCCCTGCAAAAAGTCCAACTCTCTTGCAAGCCCCCTTTAGCTACTGCAAGGCGCTGTAAGATCTTCCCAGAGCCTTCTCTTCTCGAGACTGAACAGTCCCAACTCTGTCAGCCTGCTTACCTAAGCAGGTGTACTGAATTAACACAGAAACTCGTGCAAGGAGTAGCATACCTTTCCTGTGAATATCGTTTATATAGGGAGCCATGGCAGTGGAGACAAAATCCGGAGTGTAGCCTAAAACCTGAAATAATTAAGAGCTGTAACCATTTCTTACACGTAGGTCAACCCAACCCCTCTCCTTGGTTAACACAGAAAACAGCGAAGAACCACTACGTCTCAAATAATACCATCATTTAAGTAACGATGGGAAACGACACGAACACTTTCACCAGATGAAACTGAACAGATGTAAATAAATACATGCGAATAACAAGTATACTTAAGAAACCGTGTCCCCGTGACCAGGTATGTCTTAAACAGGTTTCGGGCGCGATTTGTGCTGAAGGAGAGCTCGGGAGGTCGCAAAGTACCAGAGCGCGCCCGCCCCGGCCGAGCCCGGCACGCTGGCGCCGGACACCGGCTCTACTTACGGGAGAGCGGGCCTTGGCGGCCGTCAGCAGCGACATGGTGATCTCGGAGAGGTAATCGAAGACGAGGAAATCCAGCTTCCCTCCGTACAGCAGCTGCGGCACTGCCGGGGCAGGCAAGAAGGCACCATCAGCTCGGGGTACCCCCGGTGCCCACCCCTGGTCCCGGTGCCGGCCCCGCCCGGCCGTGCGGCGGCGGCCCCGGCCCGGCCGCTTGCGCAACGGGGCTCTCCGTGGCGCTGGGGCCGCCGCCCGCCGGGCTGACCCCGGTCCCCGCCGCCCCGCCGGGTCTCCGGGCCGCCCCCCGAGCAGCCGCTGCCGCCCCACCGCCCACCTGCGACCGCCGTGTCCCCCCAGAAGCCCGAGGCGCAGCCGATGCGCACCGCTGCGCCCGCCGGGGGCTCGCAGCCCGCGCTGCGCCGGCGGCTCCAGCGGGCCGGGCGGGCGGCGGCCCCCAGGAGCCGCGGGCCCCGCAGCGCCAGCAGCGCGGCGCAGCTCATGGTGCGGGCAGCGGGAGTACGGGCACCGCCCCGCCTGAGGCTGCCCGACACAGGCTGGGGAGGAGCTGGGGCCTGCGGAGGCGATTGGGAAAAGGGGCGGGAGAAAGTTCATAAATCCCGGGTGCGCGGGCGAGAGCGCTGGGAGGTGTACGGTTGCTGCCGGGTGTACTCATTGCGCCAGTCAGCTGTAGGGCAGCGATGGGTCCGGCCCCGGGCGCGTCCGAGCAAGGCCTCTCCGGCTCGGGCTGTGCCCGGCCCCGTGCTGGACAGGGTCGGTGGCGGGGCTGTCGCATCCCCAGGAGCTGCGGGCCTGGCGAGAGTAGCCGTGTCTCTCCGAATCGTGTGTCGGGGAAAGCCTCGGCAGGAGAAGCCCCGTCATGAGGCTCGGGATAACGCCAGAAGTGTGTCAGATAGTCCGGTTATGGAGTCCTTATGAAACCTTTTCCTCCTCGCCTAAATACAAAATGTGTTTATTAAAGATTAAGACTTTCGCACGTCTCTGTACTGACAGAAAGAGTTTCTCAGGTCCTGGACTGAATTTCTAGTCTGTGGACGTGAGGAAAGTGTCACCACGCCAGGAAATTCCCTCGTGTATAAGGAGGAACGATTTCCTGGTGTCTGAGCTGGAGGCTGTCTCTGGGTATCTGCACGGAGAGCTGATCGTGTACAGGTGCTCCAGAGCCAATCCTCCGTGTGTGGCATCAACGAGGCTGCTCTGGCACAGCAACAGCTTGGCCTTCCCTAACAAGTACGCTTCTATTCTAAATGGATTTTAATTATATCTTGCAAATGATACAATAACCTTTGCAATAACCAATAACACTTTGCAAGAGTGATGAAAAATAAAACGTTTGTTGTAACACTGACAATGCTAAGTACGTGGTGATGATGAGAGGGGGTTTACTGATGTAAACAACAGCCATGTTGAAAATAAATAAGTACTTCTGGAAATTGTCTATAAGACAATTCCAGTTAGACTATTTTCAAATTGTGATTAGAAATAATACAGTTGAGAGAAGATAGGAAATAATCGTGCTCTGATCTCAGAATTTGGTTCCTTATTTAGCAAGATACAATGTTTTCCTATGGCAAAGAAGGGCTATAAAACACCATTTTATGTTCTCAGTGCCTGAGTGATGAACAATTCCTGTCCTAATCTATTAAAGAGGCAGAACCAAGGAGGTCATAAAGAAAAAAACAATTGGTTCCCTATACAGATTTTTATTATTACACTATGAAAGTATTTCATTATTATGTTGAAAATTTGCAAGTTTTGAGTACCTATAAAGTAGTAAACATGCAAATAATCACAGTAGGGGAGGAAAACCAGCAGGTGGTTTATGCATATTCACCTCCAGGTAATTTATGTATATTTGACTCTAGAGAGCTTTGTCCTAAATATATATTTATTGTAGCTCCTTAAAGTCAACTTTGAAGCAAGAATCAGAAAGAGCACCATCTGGTACAAAATACATGGCTACCCGTATAAACATAAAGACAGATGCTTTCTGTAAGTGAACTTTAAAGTGTCTTCCACGTGTGTTTTGATGCAGAATGCATTGCAGTCACATGCCAACATATTGCGGCATGGCAGGGGACGGGGCTAATCCTCTGCAAGTCATGCAACCCTCTCAAACCCTGGGGTGAAATTCAAGTGTGGTTCACTTGGCTGGGACACTATTACCAGCGTGCTGCAGTCCTGCCTTCTGTGCTTGAACCCATCCAGGATAAATGCCAATCCCTGATAAAGAGAATCCCTGATTGCCCATGGATGCAAGTCAAGGTTGCACTGGAATGGGTTGGGGCACGTTTTCATGCTGCAAAGCTGAACTCGTGGGTGTGAGCAGGGCTGGCTGCCGAGGCCAAGGGCCCGGAGGCTGGTAGGTGGCTGTGTCTGACTGCTGTCCACACCCTCCTCGCCTAAAAACAGTCCCTGGCCCCAAAACCAGCCTGCTGCTCCCTGCAGCCGGCATCCTCTGTGCCCTTCTGCCTCTCTGGATGAAGCAGGCATTTTATCTCCGTTAAGAAATAAATATTCACATGTGTGTGTGTACCTTGGTGAAACTGCCTTGGAGTCTAGAAGGTGCTTTTTTCTTTTATCTTCTCTCAGGTATTTTCAGAGCATGGATTTTGACAGCCACTGCTCATGGTTCAGGGGAAGAACTGGATCTTGCTTTGTCAGAAACCATTTCAAGGTCCTTATGGAACCTTAAATACAATTTTAGCAAATTTGTATATGGATGTTGACAGCTGTGTGAGACAATTAATATCCAACATATATTTAATACTAAGACACACCCATTAGTTAATATCCCAAAAACACAAGGAAAGGACTTAGGATCGTTTCCATTATTTGCAATGGTGCAGTGAAGTGATAAAGAGATCAAAGCCTGTATTCTGTCAGTTCCCCCAGTATGGAGGGGTTTGAAAGCTGGCTTGCAAGCAAAGCTGAGTTAATAGAAGAAATAACAATTGATGATTTTTGAATATATCTATAGTAAAGAAAAAGACAAGGCTGTTAGCATAGAAACACATTAGAAAAAATACATGAAAAAATTCATGAAAAATTTTGTAAACTAAATTATGTGTATATGTAAATGTATATACATGCCTTATTAAATTTCTGTAAAACTTTTGCCAATTATATTAATGCTAATTGCTTTGCACCAATAAATATAAGTTATTATAATATAATTAATGACTTGAAATCACACTTTGTTAAAAGTATATAAGCTAGAAAACATGCAGAATAAAAACTTTTTTCTTCTTAAACCCTAATCACGTGTGTGTATGTCACATCCAACCTAACAATAACACCCCAGCAAATGTGTTTCTTACTCAACTTAACTTGTCCTTAAATAAATACACTGCTTAATAAGCTTATTGAGATTCTAGAAAAATCATCCATTTTGCTGACAGAATAATTTATTCACTACCTCTATCCCCTCCATTTCAGAAATTATTTTCTTAAAATATACTGAATTTTCATTACCATCATCATTCCATCCTGAGTAGTAATGATTAGCTCAGAGCCCATTATTTTACACCTGAGGTTAGGATTGTTTGAATGAAAACACAGGTAAATTATATAGTGGTTCTTTTCCAGGTACGCTTGGGAAGCAATGCTCTGTGATGGTCAAGTCTTTATTTTGAGGTTTTTTAGAGATGATTTAAGAGATTTTAGGAACAGTTTATTGCTCTTTGAGCACACCAGATGGCACTGTGTGGTTGTCGGTGAGGCCCAAAAGAAACCACAACGAGTAACAAGCCTGTGTGGAATTCACAGGCAGGAGGTGCTAGTAAAGAGACTGTATTTGTCACCTGTGTAGGGGATTTGGGTCAACAATAAAAGCTGTCACAACTCACTCGCGTGATAGGAACCCATTGCTTAATGTAAAATTTTTAAGAATAAGCCAGAATTCCTCTCATCATTTGTGAGAAGAAAGCAAGAGAAAGAAAAATCTTCTGGCTTTATTTTTTATGCCAGAGAAATAAAAAGACTACAGATTAAAACAAGAAGAATAAAGAAGATTTTTTTTTTTCTGCTTATGATTTACATGTAGAAAAATCTGAGATTCTCTTTCCCTCAGTGACCCTAAATGCTTATATTTACATTTAATCAGCTATTGATGTTTCAAACATAAGCCTGTGCTTCTCTTCCTGTAAACAGATTGGTGCACCAGCATGGAGCACAGGTAATGTGTAAGAGAACTGTGGAATTCATTCTTCTGCTTCCATCATCCTGAATTAATGGCATTCAAGCCTAATCCTGGAAGTCAGGGAGGACAATACAGAGGGCATTTTTCCAAAACAAATACACTTTCCATTATATTTCTAGGATTTCTCTGACAGTCAGGCTTTCTCTGATTGCTTAAAAAGTACAAGCAAAGTATTTTCCAGAGGTTTATTGTGAAATACATTACATTTTTGCTGTATTTTCTTTAATGTTATTGTCAAAAAATTCCTGTCCAAGCTAGTAATATCAGCCTATATGTTTGATTATTGAAGTAGACTCTGTTTAGTTTATTGAGGCTCTGTCCTCTCAACTAATTACAAAATACTCAGCAAATATTTGAATTTACTACTTATCTCATTCCCTCAAATTAGTGCATCTCTTTGTTTAACAAATAAGTTCACTGTTCTTGCCCTCAAGGTAAAGCATACACTGCAATCTCTCTTCTGAAGACAGTCTGAATACCAACCTTTTCTAAGTGAATCAACAGCTGAAAACAGTTTCTGTAGATCAGTAAAGGCAGGGAATTTACTATATTGCACTAAATACCCCTAAATAAGCTCAAAAATTATGTTTCACTGGACATGGTTTAGGGCTTTGTAGGAGTTTTTTAGAATTTCAAGTTATAACATCATGTACTACAGGATGTTAGTACTGTAGTAACTAACTAACATTCTCAAAAATTTTAGTTAGTAACTAACTAACTAACTAACTAACTAACTAACTAACTAACTAACTAACAGGAAAACCTCAGTTATGACAAAACAGCAGAATGTTATCAGAGTCAGGATGGTTCAGTTATCTTCTGAACCATCCTGACTCCATTCCTTTATATCACATTCTTTTTTTCAGACATAAGATCACTCTTAATACCTTAAGATTTGAAAGAAGTTTAAATAAAATCTGTAATGCATCAAATTAGGCCAGCAGAACTAACTAAACAGAAACATAATAGGATTTTTCAAAAATAAGATACTAGCTCATTCAAACCATCAATATCTGACCTATAGATATGAGGTATCTTCAGAACTATTATGATGATTAGGTGTCTTGATTTTTGGCCTTTAATTTTAACATATTTATTTAAATTTGTTTTTAGTGATATTTAAGTCAAAATAAAAACTATGTATTAAAGCAATAACCTTTGGTTATTCTTTGCAAAAAAACAAAGCATCTTTTATGTTATTAAAAGTGCTGATATGAACAGTCATGAATCACTGTAACTTCCATGTTTTGATTTAAGAAAATACATTAGCCTGTAAGTATTAAAGAATACACTCTAAAGTGCATATTCCCAGTGTGGAGGCAGCAAAATACCCCATAATTTCTTTCCAAAATGAAAGGTTATGCCTGACATGAAGTACATACATTTCTTACTGTTCTTCACTCAGTTTTCAAAGAAACAACTATTTCCAGCCAGTATTTGAGCAAAGTACCTGTACTGGTGTCACAAGTGTAAAGAAATTAAAGGCTCTCCCTTGCACAGCAACTGATTTTGTTTACTCATTTCACTTCAGGAAGGGTGAGGAAGAAATGTGCTGCACAGAGTGGACTATGCAATTGGAAAAAAATGTTGTCATTTACCTTTCGCCCACATTTTGAAAATTGAAAGAGAAAGATAAGTTACAAAACTTTTTTTTCATTTTCACTTTAGTGCATTTGGCTTTCTCACCCACCATTGGTGTAGCTTTGCTACGAGGCAGCTTTTTAGTTGTCTATAGTTCTCATCCTTATTATCACACTTATTGTTTGACCTAGAAAAGGGGATTTTGCCCACTAATCTGTTTAGTAATGCAAGCAGGGTGATAAATGTTGGTGATAAATAGCAAAGTGTTGTAGGGATTTTTTTTCATAACTTAGTATTTGGTATCTTTCAATATTTATTTATTTTTAAATAGGAAAAATATCTTCTGAAGCATCAAAAAAATGCAAGTTCATTTCAATTCCACTGAACACTTTCAGTCAAATAGTAATAAAAGCCCATTGGAAATCTTAAAACTCATCACTAAACATTTCTAAAATGTTGTAGACTGATTTCTCAGGTTACATGCTTAAGGCAAGTAAGTATAAGCTTAAAAAAAAGATGTTTCTCCAAGGCAGCCATAAGGATATTCTGATATTAGGAACTAATTTACAGACACAAAGATGTTTGTTTTTCTGAGGAAGGGTTTTCTATGAATGATGGGCAGGTGTTGGCTAGTGTCCCAGTGGCTGACAAAAAATGCTAATCAATACTGAGTTGAAGAAAGCTCTTTCAAACAAATAATGATTTTTACTCTCTCCTCAAAAATAAATTGCAGGAAAAGAGTACACTGAGTTTGAGAACTCTTCCTTCCATCTGTGCTACCAGGAATTGTTCCTCATCTCTTACCAAACCAGCAATCAGACTTACTGGAAAGAAAACACTGACCAGAAAATCAACTTGGCTAAATTAGGCTGGACACATCTGAGGGTAAAATTAGGTCTCTGGCACACTGGTTTGGTAAGTGGGTCAGCTGTTTTGCAACCAGGACCCACCAAGACGAAATGGTATGTAGAAGAGGAAAAACACCACATAGTCATTCCACTAAGAATATGTATTGCTTTCAACTTAATTAAAAGTAGGACAAAGATCTTTCTAAGTAATGAAAAGTGTAATAACAGAAGAAAAGAAAAAATAAGCAAACGTATGAATTGATTAATTATTCATGACCATGTAATCAGTAAAGCAAACAAAAATTTCCTGAGGTTTAAATATTTACATCTTCTGCTGAGAAGTACCACAGTTGTAATGACAAATACAGGTAAGCAACACTTATAATTGCAGTGTGCAAATATTTGGTAATCATTGAGGCAATGTTGAAAATTGACTCCTTCATGAATGTAAATATGATAATTTTGTGTAACATAAGCATCTGACTGAAAATTCAGTTTTCCTATTCCTAAGCCATTTGTAAGAATAATGATCCTTTTGTTTTTCCCACCAATTAGACATTTACCTTGAACATTGAAACTCTATTTAGACATTGTGATTATGTCATTATAGCCATATTTATGCTTTAACTATAAAATCTTGGGGTTTTAAACTCAATATGAACTAGGTTTTTACTGCCAGAGTTCAATGTTGTCATCTTCTCTGAAATTCTTGCCTAGGAACACAAGACAGTTTTTTTTTCATTTTCTGCTACCAAATATTCTTCTGATAGAGTTTCAAGCCTATATGTGCTACTTCTAACAACAAAAAGGAAAGATGTGTTCTTTATTCTGTCAGAGGATGAGGGATACCTGAATTGTGCTACGTGGTTCACCTATTGCATCACAAACAGTACGTGCAGTGTACATCTGTGTTCAAGCTGTTACTTAACAAAGTTCATCCAAGCAGCCCACTCATGCTCTCTTGCCATATCTAAGGGAGTCCTGCTGGTGCACAGCCTCTGGAATGGTATCTCTAGGACACTGTGGACACTTGTGTCATGAGCTGCAAAGATGAAGCAAAGCAAGCTCGGTGTATGAGCAGCAGTGACAAGGAGGTTCAGCCACAGTTTCCTCAGTCAATATTAACAACACCAGTGAAGCAACAGTAAAAAACACAATAGCAGATTGACTTCTATCCAGTCCTATTTACTTTATTTTCCCACTTTAGGAAACAGAAGTGACTCTGTAAAAGGTCCTATTTGTATCAGTAAGGTCAACAAGAGCTCATTCTGCACATAGCTCTTGAAGGGAATTAATAGCAGATTTAGAAAGACAAACCTTTAGCATCGATCATCCTTTGGAAAAGACTTTTGGCAGCCTGGCGACTAACTCACTGGTGATCAGTGCAGTTACTGGAAAGCTGACACTCAGGCACAATGCTTCAGCCTAACTTGTGTCACATCAGATTGATTTTTAGCATCCTAAACACTCACATTTCCTTCTGGCAATATGTGGGTGGATCTCTGAACATGATGGGCGCCTTCTGTTTGATCCGATTTGACCAGATTGAAAGAGGACATACAGGTCAGGAACTCTCCATGTTTCAGGGCATAATCATATCTAATTTTCTAATAGTCTGGTTCCTATAGAATGCTTTTTTCCCCTTTTTAAAATCCCTATTAAGCCAAGTTGAAGAATTGATCCTGCTGTACAGAGACAAACTCATTTGCCTGAAATCACAAAGCTGACCCCAGTAACAACAGATCTATCCCTGAGCCCCATTCTCACCATTCTTCTCATCATCTGGTCAAACGTGTAACGGAGTCAAAAGCCTCATTCAACACTGCCTTTTCACACATTGTGCTGTACAGGCACAAAATCAGACTTTCTCTGCAGAAGCCATAGTTCAGACATTGGGTCTGGGTCATGAGTGGAAGGGTGTCAATGCTCCCAATACAGAGAGCATGCAAAAGGACATACTAAAGTAATTTGCTGGAACAAAGCCCATGGCAGAAGACAGGGCTTGTCAGCACTCTTGTAGCAGTATAGAAGAAGGCAGATACCAACAACATTAGCTCTCCAGCAAGGAAGCATTGACCAAAGTCATTGGAATGGACTCACTGTTTTGAAGGATAGGGAACATTCATTGCCTGTGAGAAATACCACGGACTTCTTTTCTGGATATGCCACTGCCCAATGACTTCACACCTTTCTCTGCCTCAGTTTTGTCATCTACAGAACTGGGAAAATGGTGTTGAGTCTCTTTGCAAAACATGTAGAGATCTGTGATGGGAATGACCTACTTAATCCGAAAATATCATTTGTTGTTAGGCAATTGATAGTTGGTGCAGATAATTCAGATTGCTACTGTGGCTTTTCCCTGTGCTGTTAGAGTGAAACCTCTGCCAGCCCGTTACGAAGCGATGTGTGAGTTTGATGATGTTTGTGACGAGGTGTAGCGTCTCCATGCCTTATCTCACCTTCCTGCCTCCCCTGAGAGCTGGCTGGAGCAGAGATCAGGCGACTAAGCGCAAAGCGGGTTCTGAAAATGGGAGGAGTGTATGTGCAAATTCTGGGAATCCACCTCAGATCCCTACCCCACCTCTTCCCACCACCCCCCAGTGCCCGCCCCCAGCTTCAGCCTGCTGCCTTAAACTGCTGCCCCCTGCGCTGGGCTGGACATTCTCGGCTGCGGACTGCGCCAGGGGCCCTGGTGGGACAGACGCGATGGGGCTGAGGCTGTGCCGCTGGGCTCCCCTGGGCTCGCTCCTCGCCCTGCTCCTGTCCACCAGCACGGCGGTAAGTGAAGGGACAGCCTGAAGGAAACTGCGTGCTAGCGCAGAAAGGGGTCTTGGAGAAAACCCACTAAAAACAGCCCTCTTTTCTTCTCTTCAGTACATTGCTACCAGAGAAAACTGCTGCATACTGGATGACAGATTTGTAAGTACCTGAACAATTTTCTTTTGTCTTAAGAATGTAACTAAAGCTTTTCTATGCTGATTATTAACCAGTGTTATCACTTGAACCCCATCATTGTTTTCTGTACTTATTAAGTGTGCTTTGCTCAAACCTGTCATTTACTGATAGCAGTATATGCTTGGTAAAAGTGGATGAAAGCACATATCCAGCAGATGCTACAATAATGGCATGCAGTTTTCTTGCTGCGTGCATGTAGTGCCTCTGAAAATTCAAAGTCTGCTGCTAATGCCTGCCCTTTTTTATCCTTTATCATTTGTGCCAGCAGTGACTGAAAGTTCCTCTGCCCACACATTCTGCTCTGCTTGCTTTGCCCTGAAACATTGACAACTGTGTCCCTTTATTCCTTAGGGTAGCTTCTGCCCAACAACTTGTGGCATTGCAGATTTCTTTGCTAAATACCACGCCACTGTGGATAATGACCTGCTGGAAATGGAGAGACTTTTGCAGCGTGTTTCTAATGCCACAGTAACAGCAAACGAACTGATCCAACACATCCAAGACCTCTATCCTTCAGAAAAGCAGATATTACCAAGTGAGCATATAAAAATAAGCACACAACTGAAAAATATTATTTATGTGGTTTTCTTTTTTTAATTTTCCTAACTACAATTATTTTGTACCTTTTCTGTTTTACAGATGCACTTGATGATTACACTCAGAGGTCCAGGAAAATAATTGAAGAAATTGTCAGATATGAAAAGACTATATTGTCTCATGAAACTACTATACAGTAGGTATCTTCCAGTTCTTTAGTCAGTGACAATTCAAATTGTTTTCTTTCTGTTCTTTTGTCAAGTGCCAAAAAGCCTCTCTCAGAAAGGTTTTTTGTGCTCTTGAGGACACTTCTGTCCACACTGGCATTAGTAGCTACCTAGCAAGACACAGAAGGATCATGAGGATCTGATACTGAATTCTCTGCTCACCTGGACAAACTTAATTGTGCAAGAAGTACAAGATAAGAATTGCCATGAAGCCTGGCAATATTTTTATTTATGTTTCCCCTGCTGTGCCAGCTCTCCCTAAATTTTTTTTCATGACCTTTGGAGGTCATGAGTTTTTGCTGTAAAGCAGAGCATGTGGAATGTTTGTGCAATCATTTACTCTGGCCAATTTTGTTGCATACATCCATGAAAAGTAGCTCAGTTACCTAGTTCTAAACCATAAGTAACTATAAACTTAATGATAGTCTTTTATAAGTAAACATTGGAAATAGAATTGAAAACATCATTAATCTTACTAAATCTTAAGGATATGTTTTTTGACAGACCTCTGCTTCTATGACATTATGTCAAAGATTTTCTTAGGCATTCTGACACTTTCAGCAGTTTATTTAGAGCACTTATGTTTTACAAATACATCCATAATTGAAGAGGAGTTTATTCTTTACATCAGGAGAGGAAAGTAAAACTTTCCATAGAGTTATATTAATACATTAATTACTGGTTAGAGTTTTGCTGGTTAGAGTCAAGTTTTGCATATGGTTAAGTTTTGCATGAGGTTAAGCCTGTGCTTTCCCATTTTGCCTGTCCTTAACTCTGAATACCAGTGCTGAGAGAGGCACCCCATTTTACAGGGATGCATTAGATCCATGAGGCATGTGTCCAGGGGAGTGAATAGGAATTACACATTCTCAAACAGCAGGTACAACAATCCATTTTTGTGTCTTTCTGTCCAGACAGTTGACAGACACACATATAATGAACGGCAACAGGATCACAGAGCTGAAACAGAAGATTGCCCAGCTTGAGTCACTCTGTCAGGAGCCGTGCAAGGACCGGGCTGAAATTTACGAGACCACTGGAAGAGGTGAGCAGAATGTTCCCTCTATGGTAGAGGGTTAATTCACTATGAGTGCTGCTGCTTGGCATCACAGCAATGATTCACTTGGAATCTTGTGGGTCATAGACTTCTGCAAAGATACATAAAATTGCACATTATAAAGCCAGTCAGTACAGATTAGATGATCTGCAGGCAAGGATTCAAATGGAACTTAGTTCTTGCTTGGCCTCTTTGGCCAAAATACGATTATCCCAAAATGTGTGCTAAACACAAGGGATGTAACTGGAGTTTCCATGGACCTGGGACTAAGAGAAGATAACTCATCAAATTTCTACTAAGCCATGTTGAAAAAAATGTAATTATTCCATTTGGTCCAGAATTAACTTTCTTTGTTGCTGTGGTAATCAATGCAATGACTATGTTTTACACTGCTTAAACTCTACATGAGACTAAATTCATCTTCACCTTACACAAGTCCTGTGACCCTCAGTAGGGTTTTTTATGGCAATGACATTGAACTGTGTGGACTCAGTGGCTTAATTTGCAACAATGGTATTTAGATAAGTTGCATTTCTTGCACTAAAAAAGTTAAAATATAAAATAAATGTAAGGATAGAATTGTAGCTAGATTGGAAATGATCTTTGGAATATCTTTACTTCAGATTGTCAGGACATTGCAAATAAGGGTGCAAGGAAAAGTGGACTGTACTTTATCAAGCCTCAGAGAGCCAAGCAGTCATTCCTAGTCTACTGTGAGATTGACTCATATGGCAATGGCTGGACAGTACTACAAAGGGTATGTCACTTATGTATTATTGCTGTAAACAATCTTTTTGCATGAGTACTGTTTTTATTTACCTACATATGATACATATCTTTTTGACTGAGGTTTTTATTTTTTTTTTTGGTATTCTTTCTCCAGAGACTGGATGGGAGCGAAGACTTCAGTAAAAATTGGGTTCAGTACAAGGAAGGATTTGGACATCTGTCTCCAGATGACACCACTGAGTTCTGGCTGGGCAATGAAAAGATGCATTTAATAACTACACAGTCCACTCTGCCATACACCTTACGAATAGAGCTGGAGGACTGGAGTGGCAAAAAAAGGTATTTGCTTATTTTGCTTCTGAGAATGACAGCTTAAAACCTCCTGCTCCCACTGCTGCATCAGTTTGTACTGACAAAAGGTTGCTCCTAAAAATTTATGAACTCTTAGACCAGATAACGTGTGCATGGAACTGCTTTGGCTCCTGAGCTTACAGCTGTGACAGCAGTCACTGGGTGTTGCAGTCACGTGGGCCTGTCATAAGGCCACATGCTGTCAGCACTCATTTATTAGGCAGAAAGAATCTCCTTCTTCTCTCCAAGTTTCTTTGTCTTACATATCTTATGGACTACATATATGTGTGTGTCTGTGTGTGTCTGTGTGTGTGTTATAATGTAGATATTTCATACATCACTAAAGACTAGTAATCAGAAAATATGTCGGGTACTGGAGCACAAAAGTTGATCGGATGTATGTCACTGAACTGAGGCCCACAGTCACATAAAAACAATCCGTTCTGAAATGCTAGGATGCAATAAATGCCTTTTCTGCAGTTTTAGCGCTGATGCATTTTTCACTTGTGCATGTGCTGGGAATGCAGCATGCCCATGTTGAGCCCTGCCCTCTGTTCCCAGCACTGCCGACTACGCTGTGTTCAGAGTGGGGAGTGAAGAGGACAAGTACAGACTGACCTACGCCTACTTCATCGGGGGTGACGCCGGGGATGCCTTTGATGGATTCAATTTTGGGGATGACCCAAGTGATAAATCCTACACCTACCACAATGGCATGCGGTTCAGTACCCACGACAGTGACAACGATAACTATGAAGGCAACTGTGCTGAGCAGGATGGATCTGGGTGGTGGATGAATAGATGCCATGCTGGCCACCTCAATGGCAAATATTATGTAGGTAAGTGTCTTCTGAATGCTTATATCCAGGACACCACGTTTCAGTGACAAAGGGAAATGAGTCGTGTTTGTAGAGTACACTTTGCCTTCTGGATTTTCCAAAGCTGGCATAGTCTGTTCTTTGCAATAATTGTTAACACCAGTGGTAGGAATTTGTTACTGCTCTCCATTCCAAAGTGGGATAATCAATCCTGAGAGAAACAAAATAGGGGGAGAAAGAGAGTGAACGGAGTCTGTTAGATCATCCAGGGGTGCCATGGAGGTGTCAGGACCAGAAAAATGTATGGGCACTATTTTAGAAAGCTACCAACTGTTTTGCTCCAACTGGTGTTTCCTAGGTGGTGTGTACACATCAGAAGATGCTGGTCCTGCTGGATTTGACAATGGCATTATCTGGGCAACCTGGCGTGACCGGTGGTACTCCATGAAGAAATCTGCCATGAAAATCATCCCATTCAACAGACTGTCAGTGGATGGACAGCAGCACAGCTTAGGCAATGTCAAACAGGTTCGAGCACAGGGCCAAGGAGATATTTAAAATTAACACAGAACATTTCAATAATAGTTGAAACACTTCAGTAATAATTTTAAATAGTGAGCATGGACAGCTGAAGTTAAGCCCACTGCATCTTAGAGAAGCTGGCTTTTTTTATTATTTTGTCACAGTAGTAGTAGTCACATTAGTACTTTAATTTTAGTGCACCTTCTACATTACTGTTTCTTTTAATGGATGGATAAATGGATAATCTCATGATCAAGAATAATCCCTTGCTTTTGTGTATATTAAATGCTGCATTTTTAATTTCCCACTAATATAACTATGTATGGACACTATCAACATGTCATCCATCGTAGCCTTATGTACTTCTTTCATTAGAAGAACATTAAAATACTCTTTTTTTCTGTTTTAGGTTGGAGATGCATAAAGAATGATTTGAAAAAGACCAGTCTGAACAGGAAAAGCAAATCTTTTCTAAGACACTGAACTTAACAAACATTACACAGTTCAGTTTTGACTACAAAGCAGCATTGACTGTAAGATACCCAACCCCTTCCCTGAGCAGTGCTTACCTTTGTTGATGGTTGTTTTTTTTTTTTCTGTACACATTCTCAATAAATTTTTGATTATTACAAAAAGGCCTGAGTTTGTGGTCTGTGGTCTACAGCTGGCCAAGCAAGGCAATGAAAACTTTTGATAGGTGGATCAAACCTACTTGATTCAGTCATTCCTGAATTTCACACCAGCAGTTCCTGCTCTTTGTTTAGACTGATGTGTTCAACCTATTTCTCCATAAATGTGGCAAGTATCCATAAGTTTTCAAGTTTTCTAATAAAGTTGTTTGGTGACATAGATCAAAGTACATAGCAAGTTGAAAGTAGCCTACTTTACTGCTGAAGACTATTTAACTTAGGTTACCACAAAGTAATGAATACATTTTTAGTTGGGATGTGCTAGGTAGTATCAATGACCAAGAAAAGGTATTTTACTCCAGACCATACACATTAACAAGTTTGTCAAATTTTACTCGGAGTAAGTTTCATTTCCTATATGACACATAGTAGTACACAAATATTTTAAAATTGCTTCAACGTATTCAGTGCCATGCAACCAAGAAATAATAAAATTTGCAGCAGAAATTGATTGCGTTTTACTTGTATTTTCTTTCTCTGGACCTGATAATAATTTCCCATGTGATCCACATCAGCAAATCCACAGCACAGGTCATGACCAACAAAGAGTTTGCAGTGCTGTCTGAATGTATCTCCTCAAAATCTGATGAGTGCATTTGAGGGATGTGTTAGCAAACCAAATTAGGTTTGTGAGCAAATTGCTCAACAAAAGATACACCCAGAGCTAGAAACTATAACTATCTCAACTGATGCATTAAGTAAAATAGGAAGTGTATCCTGGTCTTTATATTTTTAGCTACTTATGAAAGACCAGAAGTTTGCCTGGTACCTCTAAATAGCACATTCAAGTGCTTTATTTTAGAGACAGGAGGACATTTCAGTGATAAAAGAGACCTTACAGTCAGTTCATGCTACCTCAGCAGTTTTCCAGTTTTGATGCCCAGATGCCTCCTGAGGCTGGTGCTGAGCATCTTTCCTGAATCTGAGTCTCCACATCACAATAAACTGCCAACTCTCTCTCATTTTTATTAAGATTTTGACATAGTTGAATTTTTTCTCTTGGGCCAAAATTTAAGAGGAAGACAGGTTTCTCAGGAGAGAAGAAGGCCTCATTAGCTAGGGTCAGATGAGGTTAACAATGGCTTGAGAAGAGGAATGACCCCTCCACACCACTGAACTGGTATATTTGCACAAATCTGTTGCACTCGTCCAACCAGCCATGGTGCACAGCTCCCTGCCGGCCTTGACACTCAATTCCTCACCAAGCAAAGCAGTTTTCCTCATGACCATTTTGTGCTGTAAGGCCTCTCCTGTTGCTCCATGGAGCTGAAGCAGTATGTGTAGAGAGGCTGGAGAGAAGGATGGAAGGGAAGGGTTGGCAAGCCCAGTCTCCTCCTTGTTCTGCCAACACCACTTGAGTAACATTGGTTGAGTCCCTTCCACTTTCTGTTTTCAATTTATGCCACCTATGGCATGACTTTAGGTTGATATTATTTATATATTTGCAACATGGATTTAAAAAGTATTCTTTTCACCTCTGTATTTACACTCTGCTAGATGAGAATTGTTATTGCCTCTCCTGGTTTAGATTTTGGCTGCAATTTGATGGCCATCTGCTGTAATTACACACATTTCATGGATATGAGTTGGCATTTTATGGATTGCTCACCCTAACCAAGATCAGCTTATTCTTCCAGTTGGTTTGCTGATGGGTATCTTTAAGTTTTCAAAAATCATTTTCATCTCTGGAGAGAAGCATTTGCTCCAGTGCTCAGAAGGGTCAGAATCAGCAAATCCAAGAAGCCTGATCTTTCAATGAAGTCCTATGCCAGAGTTAATCAGTGAGTCTTCAGGGTCCCAGCCTACTGTTGTGTTCTCTGGGCCCTGGAAGAAATCTAGCAACACTTGTGCCTCTGGAAGCTCCTTGTTAAGGTTTCCAATACCATATTTCTCAGAAAGAGGCTGGAAAAGACCTGGTTTTTCTAACTCTTAAAATAGAATAATGCTCTCAGTATTATTTTTTGCAAGCAAGTACATTGCAATTGAACTTACTGCCCCTATTTTGTATGCTGAGAGCTGAGCATATTTCTCTTTTCTAAATAATTTCTTATCATACATGACCCTCAGACTGTAGCCTATAGTAAAAGTTACCTGTATTTAGAAAAGTCTGTACCTCTCGCTTTATAAAAGTTTATTAAAGGATTTGGTAGCCTTTGTTTCACACCTTGAGCTTTCAGTGACTCTTCCAAAGACCACTGGAGCACAAAAAAGAAGAATCTAACTCCAAAAGTAAGAGGAAAAGAAAAACTGAATGAGGAAGATGTAGAGGAAGAAAGAAGCAAATAAAGTGGATTGACTGCAGGACTTCTGGGTTCCTCAGTTCTGGGATATTGCATTGGGAAAATGTGGGACAAAGTGCTGGGACTGACTAGTAATGACTTCAGAAGTGTTAGGTAGTCTGAGGAGCATATGAAGAGAAAGTGAAGATGAGAGCTGAGTCTGAAGGAGAATAAAGTCTCAGACAAAGCATCCAAAGGCAGGTTATGAATGAGCAAGCAGGAGGAGCAGAAGGCACCACTTGGAAGCTGGTGGTGGGGCAGCAGACACAGAGGGTGCTGGGCAAACAAGGTGAGGCTCACATCTAGGGCACACAAACCACCTCTAAGCCCTAATACTGTGGCTTTTAGCCAAAAGCAGGGCAGATGAAGTAGTGAACTGCACTTCTGTCCTTTGATCCTGAATTAAAGTTAAATCCAAAGTTTGTCTAGCTCTTGGCCTCCAGCCTTTCAAACAAACACCGACAGAAGTGACTGAATGATTGCAACATGAAAGCAGAGGTACAGGCTGAAGGTCAGGCACACAGATTCAGCCCCTGACTGTAAAGCCTGAGAAGCTCCTCCTTCACCCCAGCTTCCCCCAGCAGCTGCCTTCACAGCAAGCGGGAAACCCCTCTTAGCTTACCTAATGTTTATGATCAGATATCAATTATTTTTCCAGTCCCTCTAGCCTTGGTGGCTGAGTTTTACTTGGACCAGAGTTAAGTTTGCTGTGTTTGAGTGTCACCAGAGAGCTGTGCCATCCCCCAGGGTCAGAAGAGGTCTGGAACATGCTACTTGCCATGTCCCCTGTTACCCTGGTGACCAGTGCCTGGAACATCTCCTAGCAAATTGTCACATCCTCTGTCACCGTGGTTGAAAAGGCAGAAATTCTTCTGCTTTGTGTGCTCTTACTACTATTGATTTTTAAGGCCCATTAAATTACAAATATAATGTTATTATTGATGATCACAAAATAAAGCATTGACAAACTGGGAATAGTTAGAACCCAAGTGGCACATCTCACATCTGCATTATGAAGGATGCTTTAGTTGTTGCATAGATTCTAACACATATAGGTAGCAGGACAGGGTGGGGCACAGTGGTGCCTTACTTACAGCTGATACCCTGCAGAATTAGGGGCTATTCCTGCCCTGATCAGCCAGTGCCTGTGGGACCAGAGGAAAGACACTCGTGTGTCCCCGAGCTGGCTGCCAGCTGTTCCCCCTGAGCCCCGTGGTGCTGGCACAGAGAGGCAGCTGCCAGCAATGGGAGCTGCACTTAGGGTGTGCTCTGAAGGCTTCAGGCTATCAAAATGGATCCCAAAAATTAATAGCTGCTTTTGGACTTAACCTTCCCACCTGGTTTCTACAACTGTGAAAAGGGGAAATTCATGGCCAGGGAATGAATATAATATATCACAGGAAAATCCTTAAAGCTTTAAGCAGTCTGCAGAGCATCACCCTACAATGAAAAGAGTGTACAGCTCTGGGCAGATGCTTGCCTGTGGAGCACCATCCCCGTGCTCAGTGTGAGGCAGAAGGGGTTCAGTGGAAGAAATATCATATATGATCCTGTGGTAAAGCACAGTCCATGACTGTATGCCCAAGGGGAACCCACAAAGATTGCACCTGCAATTCCTGTGCTCCTGAGCAGGAAGATCACAAGCTTTTTCACAAGTGATCACAAATTTTTTCACAAAACTCACAAGAGATTTTCACTGGACTTTTGTGTCTATTATAGAGTTAAAAACTGAGCTTTTTTGGACATTCTCCATGGACCTCAGTATATTTTGTTCAACACCAACATGCAGGCAAAGCAATAACTTCCTTTTTCAAATATCAGCTCTTTGTTTATGCAGCCAAATGCCCATCACACTGAGTGTGTGTTTTCCAGCAGGTAAGCACTGCTGGATCCCACTGGCTCTGACACACATCTTGGTTGGCTGTCCAGTTACAAGAAACAGTTTTAGACAGAATTTTTTCCTGGAATTCTTGGTGTTGCCCGCATGTTGGTGTTGAACGAACTTATCTGGAGCAAATAACACCAGAAACTTGTGCAAGAGGCCTTAAGTAATCATTGAAGGGGGAGGGAGGCATGTGGTGTGTTTTTTCTACAAACAGAAGGGAGCATAATGATTAATCTCAGCTTCACATTCAGATTTAAATTGCACCAAAAGACTGGCAGAAAGCATCCTTTCAGTCAGAGTTGGTGCTCTTCTCCTGAAGATGATACCTGTGAGGATCCTCAGTGTGCTCCTGTGCCTCAGCATAGCCTGGGTATGAATTTGCTTACTTGATTCTTTTTGTATCTTTCTGCTTTGAATAGTAAGCATTTATTTAATGTTCATTCATGACATAGATACATTTTGTCTATCACCTAGCTTGTAAAATTCAGTGCACACACATATGCAGCAGCTTAGTGTAACTACTTCACTGATGAAGTTTCATCACTACTTTTGGAGTATCTAGACCTCTATAGTTTTGCTTAACTCAGTTTTGCTGAATTTGCCAGGCTTCAAGCGCAGCAAAGCAAATCCATTTACATGAATTCAAACATTCATAGGTGATGCTCTAAGTCTTTAACATAACTGGCTGGATGCTAGTAGCTCCAGCCATTCAAGAATTTTCATGTTTATTGGGATGAATTGTGCTTTCCTTTGGACAGTATTTCAGTATAGGAATGTGCCCCTTTCATTTCAGCAGGATCTTCTACGTACAAGTGACACACAATTCTTTTAGTATGAAAGACACATTTAAAAACAAGGATTCTTGTAGCAGCAACATCAGCCTAAACTACAGCTAAGTAAGAATCAAATTTTTGATAAGGAAAGAGATTAACTCGATTTTCAACTGTGCTAATATAACCTTTTTTTTCCCCCATCGAGGACTCAGTCCATAATCTTATGTTACATTCTTTACATTTTTCTTTGTGACTGTTGGTTTGGGTATTTTTTAAAATAAAGTGCCTGTTTTAACAAATGACAGAAATTATATGAAGCAGCTGAGACAAAACAGAAGCAGTCATATTGGAATTGTCAATGCCTAAAGGGCATTTTTGGATATATGTGCTACTTTTAGGAGGCACTTGGGCCAGATCAAATCATTAATTAATCAAACTAATGAATTTGAATCTGCTGATTTTAATAAAACATTCCAGTTCCTCAGAGAGGTTCTGACCCTGGAGATTAGAATTAGGATCACTTTCTCAGCTTCAGAATTAATCATCAATCATAATAAGTAGTCATTAATATTTTCAAGCATTAATTATAATGTTTGAAAAGCACAAAAGGTGCACAGAGGATTCCAGTCAGACTTAATTACATCTTAAACACAGGTTTCTTTAATGAAAACAAAAAAAAAAGGGAAAAAATGGTCCTTTACTAAGTGATAACACTGCGGGAATCTTCATTGTGTTTTGGCCTGGAATTAACTTGTATATCACTTTTTCTTCTCAGGTTTGAAGAAAACCTCAGCGTATTTATTTTGCTTCTTTCTATTAACATAGTGAAATCCATCCACCACTGAAATTGTTTTTTTGTGTTAGTAGCTTTCTTGCTCTTTCTGTCAGGCAAAACCCTGTTACAAGCTTCCAGTTAGCAACTGTGATTATAATCAGAAACTCTAGTGGAAAAATCATATATCTGTAAGCTACTTTTGTGTAGACTGAAGGTGGTGAAGTGACAATAAGAATTTTAGAGTGTTGCAGCTAATAGGAATAGTATTTTTTAAAGTATTTATTTTTACTTTTCCAGTTTCAGTCTAATTTCAAGTTAATTTTATATTTACACACAGGACAAAATATTTCTGTGGAATGATAAGATCATAATATATCCTAAGCATCACTAGCTCTCTACATGAAAGCATTAATTTTAAGAGATGTAAAGCTTTATGCTGACTAAACAAACGATATAATATCTTACAAGAAATGTTGGGTGTGATGCTTACCAGATGGCTGTCATAGCCACCCACGAGCTGCGTGAGGACATCAGCTTTGTGTTTCTGCTTCCTTGACAGCTGTTCACTGAACCTTGCTTTTACTTTTCCCCTTTTTCCTGCTGGC
Source organism: Melospiza georgiana (assembly GCF_028018845.1). Classification (NCBI taxonomy): domain Eukaryota; kingdom Metazoa; phylum Chordata; class Aves; order Passeriformes; family Passerellidae; genus Melospiza; species Melospiza georgiana. Next base: position 14,078,692 of record NC_080434.1, read on the forward strand.
AGGCCCAAGATGGGAAGACTGCCTTTGAGCAGGGGGGTGCAGGAGTGCGTGGTCCCAGGATTGTGGAGCACAAGTCCCCGTCCAGCTGCCAGTCTGAGAAGAACTGGCCCTTCTGTGCAGATGATGACTGGGTGAGCCATTGGCACTGGGGGGAAAGGGGGGGCTCAGCTGGATCAGCAGCTGGATCAGCAGCTGGATCACTACATCAGGTGCCACAGGCCAGCACAGGGTTCAGCATTACGACCGAGGTAACGCTACAGGTTGGGGCAGCCTGCACAGGTCTCCTGTGGGAAACAAAGGAGAAAAGGGGAAAATGAAGACAAAATAAACAGGGGGAAGTTTGCAGTGGTGCAGAATGAGAAGAGAAAGTAAGTCTGGAAAAGACAGATTAAATAAACAAAGGCTCGCCGTAGAAAAACATAAGAATTGTTTCTTCTCAGAATTTTGGTATTACCACATTTGGAGTTCATAAAATAAAGGCATCAGAAAGAGAATTGTGATAAAAAGAAAAGAAGTAGCTAGAAATCACATACTCAAATCACTCACTAGTTAATTTTTCAGGAAGTCAGATAACAAGATGCTCGGTAAATGTTTCATAATAATTGACCAGATGTTTTTGTACATAAGCTATAAATTCCTCTCTTGCCTCTTGCATCTTAGTCCTTTTTTTTTTCTATGCTACATTTATTTGGTGACTTCTTGGCAAAGAGCTTAAGTCCATCAGAACACTAAGCTTTTCTGAGGAAAACTTTGCTTAAAAATGCTAGCTTCTAACATCCTCCCTCAAACTGGATGACAGACTTCTTACAGCAGACCCTTAGGAAATATATATGTATCTACAAAAAAATCTCACCCATGAGGAACAGAGGAGAGGGGAAACTAAAGGTTTACTTGTTCCACACCCCACAGTTACAGCAGGTTTCTGAGTACATGCTTCACAGATTCTATTGTACAAGATGTTTACTCTTGAGGATTTTAGCACAGTTATTTCCCTTTTTCAATTCTAGGGTGCAAAATGTCCATCAGGATGCAGAATGCAAGGACTGATTGAAGAAAAGGACCAGGAGTTCAGTCAAAGAATAGAAAAAATCAAGAAACTGCTCTCAGATAATCAAAACAACTATAAGAAGTCCAATCAGATAATTGTGGAAACTGTAAATACAATAAAACCAAACCTGGACAGTGCTCAGGGTGAGTATCTTGGGCCCAGTTTTATTATCCATTACTGAATTACTGCTTTCTTGTGAATAAGCCATATGTAGTGAAAATACAGGCTGCACTGGATATTATTATCAGGAAACAGAACAATCATAGTAACAGACTTTTAACTAGTTAGCAAAAATTAATTTAATCTGCTCAGTACTATGAGAAATATGTTCTCAATTATGTGTTTAATTACATATTTTAAAATATGATACATATTTAGGAAAGAAAAGCACACAGGCATAGCTGACTGTGAGGCATTTTTATTTCAGAGCTTGATGAGACTTATGGTCGCCTGTCAGGAGAACTGAGACGGAGAATTATGACATTAAAGCAGAGAGTTGTCACTCAAGTGAACAGGATTAAAGCTCTGCAGAGCAGCATCCAGGAACAAGTGGTGGAGATGAAGCGCTTGGAGGTAGGTGGTGCCGTGCACTTCCCATGCTCTCCAGTGCTTAGCTACAGAAAGGGGATCCGTGCATTGTGGTGAGCAGTGCTCCTGCTGGGAGAAAACATGGTGCAAATCTCACAGCACCTGACTTGCTGAGACAAATCCCCAAATGAGTTGCTGTCTATCCATCCTGGTTTTCTACTTCTGCTCTGTAGGAACCAACATGAGTCACGTGAGTTTCTAGTCCCTTCTGCTACTTTTCTCTCAGGCCACAGCCATGATCCCTCCACTGATAACTGCTTCTGTATGAGGCGTTTCTCCTCCTGTAAGGAGCTGCTGAGTAGTTAGAAAAGGGATGTGCTCTGTCAATCCCCAGCGCTGCCACTGCTGCCCACAGCAAGGCTGGGTATGAGAACCTGTGTTCCCAGGTTGCAAACAGTTCTTCTGATGGTAACGCAAGGAAAAGTCATGGCACAAACAGTGGTTTTTATCAAAGGCTCATTTTGATTCCTAGAAATCCATCATTTTGGTCATTTGAGAAAGCAATGGTAACCCCATGACAGAATCTTCCACTCTCAGCTGTAGGTGGGAGGTACTAGGGCAGCTCTCATCTTTCCCCTGCTCAGTAGAAGATATCCTTGCTTGAGAAAGTTGGGAAAGCTCCCTAACCAAATTACTTCTCTCTGGTTATGTAGGTGGACATTGATATTAAGATACGAGCTTGCAAAGGAACCTGTGCTAGAAGTTTTGATTACAAGGTGGACACAGAAAGCTACGACAACATCCAGAAGCAGCTTGTCCAAGCCAACTCCATCAACTTGCACCCAGAGCTTCAAACAATTCCCTTGAGCACACTGAAAATGAGGCCACTTAAGGACTCTAATATTCCTGATCATTTTAAGCATAAGCCTCTCCCAGAAATGCAAGCTCTGAACATAATTAATGACATCAAGCAGATGGAAGTGGTATTAGAAAGACCAGAAGCAGACACGAAACCCTCCCGAGGCGACAGCTCGTATCGCACGGCAGAAGCAAGGGGGGATGAATCTTCATACCCCAGCAAAGTAGTTTTTCCCACTCATGGGAGAGAAACCCTTAGTCTGGAAGACAAAACCTCCTCCGCTGTTCGTAGATGCACCAAAACTACCACCAGAAAAGTCGTCTCTGGGCCTGATGGCCCTAGAGAAGAAGTATTTGAGAAAACAGTCTCTTCTGATGGCTCAGACTGCGCCTATTTACCTGGAAATGTTGGAGGGGAAGGGACCACCTACCATTTTAGTGGTGCAGATGCCGTGCACAAGCTAGAGACTGTATTCCCTGAGCTAGAGTCATTTTTTACCCCCGACTCTCCATCCGCTGCTACTAAGCACGTTAGTGGATCTAGCAGCTTCACTACCAGCAAGCACACAGGCAGTAGCCACATAGGTACAGGAGCTTATGGGGGAAAAGTCAAATTTGGAGACTTAGGAGAGGAGGAAGAAGATGACTTTGGAAGACTTCAGCCATCTGGATTCCCATCTGGCAGTGCAAGTCACTCCAAGACTGTAGCAACCAGCTCTTCTAGTTTCAAGAAGGGAGGCTCTACTTTTGAAACCAAATCAGTAAAGATCCGTGAAATAAATGAGCAGCTAGGTGGGTTGGAACATGATCAGAGTGCAGAGGATACCCCAGACTTTCAGGCACGCAGCTACAGATCGCCAGGAGGGAAGCGAAGGACACCCAGCACTGGGAAAGGTAGTTATTGAGGTAATGGAGCCAAACTCCATCCATAACCAAACTGACACATTGATTTTAGATACTGTAGTACAACAGTGTGATGATTAAATGCAAGCACTGTGTCTGTTTGTTACCACCTCAGAAACAAAAGGGAAAATATTTCATTAATACTCAGGTATTACATAGACAATTCACAATGTAAGAAATATGTAAAGTTTTCTTTCCTGAATTCTTTCTAATGTTGCCTGTCACTACACCTAGCATAGTCCAAGACGTGTTTAACACTTTTCCTCTGAGCTATTGGTATTTGGATTCCTCTGAACCTTTTATTAAATTTTGCTGATAACTTCTGTCAAACCAGATCAACTTTTTTTTTTAGACTGTGATGATATCCGCCAGAAACACACTTCTGGTGCCAAAAGTGGCATTTTCAAAATCAAGCCAGCGGGATCCAATAAGGTTTTGTCAGTTTATTGCGACCAAGAGACCACTTTGGGAGGATGGCTATTGGTCCAACAAAGAATGGATGGATCAGTGAATTTTAACCGCACCTGGCAAGACTACAAGAAAGGTTTCGGCAGCGTGGATGGCAGGGGGCGAGGAGAGTTGTGGCTGGGCAATGAAAACCTGCACTTGCTGACTCAGAATGATACTGTGCTGCGGGTAGAGTTAGAGGACTGGGATGGGAATGCTGTGTTTGCAGAGTATCTCGTGCAGGTAGGGTCCGAAGCGGAGGGGTACACCCTGGCCGTGTCCTCCTACGAGGGCACCGCCGGGGACGCCCTGGTGGCTGGCTGGCTGGAAGAGGGCACCGAGTACACCTCCCATGCCCGGATGAAGTTCAGCACCTTTGACCGGGACCAGGACCACTGGGAGGAGAACTGTGCTGAGATGTATGGGGGGGGCTGGTGGTACAACAGCTGCCAGGCTGCCAACCTCAATGGCATTTACTACCCAGGCGGCCACTACGACCCCAGGTACAATGTCCCCTACGAGATCGAAAATGGCGTAGTCTGGCTGCCATTTAAAGCCTCTGATTATTCCCTAAAAACTGTTAGAATGAAAATCAGGCCCATAGAAACGCTGTAGAAATTCAGGCCTTTAATGCGTGTTATGGCTACAAGTTGAAAAGATTTTTTTATACATGTATGTATGTATGTACCCTGTGAATTTGAAGGCAACTGAGCACATTTGGAGATTAAAAAATAAAAAGTGATTAATTATCAACGAGACTTTTTTGATTTTGTTTTTAACTGACAAGGAAATACTGATTTAAAAACCCTTTTGATATGAACTTTGTCCATGTCTTTGGCAGCTCACACATTGACTTGAGTTAAAAATTTTTAATTTGAGTTATTTACTTTGTTTTAGGAGTATTAAAGAAGTAAAAAGATTTAGAAGTATGTTCACAACAAAATCCTGCCTCCACTGACATGGACTGTGAAAGTCTAACCAAGTTCAACATTCACATTCTCCTTTCCATTTTAAGGGGACTACAATAGCAGTGGGAGCCAGGTCTCAGACAGAACCAAGGATGGTGTGGGTTCTCATTTTTGTCACACACGCAGCATGGAGTACACTTTGATAAAGAATGCATGCATTTTAGGACTGACTTGTAAGAATCTCCTAAGCTTTGATTTTATAAATATGGACATGGATTGACCATCCCATTGATGAATCCTAGATAGCTTATCATGCATACTAGTAGCTTCAAAATAAGACAATTCTGTGATAACTCATCAAAATGCAACTCCCAAAGCAGGCTATTATTTTCTAGCAACCGCTAAAAGGTTATGACTAACCAGACCAAGCAAGATGAGGAACTACCTGAATATTTCTCAGCACAGATGCCAAACAAGAATTCTTCTAAGGGGTTTAAATCGGCTTGCTGACAGTGTATGCTAAGGATCTTCTAGAAAAAAGCTGGCTGCATGGAATATCAGTTATATTGGTCACACAATTGCAGAAGACCACATTGTATTTACCTTTATATTTTATGGCATAAATTACACAAGTATTTACACTGAGTAATATTTCTGTGCTTCTAGAGAGAGGCGTGAGCAAACTTCCTTACCTCTAATCTCATTGACGTGTTGCATACCATTTAACAAGATCATCAAATACTGGTAAGGCAGCTCACTTTTAGTCTTTTTTTCAGCACTTCTCAAATACAAGCACTGTCTGCTCTTTTCAGAAAGATTGCTGAAGAGCAAAGACATCTTTACACTCATGTGTGAGGAGGGGTCTGTGCTTTTGGAAAACAGGTTTCCACTTGCACATTCAGTTTTTGTTCCTTAGCCTCAGTGGAAGCCTGCCTGTGTGGATGCTGAACATCCATGTGCTCCTCGAGTGAGAAGCTGCCATTATGTCTCTTTCTTGTCCTCCTGGGCTTCACAGATTAAATAAACACTAAAGGTTTCAGGTGGGATCCATCCACCCCTACTGATCTGGGTCCCTTTCTTTGTGGAGGAAGGCAGACCCCTTTGAGATGTTCATCCTGTCTACCAGGGCTGGGCAGTCTTGTCTTTGACTGCTCAAGGGAACACAGACTACTGGGTTTGATGAAATACTCAACCTCCACTACTCTGTGACTGGGGACATTAATTACTCCAGTCCCATCATAGGGATTGTATGAAAGCACATATGTGTGAAAGCAAGTACATGACCAGGTCCCAGAAAAGGACATATTTTATCCAGCAACAGGATTTGAGCCAAGGGACCAGTCACCTACTGGTTTGTTCAATACTCTTTCCAATTTTACTCCTTCTCAACTTGTTACACAGGTAGCTACTGTTACTTTTATAATACAAAAGAATAAAACTGCCTCTTATTTAGTGGAATGCATTTCCTTCTCCCCAGATCATGCATGAATACTTAAGAATAATTTGAAGAATACTTTAGTTTTAAGATTTCATTAGTTTATAGAAAACACTTAGAAATAATCCTCCCCCTCTTTAAAAAAGATACAAAAGACCTTTGTAAAAGAGTGAAACAAGTTGGTTTTATTTTATCAGTGTTATTCTATAATAGTTAATTCTGTCTTATGCCCAAATGAAAAATGGGAAAAATACACTGGTGAGCTATTTTATTGGACAGCTTTAGATTTATATTTGACACAGCTTTTCACTTTAGGTCACAATATGGTTGTACATAGAGATTGGGTTCTCATATGTAAAGATAAGACTGAGTACCATGCTAAAAAGACAACCACGTACAAATACTAAAAGAAAACTCCTGATTCTGTACATTTTGATAACGGTTAATGTGGAAAGTATGGCCGGATTTTCATGCTCATCTTCTTCATTGAATACCACGACCCTTTCCAGTTCATCCACACGACACCATCATCTGTGCCGTGCTTTGCCATGTCCCAGCTGTAGGCCCCTCCCCAGTAGTATCGGCCATTGGGGTTGGCTGAGTGGCAGCGGTTGTACCACCATCCACCACCGTCTTGTTTGGAGCACTGTTTGCTTGGGTCTGCAGTTAACCTGATGAGGGGAAAAAAATAAAAAGGCGTTGAGAGTGACATCTGTAATATAGGCTAGCAGATCAACAGAGTACATATACCTGCCTGCGCACTGAAATTTTCAAACCATAATAAACAATTTAAGTCCTCTCTGAACTTTCTCTAAGGGATTGACCATCACAAGCACTACACAGTGCTCTCAGAAGATAAAGCAGCTAAGAAAAATCAAAATTTAATTGCATCTCTTGGGGAATATCATTTTAGTTTACTGATTGATAACTGTGATTATTTGCAGTTCATAATGATAAGTACAATATCAATGAAATTTAAAGATAGAAAGCAATGAGAAATGTATGTCTTCCCCAACCTAAACAATTCCTTTATTCATGACTATGTAATCAGGTATTAAGCACAGGTTAGAGACACAGTGCTCTATTATATACTTTACAACTGAGCTCCTGTCTTCTGAGTAGGCAGAACATTGCTTTTTAAATGGACATGCTACCTGCCTTTTCCTTCAGGATCCATTATATTTTTATGGAGTAAGTTCCAATATTCCTGCTTAGTGTCCTCAGCACTGCTGCTGTCAGTCTCTGACTATGAATATATTGCATCCAGATTTGCTACCTGTTTTTTTTGTTTGTTTGTTTGTTTGTTTTTTTGGGGTTTTTTTTTGTTTGTTTTGGTTTTTTGGGGTTTTTTTTTGTTGGTAAGTCATTCATGGAAGCAATAAAATTCAGCATGTTTGCTTCTTACTTGGTTGTAGACTGTCACTAACCTAATATATAGTTTTACCTGGCTTTTGGCTATGCCAAGAGAACTCCATTGACATTTAGCTGGTAACTTGCAGGGACATAACATATTTTGACATGCTACAAAATGCTGTGAAAACTAATGGCAAATTACAGAAATATTATATATCCAGCTCTATTTTTATTTTAAATGTCAAGTGCAAGTACATACCATCCATCATTGTCTCTGTCATAAGTACTGAAGTACATGCCATTGTGAATGGTCATTGTCCTGTTTTCTCCATGCAGTTGGGAAGCTCCGTCCATCAGTGCATTGCCTGCAGTGCCTTTGTAGTTACTAACAGAAAGCTGATACTTGTTTCCTTCATTCTGTATGGTGAAACCTCCATAATGAGCCGATACTTTATCACCATTCCAGTCCTCCATTTCAATTAGAACTTCAGTGGGCCCTATTTTGGTAAGCTGGCTGATCTTGTCATTTCCAAGCCAATATTCACCTGAGAAGCAACAAGTGAGAGCTCTGTGAAACAGACTTCGCAATTTACTTCAAGGCAACTTTATTATTTGCCTATAGGTCTGCTGGAGCAGATTAGTTAATTTTAAAAATATCTAAGAGCTTCAAAAAATAGAAGAAAATGGTTTCAGTAAGAACAGCTCTTTGCATTTTGTGCTCGGTGTTTTACCTGGTGTATCACAGTAGTTCTTCCCTCCACTCTTTGCAACATTTCCAAATCCTTTTTTATATTGATCCCACACTCTTCCGAAATTAACACTGCCGTCCTGGCGGTTCTGAATCAGAGTCCAGCCTGCAGAAGCAAGAGTATTTAGATTAAATTACCAGTACAAAAGGAGCATCTGACACTAAGATACAGCCCTTTTAACTTCACCTCAGGAGCAGAGGAGCATATGGCTTCCTTGCAGCATGTCCTTTCACTGCTTTTGAGCTCAGCTTTGCCCCTTTTGCTCACACTTAAGTAGAACCTTGCTTCATAAGGAAAGGTGGAAAAAGCAGAACTTGAAGGACAGCCCTGGTCTTTTGTCAAGTGACAGGATAAGAAATGAGCCAGGCTGTCGTTCTCTGCCCATCTATGCAAATCCATGATGGTCATAGTGAGATACATACACAATTTATTTCCAGTTTCACTACAGAAGTATCCTATTCTGCATCAGCAGATGAACTCAACAAGACTTCTCTGAACAAGTCAATCAGATTTAATTATCAAGTAATTACAAAAGATAAAATTTCATATTTCTTTTTATAAAATACAAATTACTAATTTGATTTTTTGGTAGCATTGGTAAATCAATATTATAACAACATAGTTATTTCACACTAACCTCCATTGTCTGTTTCCATGTCACAGTACACTCTGTATGGCTTGACAAAAGGATCTGGCTGGATGAGGTACATTTCAGATGTCTCACCTCCCTTTCTGATGATATCCTCACACTCTGCAAGAATAAAACAGATACTAGTACTGAAAGATCTGTGAACTTGAACAGTTTTCTTATCTTTTTGTTTGCTGTTATATGGGAACATTTTAAATTATCTATAGATAATATTTTACTTTCATTTTGATTTCTGTAATACATCAAGTGAAAGAATAATGGAAGAAAGAATACTGCACTACGCAGCTTTTCCAAAGAGAAATTTCTGAAACTTCAAACTAAGTGATGCAACACTGTATACCTTACAATGACTTTTTGAACTAGGCAAGCCTTTGAAAGAAGAACCTTTCTTGACTGAAAGAAATCAAGAGTACAGCTATGATAGTCACAAAAGCATCACTTCCACCTTACAAAGGCCCTGAAGCACATATTTCTCTAAAATCCAACTGATCACTTATGAAGACTGATATTGGATAAGAGGGTCTTTGGTCTGACCAGCATAATCCAGAAAAGTTTTATTTTTTTTTCACCTAGGATTTCCATCTTTCCTAATACCCTAATCAATTGTACAGGCTTCAGATGCATCAATTTGCACAGTGACATAAACTGGAGAAAAGATGTCATTAGAGTTGAATGAGTACCTTTGCCTGAAACCACAGGAATATTACAGGAAACAGTACATGGGGAACGGCAGTAGTCCACCTGGGTTGCAATGGCATTTTCCAGTTTCTGTATCTTTTTATGTAAAGAATCCACAACTGCACGAAGGACCCTGAGGCTAGATGGGATGTTATTGTCCAGATTATCCTTTATATAATTATACTGCAATTCCACTTCTGTGTTGTACTGAGAAAGTAAATCATCATTGTCTAGAAGAGCAAAGAGATGAAAAGCAGATTAGTTTTCAACATATTTCCCAGTTAGGAAATGAAGAAGAGCAGTTTATAAGTACAATTTGAGATGCCACTAGGAAGGAAGGCAGGAAGGGCATTTCTTTTGCTTACTTTTCCACAGTGTGCAAAAACTGTGCAGATACTCTCAGGGAAGTGGTCCATGTGTACTGCTGTTTCTTTGCTAGCTAATAGGTTTATCAATGGTGCTTTACTCTGCCAAAGAGCAGTAATTCCCTTCTTTCTGGAGAGCCATGGTGCCAATCCAGAGGTTGGTCATAAATGGATTGGATGGACATAGGAAAACAGGTAAGGGGAACATGTGAATGATTTACATTTAGAGGGCTCATAAGAATCTTGCCTTAGCATGAAATCCATTCCTTCGCCTCTCTCAAAGGATGTTTTTTAAGATTTAAGAGGTCACGGTCACAGAATCCTGCTTTGCTAGATAGTCCATGGTATTTTTAATTTTTTAAAGAAGTCCTACTAAAAAGTAATTGTAGGAATGCCAATAAAACTTCAATACCATCTACACTAGTAGTTCACAGAAGTAGCATACCTTTTCTTTGTTTTTGCGTCTTTACCAATTTATCTTCTAGAACAGTCACATATTCGTGGAAAGTTAAGGAGCTCTCCGAAAGAGAGTTCACTTTAACTTTTAGATCATTAATAACTGGTTTCACTGATTTTTCCTGTTTTAGCAGTAGAGTTCGCAGCTCACATCCAGTTGGACACAGCACTCCCTTAAAAGAAGGAAAAAAGGCTGTGAATAAAAGTAAAGAAGTTCTAGACCCATCCGTGAACAGCCATACCTTTGAACACAGCAAAGAGTTTGTCATGAGAGAACAGGTATTTAAGCATCTAGATAAGCTTTAACAAACTTCATTTTTTGTTGTGAGCCTCCACACTCAAACTTGTGCTCAGTCACTAAGATGCCTCTCAGCAGTGCTGCAGCTTGCATTTTCCAGCAGGGATCATGGCAAGGCAGCAAGGGGTGTGCTGGCTGCCAAGCATGCTCGTACGCAGTGAGAGCTGCAGCAGTGACTGAGGGTAGAGTAGAATTACATTTTGAAACGAATTTTAATAAAGACATGGGAGGATGGGGTTTTTTTGGTCCCTAGGTTTCCTCAAGATTGTCTGAAACTGAATCCAGCACTTCTGCAGAGGTTTTTCCTGTCCTGAACAATTACCTATGCAAAATCAGGCAGAAGGGGCAAGCTAACCCACAGATACTTCCTTTCCTGGTTTACAGTTCAACTCTCTTCCCCCCATCTTGTCATTAGTAGGCTGACTCCGCCGCTAATCCCATGGACTCTGACATATCACCCTTCTGACTGCAGTCCCAGCAAACCTAAGCAGAGCGAAGAAAAGCTGGTCTGCTTTAAATGAATGGCCGTGCTTTATTTGGCAAGGGAAACTCCCGCGTGGGGCGCGCTGGAAGGAAAGGGCACTATGTCACCAGCTGCCTCAGCAGCCAGACACCCACCAGCTCGTCCAGCGCTCGCTGGCAGCCCCCGGCATCAGGATAGACGGTCCGCTCCTTCTTCTCCTCCGCCTTGCCCCGCTTCGGGGGCCGGGGCCGGTACCCGCTGCCGCTGATGGGAGGCGCCACGGGCCGCAGCGGCGGCGCCGTCTCCACCCTCTTGTCCACGGGGCGGTGGCCGCGAACGTCAACCACGGGGCTCTCATCCTGCACGGCCAGGGAGAGAGAAACTCTCTGAATGTGGGATTGCCGCTGCCAAACGGGCTGCACGCGGTGGAGCATCCGTTCAGCACTCTTTAGTATTTTAAACAGCAAGGAAAAGCGGGGAATGGAATGAAAAAGCCATAATGGAAATGTTGTATGACATTATGCAAGTCGTTGCCATTATGTAAAGGTCATTGCTATCCCCTCCCTTGTAAGACTAGTCACACTCTTCACACCTAGATAAAAATTCTTCAAACCACAGTAAAATTATACTTCAATAACAATTTTTGACCAAGGAATAAATCTTACATAGTTCAGCGCTACTAAGCACCATGAAACTTGAAGTAGTAGGCTACCAAAAAAATTAGACATCCAAGGGGCTAAGAAGTGTATTCAGCAGCACATTTTCAGTGTCTCAGTTTTTTATTGGGCTACAGGAATATTTGTAAGGTCTCAGAAAATCATGCTACTGTCAAATACATCATCAGGTCTCAAGCCACGTACCCGCTGTTAACTGGTGAAATTAGGAAAACCATTTAATAACATTTCTCAGAGTAGGTTTGTAGAGCTCTCTGACGCATACATTCCCCATATCTGGCAGAAACAGCAAAGTCTAGGAGGATGAGCAAGAGACAGGCCTGGTCCCTAAGCATTGTTTCAAACAAAACCATTCGAATTAATAGTTGTTTGAGCTGCTGAATCAAAACCTACAGCCGTTTCCAATCCCACTGAGACTTAGCTCCAAATAACAAACTTTTGAAAGGATCCAGCATCAGAGGCTTCAAGTAGTTTCAAAAATAAGCAGCATACAATACACAGAATTGCTGAAAATTATTTAACACATTAGTGTTATCAGTAGTCAATGTGCAGACACAAGTGCTCAGATTATCAGAAAGTGTGACCAATTCAATTTTTACAGGGATTTTCAAACAATAAAGAAGTGCACCAAAATTCTAAATTGTGTTTCCCACTGAAATATTTTACTTAAACGAAAATATATATATTAAATCATTATTTTATATTTATTCTCATTGCTTTTCCTTCTGTTTCGCAATTGTACCTCTTAATTTCCAGTGTTAAGCTGTATAAACTGGTAGTTTGTTTAGTTTCAGTTTTTTAATGTCTACTGACTCTTCAGAAAAGATTTAACTGTCTTTGAGACAGGATATGATTTATTACACACTTCTACTCCTTTTTACCTAATACTAATTGTAATATCATATGTCAACATTGCTAAATTAGTATCCTTAAATAAACTCAGCTAAATAACTGATCTTACCATCAAACATTCTTCATTCCCTGCAGAAAAAGAAATAGAAAGAAAATATCTCCAAACTCAGAAGATAGCTATTGTGGGGTTACATATAAAAAGTTAATTTTTTGACCAATTCAATCGGAAAAGGAATATGCACTGGATTATCTTTTCCCACAACTTCTAATTTAGCTAACTTATATAAGCTGAGGAAGTCATGCATGCAATTAAATTAAATTAATTATTAATGACTAATTATTAATCAATATCAGTATTACAACCTCTTCGTCATAGTCAAGAGAGCCCTGGGACTGAACGGAGGACACACAGAGCAGGAACAGCAGGAGCAGTTTCATGGTGCTGGCTTGCTTGAGCAGCTCAGGGATCTCCTCTTTTCATCAGCTCTGACAGGGACAGGTCACCTCTGTTCTTTTATATATATGCAGCAGCACTAATTTCCAGCTTCACAGCGATAGGGTCAACCCTTCTGAGCAATCAGAGTCTCTGTTAATATTCAACTCTTCACTCTGTGCCTGAATACATCAGTTGTTGAGCAATTCCTCTGGAAAACTCTTATCTATATGTCCCAGAGACCTCTGTTGATGCTGGCATCAAATACATGTTCAGATCCCTAAAAGCACCTCTTGCTCAGATTACACAAGGTTATCATTTTCTCAAAAATCACAAGTGTGTTAAAGCAGCTGGAAAAGGGAATGGTCAAAGAAAAAAACTTTATTAGATGTCATGTTGTGATGGCTTCTTTTTCTTTCCCTACTGAATGTTTCAGAAATATGCTATTAAATGTGAAGACAACTCACATCATACAGATTTCTGCATTTTTCTAACTAGTTTCATGGTGCCTGATAGGTATGCAAATCTTTGGGTCTTTTAACACAAAAGTGAAAAAAAAAGGTACATTATATTCATTACATTAATAATTTTGCATAAAATCAATGTTTTGATTTATTAAAGATCAGATTAATACTGTAAGCATAAGCCAATATTATTCCATTAATATAGCTCTGGGATATTGTAAATGAACTAAAATAATTCAATTTTATATATTAATTTGCTAGTTTTCTTTTTTAATACAAAAATTACATCTTTCAAATATTATTTGAATGTTTTAAATAATCTTTTAAGGGAACACAGCATGAAGTTACTTGAAATCATAACGAAATACTCAAACATACTTTCTAATGTTTTATAGGAAGTTGCATATCACTGCTCTCATATTAGCAGAGTTTCAACATTTCAGTGTGTTTATATCCTGTGATTTTCTTTGGCATTACAGATGACTATAATGTACTGAATTAAATTAAATTAAAGTGGGAGCCAGCACACTTTTCTGAAGTCAATCATATCAATGTCTGAACCAATGAAGGGATGCAAACTGTGGTCTGAGCTTCCATTTCAAAGACTGACTTGATGGAGAGGAGGATTTTACGGGAAGCAAAGTTAAGAACAGCTAAAATTTATTGGTTAGGCTTTTTCCTGTATTTGTGCTGTTGTCAGAATTCTAGTAAACTATGGAGATTTGCAAAATATGAAACCTGTTTAACCTGACTGGTTTAATTATTAAACAGTTTGGGCCCAAATCAGCCATGGCTCAAGGAGCTGAAACTCCACTGAATTTGATCTCCAGCATGAGGACATCACCATCACTATTAGATTTGGAAGAACACAAACTTCTCCCTACAGACACTAAGAAATCTGTCTAAGGCCAAAAGTAACATAATTAACAAGTTATCACCACTTATGGATGCTAGCCAAGATGTTATCATTGATTTCGGGAATATCCTAACTTTAACTACAGTTTTCCCTCCATTTACCTCTGAGGGAAGTTCAGCCACCCTCATCTTACAGATGGAAGGGATCTAGTCCTTGAACTTTTGCCCAGGGCTTACAAGAAGCCTGTGGTACAGTGGAACTACAACTAGGCCTCACTATTCCTGAGCTGGAAACACAAATTATCCCAGTTCAGTTCACAAAAATCTTAATTAAATATTAATAATATCAAGTGATATTTGTGGTAAATCTGACTTGAAATGATCAGCATGTTCTGCAGTAATTTATGGTGTCCTCCTCCAGGTATTAAGCTCTCTTTAGCTCCTGATGGAGAGCCCTGGTTGTGTTTGTGCAGAGGCTGTCAGAGACTGAATGACAAGGGTTGGTGCAGGAGCCGCCAAGCCAACTGCAGAGCCCCATCATGGGAAACCCCCAGGCTTGTTCTGCCTTCAGATGGGATTTCCCCTTTGAAACTCAGCCTTTGACCCCTCAGCTCCAGTACCTTTCATTGGCTTCCCCTGGAGAGTTGGGTGGTGGTGTCTCCATGGGCATTCTCCATGAGCAACACGTGCATGTCATACCCCAGCAGGCTGGCGGCTTCGCGCCAAATGACCAGACACCTCAGGGCAGGGAGCGTGGGACTGTCCATCTGGTGAGCAAGGGCCTTGTCTGCACTGCAGAGGCTGTGCCTGGAGACTTTTATCAGCAAAAACGGTCCAAATTTGGACTGGCGTACAGAGGAGTCTATCCTGGCAAACATACACGCATGCAGGAAAGCATTTTGGCAGCAGAAGTTCATCTCCATTAGCATCTTGGTTGTGAGATGTGATTTAACTCTCATGCTTGCAACCATTACAGTCAGGCTGACACTTTATAAGGATTGAATAAAGCCTTATGAAGAAGCAAAACTATAGCTTAAATTTCTTCTAAAAATGGTATCAAAGAAGCGCTCTCTTCAAAAACAGAAGAACCTCTCTTCCTTCATACTCCCTCCTCCAATTCACGTGGTTGATGAGAAGAGCTAATGTGGTGGTGACACCACAGCATGTCTGCTGGAAACTGCAATAGTGTGTTCCCAGAGCTAATGGGGTGGTGACACCATAGCATGTCTGCTGGAAACTGCAATAGTGTGTTCCCAGAGCTAATGGGGTGGTGACACCACAGCATGTCTGCTGGAAACTGCAATAGTGTGTTCCCAGAGCTAATGTGGTCGTGACACCACAGCATGTCTGCTGGAAACTGCAATAGTGTGTTCCCAGAGCTAATGGGGTGGTGACACCACAGCATGTCTGCTGGAAACTGCAATAGTGTGTTCCCAGAGCTAATGGGGTGGTGATACCACAGCATGTCTGCTGGAAACTGCAATAATACTCCATGGACCTGTTGGTGTTCCAGAACACCCCTGTGTACAGCATTTTTTACTAAAAAGGCACTTACTGGCAGAGGTGTGTGTGTGTTTTGAGGAACTGTTTGCTCGGTGCCCTTGTGTTTGTAGTGCTGGCCAGTGATGCAACCCTCTTTACACAAACCCCCTGACCCAGGACAGGCACGATCACCAGATCACGGCTCTTCAGAGCTGGATGGATCCCCAGAAGAGGTCTTGGGGAACAGAACCTTCTTGGCTTACACTGAGTTATAGTGTTTCAATTTAAAAATAGCTGTTGATTTGGAAATGTCCTTTTAAACCACTAGTGTTGTAACAGTGTCATCCTATGAAAAGAATATTGTGAACCTAAATGTTCACCTCCACTGAGATGAACATCCTTTTTTCTTCTTTGCTTTTACTGGTAGCAAATATTACTTCAAAGCTTTCTTGTAAATGATAATGAATGCTATCTCCATGTTCTGGGAGCAACATTAATGACTGGGCTATTCCCTTTGGCTTTAATAGAACACTAAAAGTTCATGCAATTTGCTAGTCACCTTCTATGAAATAGTGCTTATAAAAAATACAAAGCTAGCTATTTCCAGAATTGCAGCTGTTGCTGACATGCAAGACACATCAAGAAGCCATATGTAACAAAGAAAATTAATGAAGTGCATATTCTTATTAATATTACTGACATGATTTATTGATGCTCCAGGACTAAATTTCACCCTAGACTAAACCTTCTAGGAAAAAAATTAAATTTGTCCTCTAACTGCATTCTGAAATCTCTGAAAAGATTAATTTGTCCTCTGAGTTTCTGAAGTATTACAAGGATAACAGGAAACAAGTTCAGACTATAAATTTATGAGGAATGTTTATGTGTAAAAAAATTAGAAAACTACAGCAACTCCAGGGCCATGTGAATACTAATATTAATAGTAACAACAAGCACACACAAGTTTTCTTGCTAAATATATTTTTTTCTTTATTTTTTTACCAGAGTGTATATTTCAAATTTGGTTTCCCTTTAAAAGGCAGCGGAAATAAGTTGACTTATTTCAACAGAAAATAGGAAAGAAACAACTCTACAGACAGCTGGAGCCTTTAAACCATTTCCACACATCAAATCCTGCTTGATCAAGCAGGCACATGCTACTCTGTGTGCAACCTTAAAAAAGAAAGATAAACCTGTTTGAAATTCCTAGCTCTCCCCAAGTTTCCTTTCAAATGTTGTGTATTTTCAGTCTAACCTCATCAGTCCAAGAGGATGATAGAGACTTGCCCCATTTTGACACACTGCCCTGGAGTTTGCACTCTAGTTGCACTTTAAGCAAGGACAGACAACACTCCCCCTCCATGAGATGCTGTGCTGGTCTTTATGGGAAGCTCTGAAATCCAACAGGAATTGCCAGCCTCACCAGAGGGACTACCAAAATAGGCTGACATGTTAAACATGAAACCTGGCTGCCTTGGCTTGAAGCTGAGCTGGCAATAGTTCTCCACTGCTACTGACACAATGTAATTGGCACATCTTCTCCAGCTCTACCTAGAACAGGAGCTGGGGCTCAAAGCCACTTCAAGCACTTTTCCATCACTGTATTCTAAATTACTAAATACAAACCACCAGCGCAGCCACCAGACGTGACCCATCAACTGCAGAAAAGATACCATATTCATGTCAAGCAGGCAAGCTGTGTGCCAGAAACAATCCCAGGCTACTGCTGTCCTGTAGCTAATAAAGACGGTGGGTTTGAACCACGTTGCATTGAATTACTTCTATCTCAAATTGTTTTGTAAACTGTTCACAGCTCAGGCATGCAGGCAAGCAGACAGAGTGAGGGGTAAAAAAGAGCAGCATGAAGGAGTGGCTGCAAAAGATGAGCTGACCAAATCCCAGCTACTGCTCAGGAGGACAGGAGTTCCTGGAATTACGAGCAGATGAGTGTATGTGGAGAAAGTAGGTGCCTATTTGAAATTTGCACATATGCATGTGGTTATCCTGCTCACGAATGGAAGTGAAATGTCAGGTGGAGTAGCAGGGTACATTTGGAAGAGATTTACAGCCTCTGCCCTTTCACAGCCAACACTTTGCCATGAAGTGCGGCGGTTCCCAGCTCATTCACATGCTCCACTCTCCATGGAAATGAGGTCCCCTGGAGCCAAACTAAAGACACTCTTCCCAAAAGGTCCGCTCTAATGGCTAACATCCAGTATCACCGCGCTTCAACAGTGTATGGCGGGACTGCGCAGCCCAGGCCCGATCCCTCACCCTGAGGGGGCAGCGCTCGGGCCCCGCTGCAGGCCGGGCGCGGGGCAGCGCCGGCGCCTCTCCCGCAGCGCCACACCGCCCTCTACCGGCCGCTGCCCGCGCTGCGCCCGCCGGAGACGCCGTACCCGGGGGATGGCTCCGGGATGACTCCGGCTGGAGGGAGCGCACTGAGTGGGGTCAGGACAGCAGGGAGTGGGGTCACCGGGTCACACCTGCCGGATGAGACTGGGCCATCCCAGAGCATGCGGCACAGGGCTGTGTCCACAGAATTCTTGATTATCTCCAGTGAGGGAGATTCCGCAAGCTGTCTGTGCCGCTGCACCATCAACTGCACAGTATAAGAAGTATTTCTTCATGTTCAAGTGGAACTTCCTGTGCATCAGGTTCTGCCCACTGCCTCTTGTCCTGTTGCTTGGCAGCACCAAGAAGAGCCTGGCTCCATTCTCCCGTCACCACCCCTCCATATATCTGTACACATTGATGAAGTGACTCGCACCGCCTGCCCCGGCAGCGCCAGCGGGGCTCGAACCCGCGACGCCCGCACGCCGAGCGGAGGGGTTCCCATAAGCCCCGCCCCTCTGCTTTGGCGCTCCGTCCATTTCCCTCTTTATGCGTCTCTTCCGGTCCGGCGCGGGAGGGCGCCGGAAGTGGCTCCATAGCGGCCGCGGCCGGGGGAGTTCGGCGGCGCCATGGCGGAGGTGAGGGACGAGGCGCTCTGGGCGAGACCAGGGAGCGGGAGCGGGTCGGGGCCGGGCGGGAGCCGCCCCGCAGCCGCCACCGTCGCTGTCCCCTGGGTGGGAAAGGCCGCTGTGGGGACGGTCCGTGGCGGCGCCTCCATCTGCGGCCCCCGCCCGGTTCGGCCCGGGGACACCGAGGTGCCCGCAGAACGCACCGGGTGCGGGCCATGGGAGTGTGCGTGTCTGGGGCGGGAGTGAGCAGCAGGTTTGCTTTGCCAGGCTTGTGCCGAATGCGGAATTGGTGCTGCGGGGCATCAGGCATAGCATCGCCAGCCCGTCAGGAGAGGGGATTGTCCCGCTCCAAGCTGCTCTGAGGCGGCCTCACCTCCAGTGCTGGGTACTGTTTTGGGTACCACAGTATCAGAAAAAGGTGTAAAGGTTATGGAGATGAATGGTCTAGAGGAAAAACCTTATGGATGAGGTCACTTGCCATATTCAGACTGGAGAAGAGGGTGAAGAGAAACCTCATTTCAGTTTACAGCTTCCTCGTGAGGGGGAAGCAGAGGAGCAGGCTCTGATCTGATCTCTGTGGTGACCAGTGACAGAATCCAAGGGAATGACCTGAAGGTGTGTCGGGGAGGTTTAGGTTGGATATTAGGAAAAGGTTCTTCACCCAGAGGGTGGTTGGGTGCTAGAACAGCTCCCCAGGGCAGTGGTCACAGCCACAGGGCTGACAGAGCTCAATGAACATTTGGACAATGCTCTTGGGCACAGGGTGTGACTCTTGGGGGTGTCCTGTGCAGGGCCAGACCTCGATGATCCTTGTGAGCCACTTCCAGCTCAGCACATTCTGTGATTGTGGAGAGCTGATGCCCGGGTGTTTTACCACCAGAGAGCTACCGACTGTTAGCCCATAAGGGAAACCACAAAAAGGGGCTTTTTGTGAGGGTTTGGGAGCACAGCTGTGGAGAAGCCCACTGGTTTTATAGGTTGTAGAATCTTTACTGTGGGGTGAATTTCATGCACTTCTGAAGGCACATGGGGCTGTCGGGGTTATAGAAGGAGGTGCAACGACTGCTGCCAGATGCAACACTACGAGCTGGTGTTTTACAGAAAAGCATCTGTCAAAAATTACTTGCAGAAATTTCTTCCCTGTTGGGGAGACATTGTGGTACCTACTCCTCCGTTTGTGGTGTCAGCAGCTGCTGTTGTTAGGTGGTAATTAGCCATGTTAACATGAAGTGGTACTGTGCACAGAAATTCATATTGCTCATGTTCTGTTTACAGTGGTAGTAAAAAGGGAAAATTTTACAGAGGGAAAATTTACAGGTTTTTCTTTTTTTTTCAGAAAGAATTGACTTATTTATTGCCTACATATATAAACAGATTTGGGAAGGATGTGGGATAGAACTTTTATACTCATGGATTTGTCATGTAGATACCAGTGCAGAAAGTTTGATAAAAGTTTTTGGCTTGCTTTTCAAAGTCTTGTAAGTTTTCAAGGAATAGAATATAATTTTGAATAAACAACTGACATAATGAATTTTTTAGTTTCCAAGAAGATTAGTGTCTTCTGTGAACAGAATGGTTGCATGTCATGTAACAGAACTGAGAAATTGCTACTCAGTTCAATTTATGTTTCAGTGTTCAGTTTTTCATTTAAATCTGTTCAAACTTATTTAAATGCTCTTTTCTTTATTTTAGGAAGTCCAGAAGCATTCTGTGCACACACTTGTGTTCAGATCTTTGAAGAGAACCCATGACATGTTTGTAGCTGACAATGCCAAGCCTATCCCATTGGATGAAGAAAGGTAAGTGCTGCTGCACCCAGTGAAGTTTTAAACTCTGTCAGTGATTGTCAATTTCTGACTCAAGTCAGAAATTCAGATGTTTCTGTACTGTCAACACTGTAATCTTGGGGGGAGAGAGAAATATTAGAGTTGTCGAGTAAGTTGTATGACATCCCTGTGCAATATTCCAGAACGTGTTAGCAGTTCAGAGGCTGGGGCTCAGTGAGGTTTTGCTTTGCTCTCGTGCAGCCACAAGGTGAAGATGGCCGTGAAGCTGCGCACGGAGTACGGCTCGGTGCTGCACATGCCCTCGCTCAAGGAGAACCTGCGGGAGAAGGGGGGCCCCAACTCCGGGGATCCCTATGGACACAAACAGTACTCTGGAAACCAAGGTTAGTGTGCCCTTAGTGCTCTGTTTGTCCTTCTCTTGTCACGGTCTCACTGGTGTAAAATCTGCAGAATGCAGTCCAGTGTTAATCCACTGGAGATAAATACAGATATCAAAGAAACCTTTTTTGATTGGTATTTTTCTTGCTAGGGTCCACAAGAGGTAAGTGATACAGAAGAAGGGGGAAGCTGATTTTAACAAAGGAGTTATTGAGTGCTGTGGATTTTTTATTGTGATTAGTTGGTGAAAAGAGTAACTTTTGGTAATATTAGTGTGTAATATACTTAAGTGTTAGAGTTGAATAATGTATTTCTTATGTCTGCAAGTTCATGATTAAGGACATCCTCTTTTTTACTTTTGTTTGTTTTGCATTTTTGCATGTTGTTTTTTGTTTGGGGTGGTTTTTTTGTTATTTTAGCTTTGTTTCATAGTATATTTACAGTCTTTTAGTTGTGCAGTTTTTAAACCAGAAAACGCTTTATTTCAAATCTGTAGAGTTTTTTTAATATATGTTTTGTGATGTATAAAATGTGTGTGTATGTGTGTGTGTTAGTTAGATCTCATATGAAAATTTCTTTTCTAAAAATGCTGCCTCGTTTTAGTTGAGGTAGTTGATATTCAGTTGATACTGAGATTCCGCCCAAGGTGCTTTATTTGGAAGTATTGTGAAACACGTTGAGAGAGAATGAAAAATCTTTTAAGAAAAAAAGAACCTTTTTCAATTCTGACAGTGCAGACAACCAACCAACTAGCTTACATTTCAGACACCCATGCTCTTTGTAGTTATGATATCTCCTTCAAAGGCAGTGTGAAGATTTTTTTCTTGAGTCCTCTTGATAACTGAATGGTAGCTTCACTATTCAAATTAATTGTTTTTTACAGTTGAATTTTCTAAAATGGAGATAACCAGAACAAATTAAATTAATGAAAATGAGAAATGTCTATGTACATTGAAGGTGATTACTAGTTTTTTCTGCTGTGTATTATCTGCTCTCTTTTCCTCTATTTGCTGTTTGAGTGCATTATAAAATGTAATTATTAATATAACATTCTCTTGCTCTTTAGGGCAAGAAGTTGAGTATATGGTAACTGGTACTCACCCATACCCATCTGGACCTGGTAAGTAAAATTTTGCAAGTGTTTGTATGGATTTTTTGGGTTCCTGTATGAAGAAAATATCCTCCATCCTAGCAGGAGCAGGCTTCTTCTTGATGTGAATCCATAATTAATAGTAGTGGAATGTTGCCTGCTTTTCATCACCAGGTGTAAGTTTCACCATCTTGCTCTGGGGAAGAGTTTTGAGGGTGTAATAATTTTAGTGCTTGTAAGGGTTACAGGCACTAGTTGCTCATTGCCACTGCTACTGACTGATCCTGCTCTGTTCTTGTAAGAATTTAGTTTTAGCTGTTGATCTTTTATTGTGCTTAAGTTTATTATGTGTAGTGGGAAATCTGTTGTCTTGATTTATAACTTAACAGATGTGAGTGTTCAGTGAACCCTCAACGGTTAAAAAAACAGGCATAGTTGCTTTTAACTATGGGGACAAGAATTACTCACAGTGTCTTCTTTCAGTTTAGTGTTCTTTTAATAGAATCATTTATATCAGGGTTCAAAATCAGACTCTCTTGGCTGTTTCTTGTTTTAACCTGAATATTTTGCCCAAATACTGAGTTTGTTGTCAACTGACAGAAGTGGTTAGGAGAAGAAATAAAATGATGAGTTAAATTCACCAGTCTGCACCAAAACTGTACTTTACAAAGAGTTTTTAATTTCTTCTTAGACAACACCTGCTGTTCTTGACAAGGTTAAAAATCTGAATATGTAGCTGAAATTCTCACTTCAGTAGGACTAAACCTTCTGTAGTTCTGGCACCACTGTGTGATGCCAAACACTGCATAGGGATGGATTATAAATTGTACTAAAGGGCCTAAGTTAGCAAATGCTTTACAAGATCATGTTTATTTCTGTGATGTTTGGATTTCCATAGCAGTTAAAGCTGGATATAGAGATGGATGCTGCTCCTAATTAGACTTTTTTTTTGTTTCCAATGGCATACTGTTCTAAACTCTAGAAATTTTGTACTCATATATGTAGTAGATCAAGATGGAAAGGATTTGTGCCAAAATAAAGATTTCAGTAGATTTGAATTGGATATGAAAATGTTACTGAAGGATGAGAGTTTATATTACAGATGTGTCAGGCCCTTGTTTGCAGGTATATGTGTTTATATATGTTTGTATAATACACTTTTGAGTTCCTGTTTAATGGAGTTGTTTTTGTTTCTGATATGTTTTTTGTTTTTTTTTCAAGGTGTGGCTTTGACAGCAGATACTAAGGTCCAGAGGATGCCAAGTGAATCTGCAGCACAGTCCTTAGCTGTAGCACTTCCTGCTTCCCAGTCCAGGTACTGCTGTGTTGCCTCATTGACATTGTTATCTGTGGGAATTGCAAGGCAAATCACAGAAGCTGGGATAAGAGCTACATGGAGTAATTAGAATATTCTTAAAGGAACTGCTTTTAGTGTGGACAGGCATTGTTTTTATGTATGCTTTTTATTTTGTATTGTCATGAGAGGTAGTGGGTGGAAGTTGGGACAAGGGAAACTTTGTTTAGTTAGAAGAGAAGAATGTGAAGCTTTGTGATATCTGTACCTTGGGGTGGCCAGGTCCTGGCCAGGGTGCCAGGAGAGGTTGTGGACTCTCCATCCTGAGAGGTGTACAGCACTCAGCTGGGTGCAGCCCTGTGATGCCTTATCATTTAGCAGGAGAAAGTCAATTGCCAGTCATGACCCATTTTCACTCCCCCCAGGCTGGATGCAAACAGGACAGCTGCTGGTGTGGGTGACATTTACAGGCATGCTGGAATGTCTGAGCGTTCCCAGCCTCCTGGGATGGCTGTGGTGAGTCTGTTGCACATCTAACTGGAACGGTACATGGTGTTGACCAGATTGCTTCTGGATCTGTGTGTGTTGTCTGGAGATCTCCTGACTGACTAAATTTAATCAGTTTTGAGAAGGCAGAATGTTTTAGGCTTTGGACAAAGAGATAAACTACCAACCAGAAGACTAACACTTCTTTTAATTTACAGGCTATGGTGGAAGCTGGTGGAAACAAAAATTCTGCATTAATGCCAAAGAAGGCTCCAACCATGCCCAAGCCTCAGTGGCATCCACCTTGGAAACTCTACAGAGTAAGTTAGAAATTACATGACATGAACATGCATATAAAAGTAGACATACTCTATGTAAGACCTCAAATCATAGTTTTTGTTCTCATTCACAAAAATATAATAAAATGTGATTTAAAAATGTGATCAAAAAGTGATCACAACTAAGTTATGTATACACAGTCTCGCTTTGAACCTCTCTTTTATTCTCGTAGCTGTGTTATGTTAAATTTGGTGAAAGGTTTGCTGTATTTCTGCCTAAGAAACTTCATTGTGTTTTAAATCTTTCAAAATGAGCCATATGACAGTACCTGAAACATGACATCCAGTGAAAGTAGTTATGAGGTTTGATTTTAGCTGTCTGACCTTGGAAAATTTAGAGAAATGGGCTGCTGAAAGCAAAGCATGTGTTGGCAGAGTATTTCTTGTGAGATCAAGCTCCATTATTTTTTATTGGAAAGTGTCCAACTCTCATATTACCCCTGTTTTGGGGAAAAGAAGGCGATGGTGTGCTTTAAGGGGTTATTATATAGAAATGTGATTTAATAGCCAGTGTTTTTATAATTGTTCTTTGTATAAACACTGTCCAGCAGCAGAAGGAATCTGTGCTCAAATATGGTCTTTCTCTGCAAAGCTTCAAGTGTTGAGCCACAGTGTTATGGACTCGCAAAGGATATTAAAAAGTCGCTTATACAAACAAGGTCTTTACATATTGCAGCTTCCCCAAGTCTGGTGTATTATGTAAATTTCTAGTTTTCCCTTTAACTGGAGTAGAAATCAAGCTGTCTTCAGATCTGATTTCACATTTGACTTTTCTTGGTAAATACTAGCAAATTTCAGTGTTGAAGAAGGAAAATTACTTCAAAAGGTGTTGTATTATTTCTGATATAAAGTTTTTTTGGTTCTTTCTGAAGGTTATCAGTGGTCATCTGGGCTGGGTGAGATGCATTGCAGTGGAACCAGGAAATCAGTGGTTTGTTACTGGCTCTGCTGACAGAACCATAAAGGTAAGAGCTTGGAAGAAATGACTGACAGAGTTTGCAGGGGTGGGGTTTTTTTGTTCCCTTTTTATTTAAAAATGTTTCCAGCCCTTGGAAACAATTTCTTGTTTGCTGTTTGTGGAATAATGAACTGCAGAACATTTTTTCTTTTGTTACCTTGTCATAAAGGATTTGTGGAGTAGCTGCCGTTCTTCTTTTGAGATTTCATTTCTTACATGGTAGTATCTGGAGAGCAAGTGTTTGTGTGACTGTATTTTTATCTTACATTGCAGCAGGATCAGTTACATCTGGGCTGTTTACCCAGATTCACTGTGTAACTTTTTCCTGTCTACCTTAAAATACCTATTTTGGTGCAGATTTGGGACCTTGCTAGTGGCAAATTGAAATTGTCTTTGACGGGACACATCAGTACCGTACGCGGGGTGATAGTAAGTGCAAGAAGTCCATACCTCTTTTCTTGTGGAGAAGACAAACAAGTGAAATGCTGGGATCTTGAGTACAATAAGGTAAGCTGCAATTTCTTTAATTGAAGGAATTGGTAGTAGCAAATACAAAAATCAAAGCATTTAGAATATTTTTTCAGTTATTAGTTTGCATGGTTTTTTATTCATCTAGGTTATCAGACATTACCACGGTCATCTAAGTGCTGTTTATGGCTTAGACTTGCATCCAACAATAGATGTGCTGGTGACATGCAGCAGGGATTCAACAGCACGAGTAAGTGTCGTGTTTGAACATCTTGATGTGTGTATTTCAATACCTTCACTTGTAAAAATGAGCACTTAGCAAAAGTTGTCATCAATTTAGATGAAATGCTAAGGTGGTTTGTGTTAGCTTTGTCTTACATTGTTAATAAAATTGAAGCCCAAATACACAAACTTGCCATGTCACTTCAGGATGATGTTTTATTTCTTAGTTTAGTAGGTAGACTACATAGCATACGTAGGATTGCTTAGTATTTAGAAGGCGGTGTGGGATTATGGTGGCTTGAATTATCCCTATGCCTGGAAGGCATATAACTGGCAGGTTCCTGCTCTTCTTGAAATTTGCCAGCTGAGGCAGTTCTGTAATAAATGGTTGGGTGAAAAATACCACCTAAATACCATTTTTTAATCTGTAAGACTATGGCAAGGAAATTATGTAATCGGTGTTAGTGCCTAAAATACATTGAATATTCTCCTGTTACTGACCTCTGACACATTTGCTGTGATTTCATAGATTTGGGATGTAAGGACAAAAGCCAGTGTGCACACACTGTCAGGACACACAAATGCAGTAGCAACTGTGAAGTGCCAAGCTGCAGAACCACAAATTATTACAGGTATAGTAGGTGTAGTTTCATGAGTAACATGATGGAAAAACCTAATGGTGAATGTGTTTGTTCAGTAATTGTGTGATGTTCATAATGTTATCTTGGTTAATTTTTCAAATCTCGTACTAGTTTCTGTTGAAAATGGGCCATGCAATGGTTATTACATACTATTAATGGTATGTTTAATCAAATATGGCTGTGCA
Source organism: Melospiza georgiana (assembly GCF_028018845.1). NCBI lineage: Eukaryota > Metazoa > Chordata > Aves > Passeriformes > Passerellidae > Melospiza > Melospiza georgiana. The sequence continues at coordinate 14,105,400 of NC_080434.1, forward strand.
TTGCTTGAATGCTTTTCTGCACTTCCTTTTTTTCTGGTGTTTTCATTTGTGTTCTAATATGTATTGAGACTTGCATTTTCTGTGATATTTCGGTTCTCCCTATTTCAGTTCTCCCTATTTCAGTTCAGGAGTGTCCAGTACTGTGGTTAAGTGTTCATCTTCTTTCCCATTATGTCAAAATCAAGCTTTGGAGTGTAACTTCTTAAAGTTATCCTGCAAAACTGGATACTTCTTAAAACTGAGTAAAAATACTTTTGCAATCTGGAATCTTCTTCATCTGAGGTGGCATTAGCACAGTATTTATGTCTCTCTCACATCAATCTGGCTGCCTTAGCAAAGTAATGATTATGATAAAATCAAGATGATGGTTTCTACTGTTTTTTTTTTTTAATTTTCTTCTCATTGTAGGCAGTCATGATACTACCATACGGCTCTGGGACTTGGTGGCAGGAAAAACTCGTGTTACTTTAACAAATCACAAGAAATCTGTAAGAGCAGTAGTGCTACATCCAAGACAGTAAGTTTTCTTTATTTTGCTACACTTTCATAGTTTTTTGAGAATTCAACAGAGGAAATGTGAGTGATGATCTAGAATGGTAGAGCATAATAATGTGAGAAACTAATGCACTTAGGATGATGCAAAAATGTACATATCAATTATCAGATACATTTTACTGCACTGAGTGTGCTTCTCTAGTGTTGGCATTGGTGTACATTAGCAATCCTGAGATTGCCTTATATCCCAGAGCTGCTTATGTGTGTGCCTTTCATTCAGTCCTTAAAATTCAGTGATATAGTGCTCATAAGGCTAATGATAAATATGTAACTGAATGGTTGTGGGCGGGAATTGCAGTAGTTTTGTAATGGGCCAATGCACACATGAGATTAATGCTAAAGGAGACAGTGATTAATAGAGTGGTCTGTCTTTTTAATATGTGGTTCACTGCACAAGACATTTCAATCTAACTGGCCTTAAAAAAATCTCAGTGTGAGAATTGAAGCTTTGAAGCAGATGTTCTTGGAAGTGCTTTGAATTTAGATGCTGTATTTTGATGCACAACTGTTGCCTGTTTGGATCTCCATTAAAATAGTGGACAAAAGGAGTTTACATAGAACTTGATTGCTTCTGTGCCTTTAATATTTTAAAATTACATTTTGTCATTTCTATCAGAAATTCATCATCTTTGATATGAATAAACTCTGTTCCAGTGTGTGCCTGAAAAACTGTGTAGTCTGTTAGCTGTAGAAAAAGGCTCTATTTTACTTACATTCTGAAAAAAAAAAAATAATTCAGGGTTCAACTTCATTGATAATACCTTTCTGAAAATAAACTTGAAGTGTTCTTGTCAAATGATAGCAACTGTCAGTCTACAGTTCAATATTACTATTTTTTTTAATGTTGCAGTATTTTCTCAACTCAACTTTTTTATTTGTGCTATCTTTTAAATAGACAGCAAATTCTCTGGATATTGTGGCAAATTAAAGTATTCCTACAGGCTATTGTATGTGCTACCCAAATAACCATGTAACTGCTTGCACATGTTAAAATGAAGGAAATTTTTATTTTGGGGTGACTCAGTGGAAGAAATTATATTTCTTAGTAACATTTTTGCAGGGCTTTTTCCTTGCTTATGTAATTTTGGAAGACTAGGCATTAGCCTGTGCTTGGGGTTTGTTGCCTTTTTATCCTGTTACCTTTTCTGGTGATGCCCTGATACCTGAAAATTTGCCAGAATAACAACTGAAGAGAACTTAATGTGCATTTCAGATATTTGCATATGAAATCTATGGCATACAGGATGTTATAAAGTTTAGTTTATGAAGAGGAAAGAAAACAGTGGGAGTAGGTAATTCATGGCTTCATAAAATTGCTTAATTTCATGTGAAGTAAACCTGTCAGAAAAGCAGTTTTAATATTAAGTAATTTTGCAACTAGCATTTAGCAGTAGTTTTAATGAAGGACATTTGCTCTCACTACAGCTATTTTGAGCTTTAATATACTTTGTTTGTTTTCTTTCAGTTACACATTTGCATCTGGTTCTCCAGATAATATTAAGCAGTGGAAATTCCCAGATGGAAACTTCATCCAGAATCTCTCTGGTCACAATGCTATTATAAACACACTGGCTGTAAATTCCGATGGTGTTCTGGTCTCAGGAGGTAAAAATGAGAAATACACATTCCTCTCCTCTCCCCCATGTACATATGGCTGGAGATCCTTAGGCAGAGATGCTCATGGAGCTCTGCCTTACCTAGGCCTGTCAGACTGCTGCAGGACATAATTTCATTTTGTTGTGAGTAGGGCCACTTTGATGACCTCGGATGTTTCTGAGCTGCATGCAAATAAAATAAATTTGAAGGACTTCTAATGTACTGCATGGAAGAGGTTTCTCTTCTCAGCTGGCTGCTGCTGCAAGGCTCCAGAGTCCATCCTTTATGATCTGCTGGTCATTAGTGCCTCCTCTGGAATTAGCTGCATGTTGAGGCAGTGACACTGGCTAGCAGATGTAGAAGCATCTTGCTAAAGCTAAATGGGAATAAAGCACTTTGTCCAATGTGCCCTTGGTCCTGTAGGCTGGGGATGTGGGGTAAGATGGAAATGTGCTAAGCAGAAATTGGGAAACAGCCAGTTACATTATCACCTTACTCTGGTTATGTTTCCATCTATGTGAAAGGGGCCCTTGATTTTAAAACTTGGATAAAGCTGTGTTTAACAAATGGCTCACCCGTGTAAGAACAAGAACTTCACAAAATACTGAAATGGACTTACATGTCATTATTATTATTTGAAGACACTTTCAGAACATCCTTTTATGACTTTTTAATGTTTGTAGTAGCTGAGTTTTAAAAAACACCTTCTCCACATAAAAAACCCCTATTACCATTTTACTGATATTAATTGTGAGTTCTAAAAAGTTAAAATTGGGGTTTCAATTCTCCCCTTTACATCCTAATGCTATCTACAGCAGCTTCAGAGAAGGTGATACTGAATCAAAATAAGTTGATTTTACCTTGGAGTTTTCTACTGTAGAAACACTCTTCTTGAAATATCTGGATTTCTAGTCTAGCTGGCAGCTGTGGAGAAATTTAATTTTTAATAAATCTGTTTTGGCTAGATGATGCTTTTGAGGGGTATTGGGTTTTCTAACTGAAAAATTTTCTTGAGAGTATCCTTCTGAATAGAGCGTTCAGATTGCTGTGAATGCCCTGTAGCTGATGCCAGTAGCAGCAACACTGCAGGTGGTTTAAACTGGATTTGGAATAAAATCTCTGCAAACATTAAACCTACTTTGCATTAAGTCAATGTCCTAATCTCTTTGGGAGGATGATGCCTCCTCATTCAACTTCAGTGGAGCTACTGAGCAGGGAGCTTGATTTTCAGAATACCTGTCCTTACTGTGCCTCCAAAGCAACATGTGCAATTGCCCTGTGATGTAATGTATCATCTCTCGGGGTTATCTGATGAAAATCTGGATGAGATTCTGAGAAGGAAAACAGCAGAAAACAGGAAAATTTATAGGATGTACTGTGCTATTCTACATGAATGTGGTGTTATGTCTTCCTGATGTATTTACTAATTGTTCATGATGGTGGTTTTAGAAGACTGATAGAAATTTACTGGCTTGTTTGTTTGTTTGTTGTAGCTGATAATGGCACTATGCACCTTTGGGACTGGAGAACTGGATACAATTTCCAGAGAGTACATGCAGCTGTACAGCCAGGTTCTTTGGACAGTGAATCAGGAATATTTGCTTGTGTTTTTGACCAGTCAGAAAGCAGATTGCTAACGGCTGAAGCTGATAAAACCATAAAAGTATACAAAGAAGATGATACTGCGGTATGTCAAAAAGTCTTTTTAAAGTATTTTCATAAAATCAGAAAAATTCAGACAAATATAACACATATCTGTAGGGGACATTTTCATACTTATGTAATCCATTTTGTTGAAGTTTGAAAGAAATCTCTGTATTAGCATTAACAGGACAGTAGCTAATTTCTGCATTCCTAATTATTGTTATATGCTGTAGTACAAATAAGTGTCAGGTCTGTGAACTCTTCTGTAAAGGGCCTTTTTGGTGAAGTTTGGAGAAATTTGAATACAATCATGTACATTGGGTTTTGAACCCAGTGGGGAACTATGTGAGGTTGTATTGATAAAAATATGGGAATCAGCAAAAGGATTGCACTTTTAAGGTTTATTGTACTTATTTATATCATTTGAATTAGTTATTGGCCTTGACAGTTTTTAGAATTTGAAGTCAAGAGCTTATTTTCAAACTGTTATTCTAAAATATGAATTGGTTTACCAGTGGAGAGGACAACAGATGATTGTATAGTTTATCTGTGTATGTCTTCAATATAAAGAATATAAGAATTTTAATCAAACCTTGGAATTTTGCACTGAATTAGACTAGGAGTAACTCTTAAGTATAAAGAATCAGGAATTTTTTATCAGTTTTAAAGCTGGGCAAAATACACTCCATGACATCTACCAATACTGATGTAGATATGTCTGGAAAGCCTGTCACTGGCAGCTCCTGCTCATGTGCTTTGATAACCACAGTGTTGTTTTGGAAATGCCACTGGCAACCTGATCATTTTCCTTGCTGGAAAAAAAAAAAAGACAAGTACAGAAAAAGTATTGCTATGTATTTCAGACAGTGAGATGATAGAAAATTTAATTTGGGTAAATTAATTACATTGTAGATTAAGTAATAATAATGCTACTTATGAAATAGAGTACATATACTTCATAAATGGTATTTTAAACTAAACCTCAATTATAGGTGAGTTTCAAGTTTAATATAAAAATCCTTATGAGATAATTTTTTTTCCCTTTAGACTGAAGAAACCCATCCGGTCAGCTGGAAACCAGAAATTATCAAGAGAAAGCGATTTTAGTGTGGCAACATACTACTTCTGTAATTTTGTTTTGGCTTTCCTGAGAGCATTCAGTCAGATTTTGTTCTGCCTAGAACAGCAGAGCAAGAAGTCAGCTAAGTCATTGCTATTTCAACATGTTTTATAATAAATTTTATTTCTCTTTCCTTTTGTCTTTTTTTGTTGCAATTCCAGCAAACCAGTTGAATCTTTACTTTGTGAAGCATGTATGGCTCATGAAAAAGATAGGTGTGCAGGTGGTTAATTTTTAGGCTTACATTCAACAGATTCTTATAAAAATATTTTGATGAGCTAAGTTGTCTGAAGCACCCTTGTTGACCTCAAAAGTTAATCACAAATTTATGCATAGAAGTCATCTTCTGGAAGTTCCTTAGGGACACTTTCAGATTTTAGACCAATATTGTTTATTGTACATAGTCTAAGTCTATACTGAATTAGAGTTACTGAGTAATTTACAAACAAGCAGGACGACACAATAATAAGGTAATTGGCTTTATAAACACGGCCACTGAACATTGCTGGTGCTGTGTTATTGAAGGAAATGGATCTTCAGAGTGTATCTTTCCCCAGGAAAGTGTTCAAATGGAAGCACTCATCTTCACTTGGTTATTTCAGAGTGGGCCTTCTGTAGCAAGGACTGCTGTCAAATCACTTTGTTTGCAGGACCAGTTGACTTTCTTTGCAGATGAACTGTTTGCTTTTTCCAGTTATCTAAAGCATATATGACAGTAGAGTGCAGTGAAGTTTTAAAACTCAGCTAGAGGAAAAGCTCTTAGCTCATTTAAGCCTTATTTTACAGGTTGCTGTCTTCCCACGATCTTAAGAAGGAGTTTAAAATAAACTGTTACTGAAAGATAGTTTGTACTTGTGGAGGGACAAATCTTTCATTGGCTCTATGAATAGTCACATAACAAGCAGTAAACCATGTAAACCTCCTTGCTACTACTATCTGTGATGTCTGTGCTGCTCTAAAGTACTTTCTCTTCACAGAGCAATAGAGAAAATCATTGTCATCTGGCCATTCTGTTATTGGCAAATTTGCTAGCAGGATTAATAGCTGCATTGGCTAGAGAATTACTCTGTGGCCTCACTGATATCAAGCACTGATGTCAAGCAGTTCACAATAATTATTTCTATTCTCTAGCAGTTCGACTTCTTTCAAATCTAGGATTTGTGTTAGAGAAGTGAGTTATTTGCAATGTAATTTACAAAAAGCTAGTAAAATTATGTGTTGTTTATATTATGACAATTTTTGTCTTTTTTATGATACATAGGAAGTCTTGTATTTATAATCTGAATGTCTGACAGTGTCATTTTAAGGGAGTCCAGGCTGCATAAATAACTGAATTTTAGTTGACAGCTACTGTCAGAAAAAACTTCACAAAATAGGAAATGGAATATTTGATATTTACGAGTTGGATTAGGAATCTTTTATTTGAGTGGTAATTTGAATTTTTCTGGATCTTAATTACAGTTCTTTCCATGGTAACTGATATAACAGTTAAAAATCCAGATTGTAGCTTATGCATGTATACAGCTACTAATGCGTCATTCCAGAAATCAGTGAATTATTGGTGTTGTGCAGATTTTTTTTACTCACAGTGAAATCCTGTTTAGGAAATCAGAGCAGAGAGAAACAACTTAACTTGAAAAGAGGTGGGATTGCTGAGGATTTTTTTTGTTCCATTTTGTTTTGGGTTTTTTTTAAGAAGTATCTTTTTTTTTTTTTTTTTTATAATTTGGAATGAGGAAGGAGAAATTACTTCTCTAGCTATGGGCCACAGTTCTAGCATGTCTTTTCTGTACTGGCACTTTACTTCAGAAACTGCATTTATTTTACTTACTCTTTATAATTTTGAAGAGTGATCAGAAAGTCTCCTTAAGAACCTGTGTTTCTTCTCTGGACATCTGCTATCTTGGGACAGTGGTTATGAGAGCATTTTTTTTTTGTGCCCTCAGTAAAGATTTTGTTTTTACATTAAAGGCCGTGCACTATTACTTGGGATAATATGTTTCCTTTTTGGCCCTAGGATAGGCTGCCACAGTTCTAAGTGTGATTTTTTTTGTTTTTTTAAGTGTATTCTTGAACATTTGATTGACTTGTTTGTTTCCTTCCCAGCAGTTTTTTCTTCCCTTTGACAGTAATGTGAATATCATCACATGTTTTTATGTAAGTATTGTTTATGGTGCATCAAGATTATCAGATTTCATCAAAGTACTTCTCTGGTGCTGAGTAAGCCTGGATAGTCAGCTGTGACACACATAGGCCTGATCGTGTAGGATACACAGTGGCATTAGATTTGTCAATGTCAGTCATAAGGTGAAGCAAAAGAGGAGGATCTGATCTACTGGATGGATTATCCATGCTTCTGGAAAGGGTCACAGTGCAGTGTCAGTTTAAGTAATCTTGAATGGGAGTCTAATCGCAGAAAATAATTACTGTACTTAATTCCATAAAATTTGATATTGTCTTCTGTATAGGCTTCTACCACAAACCCTGAGATTTGTTTTATACTGTGTATAAAATTGCAGAGAAGTGAGGAAATGGGTTTTGTTTGTAAAATAAAAAAGTGTAACTGGTAAAGTGATGAATTTTTCAGATGACTCTTTGCTGATACTGAGGCATACAGTGTAAACTGTGCAACTACAATGCTGTTGTGTTGCTGGCAGCACGAGAGTGGTGCAGAACAATTTGTATTTGGCAGCTGAAAGGCTCACAGAAACAAGTGTCTAACAGCAGCTGCTTTTTAGTTTTGTTGGATTGGAATGAAAGTGCTACACCTGATGTAAGTGACAGCAATTTAGCAATCAATAAAACCTTCCATACAATATGAATTCATGTCTTTTTTCCATTAAGGTTTTTATAGTAAGGAGAGCAAAAAAGAACTGTATTGAAGTGAAAGTAATTCAGTATCGACATGGAGTGTTTCCCATAGCACAGTAACAAACATTTTTGCACATCAGCTGTAATGGGAAGTGAGAAAGTACTGATTGCTGTTTTATGCAGAGCTTCCTGTCTGCATGAAGGGATTAGCAAAACAGATACATTCATGCATTTTCTCTAGTGTGTTTTTATAAAACCCAGAAACACCTCTGGAGTGAAGTATGAGTTCTAGGATGAGTTCTGGGTGAGAGTTTTGTGGCAGGATCATCCCTTAGGCGTTACTGTCTTCCTGTTGCTGCTTTCTTGAATCTGTGGGATAAGTGTTTGTAACACTTAATTGTGTTACCTAAGTCAGTAACATGTTAACTTCTTCCAGGTGCATATTTGCACCAGGGTTTTGTTAACCTTCCTTTAGGGTTTTTGTTTGAATATAATGAATATACAAGCCTCAAACTTCTATCTAAAGCATGGATTAATTGGAGGCACTCCCCTGCAAATTAGACCTCAGCAGTAAAATAATTGAGCTAAATGTCTGTTAGCTAAATCTGTTAAATGTCTCCTTGCAAGGAAGTTTGAAATCACTGACAAGAAAACTGTAGTTGAAAATGCTTGGGAAATTTATATTGTGCTGGAGTTTTTTTCTTTCTTCAAAAAACCTGCACACGTTCCCCCCTGTGTTTGAGAAGTGCAGGTAATGTGTGAAATGCTCATTTCTGCCAATGTGTTTTTGCAACCTTTGCTTTATTTTTTAGGGAGAGCATGTCTGCAAGACATGTCAGCTTTACTCTTTCTGCTCTAATAACAATTTTTGTGTTTTAGATGCTGATGCAAATGTCTTGGTTTTTCCCAGGTAATGCAGGGCTAAGTCCTTCAGAGCAAGGGAAAGTCAATGCAGCATCAGTATGAATTATGAGAACCAAAGGCTACACGTAGAGAAAAATAAGACTTGGCAGAGGCCAGATAAGAAAACTGTAATTAACTGAAACCTCTCAGGGAGGTGAAAAGGATGGTGGAAGAATTAAGACTAAAGGAGACAAGAGCTATTATGTCTGAAAGGAAATATTTGAAAACTTACTATATTTACCTGGCAGGCTGGAGTAGGGGAGACATTTCTGGATTAGAATGGAATAATGAAGGAGCAAGAGTGTGTTAATGTGGGTGCAGCCAATGGTGAAATGAAAATGTGGGCAGTTTGATGCAAATCTTTTTACAGCAAGCTATAAATGTATTTCTGAAAAGTGCAGGTATCGTATGTACCTGCATGTTCCAGTGCTCTCATGCTCCAAATTATAACTCAGTATACTACAGAAAATTCAGTGGCAGGTAAAGAATTGTGGACCACTGCAGAATGATAAGTCTGGAGAGATTTGCAGCTGCACTGGGATTTTTACTGAGGAAGTGCTTGCAAGCAGAGTTCTAAACAAGGCTTAAAAGTAAAGTGTGAAGAGTAAAGCCAAAGTTTGTATGGTGAATATCTTTAAAAAAATAGGATAATTTTTTTTACAGCTGATTGAATGTAGGAATTGCCTTACAACACTGAGTTTGGTTTTTTTCTGACAGGTAAGTGGTGAGCTGAGGAATGAGAAGTGAGTTTATAGCCACAGAATATCCTGCTGAGAGGATGCATTGCTGTTGGGAGACTATTGTGATAAGAATGTAGCTTGTGCAATCAGAAAAACCTTTGTGCTGCATCCAAAAGTGGGATTTTTTTGGGTTGTTTTTTTTTGTTTTTTTGTTTTTTTTTTTTAATGGAAAAAGACACTACAAATCATAATGTGGCTTAACTATTTCCAAGTAAATCCCCTTGACAAGCCAACTTCCTGCACTGACAACTAGAGATCTGCTCTCAGTAAAGCAGCAGTGTAGATTATGAATGTAAGAGCTCCATACAAAAATTTGAGCATGGCTTCAGCTGCCAGATGAGTCACATTTCATGTCCTGTAGGTGTATTAATTCTTTCCTGCTCATTCAATGTCTTTTCTTCCCATGCAACATGCTAATGAGCATGTTTCTTTTAAAGAAAGCTTGGCAATGCAAACCAGCCAGAATATATTAATTCTGTTAATGACTTTGTTCTATTTGGAACTGAAAATCCCAGTGAAGGAGTTTTGTGTTGCCCTAAATCAAACTTCAACAGGAAATTTGAAAGTAACTAGCAATTAATCACAGCAGCTAAATGAAAGCGTAGATAAAATTGCTTACTGCTTACATAAATTATTGTAGTGAAGTGCATTTTTTTTTGTTTTCCTGGGCAAACCTCATTGATTATTTTTGGGTTTTTTGAATTATTTTTTTGTTAGTTAGATTTTGTTTGCTTGTTTTTTAATTTTTTGGTGAGGTTGTAAATGTCCATTAATTGTATAAGAGGAAACTGCTCCTGGAATTTGTGCAGTTTTAGTTGCCAGTTCAGTGATGCAGTTTTTCTGGAGTGATTAGAACAGAAAGACTGTGCTTAAAATGGCACAGTGAGTTTCAAAGATTCAGACACTGAAGAGAAGGTCCACACGCTGCCCATAACATAACCCTGTGGCAGTGCAATTTTAGTTTTGTATTCTCTCACAGGTTTCAATTTCTCAGTTTTTGTTCTTGGGAAACTTTAATGGTGAAAACACTGCTAAGAAATTGGAAGCTATCTTTAGCCCATATCTCCAGCCTGATTAATTATGATCTGATAACTCCTTTCTTTTTTCCCCCAAACTTGTCCTGGCCTTCTTCCATCAACAACATCCCTGAGGAGCCTGTGAGATCCTCAGCTGTTTTGGAGAGCTTCATGTTGGCCAGGTGCAGTGAGCAGTGCTATCAATTGCTCTTTCAGGTCCCTGTGTGGTTCAGCCTTGCTGCATCAAACACTGACAGAACTATGCAGGAGGAGTGTTTTGTGGTGGGAAGTTGTTCTTGGAGACAGAAAATACTGACTGAATAACCTGATCTGCAACCCAATGTTGATAGATTGATAGATAATTGTTCTGCCTTCATCCTCACAGTTCCTCTCACCTTACTTGATTTTTCTTGAGAAATCATAGTAGTACAGCACACTGTGTATAAGATGTACCAGTGGTTGTTAACAATGCCTCACACTGGTTTTAATTACAAAATCTGACAACAGTTTTCACATTTGTAACAGAAAATAGGCAAGCAGTAAAGCCTGAGATTGAATGAGACACACACAAAGGAAACCTAAACCAAAGTGAGGAAGATGTTCAAGTAAATCACATCTGGTTTTTTTCTCTTTTTAACATATTCAGCTCAGCAGTGTGCCCAGTAATAGTTGCTAAACCTCAGTATTCCACTGAGAAACATTCAGGCCAACCTGGCTGACTGTCCTGGCAGTTGCTTTGGGTTGGAGAAGCTGAGCAGGAGACATTCTGGTGGAGAAATGCCAAAATGGCTTTGAGTGAAAAGCTGTCCTTGTGATGAGAAAATGTCTAGCTTTTTACTGTTTCACAATTCCTTAGTTTCTTAAACGTCCTAAATTTTTGCTGCGAATAGTAAACAGATCTAGTATTGCAGGTAATAAGGACCTTTAAATTGTGGTCAAACTTCTAAATTGTCCTCTTTAAATTGTGGTCAAACTTCTAAATTGTCCTAAAATTTTGGACTCAGGAATATTCCAGGACATACAAGTCTCATGGTAACACAGTACCTATAGAGAAATAAAAGAAAAAATCACAGGCAAGGAGCCATTACCAATAATGGTCACAAGTAGAAAATGGGAGAACTTTCTACTCTGGAGGATATTGCATCTCCATACACATCTTCCAAAAAGAAAGGCCTAAATGTTGTTGCTCTGTTCAAAGGGAAGACAGAAAGGATGCTGAGGTGAGGTGTGTTTATAAAATGAACAGCCAGAACATAAATGTCTGTGTGCTGTTCTGTAAGTGTGTGTCTTACACCCTGCTTATACTGCAGCAGTTAATTTGAAACAACTCTGGTGATAACTGATACCTGTGTGGAGAGGTGTGTGGGATGTGACAGAACTAGTGATTTTCTGCAGGACACACCTCACAGTTAACCACTAGGAGCCAGCATGTTTTAAAATAACACAGCTGTTGTCACTCCTACCTCAGGGCAATACTGTGTTTTCACACTGTTCTCCTTGCTTTAAGCCATGTCAGTTCTCACTTTTTTTTAATGTGGTGTTTTTCTCTAGTGTAGACAGGACCAAGGTAGTATGTGGTTGAATTTAGAAATGTTCCTGTATAAAGAATACACTTACACTTTCCTCATCCTCTTTCCTTCTTTCCTTTTTTTTCTCCCTTTTTTAAAATTTTCTGAAAGGTTTTCCTGTATGTTCTCACGTGCAGTTCACGTGAAATCACTTCTCTCTTTCAGTAAAAGGGGAATATAATTTGTATTATGCAAGAGAGAATAAAGGTAATGTCCCCTGAGAACCTTACTCTGGAAAAAATTAAAATGTCTTAGCCTTTCATTTTGATGATAAGTAGTTATAGTCAGCTAAGCCTCCTGCAAAAATGTGTTTGATGGTCAGCGTTCTAGATTCATTTTCAGTGCTTTTAGTTTTGCTTAGACTGCTGTAATTTCCCCCTGTGCTGAGGCTGGTTAAGACATCTTAAAAAGCAGCATCTCACTATGGTCAGCATAGTGAGATGCTGCTTTCCTCCTTCCTGTGCACACCTTGACCTTCCTCTTTCTCAGCCTGCCCCTTCCAGAATGGAGGGGTGAGCAGAGACACAGCCACATCATTGTCCTCCCATCCCAGAGCTCTGCCCCTTCTTCCACTCCTACCAAAACCCTCCTTGTTGGCTCATGAACAGAATGAAATAATAATCTGTTTTTTCCTTCCTGAGCACCAGAGACCATCAGCAAAGTGAGTGTATTACAGGGGAAGAAGAAATGGGTTTCTTGATGCCTAGAGGTTAGAAAGGGATCACCTGCTGGAAACACTGGAGTTGTGTTTACAGGGTCATGTCTTCTAAAATACACTCTGGAGTTTGAAGAGACTCTAAAGCTGTTTTGCTGACAACTTTGTTGTTTCTACTGTCTGAAAGCATCACAACAATAAGAATAATGATTGTGATCTATAATTTGCCACAACTATAATGCTTTTTTTTTTTTTTTTTTTTTTTGCATTTGCATTTGCATTTGAAATGGGACTGAGAAGTGTCACTGATTCGCTCCATTGGATTTCTAAATTTTGTTTGGCAAGGTCAATGCAGTTTGGGAAACAGAAATTCTACAGCTGCTTTGCTCATTGCCTCCCTGCAGTGATCATTGTCCCTAGCAAATACACAGCCTGAGCAGTAACTAAGCATAGCACAGAAATGGATCCTGCCCCATCGTGCTTAGTTCCTGTTCAGGGGCTGGATGACTGCAGTTGCTTGCAAAGCTTGTTTCTTACAAATCTCTGGGGATTGCTAGGATAGTTTTGCATTCAGGCCATTGGTCCAAATATTAATTTTGAAGCATTTCTGCTACTAAAATCCAAAATGTTTCCTACAGGGCTCAAGGTGGTGTGAGTCTACCAGCCACCTCTCAGTTTGGAGGTTTTCACACACATACTGAGGTAGATCCAGCCTGTGCTGCTCCATACATGTCTCACCTCTTGCCATCCTTTCCTTGAAACTAGTGGCAGTGACAGCAACTTCAGCAGGCCAGTGTCAGCTATTTGGAAATGTGCCCAGCTCCTTGGGCTGTTTGCTGCCTGATCATCCATCCCCACCAGCACACACTACCAAAACCTGGCATGCAAACCCCATACAACCATCTACTTACATGCTGGATATTAAGCTTGGAGAAAATAAAACGTATGCACATTGCTGAGGAAATAAATTTTGAGAAGCTAAATTTGCAGTTCCTATTTCACATTCCTTTCTCCTTTTAAATCAAGATGTGAATGTTGTGATATGCACTCCGTGTGTATGGTGATCCTTGCTGTTGCATCCCATAACAGGAGGAGGGAGAGGAAGTGTTCTTGTATTTGCTCTGCTCTGAAGTCTTCTTTGTCTTGCCAAAATTTCTTCTTTGGCATATTTTCCATATCTGGCTCATTGAAGCCATGCATTTGTTTTCCATCAGTTGCCTCAGTTAATATGATGAGTTTATTATTATTTTTAAATACTGCATTTGAAATTAAAAAACACTCTCATTCAATGGTCTGATAAACTGGTGTTATTTGCTGTCTTTGCCTTGTCCTTCTTTTCACTCATTTTCCTTCTTTTTCTCCTTGATTCACATCTTTAAGCCAGCTTTGCTCATGCATACATCATTTAATGTGCTTTCATGTGTGTGGTACTGCCCACAGAAACCCCCAGTGTGAGCCCAAGCCTGCTGTGAACTCTGCCCACCTCACCTGTGTGATGGGAACAGGATGCTGGAGGTACCAGGGACAAGATGGTGAAAAGAGCACTAACATTTTTGAAATGTCTCTCTTGGCTGGTTGATTCACTTTCCATCTATCTACATCTTCCACATCTGTTCTGTGCTTCTTCTCCTTTGACAGAAGAAAGTAGAAATAAAAAGTGCACAAGAGAATAAGTATTGAGAAGGAACACTGAAGTAAGATTTTTCACAAGCTTTTTGTGTCCTATAAACCCACCGCAGAAGTAGGGCCATAGGATCAAACCTCCCAAACTTCATACTATAAAGCTTCCTAATTTTTCCTCTTTCCCCTTAAGTAGAGATTTAAGCCAACACATAAGTCTTGACTCTTGCCTCATAGACCAAAGGTAAATAAATCCACCCAGCATACACTGGCAGAGAAATTTACAAGTTACATTGTCCTCATGGCTGCATTTTCTAAAATGTCTTTTCTCTGCCAGCACTTTTGGTCATAAGCCCTCTTCAGCAAATTCTGCAGTCACATTTATGCCCTCAGTCTTTACTAGTCATAACAGGGGAGGTGATTTCTACCACATTGAATGGTTTTGTATTTCAAAGTATAATCAGTTACAATCAGTAAATGTTTATTGGGGTAAGGCAGCCAGAGGGTCTGTGCTGGGCTTGCTGGGATAGGGTGTTTCAATTAATTCTGAAATGTTCTAACTGCATTAATGTACTGCTTCTTTCTTTCATGTCCTCTCCCACCTCAGAAAGGGATGAACCAAGGGATCAATGTTTGTTCTGTCTAACCACCAATTTAAAATTCCAGTTTGAACCATTTTCTCATTGTTGTGCCTTTGCCTTTTCTCTTTGTTTCTTCAAAGAGGGAAAAAAAACCCAGGTGGAGATATTAGTCAAAGGGTTTTGTCTCTCTAGCAGGTCAAAAAATGTGGAGTGGCTTCTGAAATTGGGCATACAAAAGCTCCCTGCATTGAATGGCTGCTTTAGATGTAGGTTTTGAAGAGGGAATTGCATCTCCCAGCACTCTGGTGAGGCTTTTTAATACATTAATTGATGGGTAGAGGGAAAGCCAGGCATGAATTCACAGCGGAGTAATTTAGTAGGAAATCAAAGTCTCCCAAGAGAGAATTTCAACACTCTTCATCCTCCCCCAGAAGACAGTTTCTTTCCCAGGTATCTTCACCTCTTGGGGAGTTTTTTACCTGTGATCAGAAGCAGTTGGATGTCCCTGGATATGCCATGTTGCTGTCCATGACTTGAGTGCACAGGAGAACTGGCTGCAATCCCTGGATAAACACCCATGTACACGCCTGCCCTCCATGTCAGGCCAGAGGCAGCCCTTGGCAGGAGCCTGTCTATGTCCCAGCCTGTTGTGATTCACTGCCCAGTTTATTGGTGCGAATTGAGGCAGCAAATTGAGGTTAACGCACAGAGGTGTGAACTGGAGCAGATGAAATGCTGGCCTGCATCTTGTCCTGTGGCTGAGGGGCAACAACCTGTGTGGAGAAGCAGCAGAAAGCAAGTCATAACTGCTGCCAGAATGGCCAGGCATCCTCTCTGAACATATTTTTCTGCCCCATTTTAATCTCCCTGGTGCTCAGGTCTTTGCCCTTTTACTCACTGAGAGGAGTTGAGATGAATTTCCCCATCCTCAACCTTTCCACTTGGCCATTTTTTTCCTTGCCTCATGATTAACTGTGTTTGAAATTGGACACAGAGGCATGTGCAAGTGGAAAACCAAAAGAGAAGTCCCAAACTGTGCTGTTACTATTAATGGCAGGGCTAGCAGCCAGCAAATTCACTTGGTTATGCCAAACCCAGATTAGACAGTACAAACCCTGACAATTTGGTATACTTTTCTGAAGAAATTATTCAAAGTGCATTTTCTAGTGGGGAGACAATACTGCATTTTGCATGAAAAGAATGACTTTCTTTAGCTGTTGAGCAAACACAGAGCATCTGCCTAGTATTTATATCCAAGAAAATAAAGGCAGAAAATGTTCATTTTGGAACTTAGTGGATGAAATTTTGTCCCTTTGGAGTAAATGGGAGATTTGCCATTGACTCCAGTCAGGCAGGCGTTTCACCCGATACTTTTTACATATGTTTTTATATGTTATGATAATTCGTGAATGAACTAAAATAGTCCTGTAGAGAATATACAAGGATTGTTCTTCTCTGGCTTAGGGGGAGCAGCCTTCATTTATAGTGGGGTCCTTGGAAATAAATATGGATGGGAGAGTCTTTACCACATTACCAATACATACTTGATCTTGTATCTGTGTTTTGTGTAATCCATCAACAGCAGCATTGCACAGAGTTAGCTGAGAAAGCAGCACAGATGGGAAGAAAATGTTTGAAACCAGATCTGAAGGAGGCTGAGGTGAGTTTTCTGGATGGGGGTTGTAATCAGCAGAGAAAGCAGAGTATCTTGCCCTTTGAGGATGTCTGTCTTAGGTTGTTCCAAGTCTATGATCCAAAGGCCTAATTGGGCTTCCAACCTCATTCTGGCTGGATTTCTAAATGCTTAAGAAATCATTAGTAGCCAGGAGATCTTTGGGGGGTTTATTTGTTTGTTTCCCGGCGTGGGGAGATTCTGAAGAATCCTTGTGGACACACACCTTGTCATTTCAGCCAGGTTTCTGCCTCCCAGCATCAGGCTCCTTCAACGTGCTGCTTATGAAGATGCATCTTCTGCCTGATGAGAAACTGATACCCACAGATATTATGGGCTGGTTTTATCCCCTGTGCCTGTGCTCCACAGCCTGCTTTGGCCACCTCTTGCCTTGATTGGAATATGTTAGTTTTGGCCTGGGAAGTTCCAACAGTCCAAAGGATCTCGTCCTTTCCTGGCTCAGCCACCAGTTAGGGCTGGCCCTCAGCCTGGAAGGCTGCTAATGTAAGAGAGAAAAGGGCTAGCTGGAGAGCCATTTCTGTTCTGTTTCTGGAAGAAACTTCCATTCTTGTCCTGGTCAGAACATCTCCAGAGGATGAATAAGTGGTTTGGAACTTGGGGAAGGAGAGAAAGAGGATGAAGTTAGTGCCATGATATTTTCTGTTGCAGGACTCTGGTTAGCAGGTAATTGGGGGAATCCTCCATTACTGTAACTGCATTTAGCTTAAATATGCAGTGAAGTGACCACCTAGAGAAAATAAAACCATAGCTAATATAAAGCCCATGTAAATCAGGGCAGGAGCAGATATTACAAATAATTGATAGGATAAAAATGTTGGTGATGCTGTTGACTGCAGAGTAGAGAAGTCCCAAAGTTTTACTGGCAGTTCTGCTTTGCCCAGTTTGGGTGTGAAAGCAGTAGAGCTGTTTGGATGGTATTGTGTGCAAGTAAATAAGCTTGTCTTTTCAGAGCAACTGGGTATCTTCCTGTTGCTGTGGTATGACTAATCCCACCCATGATAATTTTCTTCCCTGTAGTTAAAAGACATCTGTATTTCCAAGTGGATCCTACAGTGACTACATGGCAATTATTGCAATTAAAAAGGTGTGGTTTAAATTAAAAGATTATTTTAGTCATTGCTAAAGTCATTGCTAAAGACTTGCATCTGTTTAGCAGCCTAACAGTGCACAGTTTGGAGTGGTTTGGATTTTTCAATTCCCTGGTATACTACTGAGTCCTGAGTTCTAGCTGGTACTTCTGCTATAGCCCTGTGCCTTTAACCTAGGCAGTAATGGCATAAAGTTGTTGCAGTAAATAAAAATTTCAGATAAAGGCTTTAGTGTTCAAGCAAAGAAGCCTTTGGGAATATTTCAACTCATTCTGATTTCCTTTAAATATTATCTTGGCCACAAAATACTATTATTTGTCCTTGAAATGTGTTTTTTTTTCTGGAAATCTTTAACACAAGTTCTCTTGTATCATATTATCATGTAATAAATTTTCGTGGTTTGGCTGATGTTCTGGTTTAAGCCTGTTCTAAAACAGAAGGAAGAAAAGTAGCCTAAAATAGCAATTAGAAGAGAGATTTGAGGGTTATGAATTATTTTCTATTCCTGTCACTAGCTTAGCTCTCAGCTCAGCATGTCATGAAGTTGCAGGAAATGTTTTATTGATTTCAGTAGATCTTGGTTCAGGTGCATTTAGTCTAACCTTGGACAAGTCAGGTGCCTTCTGTGCTTGGGACTGAAAAGTGCATGTTCTGCTTACCCCTCCAATGGATCACTGTAAAGCTTCATTCATTCATTCATTCATTCACATCTGTAGAGAGCTTTAAGGCTTGTAAATGAATGCCACTTTCTAAAGTACAAACTATTATTTCAATGTAGATGAATTCATTTTACCTTCCCACCAGCTGCCAACAATCTGTTTAGTGCAATGAAATTCTGACAGCCTGTGTCAACAACTGAAAGCTCATTCATGACAGAGAGAAAAAAGAAAGAGAAAATTCAGACCTAAACTCTTCCCCTAGCAGAGAATGGCTTTGTGCATGAAAATAAAAATTTTGTCTATCATTTCAAAAGGCCCTCTCATAAAAGAAATGCACATTAAATTAAAACTGCTGTTAGTTTTTCATTCCATTGCACTACAGACCCCTCCTGGCTCTTGATGAAGAGTGAGGTGAAATATCGCACGACTGAGCTACAGAGAAAACAGCAAGCTGTTCCAAGTGCATAAGCCAAAATGAGCATTCAGAGAGACATCACCCTGTCATGAGCTCATGCTGGCAATATGTTTTTTTCTATGGGTGTAAACTGAGATTTGAGCCTGAGAGAGACTCCATATTCAGCCCTGCAGGAGCACTTTTGCGTGTGTTGTTTTCTTTAGAATAAGTGAGGAAGTTGTGAACTGCTCCCAGACCTAGAAAAATACCTACAGCCGCAGTGAGTTCAGTGGCCTCCTCCCCTTCCCTCCCCACCATGCAGCAATGAACTGAAGATGGAGTCAGAGAGAGCACACGCAGGTTTTACTGAAGGGACAATGTCATTTTGCCCTGTGTGATTACTTGGGTTTGTGTGGTGGTCTGAGCATTTTGCCTGTTTTCATTTTGGAGGTAGGCAGATGTAGGTTTGGGGTGGGCAGAGGAAGGGACATGTGGTCAGGGCTGGGAGGCTGGAAGGCAGAGTGAGTCCCTGTGTGGGGCAGGCATGATCTGGAGCCTGATGTCCCTGCCCCTGTGTGGCAGTGGGGAGCTGATCTGTATCATGACTCTGGGCAGAGGCCAAAGTCAGCAGAGTGCCCAGTTTCTCTGTTCTCTGAATTTTCAGTCAAATAAGTACTGTGCTGTAGAGGAACAATGTCATTTGAATTCACCAGGATATTTAATGCCCTTCTCAATGCTGGTTTACTTTTGCTAGATGTGAACAAAACTGGGATTTCTGGTATAAACTGCCCCTTCCAGGCAGTCACAGCTCCCTCTGCCTGAGGTCTACTCCCTCAGTGTGCGATCTGCTGTATATCCTGTTCTAGAGCTAAACACTTCACAATTCCTTTCAAAAGTGTCATATCATTCTTATTGGTAAAGTCTGAAAAGCATAGCATTAATTCTTTTCCTGGGTGACTTAAAAAAGGCTAGTAACTATTGTTAGGGAAAAAAATGTATTTAAAAATAGATGCACTTTTCTAATCCCCAAAGTGCTGGCACCCAGTTTTAGAGTACGACTGTGGCTGGGGGCATTGTGGCACTGGGAGAGGCCACCCCAGCTGTGCTGTACCCAAGACACCTACTCTGATAAACATGTTAAGGAATCCAGTTTCATTTTCCTGATGGCATTTTTCAGCACAGTTCAGAGATGGGATGCACATTGAGTTATTTTGAAAGAAGCAGCCATAAACCCTTTGATGCAGGAATTCAGAAACAATGTGGTCAAGTCAGGCATGAACACATGGCAAATATAACTGAAATAGTAAGCTGGGCCTACAGACAGTTCTTGCCTAAAATTAGCTGTAGGAATTTAGTCTCTTTATGGTATCTTCTTGTTCCTGTTGTCATATTCTAGTGCATGAATGTACATGGGTTTAGAAGTCCTGCATTCCTTTTACAGATGCCTAGCAATCTTTCTTTTTCCTCTAAATACATTACAGAAGTTTATCTTATGCCTTACTTAAAGGCTTAAGAAGCTTCTCCTTCCTATCCTTTTTGGCTGAGTTCACTCTGAAACACACTGATTTCTGTATTTACTGCAGTGTGATACATGGAAGTATTGCAACCAATGCTTAGGGTTAAGTTAAAGGTAATATAGTCAAAGATGTGAATATTTGTGAATATTCTAGGAGTGATGAAAAAACATTTAGAAATATATTTTTATTGACTATTTTATGGTGGGGAATAATCTGTTGTGGGTAACAGTGTGATGTCCATGTTTGAAGCTTTAAAACCACTGCTGTGATGCTGTGATCTCAAGCATCTCATAGTTGACATTCCCACCACCAGAGCAGAAAATACATAGCTGAAATTGGTAAAAGCCTGTGTTATTTTATTCTTGAATGCACACACACACACACACACACACACAGAGAAAAAAAGAAAAAGGTTAGCAGTGAAATACAGCTAGAACAGGCTGGGAAAAGCAAGCAGCGAAGAACAAGCCCAAAGCCAGTGCCTTGGGATGTAGGAAGTGCAGGTTGCATTGCTGATGCACACATGGAGTGAGGGCTCCACAGGGAGCTCCCCACCCCAGTGCATTCACTGTCTGTCATCACTGTCTTTGCAAAACTGCAAAGACTGTTTGGCACTAGAAACTGTGATGGTGAGATGGTTGGGGCTTTTCTGGCATATAACCCCACCTTGGGTCTGCTCTTTCAGGCTGGGGCCCTTTAGGGTGGTGCTGTGACACCTCCAGCTGAAGAGCAGGTTCAGTTTCGCCTCAGGGGTCTCTGTCCATGGCAAGATGTAAATGTGCCTTATCTTAGCATCTGCCTGCAGTCCTCTGTGGAATGGTGATTATGAGCCTTCTCAGCCCCATAAAGATTCTGTAGTGATAAACCCTATAAAAATAATGATAAGATCTTGGATAATTCAGTGACAGCACTGTAAAAGTAGGATTTCCCCCTGCTGACATGAAGAGGCTCGAGGAAGCTGTCGAGAGCTGCTTTTAGATGCAGCTTATATGACCTAAATTAAAACAGGCAATCATCTTGTCTCCAGCACTCATCTGGTGTACTTTCAATCAAATAGGATTTATTAGTTAAGATTTGGATAAATTTGTTTTCACATCTAGTAAAAATGAGTCCCTATGCAGAAGGTGCTAGGTGCTCCACTACCACCAACCAAAGTGACATGAGCAGAATTACCAGCAATTGTACACATTGGCATTTGTATTACAGTTGCCAATAGAAACAAACCTGCTGCAGGAGGTAACACAAACATCTGCTCCCCTATGGCTGCTGGGGTGTTTTCACCCCATCCAGCCACACCTCCAGCTGTCACTTCCCAAAGAAATACATAGTACTGCATAATACTGTGTGCCCTGAAAATCAGCAGGTCAGGGCACTTAGAGTGGGACAAGGAAAACTGCTTTGTTCTTGTGTATTTATAGCTTTGTCTTAATAGACTGTTTAAGAAAACATGTGAACCTTTCAGGAATGCAATTGTGGTAGTGTCAGTTGCAGCACAGCAGCCAAAACTCAGGCATCAAAACTCTTTATGAAATTATAATCTGGAAGAGGAATACAAAGGCTCAAAACTGCTGGTGAATTCATTGCTTTTAGTGTTTGTACACGTGAGAGACAGAAAGTAGCCAGGGGCATTAATTCACACGTGGATTATAGTATATTTCACTTTTACAAGCAAAGCTCTTTTCTGATTTACAGCTATTTAAAATAATTACTTAGCTCAATGCAGCAAGGGAATCAGCTGGCAGAGTGGCTTAGCATATTAAGATACAGCTTTATGTGTAGACCCTCCCTCCTCTCAGTGCCACAAGTCCTCAGCGGGGACCTCAGCTGATGAAGTGATAGCAGCAGGTTTCCAGTCTCAAGCACACTGTGTGGGCTGCTCTTCTGTGATCAGGGCAGCTGCCCTGGGAAGCTGGATTTTCATAGATGGGAAAGCCAGAAAGGAACAGCCTAATCGTTTAGCCTGACTTCATTTAACTCTGTAATTCCTGCCTAAAGCCCTGTCATTTGTGGCTGAAATAGAACAAGTCTGTTAGCTGTCTAACCTTGATTTAAAGACTGCAAGGGACAGAAAATGCATCCTATCCCATGGCATGCCATTGCAATCGTTCTTGCTATTTGCATCTTGTTTGCAGCTTGAACTCTGCTAACTGACTTTTAACTTCCACGTACTGTATTTTGGCTCGCTGGCACCACCAGTGCTGCGCACAGTGCGGGCCAACATTCACATCAGCTCACTGACGTCACTGAAGGGAAATCTGGGAAGAGCTAATTCAGAGCAATCCTCTGCTTGACGACTTCTGGGTCTTTAGATACAGTTGTAATGGTTTTGTTTTGCATGCTCTCAGACAGTTCTTGATCTTTAAAGCTTCAAAGCTTAGAGAAACATAGATTGGGAAGCATAGTAAGTGCTAGGATATCATCTCCTGTAGATATGGAATAACTTTCATAATGCTGCACTTACATTGCTGATTTAAGAGGCTGCATTCAGGTGAAGATTATCTGGATTTGGAGCTCCTGCAAATGTGTTTCCTCATTGCATACTTTCAGTATCAGCTGCAGCTCAAACACACCCAACAACAGGATTTGGTCCCATTTTGTTTCTCACATCTGCATCTTTTTTTCTTTCATTCTTCTACACACATAGAATTTGACTACTGGATCTGATTGCAGGTTGTAATCTATTACTGTGTGAGAAAAGTTGGTAATGTAGATAATCTCATAAATTTTGTGTGAAAATTCAACATAGTGGTCAAGGGAGATATTATATCCAAGGAGTATTAAATCCAGCCTGGGATATATTTTTTCACACTTTCTGGAGCTACCTTTCAGGTTTTAGAGAGGCCACCAAGGTCTGGATTCAGCAGTGGCAAGCAGATGGCAAAGGACAGCTTTATGTGGATTGCAACCCATGTAGTGGGAAGCTCTTGCATGTTTATTCCTGGCCTGTAAGGGTGAACCCTTTGTCATCCTAAAGAGATTTCTTCAAATCTGCATCAGCTTGTTGGAATAACAGGCAGCTAAAGAAATAAGCCTTTTTTTCTGTTTTAAAGATAACCCCATATCATGTTAATAACAAATGAGGCAGTGAACAGCTATCAAATATGGGGTCTTTTACTTTTGGATAAAATCTCATTGCTAGATTAATTAAATCAGTGACCAAGTTTATAAACTAAATATAGGTATAGATATATAGTTAGGATGTCAAAATCTGAATGAACACCTACCTAGTACAATTAAATTAATTATGTTAATATTTTAAAATATTAACAAAATTAAATTAATAAATAAATTAATAAATGAATTAATAAATATTTAATATTTCCTGTAAACTTTGCTCATAATAAAGGATCACAATAAAGTTATATATTGTGCATAACAAGAAATGTCCTCATCCTGTAGTGGATAATGGGATAAATTTAACGTGTAGGACAAAACCAATCTTTTCAGGCAAATCTAAGTATATTTGAGCAATCATCTGAAAAGTGATTGGATTTGCAGCTGGGAAGGTGTGGAGAAACAGAATGGGATTGACAGCAAAGAGATTAATGAAGATCCATAAAATGGAAACACAAAATTGGGACAGACGATTAAGTCTAGTTGACAGCATATGAGATAAGTGGACTAGAAATAAAGTTAATGTGAAAATATTGATCTCAGTAATCCTACCTTAAATGGTTATATCTGAGTGACAAATTCTGAAGTAATTGCCCACAGAAGGCAGCAGCAACATGCTCTACAGGTGGAGTGAAGGCATTGTGGTATATCTGGAATGAAACTGAAACACCCCACTACTACTATCTGTATAAAGTCTGTCCTACTTTTGAAGACCAACTCAGGTATATTATTTTCAATCAGATTCTGGCAACTACACAATTTTTCCACAGAGAAGGCAAAGCATCTATTATTTCACAGCAAAAGGAGTTTGGCAAATTAGTGTGTGAGTAAGGGTTAAATGATGGCTACCAGAAAAAAATAATTTTAATTACATTTCTCTGCTTTTATAAGAAGAGCACTCCCTACATAGCTTTTTATTATAGTAACTGTGACCAGCCTCCATGTGGTCACCAGAAAATCTTTTGTGCAGCTGACACTCCTTCAAGGAGGTGTTGCTGAAATCAATATATGTGTGCCTGGGGAACTATAAATAATGAAACACCTGATGCTCTGCAAAGTTAATGCTTTCTCCATATATCACATATTAGAGGCTGAATATCCATAGTGACCCCAGCCAGTGAGGCTGGAGACAAACATCCTTTCTTAGATCCAGCTGCAATAGTTGAAGATATTAGTGCTGCCCCACACCACCATTTTCCAGAAAGCTGATTTATATGGGCGTTCTGTAACCCAACATAGGAAAAAAAAAAACACTGGGGTTAATGGAAATCATTGTTTCAGCATTGCTTAAACTGATCTCTGTCCTTAAACTAAACCCACAGAGGATCAGGGAACACCACCTGGTAGGCAGAAATGGAAGCATGGTGCCCACTGGCTGAAAGGCAGTAACAAGCAGCTGAGACCATGCTGTTTTCAAACAGCAGGAAATAACTTCATGGAAAATTTTTCAGGTTTTATTTTATTTGCTTCAGCTCTGTCTGGAGCAGTTCAGCCACGCTCTGCCCTCAGCTGCTGCTGCCGCCCATCTAATGAGCGCTGGAATGGATCCTGCAGCGCTCCCGCCCTGCGTCAGCCCGAGTCAGGTGCCTTGGCTTAAACTCCTGCTGCTGCTGAAGATGGTTTGCAGTGAGCCAGCGAGTGGCAGGAAAGGAAGTGGTCATCCTGCTTTACCACCTCAGCCATGTCTTCAGCATGGGAGAGTCACACCACAGCTGTTGTGTGGGTGAGGCAATGTTTGTAGGTAGAATTAACTCTGTTACTGATAGACTTCGTGGCTGTAGCAACACTATCTATGTTTCAGTGATCTTTTGCACTCTAGTGTCATACCCGACTTTGGTTTGCTATAGTTTAATTCTCCTTGAAGGAAAAAGAATTTCCAATTAATCCAAGGAGGATTGAGCTATAGTAAATTGTGATTTGCAAATATGGGCTGATTTAATTTGAGCAGCTGATACAGCTATCACCTTCCAGCTTCCTTCCTTGCTCCTTTCCTGGAGGTTGGGTCCCTGCCACAGGACAGCTGAATTTGGCATGTGGAGCTGCTCGGGAGCACCAGAGTTCACTGCCTTGCATACTGGATTAGATGGATGCTCATGTAGGGTTGCCTGAAGACACAGAGTTCAAAACTTCTGTGGCTTGAAAGTGGATTCCTGTGCTGTTCACCTGCCTACAAAGTCAGAGGTGGCCACCTCCAGGAATGGGATGGAGAAGTAGGAGCAGGAGAAGTAACTTTCTTCTATCTAACTGAGCAGGCTGGCTCACCAACAGGCAATCCCTTCTAAACTGAAATGCTTTGGCATTTTGTGTACTCTAACCAACTCATCTTCAAATAATATGCATCTCCTCCTGCTCAATTTTTACAGTGGAATACTTCGTAGATCTGAGGAGCTGACAAGTGTCTTCACTATGAGAGTGATCTATTGAGCATGTCAGAGGTGGCTAGTGCACTAGAACTTTGACACCCTGCTTCCCCTGGGATAATGTCATTGTTGCAGCTTCCCATCATGTCTTAGAACTGTCAGTTCTCTTTTTTGTGTAGGTCAGCCTGTCACTGAGAAGATGGGGAACAGCAGGGGCAGCTAAATATATCCAGGAGATGGCAAACATCTCCTTAAGATTTAGAAACTTCTGTTTGTGATTTGTGGAAGAAAAGAATGAGGTCATGAACATGGCAAAAGAGAGGAAGAAAAATGTTTAAGAAAAGAACGGAAGAAAGAATAGACTTAGAGAAGGCAGAAATGCAAAGAGGGTAGAGGAACACTTAAGAGGTAAAGCTCATGCTCACACTAGGCAAAACATCTATAGTGTCCCAAAGATGTAGTATTTCTGGAAACATGCTGTAGTTGGGCAGTGCTTTCATATGACTTTACTTCATATAAAACTGTTAAAGTGTCCTAGATTCACAAAATTCATGGATGCTGCCAGAACCACAGATAGCTACGTCAGTCTCATTTTTCCCCTGCTATCTTTATGCATGCTGTATCTGAAGACAGAATTTTGCTCTTTGGGCACTGCCTGACCGTGTCAACAGCAGGTTTTGTTTAGTTTTTTGGTGAATGTGCCTGACTGAACATGATTCACATGTTTTCTTAGTGACAGTATGGGCTGCAAGGGACATGGCCGTTTTTCCAAACTTGCTGTGATTCAGTGGAATTCAGGCATTTTCATATTGAACATCTGTTGGGGATCTGACTTGGGGAGGATCCATGTGTTTTCTCAATGAATATGAACTAAGCTGGCAAGGGTCTCTGCATTTCCTTCTTGCTTCTATGCTTGTAATTATCACAGTGTATAAATATACAGAGACTTTCTCAGAATGTGCCTAAGAGGATCTGACAAGACCTAAGCTTTGCTCTGCCCCGTTTCTCTGTGTAAGCAGGCAAGTCAGATACAGTGGATGTGATCTCATGTGTTCCCCTTCCTGTCCATGCAACTACACATATGGAGTAGGACTTCTAAACTTTCTTTAGAACCTAGTTCTCTCTCTTAACCCAGATATGTGGTATTATGTAGGTTTCAAAAATGTTGGGAAAAAATCCTCTTCATCTTCTCCTCACTTGCAGTGAGTTTGCTCCCTCCTTAGAGTGCTCTGGCAGTGCACTTGGGTAGTTCTTCCATAACTTGGAAAAGAGGCAAATAGTAGAACAGCTGCCCTGTCAAGTGCCCCTTCATAGAAGAGGACTAAGCTACAGTAAGTCCTGCTACTCACTGTCTTTGCCCTGATTTTACTTGTGTGTCCTGGTATGAATTTACTTTTCTCTAAACAGCTGTTAAATCTTGCCTGAAAGCTAAAGTTAAGTTTGTAAAGGATCAGTGGGAACAGCAAGAGACGAGTAACCACTAAAGTATTGTACTTGGCTTTCATGGATAGATGGATGGCTGGTACTTAGCATTTATATGACACTGTGTATTCTTGGTGTAATTGAAAAACACTTATTCTTAGACCATTCTGAGATAGATACTGGAGTCAGGAATAGTGGTAAAGGAAAGAAGTTCCAGTCTTGCTGAAACTGATAGAAGTTTCTACTTAAAGCTTTACTTCTGGTAAATGCTTCCCTGCCATGCTGAGTTGCTATTTACTGACCCAGTGCAAGGATAACAAGCAAGCCTTTTAATGGAAAATGAGGACCAGAATATTAAGGCAAGACAAATCCTTGCTGAATTGTGCAAACTCGTTTATCCTCGCAGATTTCTGTTTCATTTAAATTCCTGTCCTTCACGAGCCATGCCTCTGCATCTAGAGGCAGCCCGTGCGCTAGTCATGCTTTGTCCCACCAGCAGGAAGCCAGCTGATTCCCCGAGTAATCAATTTCGGCGAAGGCTTCTCCGGATCCTGGCCGGCACCGGAGCAGCGCCACACCGTCCCGACCCATCCCGACACGTCCGTGCGCGGGGGACACGGCCGCCCCCCCCGGGCTCTGGGTGGGTGGGCGGGCGGCGGCCCCCGGGGCTGCGGGGGCGCGGCGGGGCGGGGACTGCGCGGGGCGGCGGTGGCGGGAGCCGCTCTCCCGCCTCCTCGCACACGCTCGTCCTTCCCATCCCCGGCGGCGGCGTTCCGAGTCGCTCCCGCGGCGGCGAGGCGGAGGCACCTGCGTGTGGCGAGCAGCAGGGCGCGGGCTGCCCGCGATGCCGGCTTAGCGGCCAAGCATGGCGCGGCGGCTGCGGGCGGGCAGGTGCCGGGCCGGGCAGGGCGGCGCTCCCCCGACGGGACGGGCGCTGGCGCTGCTGCTGCCGCTGTGGCTGTGCGCGGCGGGCGGCGGCGCGGCGCCGGTGTATAACCTCAGCCTGGCAGTGGACGAGGGGCTGCCGGCCGAGACGCTGGTGGGTGACATCCGCGCGGGACTGCCGCCGGGCTCGGACCCTCCCGGGGGCTTCCTGCTGTCGGAGGGGAGCGGCGAGTCGGCGGTGCTGGCGGACTTCCACGTCCAGCCGGAGACGGGCATCATCCGCACGGCGCGGCGGCTGGACCGGGAGCGGCGGGCGCGCTACAGCTTCGCGGCGGCCACGCTGCGCGGCGAGGTGGTGCAGGTGGAGATCGCTGTCACCGACGTGAACGACCACCCGCCGCGCTTCCCGAAGGACAGTCTGCAGCTCAACATCTCCGAGCTCAGCCCGCCCGGCATCGCTTTCCGCCTGCCGGCTGCCCGCGACCCCGACGCGGGCGGCTTCGGCACGCAGGGCTACGCGCTGCTGGAGGAGGGCGGCGCGGCGGGGGAGCCGCCGCTGTTCCAGCTGCGCTATGTGCGGCCGGAGCCGCTGGAGCTGGTGCTGCTGCGGCGGCTGGACCGCGAACGGGCGGACGTCCACCGGCTGGTGGTGGAGGCGTGGGACGGCGGCAGCCCGCGGCGACGCGGCCGCCTGCGGGTGTCGGTGCGGGTGCTGGACGAGAACGACAACGCGCCCGCCTTCAGCCGCGGCGAGTACCGGGCGCGGCTGCGGGAGGACGCGCCGCCGGGCACCGCCGTCTGCCGCCTGCGGGCCACCGACCCCGACCTGGGTGCCAACGGCGAGGTGCGGTACGCCATCAATCGCCGGCAGAGCGACCCCGACGGCTACTTTGCGGTGGAGGAGCGCAGCGGCGTCCTGCGCCTCCGCCGCCCGCTGGACCGCGAGGCGCGGGCCCTGCACCGCCTGGTCGTGGAGGCGCGGGACGGCGGCGCCCAGCCCGAGGTCTCCAGCGTCCTCGTCTCCGTGGCCGTGCTGGACGTGAACGACAACCGGCCCTCCATCCGTCTGCTCTACCTCACCGAGACCGGCGGCCCGCGGGTCTCCGAAGGGGCGCGGCCCGGCGACTACGTGGCCCGAGTCTCCGTCTCGGACGCCGACGAGGGCGGCGACGAGGAGGGCGCGGAGGGCGACGGCGGCGGCATCGTGCTGGCCCTGCTGGGCGGCGACGGCGCCTTCGCCTTGCGGACGGCCGGGGCCGGCGTCTTCTTCCTCTGCGTGGCGGGGCCGCTGGACCGCGAGAGCCGCGACCTGTACGAGCTGCGGCTGGTGGCCACGGACGGCGGCACGCCGCCGCTCTCCGCGGAGGCGCCGCTGCTGCTGCGCGTCGCCGACCTCAACGACGAGACGCCCGCGTTCCCGCAGCCCCACTACCGCGCCGCCGTCTCGGAGGCCGCCTCCCCCGGCACCGCCGTGCTCCGCCTCAGCGCCTCGGACGCCGACGAGCCGGGCTCGCCCAACGCCGAGGTGCGGTACGCGCTGGAGGGCGACGCGGCCGCCCTGGCCCTGCTGCGCATCGACGCGCGGAGCGGCGCCGTCAGCACCCGCGCGCGCCTGGACCGGGAGCGGCAGGCGGCGCTGGAGCTGCGCGTGGTGGCGCGGGACGGCGGCGTCCCGCCGCGCGCCGCCGCGTGCCGCCTCAGCGTGCGCGTGGAGGACGCCAACGACAACGAGCCGCGCTTCGAGCGCGCCGTGTACCGAGCGCGCATGCCCGAGCACGCCGCGCGCGGCCGCCGCCTCCTCCAGGTGAGCCCCGCACGGCCCCGCTCGGCCCGGCACGGCCCGGCCCCACACGGCCCCGCTCGGCCCGGCACGGCCCGGCCTCTGGGGCCGCTGCCCTGGAACGCCGCCGCGCTCCAGCACTTCCGCGGGAAGCAGGGAGCGCGGCAGGTGGAGCGCGGCTAATCAGCGCGGCCCTCGTACCGCCAGTGTCACAAGCGTTCTGAGGAACGCGTTCCTTGTCCCGTAACACTTGCAGCGTGGGTAATGAGCACAGCTCAGGTCTTCAGAGGGAGTCAAGTGTCAGCTCTGGTTAAACCTCAGAGGGAGTTAAACCAGCTGGGATACTTCTGAGGACTTGAGATGGTGTTCAGAGAGCCGGTAGGACCCGTCCCGAAGGCAGCATGACCCAAACTGAGCCAGAGAGAAGGGCAGCCAGTGTAACACACGGTTAACATACACTTCAGGGTCTTTGTGATGGTTCCTGAGCTTTCTGATAACGATGTGAATCAACTCACCCTGCCTTTGAAGAAACTGATTAGTTCTAATAGAGAAAAAAGTTCTACTTGTTCATAAAAACCCCTTTTTAGTCTGTGCAGGTGAAGTTGAAGGGAGGCTTTGGAGAGCCAAAATTGACAGAGAGCCCTTTTGCTTTTAGCTTGGGAAAGCATTGCAGAATGTATACCTTTGAAATGAACAAAGCCTTTTCCATCAGAAGAAAATTCACAGCAGTTGGGCCTGTGAATGCTTCTGAGTTTGTGCAGAGCTTACATGAATTTGGGAAAAACCATTACTTAAAGAGGAAACCTAGGGAGAACTGCAATGTGTTTCCTCAGTACATTTGATGAAAAATCAATCTGTCTTTATCTTCAGGTTGTCTTTATCTTCAATCTGTCTTTATCTT
Source organism: Melospiza georgiana (assembly GCF_028018845.1). Classification (NCBI taxonomy): domain Eukaryota; kingdom Metazoa; phylum Chordata; class Aves; order Passeriformes; family Passerellidae; genus Melospiza; species Melospiza georgiana. The sequence continues at coordinate 14,136,022 of NC_080434.1, forward strand.
CGGGTGGCCTACTAAATTATTTTTTTTTTTTTCAAGTCAGGAGTCATTGGTGATATTTTGAGTCCGACAATAGCTGATTGGAACAAAAGGCGTTTCCTTCTCTATATAATTTTTTCTCTTTTTTCCAAATTGTACTCGGAGCTCAAAAAGGGCACAGTTTTTACAGCCCTAATACAATTTAATCTATAAAACCTTGGGCAGGTTGAGCTTATGGAGCTTTTCATTTGGTATCCCAAGCCAGAAAGAAAATCCCATCACTGCCCTTTCTTTTTCTTTCAACACCATGGAGGAAAAAAAAAGATAAAAAACCCAAACCCTAAAAAGACCCCAGAACATCGTGCACCGCTGGTCCCAGAAAAGCCCAGGAGAAGAATAACGATATAATTTTAGGAGCTGGCGGTGTCCCGGTGCGGTGCGGGGCGTGCGGCAGCCCCGGCCCCGCCGCGGGCGTCCGTGGTGCTGAAAGGCGGCGGGGCCGCCGGGAGCGCTGCCGCAGCCCCACACCGGGCCCGGCTGGCGGACAGCGGCTGTTCGCTTCTGACTGGAGCGGGTAGAAGCCTCCCGAAGGGTTCCTGAGTGTTTCAAAGCGAATAACTTGTAATTGTGATTTTACTATTTTTTTTTTAATGTTTTGGTGCATTAATAGCGCAGATTTTCTAGGGCTGCACCTGTCATGCACTGTGATGTCATGGGCGTGGATATCACTCATGGTGCACTGAATTTCGCAAGTGTCACCATGCTGCCATAATCCTGTTTAGAGAGTAGAAAGAAATAGTCATGTCTTGGTGATGATTGAACCAGGAGTAATAAAGCCAAACATGAATGAGAAGGAGGCATGAGAGGCATGCACAGGAAGAATAGCAGGTGAGTATGCTATGGCCTGCCAGGAGAGGAAGCTGGTTCTACTTGCAGCTTAATCCAGGATCATTGTAGTGATGTCCAAGTTTAATTCTACATTGTGTAGTGGGCTTAAACTTTAAACATGTCCACCTTCTACAATAATCCTTGTACCTTTTCCCCCAGGAAAGGAAATCTTCTGCTCAAAGATTGTGAGCATGAAGCAGGCAGCTTCATTTATGTTGCTCCAGGAGTTGGAGTGAGTGATGAGAATGTAGAAAATAGTTTTTGGTTTGGCCAAAGCTGTTTTTCAGGGTCTGTGGTATGAGTCAGCTCCAGGTGGGCTCATGAACTTCAGAGCTAGCATGAGAAGGAGGTAACCATGGTAGTGTTATTGCTGCTCCTGGAGAATAGGAAAAAAACCAAGATATTGAAGGAGGCTACTCATGTCACATCTGCCTCTGTTCCACAGCCTGAGAGGTGGTGATGAACATTTGTTTTATATTTGAGTCACAATCATGATACCTGGAAGTCTTCTAAACCCTCTAGTCTTTTCCCTCTGCAAGCAGAGGGCATTACTGAAGTAGTCACGTTCATCAGTAATCAGTAATCAGTAGTCACGTTCATCAGTAACCTTTGTTTGGGGACCAGCTGGTGACAAAGCTCTGCCTCGTACACTGTTTGTCTAGAGCCTTCTGCCTTAGTGCTTTGCTGTGCCTCTGCCCAGCCATTAAATAGCTGCACAACTTGTTCCCATATGTTCTTGGCTGCATGTGGATAATGGGGGATTTCTTTCCTTCTGGGAAATCTTGAACTCCTATGGTGATCATTCAAGTTATCTCCATTTCCCCCCTACTCTCCACAGATGTAGCCCATAATAGGGGCTAGTCCTGTGAAAAGGATCAACTTGCATATAAGTCTGTATTAGTGGTTCCTCCTAGTCTGTAGGAATTTACCAATTAGAAGAATTAACCATCTACTTAAAAGACATATTTTTCAACCACTTCTGGAAGTACTGCTTTGTTCTGGGCATGTGTCTGGGCTTTTTCTTGTGAACAAAAGACTCAACCTTCCAATGCAGATTGACGAGTAAGGGAGAATCTGAATCCTGAAAAATAAATGGAATTTGTTGCCATTAATTAATATATTGCATATAAAATATCGCATCCTCAGGGTAGATAATGCAGGGTGAGATCAGAAATCTGAGCAGAGAAATGGGAAAATGTTAAATGAAGAAAAGGGAAAATCAGTGGGAAAATAGTGGGTTATCAGACTTTAGAAAGTAGAGCAGATGTATGCAGTGAAAGACCTAAGTAGAATTTTGAAGTCATTAACAGCATTTGTTTAACTTTGGCCTATTTTTGATACCGAATTTCTGGTTTGTTACCAGTTGTTATAGACACACCTTTGTTAAAATTTAAGCACTACTGGTGGCATGCCTAAAAAAAAGGTACAAGAAGGTAAAAGTGAACACAACCAGAAATAAATTGTAGATCAAGGCAATTTGCAGTAACTAAAAGGGAAGCAGCAGAAGCACTCTTTGTGTCTTGTGATGTCTGCAGACATTTTAGTAATGCTTTGATTTTTGCAGATATATCAACATCCTGGTTTCTTCATGTAGAGGTACTGCATGTTAATTTTGAGTGGCCACTGGCCTTAATCAGTTATTATGATGATCTTTCAGCATAATAAGAATCTATTTTCCTGAAGATCTTCAGCATGACCCAGAAATGGAATAAGATGGAGGAACGAGTGAGAACTCATTGGGCGCTCTCCTGTCTTTCTTACTGTACCTTCTCAAAGACCAGTGTGATCACAAATGTCCATCGACTGTTGAGTGATGGTGGTGATTATGTCCTATTTCTGCACTCTTTGGTGTGAGCTTGACAATTTTAGGTAGATTTAGCATCTGATGATGTGTAACTCTTTGATAACTGCACCTCTGTGGCCTAAGGGTAAGGGGGTGTGACAAAATGTCTCTCTTCTGAGCCATTTACTTATCCTGAATTAAGAAATAAAGCTTTGTCATAGACCTGCCTTGATAACAGAGGTTTAATTCTGGTTACACATTTTATTTTCAAGCTCTTTTTGGTGATTGCAATGCTTCTCAATACTCATTGTTAAGGTTCTCTTTAGCACAATGTATCTCGTAATTATATTGTATTGCCAGATTTGTCAGGATTTCCTGTCTTCTAGCTGAAGTAGAGTATTGAAAGGTAATATTCTTTCTTTCTCTTTCTGTCTCTGAGCAGGCTGCAACATTATCTGAATTAGGAGAAATCAGCACATCATGTTGGCATCAATTTGCCTGGTGTTTTTTACCTAGATGGGACAGAAACACCACATTCTCTTTCTTATCCTCCATGGACTCCTACATAAAAGAGTATTTCCCTTACTGGCTTCTGCAAAGCTTAACAGTTTGGTGATGCTGACAGCTGTCAGTTCAACTCAAATTTTGAACTTAATGAAGGTGTTTGTTTTGAGTTATATAGCACAGTACATTCTGTATATGTTTGGAGCTTGTAGGTTAAACTTGCTTCCACTGCCAGAGTGTGCTACAGCTTGTAGTGTATAAATGTGGGATGGTCATTCTCTTACAGTGCACGTGCATTCTTATGAAAAGTCTAACAAGTTATGTACCTGTAATTGCATATTGAAGAGAACATTGTCATGAATTAGTAACAGCCATGTCAGTAGCTTTTTAGTTAATTTATTTTCTTTTATGGTGTATTAGAAAATTCATGTTTATTGGCTTTAGAGTCATCGCTGAAAGAGCAGAGGAAGAGAAAAAACATATGTTATCTGGCAAATGATAGAGAATCACATGCATTCCAGTGTTATGAGAACTTGTACTTTTCTGATCCATTAAGGAGGCTGTTTCAACTTACTGGGTAGTTTCTCTATTCCTTTTATTTAAAAATAATAGATTTTCTGATGCTGAGATTGTGGGAGGTTTGTAAATACAATGACATCAAAGAAAGATTTTGTTTGAAGGTCTTAAAGCTAATCTAGGTATGCCAGGAATTATGGAATAATAAATCAGTGAGACTTTAGAAAATACTATTTAAAGGTATAATATATGTAAGAAGGATGCATGTGGTTTGAGGATTTTTAAGTGCTTAGTATATTTGAGAGTTGTTATTTGTACTTTCTTGAAATACACATTTCCAAGAGCTACTTGCAGAAAGAGAGAATTCTAAAAAGACAGTATAACATGCATCTTCTCTAATTTTTCTCTACCTTCTGCAAAATTAAAAAGAAAACTAAGAGGACAAAAAGGAATGGAGGATATGTCCCTGCTTTGAGGGATGGAGACTTAGAGATCGTAATCTGTCATTGAGACACTAAGCAGGTAGCACCAGCATTGGCTGCAGACCACATTTTTCTTCCTTTTCTTTCCCTGAATGTTGAAACAAGGAGCTAAAAGGGCAGTCCTTTCCCTCTTGGTTTTGGTTCTGGATCATTTAAGCCCCACTGCAATTACCAAAAGCAGAAATGAAGCCAGCAAAGAAGGTTCATGCAAATTCTAAAGAGTTATGAAATACAACTCATCCCTGTTAGAGGTAAGCCAGAAAGAAGCTAAAGATGTCATGCCATGAATTCCTCTGCTTCTTGAGTTCTCCAGGTCCTATTTTCACTGTATTCAATTTAAAGTCAGCTGCAAAAAAGACAGATTTTTTTTGTTGACTTGAAATGCTACTGTGTTTTAAGACTAATGCAGTGGACAACAGAGAGACCAAACCCCAGACTAAACTACAGCAACAGCAAAGAAATTTGTCATCTAATCTGTAACTATAACACGAAACTATTTACTTGTTCATCCAATTTCTATTCTTATACTGAATCTGAAAGCAGTTAACATGTCATTATTTATCGGTTAGATGTGTAATTTTGTAGCAATTATTTATTTCTAAATTCACAACAAGTATCCCTTTGCACTCTAGAAGCTGTTCAGTAGATTCTCAGTATAGTGTCATAGCTTTGTGGATATAAAATCGGTTTTTGTAGCTATGCACAGCTTTTTGTGATCTGTTAATATGTAGCTTTAGGAAGTGTGTGTGGTCTGGGCTCGAAGATAAATAGATGTTTCTTTGAATCTGTGCAGCGGTAGTAGATGGCCATGCTGAGTTGATTGCAGGAAGGAAGAAAAAAAAATCAACCCCCAAAATACATAATTTTAATCATTAGGTAACTTCAGGTGAATTGGAACTCTCCAAATACTTTTGCTTAAGAATTCTCTTATGGTGGCCTTTTAGCATTTTAAAAATAGAAAAACTGTTCCATTTAATAATTTGTAAGAATGAGACTCTGCTCCTTGATGCAATCCTTATCTGACATCGAATGGGTGCTTTGTAGATTTAAGAAGCTCTGGTCCTGGGAAATTGGTATTGGAAGCCTTTCACTTTGCTTCTCTTAGTTTGTGGTTACTCTTAAATGTGGCAAGTGTTAAATTTTCAGTGTCTAACACCTGCAAAAAAACAGTTCTCCAAAGGTAATTTCCCCCCATCTATGTAATAAATCTACAGCTGTTTGCTACTTTAATCCATGATTTTGAGAACATATGAAATATTGAAACATCAAAAACACATTGACACAGAAACATTTGGCTTTTATTTGAGAATTAAAAATTATGTTAAAGTTTAAGAACAAAAACTTCTAAAAAGTTGTGGCAGTAAATTACCTTTTTTTCCCAGTTCTCAGGAAAATCTTTTAATTGATGTCAGCAAACTGGGTCTGGAAAGAGGGAAGTTTTGAAAGTTTATGTAAGTCCAAAATTTTCTGCATACTTCAGTCTATAGCTGTGATAGAATGCGAGCATATCTAATATTCTTGTTGGATAAATTAGATGTGTCCCTAACTATGGAAAAGGAGTAATGATATTAAAAAGTCTTAATCATAGACTTTATATTGCAGAGAGCTGTGTATTAAAATACTAGCTAATAGCCTACTCAGAGCTCCCGTGGCAAAGACAGAGTTCTTGAATACCTTTGGCTGTTAAATTTTTAGATTTTTATGCAGCGTAATGAATAACATTTCTGTTAAGCGTCCAGCAAGAGTTCATTTATAGCCACTCACTTTCTGGAGTAATGGTCCTGAACTACTTTTTTAGATGGAAGTCATCCCAATTCAGAAATGGATGGATTTTGCTGGCGTTCACTTTTATACAAAGAATTGGCATCAGCAGTTGTCTTATAGTACACTAGAGCAAATTATTAAAAATCTGTAAATGGATGGATATGGTTGGTTCTGTCAATTTATCAAATATTAATGGCATTTTATCATCCTCACAGATTTTCATGAATTGCTGGGTGAGCAGAATGCTCAGTCTTTCCTGGAAGGCTTTAAAGCATTGGGAAACAGATGAGTTAGGAATCCCTAAATTCCACCTTACTATGCAAGCATATTGACATGCAGCAGGATGAGCCTTTTAATTTTACTTCATGGCTCATTTCATTCCTGAAAACAAACTTCTAGTTGCATGCTGAAAAAAAATCAATGATTTCCAGAGTCTGCATTTTTCTTTTAAATTTGTCTGAGCAATCTGTACTCCACATTGAGTGTCAAACTATTGTGAACACTTCTGTAGTGAGGAATGGGGCTCTCTGTCCAGCTGATTGTTCAAATCCTGCTGCAGGTGTGAACAGCATGGAAGCAGAGATATCAGCTAACAAAACTCTTGGGGTAAAATATCACACTGCTCATTTGGGGCAGGTGATATATGCAGCAGTCATTATATGTATTGTATCAGACCAAAAAATTTCCCATCTAGCCCCATATCCTTCTTGTTTTAGAAGCTAAAAGCATACACCCTGGATGAGTGCAAGAGCAGGGCAAACGTGACATTTTCCCTCATGGATTCTTGGTGTTTGACCATTTTCAGTCTCAGGACATCCCAGGCAAGGTAGTTTGTGCACATTTGTAACCCTGAATGGATTTTTTTCATTTTAATTTTAATGAAATTACCTAGTCCTCACGTCAGCATTTCCCAAGTATCATTGACCCTAACATGTGGTGGTGGTGGATGTGTCAATCAGCTGCCTACTCCAGGAGAAAGCACCTTTTGCTCTCAACCTAGAGACAAAGAGGATGTTGGTCCAGCTCCTTTTGATTTCACATCTGCTGTATCACCTCTCCATTCATTTCCAGTACTCCTTTGTGTTAGCTGAAAAAAATAAAAAGCATCTGGCCAGCAGCTACTCTTTAACACCAAATGCTGAAACGTGCCACTGGTGAAAATATAAAATTAAGTGTTGTTTATAAAGGAAATGTAGCAGAAGAAAGTTCACATGTTACAGAATTCATAGAAGATAGTGCCTTGCTCAGTCTATGAGAAAAGCATACTAATCTGGGTAAAAAGGCACTTCTTTCAGGAGGAGAAATGGATTTTTAAAATGATGCTCATAAATCACAGTTCATTCAATCAGTTCTAAGCTCTTTGAGACAAGTATATAAGAAGCTGTACAAAATCATTAATTTCATTGGCACTTAGGTGAAATAATTCTTCTCAGAATATTGAATTGCAAGGGATTTCTGTCATGCCTGAAGAGTGGTGATATATTTAGCATTGCGAAAGAAGATGTGCAGCAACTTCTCACCTCTTTGTACTGAGCTACTCTCCTATATAAACTTGTGTATATAATTTTATATTATATTTAAATAATCTGCAGGTGATTAAATAGCGGTATTCTTTCTATCACATGGTTGGCCAAATGTAGTAACTGTAAGGATTTACAGGAACTACTAGTGCACTCTAATGCAGAAGGGATCTTTGTAAGGACCTGTGTGCTGGCTGGATATGCTCGGATATAAAATCTCTGCTGACTCCTCTGAATACTTGTTAAGTGTTTTTAGGGTGGAGGCAGGAAATATGTACCAAAGTAGGTGAGTTACTGGTTGTGTTGTGTATGAAGTCAAATCATATTCCTCAGTTAATCCTATTTAAATGAAATAGGATAAAGAAAGGTTTAACTGGGCTTTCTTTAAGTGGGTGGACTTGACAGTACAACCTAAGCTTCATTGTAGCATCTGACAGGGAGAGTTAGCAGAACATTGTTTTAAGGGACGGACAATGCTTATGTTGCAATCCTTTTTTGTGCCTATTTCCTCACTTCCACAAGCTTCCCATTGATAACTTGGGTTACTCTGGATGGGTCAAATCTATGGACTTTGAAATGCTTTGAAGTGCTTTGTTTAGAAGTGGGTTTTCATTCTATTACTGAAAGTATGTTAGAGATGCAGCTCTAGGTTCTCTCTCTTCCTGTTCTCTGAACTAAATGAAAACAAGCATTACATTTATGCCAGACTTTATTAGTTCCATTTCCTGGGGAAACAATTTAAAATAAAAAATCAGGGTAGTTGTGCCTATGTAGTTATGCTCACAGGCTGCACTGCTTTCAGCATAAACTGTTGCAGTACTAACATTATTGGCTGTAATAAAAGCAAATGTACTAACTTCCAGCCCTGACAGATGTCTCAATCTCCTGCACTGACCTTGTGTAAAGTGTTTATGTCTCCCCTTCCCCCTCCTTGTCCCCAGCTACTTCCTTCGTGCAGCGAATTAGGTTGTCATGCCTATGTCTGCTCCACTTCCACTGACTTGTGCCTACATCTGGTACTAGGAAAGGGGCAACAGGAAGGGCAGTTTTTAGCTAATGTCTGGCTAAACAGATGTGAGACAAACAACTTGTGTATGCTCTTTTTTCAACAGTTATAAACAAACACATATGGTTTAATGCAGTGTCCAAGGAACTGGATGTATCTTACCAATCAAAGAAACTGTGGAGATGACTGCATTCTGCTTCTGGTGCATTACCTTCTACATGACCTTTTGTTTTCAGTTGCATAAACCCCCAATGAATAGAATTTTATCCTACACATTCAGTTTTTCCTGCTTTGAATTTTGAGCTCATGTCCAGACATACCAGAGAAATGATTTACAAAAGCCTTTTCTTCCATGTGTCCTTCTGTATTGTGGCATTAATATTAAACCTATCATTTGCATGAAACTGTTTTCTCATAGGCTGTCACAGATATATTGATAGCTTAATCTCTGCTTCTTTACACCAGTAAGGTCACATATTAAACACTGCATAGATACATAGACACCTAATTATTTTTACTTAAGGTTATTTCATTAATCATTGGATAGGCTATTGCATTTTTATTAATTAGGTAATTTTATAGATACATTTCAGTTTGGTACTTTGATCACTAAGATGCATAATTGACATTTCTGTAGGATTAATGTGTGTTTACATGGACATGGACTCAATAAAGCATGTCTGTTATTCTCTTCTGAAAAGATTGTCTTAGGATGCTCCCAAATGGAAGAGAATAATCTCTAGGAGAGAGGGATTATCCCTCTGTTAATATTTAAGCCATGCATGGGACCATAAGTGCATGTGGTATAGACAGGGTTTTTGGTGTACCACTGGAAAATACATTCATCTACATACATGTATCAATCAGGGTTTAGAATTTAGAATTTGCAGTTAAATTCAGGGGAAGGGAAGCAGTGACCTTAAAGCACCAACTCAGCACTTGCTCAGTATAGTACACAAAACACTCAAAACCTGTTTTGTGTACTGTACTGCTGCTGCTGCTCATGAAGACATGCAAGAGAACCTGATTTACAGCATTTTGAGAAAATAAATCACTTTGGATGTTTTGGAGCATACTGTGCTTACACTTGTGGCTATTCCAGTGAAGCTCTGGGGTAGCTGTTCAGCACCAGTAGTACCAAGGGTCACTTGGTGTTTGGAGCCCCATCAGGATCTAGTCTCCAGCTCATGGTGCAAAAGAAGGATGGGGCAAAAATTACTCGAATTGAACATGGTCTATTGAATCAGACCACAAGGTTTGGTAATGATGGGTTTTAAAATAGACAAAACATGGTGTTTCCTGCCTCTGGCTTGTGCTTGTGTAGGTCTATAGTAAGACTATACAACAACATCACTCCAGCTGGTGGCTGGACAAGTTGAGAGACAGTGGGGAGAACTGGGAGCATCTTTTCAAAAAACTTCAGTTGTTCAAACATACAGGGAGCTCAGGAACATATTCTGCAATGAAATCAGCCACAGCTTGTCCTTTGGGGGGATTTTCAGGTTTTCTGCATTTTTAAAATCCCAGTTAGTTTAATGTGTATCTGTGGGTTTCTGAGAGGAAGAGAATGCTGTGTGCATGCCCTGTAGGAGCAAGGGGATGAAACAAACTAATACTAAACAAACTAAATATGACCTGCTTTCCCAGAGCCCAGAACCCCTTCTTAATGTAACACATTTCAAAACAATGTGTTACTGTGTCTAGTAATAGTAGAATAATTATTTTCCCCAAAAGATTGCATTGAAAATGAAGTCACAAGTTAGAAAATTCTTTCTCTTTTAGTTTTAGATTTGTATAACTTTTAAAGGATCTAAGAGAGAGCATTTCATTCTGGTTTTCAAAAGAAAGACGAATGGCAACCTCCCAGGTATTTGGCTCTTGTTTGTTTGTTTGCTCTCTTTTGTTACTATGAAAGTAAAATTCCATATCCTGGAATTTGTTTCTTTTCCTTTTTTAGCTGTCTTTGAAGTTGGTGTCTTTAGCAATAATTTTGGCAGGGGTACGGCTTTATAATGATTTTGCTATGATACCAGACTGCTTTTGTGTTCACTTTCCATTGATAAAAAACAAACCCTAGGTCTCTTAGGTTTGTAATATTCAATCAAAGAAGTAATGTTTACATTTTCTCAAAACTAATCAAAATTTTGGTTGCGTTTTTAAAATTTTATTTTAATATCCACTTGTGCCTGTATCTGAGGATGGGGGAAAGACCTGACAGTTGAAACAGACTTTTTGAAAGGCTAACTGCTTTTAATTTTCAGAAATGTTTGTCTAAAAGGAAGACTCTAGCCAGTATTTGGGAGTTAGGCTAGACCATGTGTTAAATTTCCAGAACACTGTGGTTGTGGGACACAAGTTATCCCTCAGTTTCTAAATGTTGTTGAAATGCCATGTTCAGAAAGCGCCAGGAAGCACAAATGTTTTCTATGTCTATTACATCTTATTGGAGGCCATTTATCGTGCACTCTTTGAGATTTTGATTTCATGCTATGCCATCATTCTTGCTAATTGCTTCTAATGGAAACCATGTTTCAGGCCTATGAGCATGCACTAATCATGGTAATTTTTCCTTGAAAGTATGGATGAAAATTAGAAACATTGGTAGGGATTATCAGGTGCAAATCTCAGTACCCACCATCCCCAGAGGCTCCCAGTGACTAAACCTCCTCTTGCCTACCCCACATTTCTGGGAAACATATCAGAACTTCTGTGCCTTCTGAAATGCATGGTCAGACAGGTGTTTTCATTGGGTCACTGGCTCTAGTCAGACCACTGGACCTTGTGGATATTCTCAGTTCAGTCGAAGAAAGAACAGAGATGATTTCTCCCCAGGCTGAGCCTGGAAATTTTAGAGGAAAATAATCAAAACAATTATTATCTCTCTTTCTGTAACAATTGCTTATAGATATGGTTCTCCCCAGTGTGCTATTCATAGTCACCAACAGTGTGAGATGTTTCTACTTTGAGACCAATCCAGTATCACCTTAGCGAGTCACATTATAAAAGACCCGCTGCTTTCATTAAATGCCTTTGCCTTCTGATCCACCTGAAGACTTTCTTTTTTCTGGAGTCTTTCTTTCCCTCCCTGACTCAACAGCATCAGGACCTCTCTGCTCCAACATCTATATTCAGCGTTTTTTAAGTGGACAAGTTATTTGCAGAGGAAGGTTAGTACTTAAGGGGTAACATCTCACCTAAATCAGTTTGCATTTATCTTTTTTTAGGCTGGATCTCTTTAACTTATAGTCATCCATGTTTGGGGTTATTTTTTTCAGTTTTCAATGAATAAATTCCCAGGTCACAGCAAGAGATATTAGTTTGTTTGTTGGTATGTAATTTCATATATTGTCATCCTATATTTATTACTTCAGTCTTCTTGTTCTTCTGTATAAAGATCCTCTTGATCTCCTACACTGATAGTGCTTTCTAGTTTCAGGAATTAGCGAATGTTAATCGAGTTGCTTATGTTCTGTTTTGTTTTTCTGGTTAATTAATAGATTTAACAAGCTGGTTATCAATACAACATATTTGTTAATTCCCTTTTTCGAGACAACTTGTTTTGGTTCCTTCTTTACCTAGTTTTATAAAATATAACTCTTTGACTAAAAGTTGTGCTGTCTCTACTAAGTAGTATGTAAAGAAATGTGATTTCTATTGGTTGTTTTATTAAATACAAATCAGCTTTCTTCTGTGCCTAGAGAAAATCTGTTATTGGAAAGATACTGAAGTACTTGAGAAACGTTTTGTCTTCCTTTCTGTCTTTATTCCTTGAAAGTTGTTCTAATAGTCTGTTTAAGTCAGGCTGATAGGATTGTAGTTGCCACATTCAGTTTTTGTCCTTTTCTAGTAGTCCCTCCATTTGATTTTTTTTAGAGAGATTGTTTTGTTAAGATCTAGAATGGTTACAGCTGCAGGCTTGCAGTTTGATTTGTCTGTTTTATAATCATTTTATATTGGGTCCACTCTATTGGGTCCTCTATATTGGAATGCTGTTTGAATTTTATTTGTGAGGACCTGTTGTGTCCTCACTGTAGTTATGCTGATAGTAGAAGTGGGGAAGGTACTCCTTCCCCAATGGCCAATTAAAATGGCCAGTTTTAACAGCACACTCTCATTTCATCTTGAGACACACATTTCCCTTCATTTTCTTCTGTCCAGAAATACCTATATTTTTTAATATAAAAAAAATCACTTCAGTGATTAATTGAAGTGCTAGGCTTTTCTCATACCTCATACATTTCTCAAACCCTCCAGGATTTTTTGGTCTGTGTTAACTGCTCATTTGAGCATTATGTATTTATCACATAAACTTTGAGATACAGGCTAACTGTTGTTCATTCCTCCATTTAATTTAAACTTAAGTGGTAATTATATGGTCTGAAACATTCAAGTCCAATGGCTTGGCTGTTTTCATTGGCTTATGAGTCTCTGAGAAGTCTTTATAAAGAAATGATTCCTGGTGATATTCTTTCTCCAAGAGCATGGTAATTCTCTCTGTATATCTTCAAGTCTAGTCCTGGGGCCAAGGAGACCTAGAGCAGCTTTATTCCATGTGATGCTGAGGGAAAGAATCCACCAAACAGCAGAATACCCTCTGAAGCATTAGCTCAACGCTTTGCAGCTGTTAAAATCTCATCTTCTTGCTCTGAGGACTAACCATCTATGTTTCTCTTGGCTCATGGACTTGCACATGAATTCATTCTGTTTTTTTTTCTTTTTAATAACATACAGGTTAACTGGGGTTGCCGGTAGAGTTCCTTCTCTGGTGGGACATTTCACTGGCTTATGTGTTAGGGATTTATTTCATTAGGCCATTCATTCTTTGAGCCTCTGGAATCTGAACCTCTGTGGGGTCTCTAAGCACCTTCTGAAGATATCATAAATCTTTCATGTGACTATTGGGATTCAGCCCAGCTCCTCTTGGCTTCTGCACTTTCCAGCTTTTCTTCATAACAAAGCTTTTCTGACATTTTGTTCCCACGTGAACTTATGTGTCTCCAACTAAATAAGACCACCTTCTTTCTGCTCTCTGAAAATGTCTGAGATTGCCCCCTCTGCAGGCTTTTCTTTCAAAGCTTTTTAAGCTTATGTTTTATCTGCTCAGTGAATATTTCTTGCTTGGGTGTTCTCTGCTCTCTCCACTTCCTCCTTGTGGACAAGCAGGAGAAAACTCTTTACTGACTTAAATCAATCTCTCTCAATGAAGCTGTTGTTATTCTTAATGGCCAGTCATTCTGTCTGGTTCGAGTGGTATGATTGGAAATAGTGTGTATGAGAGTTAGTCAATTAAAAAAACAATATTTATTTAAAAATTTCCAAATGTCAGACAAAGTTAATGAATTGTTTGCAGGGAGGATTCATGAACTGTCACAGTGAGTGTGGATATTCTTATCATGCTGTACTAATATTGCTTTTCTTGAGTGGAATTGTTAATGAAGCCTTCACAGAGCCTCAAGAGACAGTCATCTGTCATATTCCTCACCCTGCTTTTAAAAATCCTCTAGAAAATTCAGGACCTCTGAATATTTAGAATATCTGTAATCCCTTTTCAAAATTAATATTCACTGAATTAAATAAGATACATCACTATAAACAAGAGATAGGATCTCTGACTTGGAAGAATAAAATTCACAGTTGTATTCCTCTTGAATCTGTGAAGTTCTTATGCGTAATGTAAGTGTGGTTATAATTCAGCCTAGTTTTGTTTATAGGTTTGCTGTTGCATGTATGGAATGGGAGAAAAGATTACACAGGTAATTTAAAGTCCTGATGGAAGGTTTTAAAAACAGTTTTAAGATAATAGGAAAGAGGCAGACTAACAAATACAGAGATCAGACTGGAATATTAAGCTGCCCTTCATAGCAGCTGGGAAAAAAGAGGCTTTGTGTCATTATCATGGCAGATAGCACCCTTTAATACCAAATAAATCTAGAATAATTATTTCTCTTCAGATATCTGAATGCTTTTTACCAAGTATACAGTACTAAGGCCATTCAATATTCTTGCCATATCCTTTTGTAGCAATAAAGTGGTACTGTTAATTCTTATCCTTTAAATGATAATAAAAATGGGATTCAATATAATACAGAACCATAAGTTGAGTCCTAATTATTTGGCTACTCTCATTTAAAATGTGAACTTTAAGAACAGTTTTTTTCCATAGAACTCCTCTAGAATCATTCATCTCACTGGATTAGTTCACATTCTCTTCATATGTACAGTCATTGCTGGCCTTGGAAACCATAATGTTTTAGATTCTGGAAACATTGTGTGTATTTGTGACAATTGCAGAGGGATTTTATATCTTCAGAGGGTTACTAAGCTATAAGTATATTGATCACATCTAGCTGCAGCATCAATGAATATGGATGATTTTTATGTGATATATTATTCAAAACCTTAAAATACTAACATTGATTTGGTGGAGCCGTCCTTAATTTGCTCTTCCAATCTGCGTTTTGGAGTATTTTGTCAATTTCCACTCACTCCAGTACCATTAGTCTGAAGTTCTTTTCAGTGGATTTTTTTGATGTTAATATGGTTTTGACATTTAGACCAGCAGCACAAAATAAGTAGTAGCAAGATTAGGCTGTTGTTATCTTCTGTGGTTCAAATCCCCAGAGATATGACTTATATTGGCTCTTTTATCACACTTACTCTGGTTCAGTGCTTTAGATCTTATCCTGCCTTTTCTGAGCTGAAAAATTAATACAGGCTTTCACTTAGAATGATCCTGAAACTTGTTTCACTGCTTTTTTTTCTATTTCCTATTAAATATGAACATATGAATTTAACAAGGTGCTGCAGGCTGAAAAAAATGTTGACATCCTTTGGAAATAAAGTATATTTTTGATCCTTAAGGAAGCAAAGAAGTTAGTAAAGTAAATGTTCTATCTCTTTTTCTCCCTTTTTTTTCCCCCCTCTGATAGCTCAGTTTTTAATTCACTCCTAAAGGGACAGAGGCAGAAATCAAGCTCCCATTTTCCTTTTTCTGAAAAGGGGTGTGTGATATGTATAGGTGAAGGCTTTTCTTGTTCATTAAAAGCAGAAAAAATTCCATATATGTTTTCCACAATCACAGCTGTAGACCTGTGCTTGGAAAGCATTTCTAGTCTTGAAGGTGCTCTTAATCGCTGTGATATAATCTGGTGAGATGCTGTAGCATGCCAGGATGTTTCCCAGGAAACTGATTATAATAAATCCAGGACATGAAATTCATTTTGTGGAAATAAGACTTAAGAGAAGAAAGTGGAAAGAGAAAGAAAAGTCCTGGACAGTAAAGCAAGGTCCTCTCTCATAAAGGAGAATTTACTGTGAAATTTCAGTTCTCTTTGTGCTCTTGACCTACCATTGCTGTTGGTTTATTTCCCCCAGAGGCCTCTTTAATACTGGAAGCCTGACTTCATTATCTTGAATTAATTAGTTCAATGTAAAGTGGAAAACACTGAATATCAGTGATTGACTTTTGAGGGACCTGCAGGGAAGTTGTAGAAATGGATATAAAAACGTGAAATTCTTCAGGAATGCTTCTGCAGGCTCAGCTGCAGGGAAAGGCAATGATTTACTTCCAAGCCTAATGGCTTTGTCCAGGTGTTAACAATCTGAAGGGGGACAGTTTCAGCTGTGATCCCTGTAGTGGGGATATAGCACTTCAGGCAGTTAATTGCCTAATAGATTTAATTTCTGCAGGAGAGATTACTCATGTAGTCATTCCCATTCCCTAGAAACTTCACCTGTTCAGCATTTAATGTACCCCTTGCCTTCACTCGCCACTTAGTGGACTATTCTATCACTGACCCGTTTCCTATGTGTTAGTCTGTCCCTGGTTATGTGTTGTGAACAGGAAAAATGGATTACTGGACACAGTAATTGCAACACAGAACCTCTGTGTTGCAATTAAAACCTCTGTAAGTGTAGACTGCATCCTGAATGTCCACTGGTCACAAAGTTTTCCATTTTGGTAGTTGTATGTTGGGAAAAATCTTTATTAATGTTAGGTGTTTGAAAGTCTCACAGACTGTGTTTTTCTTTGACAAATACAGCCTTTTTGTGAACTCTGCTTAACTAGAGTTTATGCTGTTGTTCCCTGCAATTAGAAATGGATGGGTTTAAGAAGTTACAGTAGATATCTTTGTTATCTTGTTGTCTTTATTAATTTTCCTAGTATCTGAAAGGTATTGTTAAGAAACTGAGATGTAGTAAGGGCATGCCCAATTTAAAACTCCCTGGCTGAAGATCATTAGGACAATGTGTTACAGTTATCCTGCTACCAGATGAAAGTAATCAACTATTCTGCCACCAACAAGCTTTATTATTTGATTGGAAAGGCTCCTTTACATATATATACCAGGTTGTGGTAAGCCTCCACAGCAAAAATTGGGGTTTTTTTAACACCTTAATGGAGGTAGTACTCATATTGCCTTTTAAAAGTCCAGCAGGTACTTTAAAAAAAGTCCTTAGTGAATTTTAGATATCAGAATTTTCTATCAGAGTTGTGCCAAACAGTGCACTAAATTTTCTTGGTGATGCTGATGTTTGTAATAAGGGGAGTTAAAAGTAATTAGCTACCTTTCCCTCTCTGGTCCAGCTCTAAACCATGTTTAGCCTTGTGTAAAGCTTTTTTCCTTTAAAGCCTCAGGTTACTGAGGCTCTACACCAGTTGTGCTTTCAGGTAAGACTATATTAATGAGCAGCTTGAATGATAGTGGTTAAATCAGAATAGGAGGGAGGGTACTTTTCTCCCACTCCTCTGCTTTAACTGCAGAACTTAGTCTTGTTTCTTCTGTATTTTTAGGGGTTTTTTTTACCAAGGTGTCTAGTATGTCAACCCTAGATTGTGTAACTAGTTTGTTTTTCTTATTTGATTTGTAACTGAAGCTGTTTCAACTTCTTACATGTGTCTTGTGTGATCTGTCTGGACAGCTACTTTCCTCCCAAATTCACTTGTATAAAACACATGAGTTTGCTGCCCTGTGCTTTATCCTGTGAAACTCTTCATGTTGTGAGCTGTAGCATAGACAAGTGAGACATAAAGACTGTGACGACTGACTGTGGTAGAAAAACTTGTCCAAGTATACAAAGAAACTTTATTTATTACATGGGGTTTCCAATTGCTTGTGTTAAGCTTTTGTGTTATAATATTCATCAGTGCAATAGAGCATTAGAAACTTTCATAGCATGAACCAGGATGGTGACTTGTTTTGTGTGCTAAAAAATTTCTCCTATAAAAAACATGCTTTTAATAATACAGCTGGCTTTTATGTTTGTCAGCAGTATTTGCATTTCCATGTTTTAGCAATCAGGAACACTTTAGTAATATCTATGTGGCAAATGCAGAACACTTAGTCCTCTCATGCTTTTTTTTGTGTTGGCAGGGTTTCTCTTTTTCTAATTAAGTCAACAGAAGATGCAGTTTTGGTTTCTTTCTTGTCTTTCTGTGTTGTGGTTGATAAATCTCAAATAGTCCTACCCAAGATAGTAGTCAGTCTGCTTCATTCCTGTAGAGAATTGCTGACACACATTAGCAAACTTTTCCAAGCTTCAAAGATTAGATTATTAACTGCCAAGCTTCTCTGGTTCTGTCAATGTTACTATTTTTTCTGTCAAAAGGTAAATTTTTCTCCTGTGTTTCTGGACATGATGGAAAAAAACCCTGTCTTCCAGCTTATTCCTGTCTTATGCCCATGAACATGTCCAGTAGCTAGGACTTTACTGGGACATTTAAGTACCTGTAATTAGGTGGTCACCTGGCTTGTAAATATAAAAAGGAAGACAAGATTTAACTTTCTCTGAGGTTTTGTCTGATGTTTTCTACATAATAATTTTTTGTATTGTGAATTTTTTCTCTATGTCTCTGTGATACTGTGAAGAGTATCACAACTTTGAACAAATTTTCTGATTCTCTGCAGTCCATCTTTAGATGTATCTATAAATGAAGAGCTGCTTGAAACCAGCTGAGTCCAGAGATGCTTGACATAAGAATCAAGGCTTGAATTCTTTGATAGCAGTGTATCAGCAGGAATTTAAAACTTTGAGATTATTTAGTTGACAGTGGTTGTCGAATTTCCAGGTGTCTTTATTGCAGAAAAATTCCACTCTAGCTATGTAGATAGCCTATGTATCTTTCAGATACAGTTTATCAACAACAGTCCTAAAACAAATTTAAAGCCATACATTTTATACCTTCAGGATGACCATGGGCAGTATTTTATTACAGATTGAAATTTGCTTTCTTCCGGAGCGGAGCAGCTGTAGTGTGTCCAACTACCTTCATCTGAGGAGCTCCAGAACCAACAGGTCAGCTCTATTGTGAAAAAGAATTCAGCCGCCCACTTCCCTTTGTAAAACAGGATACTGACTCCTCACGGTGAAATCAGGGCTCAAAGGAGAGTGACAAATTTAACAGCTGCTTTTAATTTCTCTTGAGAAGGCTCACATGCCTCCATGAGGCTTGTGGTCGTTTTCTTTAGGCAGCAAAAATCCCAACTGCTTGAAAATACTCTCATTCCTTCCATTGCCTGGATATTCTTCTTTGTGCTGGGGTGATAACTCTTTCCATGGCTGTTTATCCTCAGCTTTGACTGGATGAGTAGGTGTGAGTAGACTTGTTCTCACAAATAACTTTGTTCTGATGGCTGCATAACAAACACATGAAGGAAAGTCCACTGGGCAGAACTTGAAATAAACAGTAAAAAGTACTTTTTTTTTTTTCATGCTGGAACTATAAGCAGGGCAGATGCAGTTACAGTAAAGGAGTTGTATGCGTTATGTTCTGTGACAAAAGCAGGGACTGTAGATGCTGCTTCTTGGGAGTTGAGAGTTTATGGAACAGAGCTCTGGTGCTACCTCCTTATTCAGACCCTTGGATGGGAAGCTGAGCACTGCCAGATGATATATGCAAAGAATTCATTAAAGTGCAAAACGAGGCACTACTGTGTGACATTAATGACTGGAAAAGGAGCCCATTAAGTCTAATTTATAAAACTTGTTAATGCACTGGGGTTTGTTAGTGTGAGAAAAGAATTCTATTTTTCTTAAGCACATTGGATGATACTATAAAAATACTATTTTCATAAACCCTCCTTGGGTGGTTTTCATTTAGTAGTTACATAACTGCTTAGCCTGTTGAAATGGCCATATTGAAAAGGTGTGGTGAAGTATTACCTTAATAACTTTTAAGGTCTCCTCTTCAACTATGTTCATATGTTTTTTAAGTGAAAGGATTTTTATGTTTGTCGGCAAGAATATTTGAACTTAACAGATAGAATTGTATAAATAGGGTTGAAAATGTGAGAATGCTCTTCCACCTCCTCAACATTTTGTCAGATTTCCTTCCTGTAATGGATGTCAACAACATATTTTCTTTCAGCCCCAAATGATAGCAATTCTTTTACTGTAGTTTCCCTCCAGTGATTATGTCCTTTCATTTCCCTCTCCTTGTTTATGTGACTGTGTTATCACCAAGTGGCCTTCTGACTCTCCAGAATCTGCCAGTGCTTCTGAAAGCCTTCATTCCTGCACTGTGGGACCTGACTGAACCACAGCTGAACATTCTTCCCACTGAACAGCTGTGTCAGTGTTCATTGTGTTGTTGAGAAGGGAAGTTCTGTAATCATCTGGAACACTTTAATTTTGTTCAAGGGAAGGATTTTGTTCAAGGACACATCTTACTCATTCAGAATCTAGTGGTGCTTTTAGCCACGGTTCTTGCAAGCCTAATATTTGATCTGCTATTTAATGGGAGGGGAGTTAGTCAAAGGAACATAAATGTGCTGAGCGACTGTGACTGATGAGCAGCTGCTGTGCTGCCTTTCAGTCTGGTAGGAGCCCTTCCAGGATTTGAGGCTGTGGTCTGTTCAGTTATCTGCTCTGTTGCAGTCAAACTTGTGAGGCCTAAAGGTGGAAGAACTTGTGATCGTTGTGATGAAATCCAGCAGTGGAAGGAACGGACCCCACCCCCCAAATCCCCCCCCACCCCCATCTCCTCCCCCGCAGGTGTTCTGGCTTTCTGAGAGTTTGGGAAGGATGTTAAATTCAGATGAATACCAAAGCAGTTAATCTAATGTTCTCTAGGGAGATTACATTTGATGTGAAGGATACTTGAAAGGTGTTAGGGTTTTATAACAACTCTCCTTTTCCACTAGGGCAATCTTAGGATTGCTAGGGTTCAATCAGCTGTCCACTGCATATCCTACATCTTGGATACCTGTGAAATCATGCTCTTGTATATCATAGTGAAGAGGGATGTTGGCAGTACGTAAGCCATTATATTTCATTTTCCCCCTGTGGTTTTGAGGTGAGGAGGAGCAGGAGCACTTTTATTTTCTGAATAGAGCTCTAAAACCAGCTCACCACAAGCCCAGTGACCCCTGCGAGGTGTTTATGGCAGTAACATCCTCAGCTGGGAGGAATCTCACTTCTTGGCAGCTCCTGAATAGACTTGGAGGCAATTCTTGTCAAGTGTTTCACTTGGCTTCCTTGGGAACTAGGAGTTTACAGACAGTAAGTAAATAAGGGAGTTGAATAAATGGATAGCTAAATATTGTGAGCTTTTAAGGAGATCCTTCTCAAAATATTTTTAACAGGGAATAGGACACAACTGAAAAACAAGAGGGAAAAGTTAAATTTACCCTGATCTTAAAACCCCAAATTCTTAGGAGGAGCTTTGTAGCATGTAACAAATGAACAGTCTTACTTTTGTACAGTCTTATTCTTCATGAATGGGACTGGGTATCTTGGATTTTTTACTGCTGCTTCATTTGTTACACAACACACTGTGAAAGAAACTAGTCCTTCTGGCAGCCAAGTGAGAAACAAAACAGCCCAAAGCTGTACAGATAGTGACATCTCTGAACTAAAAGTGGGTTTCTTTGTGGTTGGTGCTGATATACTCCAACAGGAACTTCTCCTGTCAGAGTAGAGAAGGGCTTTTTTTTTGCCAGGGCTGCCTGCTTGGGACTTTTATGGGAACCAAATGCATGTTAAGGAAATATGTGAGAGTTTCCCACAAAATTAATAAAGTTTCATTAGCCTGTTGACATTAACATGTCCAAATGCAGTTGTTCACATGACATTATCTGGTTGCACACAAAATGACTGCTGTGTGACCTTTCAAATTTGATAAAAATAGTATGTGATTGTGGACAGGTTAACCCAATAGACAAAATAATAATAGTTACTTTACTGAGTGAATAAAGCTCAAAAAAGAGGGAGAGTAGATATGTTTAGCTATAACCCAGCCAAAGAAAATAAGGACCAAGACCTCAACAGTAGCTCAGATTTAGGGATTCTGACACTCGCTGAAAAAAGGGGCTAGTATCAACTATATACTAGCTTAAAATTAATGCAACATTTGCATTTATATTGTAACTGTATTGATGTTGCTAAGCATGTTAATGTGAGACAGCTGCTGCAGCTTCATACGGAGACTATGTCCACATAATGAGCTGCTTTTGCATGCACCAGAGAGGATCTAATACTATTCATACTTTAAAGTTATGTAGAAAAATCCTGTTTCACCTCAGAACTTTGTCTTGGCACTAAAAAAGCAGGTTTTTCTGATTCCCACTCATTCAAAGTTCAAAACTGTAAATCCTTGTTATCTGCAAAGCAGCAGAAGCAGCTTACTTTCCCAGCTGCTGCTGGTAACAGATGTGAAGATGAGAAGATTTTAAAAATTGTCAGTGTGTCTGTCAATGACCAGCAGGCCCACGGATGAAGCCAGATGATCTTTAGAGTTAGCATAATTCCTCAAAGAAAGCAGAGGAGCTGCGTATAAAGTAAAACAGACAGGCATAGTACATGCATGCTCACCACAGTATTTGTTAACTAAAGGGTGTGGCTTTCTACATTTGGTCTTTTGAGTTATGTCATTTTCGGAGATGTAGTTATTGATTTTTGCATTAATGAGTTTGATTTCTTGGTGAGATCTCTCTGAAAAACATGCTTATATGATAAGCAGGTATTAAGGATTTAAATATATTGTTAAGGACTGCTGTAATATTACTTGCTTGAAGAGACTGTTTCACTGTATTTTGCAGCAAGAGACATCCCTTCTGTCATGGAATTATCCCATTTACTAATAACATACCATCTTTGCTTTTGATTTCAGTTTCACAGTGGGAGACTTCATACTTAATGCATGAACAGTATAGTCTGTTTAATCCAGAAATGTATCTTTTTTTTCCTTGTGGAATTCAATATTTTGGCATTGGCAGCCTGAGCTGTGGGCAGGGCTCTTTGTAGTGTTACCATCTATAGGAACAGTCATGCTGGAAGCACTGGGCTGTCATGAAGTTGCAGTCCAAAAAACCTGATCAAACATTCAAGTCTTCCTATAATTTGTGTTTATCCTGTTTTTTGTTTTGCCAAACATCGGCAATATTTATCAGCAATTTATTTTTATTTTCTTTGGGTACATTATCTCAATGTGCAAGTGGCAGATAAATACATGCCAGCACGACTTTGCTCAGAGTTTGTCACTGGCACTACTTGCCACAGAGTGACATTATTTTCTATATTAGGTGTAAAACGAGCCTTAATAAAAGCACAAAGTCTTGATTGCCAAAGTGATAATGTTATAAGGCTGAAGGTAGTATTTCTGAAATTTCCCAGTCCATGGCTATCATGTTAAAAAGTAGTGGAATTCTTTGCAAGGGGAAATATTATTAAAGGAGGGTAAATATGCCATGACACAGTTTGGTTTGAATTAGGTATTAAATCTATTTTTATTAATTTCAGAATGAAGAAGAAATTGCATAAGATTTTATTTGTGAAAATTCTTAGTTTAACAATTTTAAATCAAACACTGAAGATGTATTTCTGTAACTAAAGGAGTCATCTACACTGGAGGGAAGCTAGAGCAAATAGTTATTTTTCATCAGATTGTAGATTGGATGGCAGTACAGAAAGGAGACACTTGCAGGTTAAAAAATGATGCTGAGAAAGATCTTTTTCTGCATGCTGGCCTGCAAAAAGGGCTTTTCTTTTCTCTGGAACCCACAGGTGTTGACAGCGGGGTTGGTTTCAGAATGTGTTGGATGCTGCCATGGTCAGTTCAAACCAGTCCCTCAGGAATTCATGCAGTAATAGAGAATACTGCCTGTGCTGGGAAATTGATTTTGACATACATTTTGCAAATGCCTTTGCATGCTAATGTGATAGTGTTATTAAAACCCTGAATTCCTTGTGCTGCAGAACAGTTCCAATTCACAGCAATATTGCCATTTAAAAGAAATCTTTGTAATAGAACCTGTAATTTTGTTTTGCCAATTTTATTTGTCTAGTATAACTTCATATTAATTTCACAGTGGAATTTCAGAACTACTTTCCTGCCTTTTCTTAAAATTGAGGAAAAAAGCCCCCAGCTGTAACTGCATTTTTCTCCTATTTTGTCTCATGGTTTTATGAAGTGTTTTATTTTTTTTCTTCAGATAGTTTCTACAGTTCTTTTTTTTCCTGTTCTTTAGTTGGTCTTATCCTCTCCTTCCTTTACCTTCTTTTATTTAGGAGATGTTTGCCTGTGGCTGTATGTTTACCAAATAAATATGAGCTGGAATTTGTTCTTGGTATTTTAATTTTGTGTGAAGCTGCACTTCTTGGAAAAGCTGTGACAAGCAAGAACGATGCATAATGCTGGTATCACTGTCTTTACATGAAAGCTTATTCTTCTTCCCTTTAGTTGTTTTACTTCTTTATACAACAACAAAATTTGAATGGAATTTGCCCTTTTATTTGTTTAATTTGCTCTAATTTTTAAAGGTATCTTTCTAATGTAATTAGATTAGGTTCCTAAACTTACTTTTTCTCTTGAACTTTTTTTTTTTTTTTAATTGGTGGTGGGCTGACATGGAGGAACAACAGTGACTTCAGAGAAAGTGGTTTTTGGCTCTGAAATTATCTTGAGAATTCATGTTCTTTGCTATGAATGGGAGAATTTCTCTAATTTGCTGGAAGTGAATCTTCAAGGAATCAGAAAGCAGACTTTTGCATTGTGGGCTGTGAAAAGTCAGATGCTGTAGCCAGTAGGGTGTTACTGTTGGGGGCAGCTTTAGCACAAAGGACTGTACAACCTGGTACTCATGATGTGCACCTGCTTCTTTCTCTTAAAGCTGGAAACTTGGATTTCTGTCATCATCTCACTTTCCAGGAGTTTTGTGCTGAGTTTGCCCTCTGCTCCTTTCCTGCTTCTGTAATTCAGTTTCACAGCACTGTATCATAGTACTCAGCCCATGAGTTGATATTGCCATAGCTTGTATTCATTATCACTAATTGTAGTAACGCAATCTTGGTCTGTCCTGCAAAGTATGACTAAGCAGCTCCTGGTTTTGAAGTTGTGCCTATGGAAGATGCCTATAGAATCAAGTGGAAATGAAGTAAGTACTTCTTCACAGAACAAAAACATGGTGAATGGCCACAGGATTTAGTACAGGATCAGTTTGTAGTTCCAGCTTTTTGAATTTACTGCAGAAGTAGACCAAATCCTGCAGCGGAGCAGGCTGCAGGAAATGACACCATGATGTTGGCCTTGGACAAGTGATAGAATCAGAGGATGATGGGAAGGATTTTAAGGATTAAATTATGCATAACTCATGAATCTATCTCCTTTGACTTCACTGAAATATATGTATATAAAATCAACTCCCACTCTCTGTAGTTGTGTGTTCCAAGCACAATAACATGCAAAAGACACTTCCTTGCCCTAATGGCATGTATTTCATATAATAGAGAAGTAGTAGTAGTGCATGTCTGCAGCAGTGCTTTATTTGCCTGATATTTTCTTCTGGTGATGACAATCTTTTGTGAGTAAAGAATACTACACTACTTCTGGGCAGTTTTCAGAGACAGTAAAGCCATTTTCAATTGCCATTAGTGAGAGTAAAACAAATGTAAATCTCACTGTTCCATCTTATGGTGCCTTTGGAAATTGCCTCTCTGGCAGCCGGAGAATGTATTGTAACTTCACAGAAAGCTTTGCCCCATAATGAGAATACAAAGTATCATCTCTGTTGTTTATTTTTTCTATAAATCTGTTTCCCTTGCTTACTTTTACTTGCTTATTTTTGAGCAAATTGCACAGCCTAGCAGATAACTATTATAATAAAGTAGTTGGCGAGAATCCCCTGCTTTGTAGTTCTGTTTAGCTCTGTTGCTGTCAAGAAGAAGCAGTTTTCTTCTTCAATGTAGGCTACTTGTGTGTTAATGGTAAAGTAGCTCTACCAGGAATTATTTAAGACATCTCACTGTTCATGAGCTTTGGTTGCTACTGTTATGGTCGCTGTATTCAATTATTTCTAGATATACTTTCAATCCATTCTGCATTTGCTTCAAAACATGCTCATTTTTATGTGAGCCCACCTGTGCTCCCTGTGCACGCTACATGCATGACATTACCAGATGTGTGTCCAGGCTGAGGCATTAGGTTACTGGTGTGAAAACAGCTCAAATGACAGAGTTGTGAATTGTGAGCATGGTGGCTATGTGGAGATCATGTTTCTGTTTCCTGTCTCAAAAAACTGCATCTGCATTTACAGTACCTGACTATTAAAGTGCTCAGGCTTCTTTAATTCTCCAAGTGTGCATGTGTAGAACTGGTGGGCCATAAGAGTATGCCTACTTTGTGATGGAGCAGTTGCTTTCCCACGAAGCTCCATCACTCTTGTCATAATTAATTCTTTCATAAACTTCTCAATTGTATTTTGTAACATCTTGTAGAAAAAAAATCGCATTTAAAAATAGTCTCTTGCATTTAGTTTTCCTGTGAAGACTACTTTTTTCACTTTTAGGTTTCACCACTTTGGAAAGTAGTTCTTTGATAGTAGCACATGTGTATATTCATGATTATTTGTTTTGGTTGGGTATTTTCCCCCTCTGTGGAACTGACTTTTTCAAAATGTCAAGGTTGTTTTTTTCCAACTTTTTCATTTAAGACAGTGGATGTCCTCCAAATGAATGACCCTTTCCCTGCCATTGCTTTTCTGCTGGAGTTAATTTGAGCTGCAGAGGTGCTGTGCTCACTTTAGACTGCATGAGTTGTTCTCTAATTCCATAATGTCAGTTTTTATTCTTTAGCCTTTCTATGAGTTGGTTTTCATCCTGCTCCATGCACCATTATTGCATCCTACCTTTCTCTTAGCACACTGGAGGCTTCAAGTGCTACAGTAAATGCTGTATAGCAATTAAGCAAGCTCTATACTTTGTGCTGAAGTGCATCTAAATGTCAGAAGTTGTTGTGGAGGTGTTCCATAGTGGTGCCTGTTGGTGCCAGATCCAATAGTGATAAAGGCAGACCAACCAATACCATCCTCCTTCTTGATGGAGGATTGGTGAATTATTCAGGGTCAACTTAGAGTAGCTCACTTAGTCAGAGCATGGTGCTGATGACACCAAGGCCATGGGTATAATCCCATTCATTTAAGAGTTGGACTCGATTCTTGTGGGTTCCTCCCAACTCAGAATATTCTGTGATGGGTTGAGGTCACTCCTTTAAGAGATCACTTTGTGACTTTTCAGCTTTCATTTAAGTGATCATTAGCAGTGATTATTTATTAGTCATTGCCAACATTCCCACAGGCAAAAGCGACCTTACTGCAATCCGTAGTAGATCATTATCTGTGGAAAAGGATCTTTACTGGTACTGTTCCATCATTTTTCTAGGACAATGCTGGCTCCACACTTGTTAAGGAGATGGAATTTTTAGTGCTTTTTGATAGGACTCTGCAGATACATTAGCCCAGCTTCCCAACACAAGCTGTGACTGATGTAAAGTGTTTCCTATTTCAGAAATGGGAAAGAGAAGAGAGAGACTGGTATTGTTTGTCTTGGCCAGAAAATGAGTAAAGAGACACTGAGTAATGGAATTATGAAATAATTGAATATTTCAGTGTAGATATTAGGAAATTTTCACTCATTGTCTAAAAATAGAAAATACTTCATTATATTGAAAAGGCATAAATTAAAAAATTATGAGAACATTCTTCCTGGGAAGAAGATTTGTAGCCATGAATTTTCTTGGCAAGGATTTTTTTATTGAGAAAAGTTGTTTATTTGTGGATTTAACACAAGTGAAGACAGTTCATTTAGAAGAGTTTAAAGAAATAATAAAAGCCTGACCTTTGGTTATTAGCCTGTTTAACTATTATATTTACATTGAACACTTCATGGTAGAGGGGAAGAGAGTAGTTTAGTTGACTGTGCAGTTCTTGCATCTTGCTCTTCAGACTCTGGCACTGGCCATTGTCCAGTAACCAGGTCCTGCACTAAAGGTTCTGCTGCTCTGCTCCAGTCTGGAACTTTTCTATCTTTATAATGTTCCTTCAAAAGCTGCAGCTTCACTTGGGGGGAAATGAGATCATAATGTGGTGAGACAAACTAGGAAATAAGCTCTGATTCTGTGTACTGGAATGAGATCTTGAGAATAGAATATGGTGGTATATTTACAAGCCAAGTGGAAACCAGTGGTGCAAAGTGGAAAGAGCACACAGAGCCCAGATATTCCCATCTCTCTTCTGTGCTCTCTCCAGGGTCCTTTGTGTGGATGAAATACAATAGTTCTGTTGTGAAACTTTAGTTGCTGTGATTCCCATTTCTGTTGTTTAGCAGGAGCCAGGTCTCAGCAAGAAACTGTTTAAAAAGTTAAATTAAAAGACTGTTGCTATGTGTCTGCTGTATAGCTGCTGGTGAGGGAGACCTGCCACTCTCTGAGGAGGTATGGCAAAGGACAGTAAAAGCAAGCCACTTTTTTTGGCCATATGGTGAAAAGTTCCAATAAAGGCAGCTGAGAATAACTAACATCGTGGACAGGTACCAATAATATGCAAGAAGGATGGAAGCAATTGAGAGCAGACTCTCATTATTCAGTAGTTTGCTATTCTAATGTCTTTTTAGCTTCTCCAGAAAATGGGGGAACATTACACAGCAATGGAAATTAAAGGGCTACAAATTTAGCACATAGATGTGACAAAACTGCAGGGATCCTTCTGTTTTAATCAGAATATCTGGTCTGTTTATACTTTAAATACCATGGTTCAAATAGTCTCATCCATTAGTTTGAGAAAATTTCTCAAAGTAATGAGGAAATAGGGAATGGGTTGTCTAAAAGCAGCACGTGATAAAGTGATTTAGTATTAGAGACATACTCTCTGAATATTCAGGGAGGCCTCAATCCTCCCAAAGATTATGGATGTATAAATTCTGTATATACCAAGTTGGACACTTCTTTTTGGAGTTGCTATGTTTCTAATTTTTGTTTCTGAAGAGCAAATACTGAAGAACTTCTCTATGTGCCAGTGCGATCTCACTCTTCTGATTGCTGAAGTTGAAATTCATTCCAGTTAGCCCTTTTGATAACTGAAGGGGCTAAATCCAAAATGCTCAGAACCAGTTCCCAGAACAGAGTATTTCATTTCCTAAGAGAAAACAAAAGACTTTGGAGAATTCTGAAGCTGAGCAAATGGACCTAACCATCTGATTTTCCTAATCTCCCACTTCAAAACAGCTGATTTGTGTGCAAGAAGTATAGGAACAGTATAGGGCTTCAGTGTCCCTGTTTGGAGGAGAATTCCTAGTCAAATGAAAGGGGTGCTTGTGTCTGTATCACTGATGCGGCCAATTTATACCATCAGCCTCTCTCATTTCCTTCCCAAACTTACTACATCTGCTGTTTTTTGCAAATTAAAAATTGCTGCTAGTACACAGTGTGCTTTCTTCAAATGTTACACTATGAAACTTAGTTACTTTCTGTGCTTGTCTATTTGATTGAACTATTCCCTCATATGATGTTCTGTAGTTCCTGTAGTAGCAGGGGTGTATTTTCTAAAGGTCTTAAGGTTTGTCAGGTACTGGATCATCCTATTCAACATGTTCCTTCTGAACTCATGAACAAAGGATTATTGTAGAAATTGGAGTATGTAATGCATCTGTTATAATGATGGCGGGAGGCGGGTTGTCTACTGGTGCTGGAGATTCATGATGCTTTCTCTTTGGCCCTGTTAGTTGGCTCAGGACTGTTCTGGCCTGGAAGCTTTTGTAACTTTGCATTTCTGTGTGGTGTGCGCAGCTCAGCGGGACAGTCTGCTCCTGGGTTTCCATCTGATGGATGTGCATCCCTTACAGTGACAAATGAAATATTTTTCACTCAGTGCACAGTCTGGATGTGTATCCTGACTTGTGCACATATAACATGCTGGTCTTGTGGCCACCATGTAGTTGGGTTTGTGTGTGGAGGCTGTATGAGCCGGGACTGAATGTAGAAGGAAAGGATGCATCTCGTGGTTTCATTCAGACATGCAGCCTGGTCTGAAAAGGGCAGAGTCATTCTGGCCCCATCATTCTGAATGACATAGATGTCACTATGTTCATTTGAAGATCTGTAGCTTGTGAAAGAGAGTGTACACTCAACTATTTTATTATTGATGTGCATGACTTAGTTGGCATGATAACGTGTTTCAGGTAAATTTTACTAGCCCTTCACCAAACAGAATTTCTGTTGTATGAGTAAGTGTAATTCTCATAATACTAATCAGGACTTCTAGTTTGGGAATGGGAACTATTTTATGGTAAGCTCAGTTTTAAGTATTGAGAGTATTTAAGAGTTTTAAGTATTTAGAGTGTTTAAAAGCTGTGTCTTGTGTTAAATTTAGAGTGGTGGTGAGTTTGTCATGCTTCTGCATATCATTCAAACATCATGGATCATAGGTGATGCCCTTTAACTCTTTGGGAGTGGCTCTGCCACCTCCACATATTCAAAGCTGGGCCATCTGAATCATGTTTGTAAAATGTACAGCTAACTTAAATTGAAGAACTTGCTGCTTTAGTTACGTTTATTGGGCACTCAGTGGGTTTTGTATTTCAAACCAAATAAATTACTAAAGGATTCTTTTTTTTTGTTAGACATTATCCCAGATTTTGCTTCATGTCATGCAATTGAGGTTAACATTTGCATGTTCTGACTTTTATTCTTTCTGGGGATTGTTTATAGTTACACCTTGTCTACTGCTAGCCCCTAAATTCTGTGAGTGAGGCCTTTGAAGAGCAAAAATAGCTAGAAATGTAGACAGGCAGTGTTGGAGAGAGAGAAAACAACATTGGTGTATGTTTATGAAAAAATTGATTTAGAAGGAAGGAGAAGGGAAATGTCTCAATACTTTGTGTCAGGCTTCATTTTTGCACCAATTTTTAGGAGATATATAAGATCCCTTGCTAATTTTTAGCCTACAATGAACAAAATATAAAAATATTTCTTCTCAAGTGCTGTGAATACAATATTCAAGCTGTGAGTTTGGCCATGTTTTAAATTTTCCATAAAAGTTTAAATGAACTAAGAGAGCCTCATCTGCTTACTTCCAAATATAAATTGGACATGATTTATAAGACTCCAGTTACACAAAATGTATGCTTTCCTTAGAAGAGAGTTTATTCTTCTTTTAACACTTAGGAACACAACATTTTGCAGGCAATAACTGAAAGTAGTGCAGGCCATATTTCTGAAAGCCAAGCTAGAATATGCTATTAATACTGTGATTTTGGACATAAGCACGTTAGCAGATACTCAGAAGGAGTCAGAACAGAAGAGGCCAGCTTTCTGAAGGGATTCTGGAAGGAATTTCATATTTGTTAATATTTGGCAGTCTGTTTAAATGAACATTCAGATTCTGAGCATTAGACATGCAAAGTGATAGAAGCCTTTGCCTTCATTTACTTATGTATTCTGCAAAGCCTGCCTTGAAGTGGTGTTGTTGAGCCTCACCACGGCAATCAAAATAAAATGGGACATGATGATGATGATATATTGCTGTTTATCTAATTTACATTAGTACACTTGCTGTAGTCATTAAATGTAGGGGGATACAGTGTGGGTAAATGAAGGTGGTATAGAATGTAATCTTGGCCCCCAATGAGTTGCAGCTGAACCAATTACTAAAGATTAGGAGCAGGCCTGATCTTAACAGGCCACACCAGTAGCCAATAAGAACAAGTGTTATAAAAGAGTGGATTGGTGGGCTCTGGAGTCAGATGATTACTGTGAGGACCAGGAATAGTCAGTGCTTAGAGGAGCTGCCTGTGAGAAACATCGAGGAGGTATGAAACTCTGTTGATATGGAATCCTTGTACTATAATGATAATACAACTCTTGATATATAAGACAAAAATTAAACCCTGATTTTTCATGGATGAACTAGAAATACCTGCTTTTCAAGTGTGTGTGGATGATTAGGTAAACAAGTCCATTGTTGTATAACTCATTGACTTGAGTAGCAGTCTGAAAGGTAAATAGAGATCTGTAAAAAAAGTGTGTGGGCAGTAGGAAGCCTACCACTATTTGAAGAAATAAACTGAAACAGCTGATGCCATGAGGAAAGCAAAAGAATTTGTCGAACTTTGATCAACTTGCTTTTTCTGAGGATTTTTATTTTTTAAAATGAGGACTTCTTCCTGATTTTTGGAAAGGTGGTGACCAGTCAGCTCACTGCTCTGGCAAACACCCACGTACTCTGCATGGAATACCCACACCTGTAATCCCGATGGGCTCTGGGTTGACCCTCTCTGACATCTTTGGACCTGAGCAAAACTGTACATTTTCTGAGTTAACCTTGTGCTAGGGCTTTTTGGACAGGTTTCTTCTCCAGTGACAGCAGGCCTCCTGCTGGCCTGCCGTACTACCCTTTCCCTGGTGTTAAACCACCAGATCTACCCAAGGAGTGCAGAAATTTACAAATCTACTTGTAAGTGGCAATTCAGGTAGCCTACATATAGTCTTTGCTTACTGTAAAGGTGCAATACAAATCTTTCAGGCTGACAGCAAAGTAAGTTTGAGCTTTTAATCTTGGCTGCTCACTGCTACTTGCTAGTGTGACTTGGAAAAGAACTAGGAAAAAAAATTATCAGTAATTTGACTATACACAAATAAAGGTTCTTGGGTTTCATTCTGTCTTCTTTTTCTTTAAATGGACCACTACTCTTAGTGATCATGTTTGCAACAAAGCTCCATAAATTGTTGTAGCAGTCCAGTCAGGAATGTTGGTTGGAGCATTGTGATTGGCAGGCAGGATTTAGCAGCTCATACTAGTTTTGGGGCTTGGAAAATGTTTACACAAATGTGTGTAATTGTTCAGATTTAGCCTCTCTTAAGACTATATTGCTGCTTAAAGAGAGTTCAGATTCTACCTGGACTGAACTTTTCCTACCACCTTCTTACCATTTGCCTCAGGTCGGTTGTATCAGGAACTGACTTGACTGAAATCAAATGTTGCGCCAATTACAAAGTTTTTATGATGACCTTTAATTGGATCATATTCTTGACCTGTCTCAAAATCCATTTGCATAAAACTGTGCCAAAAGGAATGCAGCTGGGTGCATGGTTTCTTTTCTACTTAGAGCTCTTTCTCTCCTTTGTAGCATCCTTCTGCAGTTTGTCTATCACAGTATGACTGTAATCAAAAGATTTTGTCATTAGTGTTGTAAGATCACGCACATATGCTGAGTTCAGGATATTCACTTCAATCAGTTAAATAATAGATCGCATTGCAGCTGTATAAGTATATACTTGTTACTATGAGTATAGTAATGAAGTTAATTGATCTTAGCAAAACAATGGAATTATTCTAACAATTTTTTAGTCATCCTATAATACATGCTACTAATAATAAGTTACACTATTGATTTGCTTTTTATTCTAAGTTGCCCTAAACAAGATGGCTAGTACCTTGACTTTTGCTTTCTAAAACAACTTACTAAATATAATTCTAAAATAATCCTGCCACTAAAAGTTAAAGCATGCTCCAGTGTACAATTATTAAAATAGCATGTTCAGTATGAATAGTTATTTTTGAGATAGATATTCTCAATTATAAAACCCATTGCTCCTTGCTTTATGCAATTAGCGCAGAATAAGGAAATTTTTGTGCTCTGCTGTTGCTTGACAGAGGTATTCAGTCTTGGGGCTCTGTAGCTTACTAATGAATAAAAATGAATTAGTACTTAAACCCTCAAGTGCACATAGCAAGGTTTTAGCATGTTATAAAATCTAAAATTATAGCAGAGTATGTGAATAGAATTAGCAAATGGATGGAGCTGCTCTCACTGAAAAGTAGGGGGTTTGACTTTAAATAAGGCGTTAGTCATGCAAATATTTGCTAGTTGCTGTTAATTTCTTTTTCTTTCCTCAGAAATACTTTCTTTTCACTTCTGTTCTTTCAGCTTACATTTACATTAATGATAAAATTAAGTTACTTTGTTTATGATTATATTTGCACAATAAGAAGGAAGGCAATGTAGACCAAACAGACTGACAGAGTAGATGGTGCTTTTAGCAGACATTTTCTGTGTTGGAACTCAGGCTTTGTACTCCCAAGAAGACATTTTTTTAACCCCTACTCTATCATGTAATAAGTAGGCATTTAGCAGTACAGCTGCTTGCTATGAATTCAGACATTAACAATGTATTTTGTAGCAATCGAATCCAACCAGGGTAAATAGAGTGATAAGGTCAGACATTCCAGGTTGGACCTGCCTCCCACACCTTTGGATCCTGGCTCACTTCAATGGGATCTAGCTGCCTGTGCTGTTTTGCACAAGGCATGGTAGCAAAACTTAAGGCATGTCAGGAATAGCTGCATTAAACTGGAGTGAATTCAGGCTCTGGCGAGTATCAAAGCAGGATTTACAGATTACAATACAGTCTGAAATGCCTAGTTCTTCCTGGATCTGGACTTCACTTGCTGAGTAGTGTCTGGTGTTCAGAATAAAAGAGTGATGGTGTAATGTACTTAGGCTGTTTTCTCCTCCAGTGATTTTAATTTTTCTTGCTTTCTGTAGACTAAGTGAAAGCAGTAAATCAAAGATCTGTCAATATTTTTTATTGGCAGGTTTGTTCACAGTCATCAGTTAGATACACAGAAGAGCAGAGAAGGCAAAAACTAAGATCTCATAATCGTTCATCATGTAAATTAAATTTCTTTTCATTTGTTTGTTGTGGGGTAGATGGAGAATGTTGTAAAAATGGTGTATTATAAAGAAGGTAAAAATTAGTGTGATTTTTTTTTTTTATGAGAGATTCATATGTGAAGCAGGGTTAGTTTTACTTTATTTTAAAACCATGTAGTTAGTTGGAATTTCTGTACAACTCATGGGGGCACAAGTGGAAAAAAAAACCCCAAACAGATGTAGCTGTTTGAAAAGTCAAAATCAATAGCCTTATAATTAAGAAATGTTATGTTTAGTTGAGGTTACAGTGAATACCACATTTCACATGCTGTCCTTGAGCAGAGAGTGTGCCTGGCCTGTGTCTCTGCATTTAGGCTTTTCTCTTTTCACTTGAAAGGCTATTGAGAATTATTGAGTGTTTTGATGGGACTTGCTTCTTATTAGCACCTTCATAAAACTGATGGCAGTTTCTAGACTGAATCAGAAATCAGCTGGAGGTATCAGCATCAGCTTTAGTACAGATTAGCAAGGTTGTGTCTGTGCAGTGCTTATTGTCAGTTGTGGTTATCTCCTTCCTAGAGCAGATCAAAGGAATGCAGAAAAATTGGCATTAGTCAAGTCCATTGACCTGACCAGCACAGTGAAAATTTTTTGTATCAGAGCAAGGATGAGGACTAAGGATTTTCTTGTTTGTTGGGGATTTTTTGAGTATCTGATACCGTGGTGGTTGACAAAGTAAGCATCAATGCCAGTTGAATTAGCAGCTTAAATTTCAGTTTTTATTTTGATTTGTGGCTTTCCAGATGCAGCCCAGTTTGAGAATGAAGAATGGGGCTTTTTCTGCTGTCAGTGCAATTGTCAAGGACCAGCTGTTAAGGCCTCAGGCAAAAAGTTCCTGTTCTTGATGTCAAGGCTCATGCTTTTAGGACTTCAAGTGGATCTGCAGCTTTATTCCCATTTCCATATGTTAAACCTGCTGCACTAGGGAGCAGGCTAATCGTGGGTGCTGAGGCAGATAGATAAAATTCCAAAGTAATGTATTTATTGCACTCTTTAGGTTTGGTGTCAGCATTATTGTCTGCACTGCCTGAGGCAGCTGTGAGGTAGAGATCATTGGTTTGTGTTTGATATGCTATTTTCTCACTAACCAGGGTTGTAAGTCAGAGCACTGGCTTGAAGACATTTGATGATGAGTGATTGTGGCAGCATGTGTGCTAATCTATCATGCAGATACACCCAAGTAACTTGAAAAATGTCTTCTACCAGTAACTTCACTGCTAATATTTCTATGGTCACGTGTTGCTGACAGCATGCCACCAACTCAGACTGCTCCTCTCCTTCCCTGTGGTCGTGGACAACATGAAGGTCTGGCAGAGCAGATGCTTCCACAAGTAGCTAACCATTCCGGTGGTGCTTGGGTTGCCTACATGAGGAATTAAAACACTTCTCTGGTGAGGGTTTGCCGTCAGGTATTGCTGTACTGCCTGGAACATGCCTGCTGTCCTTCAGGATGTCAAATGTGTCAAATGCAAGGATGCTGGATAGATCCATTTTACACCATTGGTCTAACTGAACCTTCTCAGCTCCCTGGTAATTTTGTCTTTTTTTTTTTTTTTTTTCTTTTTTGTAGTTTCTTAAGCTGTGAAGAATTGATTTAATATTTCTTAGTCTCATTTAATTGCTATTACAGATGACCATGGTGATGACTTGACTGAATGGCCTGGTCTTTCCAGTGGTCTGGTCTATCTGAAAGATGTAAAATTAATCCTGGCCACTCAAATGTGAAACTCGGCATTGCCAGTCAGTCATCTTTAAGACTGCATACTCTAAATCCTAAGAATTATTTTTTATAGGTTCTGAATCTTTGATCTAGAAGTAATAGGATTGTCTTTTTTGTTGTGGTTTTGTGAGTACAAGACGCTTTCCCCATTTTGCATATAATGTAAAATATTTAATTTGCTTTTCAAATTATGTTCATTTGTTAGGAAATAATATCTAGGAAGCAAAATAAAGAAAGGTAAGCGTAACCTCAGGGACTTTATTTTAATTTTTTGAGGATAAAAATGAGTGGAAATTTAAAAAAACAAAAAATATAATGGGAGATTTCTCTCAAAATGACTTTGTGTTTAAAGCAATGTAGAATTTAGTAGCAGATCTATTTCTCTATAATCTTGCTTACGATTAGTTTATGGGTTACACAGTTCAATGACTGTAAAATATGGAGGCATTGCCCATTGCTATGAGTTGTCATCAATCCACTGAAGTGAATGGAAGGAGTTGAAGATCTGCTAAATGTTTGCTTTCTGTAAGCTCTGAAGTCTTTTCTTTCTCAGCATAGTGCTAAAATAGTTTTGCTCCCTCTTATTTACATGTACTGCCAGCAATTTTTTTTCCATTTAAACCTGGAAATGTGTTACAGGGTTGAAGTGCACATGTGAGTGAGGAGATTAGGGTAGTTACCTCTAAAATGATGGATTCTTTGAGGTCATCCCCTCTTTCCATATGCAAATATAAGATGATTTCTGCACTTCCAACACTGTTGAATTTTATTTATCTTCTTACACTTTTTAGTATTTACCACTTCACACCATTTATTTTCCTCTTGCACTAGTCTGTCTGAACATCACACAGGTGGATCAGATTTTTTTATTTGTTCTGCACAACATTTCTCTAGGTCCCCCTCTTTTCTCTTCCTGAGACAATATCTGAAGTCTAATCACTTCATTGGTAGTGTCAACAGGACAGAACAAACTGTTATTTTTCTCTGACAGATTTTTAGTCTAGACATTGTACAAGCTGACCACAGGATGTAGGCTACAGGAAGCATGACTGACAGGAGAAGTCCAGCTGGGAGCTATGCACACATTGACTCTTATTGGCTTTAAAAATGTTTCTTGGGGAAATACTTTGTCCTGAACTTATTCCCAAGTTTGCACTCCTTAAAAACTTGGATGTTGAACTTACTGCATTGAAAACAAATTTAGTAAAAGGAGAAAGACCTTGGGGGCATAACTGTTCCTTTTCTTCCCCTTTATTTTTCCTCCAAGATTCCAATCTTGTATTAGGCTTGTCAGAGGTGTTACATATTTGGTACTCTCTTGCCTCCCACTTCTTCAAGGCACATAAATCCATTCAACTCTATCACCTTTGTGATATTGCTAACATACAACTCTCTTGATCAGTCCACTGTGAAAATTCCTTCTGCTGCCTTCATTTCCTCCGGTTTGGGCTGCTGTAACTCACAGCTCTTGGGCAGTTAACTGCTGCAATACTCTGTAGGATAGGTACTCACAGTAGGCTATCACAACCCAATGTTTTTTTGGACAGTGACCACTGTGTGCTTTAATTCCTGAAATCTTTAACAATGCAGTCACTTAATTGTGTCAAAAAACTTGAATTTGTTAGCATGTTTTCACTGAATTCCTCCTTCTAGATCAGCTCGCATTTAGTTGTTAATTTTAAGGATCGTTTTTCAGCCTCAATGATTCTATGATCATATAGTTAATAGCTTCCCTGACCTCAATTGTAGTGCCATTCTGTGTCAGATCTGTCTGCTACAGGAAATTTTTCATTCACTTTTAATTCCAGCTCTTCCCTCTTCAGATCAAAGATTCCATGGTGAGTGATTAAAAAAAGGACTACTAAGTGGGTAGAAATTGAATGGATGTGAGGTGCTTGAACAGGAAGAAAGATTATTTTTTTCTCAAAAAATGGATGCCACTTAGTTCTGCTGCCTGAAAGATGATTATAGTAATTTAAGTTGATCACAATTAGACCTTTAAATTTGCATAGCCTTGAACTGAAGCATTTTTATTTAAATTCATCACTCATTATGCCTTTACATGTACTGTTCAAAGTCTGAAGACTGCATAATTTACAACAAAGAAAACAAGTCACCGAACGTCATGAGCTAAACTTCTAACAATACCCTCAAATTTTACCTGCAATTAATCACTCATGCTCAGTTGCAGACAAAAATATTATCATTTACACATGTAACTGCATGTAGGCACAGTCAGACATAACCTTTCAGTACTGTCACCACTGTTGGATTTCAGGCAAAAGAAACAAATTGAAATACTTTTCTTATAAGGGCGAAGTGAATTATTGTTCCATAACATTAGGGTGGTAGATTACTAAGAGCTCACTAGATGTGTGTTCTGGTCTTTTTTTTATGACAGAAATAATAAAGTACGAGGCTGGAGAAATGTGCATGTTGTAGACTTGATTTGCATACAGCTGTAAAGCATTTTTAGGACTGGATCTTTGTTTAGCTGTGTGTGATTGTGATTTTTGCCTTTAAATTGCCCAGAACAAGTAGTTGGACCCAGGTCAGGAGTGGCCATGCGTTGCACACTGCTGCAGCTGTGGGGTGCAAACTTGCAAGGGTGTCAAAAGGGCATGAAGGGCTCTGCGAGCACAGGGCTCCCCTAAAGGAGCTTTTTTTTTTTTTGTGTAAACTCTGGTGTAATGGCCTTTGGCATTGCAGAAAACCTTCCTGTGGGAGGGAAAATGTTATGGAGCATGTGGTGCAGTCACAGTGATACTTCTGAAATACAAAAATCTTGCGCTTCCGTGAAGAAGTGGAAAAGTCTGAAAAGCAAGCAAAAACCAAACCACAACAAGCAAAAAAAAATAATAATTGAAATAACACATGTATCTTTTGGGCTGTCACTTTAAAATTCTGATTGATGTAACTTCTCTAGAGTAAGTTTTAGCTTTATGATTTGAATTGGCACTTTTTATGTGGTTTCCTTTTCCCCACTTCCATGCTTTCCAGGCTTCCCAAGACATGCTTTGTTCATTTGGTTTTAATTCAGTCCCAGCTAAGTATCTCAGTGCCAGAACAATTCCTGTGTGGGCAAAGAAGGGAGCTTGTGATGTAGGCACTCACTGGTCTTTATGGCCACATTTGTCCTGGTAGGAGCAGCAGCCAAAGGCTCTTCTGGGTCCTATGGCCAAATGACCTGGCACAGCTTGTGTCCATGCAACTAAATTAATTTATATCACCCTAACAGGGTGACCTAATTCAAACCTACTTCCAGGAATACTCCCTGGGCTGGACTGTTTATTTTGAAACTGTACCTAAAATTGTGCCAGATGGTTTTCTGTACAGGCAGGCACGTGCAGATCTCCACCTCTGACCTTGCTGTGGGTCTCATCAGCCTGTGTCAGGTGCAGGCACTGGCTGGCACGGGTCTCTCTGGGCTCCCACAAATTCTAACTCTTGGGCTTTGTGATACTAACGCTTCCAAAGCTCTATTAAGGTCTTCTCTGTTACATTGTGCTTGTACAGACAGGCTGATGGAAAACCCATGGAAATTACCATTTTCAAAGAAAAAGGGGAAAAGGAAACCAATTGCAAAGAAGAAATTCTTTATGTATCTCCAATAATGATAAGTTAGAGAACTGAAAATACTGGTTTTCTTAATACATGCATAGTTTTCACTTAAGTTTAGAAACATTTTGGTAGAAAATAATTTATAACAATATCACAATGGAGCGTGCCAGAGAAGAGCCAAACTCAGCACAAAACACTTGTTATCAAAGATCTTAGGGGAATAAAATTGAAGGAGCAATGTACAAAACTTCTGTGTTTATCAAATACCACCTGTGGGTCAAAAAGCATGAGTGCCACCAAGCCCTCTTTCAAGTGAAAACTAAATTAAGATCTGGGAAGTCTTTTATAGAATACATTAGGTAAGGATGTCCTGCAGCACTTTTCTGATCCACATGTGACATAAGAGCTTTCTGATTTTTTTGTAAGAGCTACCTCCACTGGTAAAACATAAAGGGAAAATAGTTTAGGTATGGCTTAAGAGCATGGCTTTTCCAGTCTTGGGAAATGAAGAGGATTGATATTTACACTGTCAGTAGTTGAGATATTTTATGAACTGCTGGCAACCAGCTTAGGTAGCAGAATTTATTCTGGGTACAAACAATTGCTTTTACAACACAAATGGGTTCAAAAATCCCAGACACTTTGTTTTAGTGAGTAATAGTTTCACTGGCTTCATTTTTATCTCTTGTCTCCTTGCAGGTGAAAGCAACAGATGCAGATGCTGACCAGTTTGCAGAAATTGAGTATTCTCTTTATGATGGATTTAATTTTTATGAAAAATCCAAAGCTTTCCAGATTGACCCACACACTGGTCAGATCTTTGTGTCTCAAGACATTGACAGAGAAGGAGATCCAACCACTTATGATCTCTTAGCAAAAGCTACAGATGGGGTAAGTTTCACCTTTCTACACTGCCAGATTTGTGAGTGCATTTGCAAATTTGGTTGTCTGATATACTTTTAAATGAGAATGTAGCAACTATGTTAAAAACTGCATGAATTTGAATAAAATGTCTTGTCTTTAAAGAGAGCAGAAAATTCTATTCATGAATTGTGAATTTCTACACAAACTAATACAATTGGCTGGGAAATACCCAATGACTCCTAAATAAAGTCTGGAAAAATGTTTCTAGGATGTTAGTCCTTGCTAATTTTCCTCCTCCTATTGGAACCAATGGACTCCAAGTTACTTCTGCTCCCTGCTTTCAAGATCACTGCAGCAGTAATAAGAGAGTACCATGGGCTAGAATTGCTTGGCTACTGTGGGTGACAGTGCCTTTTCTGGGGAAGTTCCTTGTCCTTTCTAGCTGTCTGGTGCCATTGCTGCTGCTGTGGCTGGGTGCAGCCTCCCTGCTGCTGCATGTCTGCAAGCTTTCCCACTTCTCAAGATCTGGTGCTTGGAAGTGAGCATTCATGGTACAGCAAGGGTGGGGTAGTTGTAGTGCCTGAAATAGTCCATTGCAGATCCTGGCAAGGAAGGTGAGGAGACATTTCTGTGGTGTGAACATATTAAGATGTCTGGGGATGGACCCCTTGCCCACCTGATGCCATGTAACAAAATATTTTGCTAGTAAGCTCCAAAAAATAATGGGAGAAAACTACTAATTATATTTTCATTATGAAATATTCATTTTGTGGTTTGTAGTCTGAGGTTGTTCCTTTGTAAGGCCCAGTTTGTACTTGCTTTTACTTTCTTCAGCTTAATGGTAAATCGTGAAGAAGCTGAAGAAGGTTCTTGGTTGCCTTCAAATGTTAAAATTAACATAAGGACACTTTTTGAAATGTTATTCAGGTCACATTTTGCAGTACAATTTGTCCTGAAAAACATTGAAATTCAATTATTTCAGACTAAGCAGTTTTTATTTCTTATTTTGAATATTAAATTTACATTTAAGATCATGTCCTAAATGTAGCTAATATAACTTTTAAAAAATGCAGTTGTCTTAGAAATGCTGTATTTTTCATTAAAATGCCTGTGGGGTTGTTTTATTGTACACTGAAGAAACTTAGTGAACTATGATTTCAATACCTATGAAGGTTCACTTAAGCAGCTGCAGTTGATGGTTGTATTAATTATTTCATTTTGAGAATGTAGCCATTGAGGGTATATCTGTTTTGTTGAATTCAGATATTTGTGTAATAGTTAAACAATGTTTTTTCTTTAGCTGTCCCAATTCAGTGGTCAATTCAGAGGCAGCAGAAATATTCTTTAATTAATATTGCCTTTAGCAGTGTGCTTTTTCTTCCTCATAGATTTCTTTAGAGCAGAAAAAAATTACATAAATATATTGGTATGTTTGTTTCCATACTCATCGGATTTTAGTGTCTAATAACTTGACCCTGCTTATTGCAGGGGCTTTGAAAGGTGTCTTTGAAAGATGACTTCCTTTGAAAGGTCTCTTCCTACTCAAACCATTCTAAGATTTTAATATAAGGATATAAGAATGGGTTTTTCCAGGACAGTGCCTGTAATGTCTATAGCAGGGGCAGTTCTTTCTGACCATTTTGGAATTTCACTTGTATGGGATTTCTGCCTTCAAAATTTATACTTGAATACATATATCCAAAAAAATTTTGAAGAGTAAAGCAGTCTGTATTGAAATGTATAACAGCATAAAATTAGGCATTCTCCTATACTTCATAATTTCATTTTTCCTATCATCCTGTCATTCACATGGTTTGGAGCTGTATAAATGTAAAGGACACATACACATGTCTGGAATATCAAGATGAATCATTAATAAAGGGTATGTGAGAGCTGAACAATAGCAGTGAAATTCTGAAAATTTTCTAAGATATTCAGTCAGCTACAGAAAATTAATTTGAAAACCTGAAAGAAAATATGTTTGTGTGAACGAAAACTTCATGCCTTAATTTTTTTAGTTAAATTACTGCTCTATTGATAAATCTTAACTTAAAGGAAAATAGCCAATGCATTGAAACAATAGGGTATTATTTTTTTAAATTGCTCTTGTCATTTATCTCCATTTATGGACCTTGTGTTTTCAGAAGTTCAGTAATGGGGAGAAAGGTTCAATTTTTTATTGCCTTGTTTGCGACAGGCAAGGCTTCATCTTTTTACTGGAAGTCAGCACTTTGTAGAAGTTTGCCTGTCTGAAACCTAAATACTAAAGCACCTAAATTCAATATCAGCTTTTCAAATTTTCAGTGCATCTGAACTTATGTTGACCAACTTTCTACCCTTAAAGCAGAATTGTAGCAGGATATTTATCCTATTTCCTGACATTCTGCTGCTGATTTTGATGGATTAAAGATGTTAGGTATGGGGCTCAAAGTGAAAGCTGTGATCAGGGGAGAAATGTG
The DNA here is from genome assembly GCF_028018845.1 of Melospiza georgiana. Lineage (NCBI taxonomy): Eukaryota > Metazoa > Chordata > Aves > Passeriformes > Passerellidae > Melospiza > Melospiza georgiana. The sequence continues at coordinate 14,179,045 of NC_080434.1, forward strand.
CACAGAAAGAGAGAGAGGAAGGATGAAAGGTCACTTGTGATAAAGAAGGTTAGAGAGATGAAAAGGAAAGAAAATAACCCAGTTAATTAGAAATGAGAAGGAAAATAAAGTATTTTCCAGGTGGTGTGCAATTTATCTTACAGCTAAACTATCAGTTTCCTCCACCTGTTCCTGGCTACTCCATTACATGGCTTTAGAACTTGTCAGTCATGTCTTAAATGCATTGAGTAGAAAATGTAAGAAGTGAACTTGAATTGTACACAAGAGCCGATGGAGAGGCAGATGGGAAAGAGCTTCTGTTAAACTGGTTTTAAATAAACATCCTGTGAGAGCTTGTGGGAGCACTCTCACTGATTAAGCAAAGATGAAAAGAAGTATCCTTGTCTCTTTTATATGAAACTGTAGATCTTCAGTTTTTCACCTGCTTCATCATCACTGCAAAGGGTTCAGTACACCACCAGCAGGGATGTTAGTGACTCCCTTACTGCCTTTCTGCAGAGAGACACTTTTTCCCTTGCTTTTTGGTAATCCACCCTGACTATCCAATTTTATTTGTATTTTACATTGGAGCAATTAAAATCTAGATATAAACACTGGACATTCACAGGCAAAGCTTCTGAAGAACTTAAGGCTTTTGAAATAATTGCAGACATCTCTCCACTTTGACAGCATTACTTCAAGATGATATGTCCTTTAGGCTTACAAAGAAAAAGCCATTATGTCAGAGATTCTGTATCTAACAGTCCAGTTTGGAACAAAAATTTGATAGCATGGTTCACTGACAAAAACTTGGAAGGTTGTGATGAAAATCTTGATAGAGTTTTAAGCATTTTACAGCACCAAAATAAAGAAATACAGCTGATCAAAATAGCATAATTTTTACTTATTAAGACAGAGTTTCCCCTGCCCAAGGCAGGATTTTTTTTTAAGACTTGATAAAGAGGTCTACTAGCTTTAGCTATTTACATACATTTGATCCTTCTGAAGTAATGAAAACATTAATTGTTGTTCTTTTGACTTGATGGTAGTTTGTCCCCTTTTTCTTCCACGAGGGACACAACCCTCAGGACTCTGACAAGTGTTTGTAGAAGTGACTTTGTTGCACCAGAGAGTACAACAGTAGTGAAAAGTATTTGAATATTTAAGATAAGGGATTTTAAAATGAACAGCTGTGGCTTTCTGCTCCTTGTTAACATGTTTTGGCAAGTGTAATTTTCTGTCAGCAATAGGTCTTATATAAGTCAGCCTTCATGTTTTGGAAGATAAATGTTTTGCTTGCTTCTGAGCAGATGAAGTATATCCACATCATTAGAAATAGGAGTTTTAGTTCCTTCTCAATTGGAATGATGCTTTTTTTTCAGATGTCAGCACAAGAATTGGGCCATAACCAGTTAGTATCATTAAGTTATTAAGTAAATGTCATACTTGGCATGTGAAAGTACACACTGCTTCTTCAGGAAAGGAAGATTCTGTCTCCATCATTAAATTTGGTCAATTTTCTTAGAGAATAGAAATTTTCCTATATACTTACAGTTAATCAATTTCAAAAGACTTTTTAGTCTTTACATAACTCTGTAGCACAAATACAAATTGGCTGAAGAATGGGGTTTGGGGATTTTTCATGTCTGTTTAGCAATAATGAAGCTTGAAAGAAACAGCTTAACACAAGCTCTTGTGAGTTTGGTTTCATGCTGTTCCAACCATCTTTTTTAGATACTTTTTATTCTTGACTTCACTTCTTCCCTAGTCCTTTTCCCTTAAAATACTTCTGATTTCTGTTCTAAAGTACCTGAAAGCTGTCAACACACAGAGCATATTCTGACAGTGAGCTGAGCACATTCCCTCCCCTTCCCCTGCTTTCCTTTTTTAGCTCCTGTGCATCCCTCATCATGGAAATCAAGGTACTGGGGAAGGGGCTTGCCCTGAAGTGGAGGTCTTGGCATTAGGCTCACTGCCATTTCCATTTCTCCATATTGGCATGGGTTTCATGGCAGTCCCAGTAATTTGTAGGCTCATTGATTACTGTCCTTTAGAGTCCTGGTCTCCAGGCAAGAGTCCTGGCTGCTGGCTGCCTGTGCAGCAGCATGAGCCCTGGAAGCATGCCATGCCTTATTTTCTTCAGAAGCACACCAGGAGGATGTGGGATAGATCTCTTTGTTTGTGGGTGAAACGCAGACACATGATGCATAAGATCATCTTCATTTTCCACTTACTTGAGCTTTTATGGGAATGTCACCTTGCCCAATAGAGGTAACATTTACAGCACAGAAAAAAAAAGCCAAACCAGGCTAAACCAAAAAATCACTATGAAAATATGAAGGTAAATGCTGATAATGTTTGTTTTTATTAAAAAATAAGTCTGGACCTAAGGACACACTAAGCAAACACTCAAAAATAGTGTTGTGGGAGATTGTTATGTAGTAGGGTAAGTCTAAAAGAGTCATATCCAGTGTGAATCCTTGGATAGTTTAATGAAAGTCAGGTTTAAAAATAATTGATGTGAACAATTGGATTGCAGAATTATGCAACATAGTTGGTTTTGGGTTGGTGTGATTTTTCTCTGTATCACAGCTACTGTGACTGCAAAATGAAGTTTGCACTAACTCAGCATAGTTTGTGTGTGCATCTGATCTGTGTCAGCAGTTTCTCAAAGTGACTGCTACAAGCACAGCATGCTCAGTGGACTTTGAAGAGCTCAGGATTCTTCCACCATCTGTATTTTAATGTACCACATAAAGCACATGCAGACTGTACATGCTTGTGCTGTTTTGTGCCTCTGAGCATGCCAGTGCCCCAGAATTCACTGTTATCTCTGCCACAGTGGACCTGCTTTCTTTTAAAAATGCTTGTACTTCCTATGGCTACAAAATAGTCCTGGAAAAATGAACCCCTCCAAAGTAATGGGGGGAGTCCTCTGAGAAGTAAATTGCCACTAGTTTCACTCAGGTGCCTGTGGGGTCTATACTTCAGTACCAAGAGAATTGTCTTTTTTGCAGATTGTCAGAAAATTCAGCGCTTTGTCACAGCAAATCAGTATTTTTCTGTAGTATGGTGTTATAAGCCAGCTTGTAGTTGCTCCTTTCTTCTCTAGTTTCACTCCAGAGCAAGGCTAAATGTTGTTCCATGTGGTATTCTAGTGGGCTTTTGTAGGGCATCTGTCAGTAAATTGAGCATAGGTATTGCAGACAGCAGCCTGACAGGTCAGATTTTGCCTGTCCTGCTTTTAGTTTGTGTCCCTGGTTGAAAAAGCCTCATGTTCACCATTATGATAGTCATGCTTTTACATCTGAAAGTCTCATAGAGAGAAGTTATTCCTGCTTTGCTGGAGCACCACAGTCACCTGAGGGGCATGTCTTCCTGGAGCATAAAGCCCTGATTTTTATCTGTAAAGGAATAAGTGGAGCGTTGGAGTTGTCAGCAGAAGCATGTGAGGTTAGACTAGCAAAGTTTTTGATGTGTGTTGCTCATTAGCATTAACTAAACTGACTTTTTGTGATCAGGCCTTGCTGTTGTAGAGAAGCTGAATTTCTTTATGCACTCCATCAGCCCTTGGTGTTGTGCTGAGCAACATAGCTTATCTCTGTGCAGTGTTTTGGGGTATTGCAGATACTGTAATTTGCTTTTAATGGACATTTTCATTGATCCATATTGTTGCAGCATGCTCCACTTCCTAATGACGGACTGAAGCCAGCTGTGTACCATCCTATTTTAAAAGTTCTTTTGTTTTTTGTTCTTTTATTTCTTATTTATCCAACAGGGTGGTCTGAGTGCCCAAGCTTTTGTTCGCATTGAAATAGAAGATATTAATGACAATCAGCCTGTGTTTGAACAAGACACCTATGTGACAAGTATCAGCAGTCACACACAGCCAGGAACAGAAATCATCAATGTTGCTGCCACAGACAGAGATTCGGGAATATTTGGCATTGTCACATATGAACTGGTCCCAGGAGAATTTTCTTCTTTTTTCACAGTGGATTCATCCACAGGTAGTGTATGTGTCTATGATTCAGAAAGGTTGTAATTATACAAGATAAATATTCTCCTTAATTTTGCTTTTTGTATTTGGAGTCATGTCACAGGGGTGAAACTTAGATTCTGATGGAAGATAATTCTAGAGGTAGATGGAGGATTTAGGTTTAATGTGAAACTTTTGCATTTACTGGAATAAGCAGAAAAATGGAAAGCACGGTACATGACAGCACAATGAAGGACAAGCAGCATGCCACATATCCACTATTTTCAGCCCTAAATCTATAGATCATTGTAAGAAATAATAAAATATTGCTTTTTTACAAAAATGTCTGCATTTCTAAAATTCTTAGGGCTTACTCTTGAAGAGCAATAAAGCACCCTTCACCATGTTCCTCCCTTCATTTCTTTTCTATTTCTATTCTAATCTTCCTCTGTACTGTGCTAGGATAAGTCCTCATTCTGCTCAGTCTTACAAGGCATATTTGCCTCCCTGTTTGATTCAATGTTTAGCTTTATAACTGTGCTTTTCAATAAGTTATTGACTAAACTGAAATTGCCATTTTTCTTGAGGGCCAGCCCTTGCATGTGAATATATCCTGATCAACAGATGGTCATGGCACAGATTATTTATATGTTTAAGATCTTTTTAGGCTCTGATACATTTGTGTATATATTAGGTCTTTGGCATTCAAAATCTTGCAAGGTTCTATTCTTTCTAATAGGTGTCTATTTTTACACAATTCCCAAAACATTCTGATGAACAGAAAAACTAATCTTCTTAGGAAGTTAGGCTGCTTGTCTTGGCTATTTCAGAATTTATTTAACTGTGGACTTTTAACTACCTGTCAAGTCAGGTTCTCAGGGGCATAACTGATGTCAAAAATACATAGGTCAGTCAATAATTAGGGAGCTGGATCTCCACAGGCGTTTAACTGGTCATTTTAAAACTGTCCCATCAGGCTTGTTGAAGAGAGCCCCTGTGGATCGCATTAGCAGCACTGGCTTTGCAGCAACCCTCTGCTGAAAGAAAGCCTTTTGAAAGGTTTCTTCCTTGGATTGTGACCTTTTGGCCTCTCTTTCCAGTTTGGCACTTTGTATAGGAAAAATGTCTTGCTTAATGATGAAGACTCTATAAGCTTGTAAGTTACTATTACCTCATGGATCTATCATGGTATTTTATCAAAGGCAGACCAAATTCAGGGTGAAGTTGCTTGAGGTTATTATTGCTGACATTTCATGATGAGAAAAGCTCTTAGGTCAGACACTATTCCCAGCATTATAGTGCTTGGAATCTGATTGCACTTAATCAGATCTCGTGGGTAATTCACAAGGTCAGTCTGTGTCTAATTTTAACTTATTAATATTAATGCTCTGGCTCTTTTTTTTCTGAATATATTTTTTCCATTTATATTCTTCCACACCTATTGAAAGTAAGGGCTTATGCTCAGTCACTGATGAGGCAAATGATTTTTAAACTATAAGAAAAAATAAACATTTTAAACAAAAAAAAGCCCCAACCCTCCCCCCCCCAAAAAAAATGCCCCCAAAAACCCCAAAACATTAAAATTGCCTATATGTCACACAGAAGTTTTGCCATCTTTAAGCTTGAAAACCTGTCCAGTATTCAGAGAGAGATGAAACAAGTGGCACACTGTTAGGGCACAGAGATTTTGAGCTCTTCCTCCTTACTTCTTGTTACAACAGAGACGTTTTCCAGTGTTCATTGTGCTAAAGCTGTCTTTATATGCTCTGATTTACAGCCTAGTTTAGCTGTGTGCCTCTCTGAAGGTTATGTGGGGGACTTCATCTAGTTAGCTGGGCAGCATTTTGTGGACAGAGGGCAACAGACAAGTATGTGAAGGAACAGGCATTCTCCAGGTGATGGGTGCTCAAACCAGAAAGCCAAATGAGATATTACAGCTTGGCCTCTGTTTTTCTGATTTTATGGATGTGCAGTCTGTTTCTGTTGTGTTCTTTATTTCTTCCACTTTATGTATGTATGGCATATTCTGTTTTATCTGCTCTTCTCATTATTAGAGGACCTGAACAGAAGGACAATGATGGTGTTGGAGAATTCTGTGGATTTGGCTGCCTAATAAGTTTTATTTTTTCAAATAATTTTTTCTCTCGCTGATATAGAATTTAGAAAGGAGAAATGAAAATCAGTGCATTAGTAATTTTGACTTACTATGTTCATTTTAGCCCTTAATATTTTATGTGGACAGAGATATTCCCAGTATTATGAGATTTAGAATAATTAGTGGCAAATGGTGTGTCACATTACACTGTGATACATTAACATAATATGCAAGATGATGCTGTTGTCCATGACGTATGTGATTTTTCCCTTTTTTTGCATTTTCCCTTTTTCTTGCCATGAAAATTTCTCACTGTAATTTTCTTCAGGGATGTTTGTTGAGTGCTGCACTTAGAATATTCACTAAAAATTGACTTTTGAATTTTTGGAAGATAAATGGATAAAACAGTAAAATAACAATTGAAAACCAAATTCTTCATTGCTATGTCTTGCTTCTGGCTCTTGTTTGTTAAAGCTCTTAGTTTTTCTGTGAGCTGTGTTCAAAATATCCTACCAGCTGGTCAACTCCTCACTATATACAAAATAACAATACTGCTTTTGATACATAGATATTATGAGGTTGAGGCACATCCAGGCTCTTTGAAGAGGCTCCATCTTTTGCTTCAAGCACTGGCACATGTGGATGTTGTAAATAGATAAATTCAGTTGGAGCGAGAAGGAACATCCTTTCATTGACCAGACTGACATTCCACTGAATTCTTTTTCAATTCTAAACAAGATTTTATTAGTTATATTTGTTTGCTATGTTAGCTTTTAGACACTGCATTTATTGTTTGTGATATGCTCTTGTCCTCATAAATAACATTTATTATGTTTCCATTTTTGAAAAAGTCGAAGTCTTTTTCATTTGATTGATGATAGGCTTTCCACAAGAAAAACCACTTTAAGAACTGTGTAACTAGAAAAATGTATGGATAGGAAACTGTAAACCAGCTCTTCTGCTGGTTCGTGACTCTTGCTATCGTTTGTTTCTAGTGTTGGTGTAAACAACATCTTGGCTTCATTATGTTGCCTTTTGTAGATATCTGATCCATGCATGATCTATGAACAGCACTCGTGAATTGATTAGAACAGGGCAAGTTGAAGAGCTCTTCTGGCTAAGAAACTGTTTGAGCTATGTTTGTTTATTTTCCCATTGTTACCTAAAAAGCTATCTGAAAGACAGTGTATTTATAGTTATGGCTGAGCTGGTAATTAAAAATGTAAGTCACAGGATGCAATCATAAGTGTGGCAGAAAACCTATGCAGTGCTTGACTTAAAGACTTTAGGATTAACAACTGAATCAGTAAACTTCCATTACAATAACTGCATTAATACCTACCTTCACCCAAGGGCATGTAATTAATTTTACCATTGATCTTAGTGATACCCTTTTCGAGAGACTGGTAGAAAGATGGTTATCATCATGATCATTGTTCTGGTTCAGAGAAGTTGTTTGAAACCAATGAAATTGTAATCCTTGAAAATTATTCTGGACTAGTGTGACTTCATGTGTCAATCTTCAGGTAAATAGATTGTTCCTAGATTTTAAAACAAATCCCCTAGCTAGTCCCTGTGTGCAGAGAAAATTTCCATGGATGCTAAGCAAAAGGCAGCAGCCATGGTTTGTCTTCAGATGAATGTATTTGTTATTTGAACCTAGCATGAAAACCATGTAGAGAAAGTATCATTCGCTCATTGGATGTTACAGCAGTATAAGCATTTAATTTAGCTTCTTTCAGTTCTATAAGATACTTGGGCTATATTTAGTTTCTTTCAGTTCTATAAGATACTTGGGCTCATGTTTCTGTGATTCCTACCTAAATTAGGTGCCTAGAACAAAGGCTATGACCTTTCTTTTGTGTATTTTATTGAGAATGTGTCTGTCAATATGGTTGATAGACCTGGGCTGGATGCCAGGTGCCCACCAAAGTCACTCTATTACTCCCCTCCTCAGTTGTGCAGGGAAAAAAAATGATGACAAAAGGCTTGTGGGTCAAGAAAAGTGCAGGGAGAAATCTCTCAGCAATTACTGTCACTGGCAAAAGAGACTCATTTTGAGGAAATGACTTTAATTTATTGCCAATCAAATCAGAGGAGGGTAATGAGAAATAAAAACTACATCATAAAAGACATTCCCCCCCATCCCTCCCTTTTCCTGCACTTAACTTCACTCCCAATTTTCTCTATGTCCTCTGGCCCCAGCAGCGCAGGAGGATGGGAAACGGGAACGGGGCAGTTCATCACAGGTTGTCTCTGCTGCTCCTTCGTCCTCACACTCGTCTTCTGCTCCAGCATAGGTCATTTCAGCAGGGTCCAATCCTTCAGGAACAGAATGATCCAGTGTGGGTTTCCTCGGGGGTCACAAGTCCTGCCAGCAAACCTGCACCAGTATGAGTTTCCCATGGGGTCACAGACTTCTTTGGGTGTCCATCTGCTCCAGTGAAGGGTCTTCCATGGGCTGAGGGTGGATCTCTGCTCCCCTGTGGACCTCCATAGACTGCAGAGGGACAGCTGCTGTAGTGCCACATGGCCAAAGTGCCACAGCCACTCCTGTAGTGCCCACATGGCCAAACCCTTGCCACATAAACACAGTGCACTGAGATACTTGGAGATCTTGCCATTGACTTGAAGATACTTGGACCGCCCTTCTGTTATAATACTTTCTGTTACTTATTTATGCCAAAAACCACATTGTGAGGAGAGCAGACAAGCCTTGTTGCAAGAGCTGGTTAGTAGTTGAACACTTAAAAAACAAAAATATAACATAAAAAAAATTCAGCACAGAAGGGCAACTCCTGCAAAATGAACATTTTCTTTTGTGGAAATTTCCAAAATTCCAAAATTTCCATTCTTTTGTGGAAATTTTGACTTTAAGATGCTCCCTTTAAGATGCACTCTGATTTCTTTTTAGCAAAGGGCATCATGTGACTAAAATGTCCTGTAAAAGATTTAGAGCAGTCTAGGAGCTTAGTCTGTTGGCAAAGAATAAAAGGATGAATACACCTAAAGATCATGCTAATTTTAGAATGTATGAAGTACCTCATCCAAAGGCCAAATTCAATTCCAGTGTCTCGTCACTTTAACAGTGCCTAGTAATGGCCACAAGAAGAGGAGTTGTGTAGAGTTTGTACAGAACAGTGCCTCACTGGTATATATTTCTTGTGGCATTGTGTATTTTAGTGCTGTACTACTTTAATTACTACACTATGGAATTGCACATGTGTAAATGCAATTTAATGGCAAACTAACTTATAATAACCTTTGATTTGGTTCAGAATAGATTCATTCCAATAAGGATGCTGAAAAAATTTGTTTTATTAAAAAATAGAACTGTTTCTTAACAGCGGCATCTTCAGAAATTTTAATTGCTTTATTTTTATTGCAATACAGGTTGAAAAGTAATGTTGAAATACCAACATTTATTTTTATGGGGGAAAAACCCCAAAACTTTGCTTAACTCCATGAATTATACACTGTTTAATATATAACAGATTGTATTAGGCATCAAAGTAAAATGGGGATGCACCCTTTCTAAAGCAAACAAGGCCCATGTTTATGATGATTGATGATGTTTTCGTATGGTATTGTAGGAAAAAAAATACTTTATTTTTAAACTACTTTTGGCATTTTCCTACAGCATGTAGTACATTTGCTAAACATATGAAGAGCTTCACATAAATAGATTTAAAATTAGGAGTGCTTTATTTTGGAACATTTTGAGGCCACTTCTTTTTTTAAACTGCAGTTTCTTCAATTACTGTCTTTTTGATCTGTCATATGATATTTGGAATGCTGCAAATCAGTGGAATATGTCTGAGACATTGGTTTAGCTCAGTAAGTTTTCACCTTTGAAGAATTTTGTTTGAGTTAAATCAAACAGGGAAAATTAGTGTTACTTGTGGGCATTTACCTTCACTGAGATCTTCCCTAATGAGAAATTTATCATAAAGAATGCAGAAAATAGTATGTTGTCTTAGAAGCACACGCTGTAGTAAGTGTAAGGGTGCAGATTTTGGCCCTGAAAGAATGGTGTGTACCAGAACAGCATGAAAAAATATCCATACTGCTAGCTCCTTATGTGTTTCTTTGTTTTTCTTTTATGTATAAAAGCCAATAGAATCCAATATCTACAAAGAGAAATATTCCTACAAGCTACATGCCAAAAACTCAACCATGCAATAGTGGAATGTACGTGAGATTATTTGTGCATGAAAGAATGCAAAGTATTGACAAAAATACTCTAGCCTGCCCTCCTATGTCCTGGTTAAGCCAATGCCAACAGAAGAACCCACCAGAAGAGGCAAAGAGTCAACTTTCTTGGCATTATACAAATGATGTGGGCTGATTAAAAAAAAAGTGGTGAAAAGGAAAAAATTATGCCCATTTCTGTGGAGGTGAATAGTGTGACATTTATTCACTAAAATTTAGATGATCAACCCTTTTCTTTGCTAGAGACTGCATGGGTCTCAGAGCACAGGATATATTTACTGTACTTTGTGTTCTCAGTTAACCTAAAGAAAAGAAGAAAGTGGCAGGTCACACCAAGGGAGCAGACAGCTGTGGTACAGTGTTAGAATGAACATAGCAGGGAAGTGTGTGCAGCAGAAAATCAGCCCATGTAAATAAAGAGCAGCATCTGGAATGTTTTGTAATGCTCTTAATACAAGAACAGTAAATATATCTTCTTTAGCTTATAGCAGGCTTCATTCTGTCTCTGTCCTGATGTTTTTTCTACAGTACCTTCAAAGAAAGGTTTTAACCATCTGTGGTTACCATGGCAGTTGTGTTACCAGGTTGTGCAGTGAGATTTTTTTTTGGATCTTGAGGCTGGCAGCTTGATTGAAAAGGTCCTTGACTGACAAGGTCCCTGACTAAATAGACATTTTTGAAAAACTTCGATAAGTAAGGGAGGAAAGGGAACCTGTTGAGAAGGTGTGGCAAGGCTGGAGCTGAGCAGATTATGGGGGGAGGTCTCTGCCTTTGTCTTTGAAAATACAGCAATTCACCAGGACAAAGTCCTGCCTGCTTACTGATCCAAGCTTTGATTTCTGGATGGACTCGTGCTTGTGTGAGAGTGTTTGCTTTGTACACAGTCAGACAGCAAACACACTCTGAGTTACTATTAGGTCAGGTGAAAGGAAATAAACCAGGGCAGAAACAAAGGAAATCTCCTTGTAACAGTGAATTCTATCTCTTCAGTTATCTGTTCTACTGAAAAAGTAGAATTTTCAGAAGGGGTTTTTGTGGTGTTGCTTGTTTGTTTGTGGTTTTTTAAAGGGAATAGTTTTTAAAATATGTAACAAAACAAAATAGAGTTAGGAAGCACCTGATCTTCTAAACTGGCAAACTGTGGTCTCTAGGGATGTAAAATTTTGCATCCCTAATTACAAGACTTTGTTTAAAAAGCACTTGTGTAAAAGAAAACAGCCTAGATGATACAAAACCATTCTAGTGCTAAACTCATGCTTTCTTTTACTTGATATTAGAGGCTGATGCTCAGGTGGGTGTTCTGTTTGTGACTAATGGAACTGCCGTAATTCGAAATTTGTATTTTATGTGTTGATGAATACTTCTTAGCTCACTAAAACTCTCTGTAACCTATAGTATTTGAAGCAGTAGCGTCATGCTTCTGGGGGAGCTGCAGTGTTAAAACTGCTTATGTTAGTTTATAGATCCAGGTACTGGATTGTTATGTGCATACTCCATGGCCAGACTTTCATGTGCTAAGCAAATTCTTGTGATTAAACACAGTATGTTTGTGTAGTATTGGTTGTAGACACTAAGTCCTTTTATAGCTATTTCTCTTTCTAAGAGGCAAACTATGAATTGAGCGCAAGAATTTTCTACAGAGGGGCTGGTGTTGAAAGCATCTGCAGTGCAGGGGTATGAGACCTGTAAAGTATAAATGTAGCTAGAAGATTGCTATAGGTTCAATTTACTTTTTATTTACTACAAAAATATTCAAACAATGAATATTTTCAAACTGAAGAAGTCCTCTTCTTTGCTGAAATGCAAACCAGCATTAGAACCATTAAGTTTTTAAAAGATTTTTCATGTGAGGTGAAGCTATGTGTATTACAGTAGATAGATTGTAAATAACAATTTAATTCCTTCCTTCCCCTGGCCATTGTTAAACCAGTTATTCAGTGTATTTGGCAGTGTTGCTATGGTTACTATCAAGAATGCAGCTTCACTAAAAAAGGTGCATTTTAAGTACAGGTGAAATGCTAAAGCTGGAATCTGTATGCAGTGCCAAGATGACAGCATAGGCAATGAGTGGAACAAATTTAAATAGAAATGTCAAGCAGAAACACTATCATAGTTCCTTTAAAAAATGCTAATTTTAATGTTAATGCAAAATGCACACCTCCTAACTGCATTGGTCTTCTGGAGGATCACCCTATCTGTGCTCATATTGGAGTTTTTTCTGACATTTAAAAAGCAAAGTTGTGCATGCACCCCTGCACTGGGAAGCTGCTGAGTTAGGGTGGGTGCTCTGAGCAGATCAGTGGGTCAGCTCTGACCTGCACAGTAGTGAACAGCAGGTACAGTGGCCAGCTTTGAAGGTGAACTGGGGTGAGGAACCGTTTGGACCTTTTGACCATCTGCTTGTTGTCTGAGCTGTGTCAGGTGATGCCAGCTGGCTCATCCTAGGTTATTTGCTGAAGAAATAGTGCCATCATTTCAAGTTTGTTAGGGTGTTTGGTTTCAAGGGCTTAGGTAAAATCACTGGTGACTGTTGATTTGATTCCTCTTGTCATGTTCTAAAGTTTTTTTTATTTCATGAACAATTATATAATATTAGAAGCTATTTAAGTATGCACGCTTATGCAATCCAGACTTTGTTGCTGAAGTTAGTGCGTCCTGATTTTTGTCTTTGCAGCACTTGACCAAATGTGGAAAACAGTTGGTTTACCTACAAATGCCTGTAAATGTAGGGCTGATTTTTGTTTTGTTTATGGGAGAACCCTGTGCAAAGCAGATTTTCAAAGTGCTCAGATGGAGATGTGTGTGGAAATCCTGTTGGGTTTACCTGTATGATATTTTCCCATACAAAAAGTTATTTTGGTGAGTGAGCCTACTTTGGTGCTGGATACTGTGGTTAGATTAGGACTGAACACAGGATCATGAATATAATAAAAAAAGTATTTTAAAAAATTATTACATGTGTGTTCCTGTCTCCTGCCTTCAAATGTTGAGAAATGGCAGTTAACCCCCTCATGGAATAGGATGCACCTCCACAAAAATAAGAACAATATAATCCCGTGAGAAATTTTGCCATTGCTAGAGGATGGGGGGTGGCAGAGTCCTGTCCTTCATTAGTGCATTTGCACTTTCTTGGCAAATAGGCACAAAGTGAAGAGCAAGACTTCCTGGAAGATCCTGCCCTACTATGTACAGTGAGTGAGGAAGCAGGTGAAAGAGCTGGCAGTCATGATTTTGCCTTCAATAGTACTGTTTCTCCCCATACATTCAGTGCTCCAAACCATGGTAACGATTTCTGCTAGCCCCTGAGCAGAGATTGCTCTGCAGCAAAACATCTGTGAATTCCAGCATGGCTGTGCTGACCTGCCTTGGAGCAGAGCTGTTCCCAGACCACAACCTGCAATGGCAGTTGCTGACATGCATCCAGCATTGCAGGTTCTGCCTGAAATCTGTATCCAGATCATATCCAGGCAGCAGGCAGTCTGTATGTCATGCTTTTGATTTATAAGGGTCGGGATCTGCAATCAGTTACGCTCATGTGGATCTAGTAAAAAAAATGAGATTGCCTAGGTGTGAATGAGGCTGGGTGTTAATGCTTCTTCCAGTGTGTAATTATAGGATTGTTCACCTGTGAAGCTGAATTGATTCCAGCTCTCTCTCATGCAGAATAAGGAATTAACTAGGGATAAAATCTTCAAAGCACTGCAGTGATATAAATAATAATTTGAAAAATTGAAATTAAATGTTTTTAAAGGCAGCAGATATTCATTTATATGGTGAGTCAAGCTGCAAGAAATGTGTCCCTTTTCTTGAAGTTGACCCACTCTTTGTGGTCCCCTGTTGGGAGCTTTGGTAAAACATTCATTGCAGAGGAGCTGTCTCATTACTCCCTTTTCATTGTCAATTTTTACAGAAACTATTTTTCATAATGGAAGAACGTATTCTGTACTGCAGCAACCTGATTGTCTTTCAAGTTCTCTGAAGCCTTGAATTACAGGCTGCAAATGATTGTGGCAATAACAATAACAAAATTCCAATCTTAATTACAAAATTGGGAAGAAAGGAAAACCATGGTTCATGTTCAGCCAGTTACTGAATGAGAGATGCCTCTGTTGAGTTTTGCACACTGAACCTGTGACTTTGACAGTTCCTGCTCCTTGAAATTTCTTCCATATTTCTGCCTTTGCAGTGTAGTACTCAGGCACCTCCTGTACCGTGCTGCAGCAGATGGAATGCACCCAGCCAGCCTGCTCTCAGGTGTGCTGGCAGCTGCTTTTGGCACAAGTGGTCCTGACTGTCCACTTCAGTCACAGTCTGCTGTTTTACCTATTCATACAGAAAGTGAAATCCCAGATGCTGCTTTCTTCTGCAGCTTCTTTCCCATCGTGTGGTGCCGTAATAGATCCTAATGAGGCATGCTCACCAACATATGGCTGAGCTATCTCAAATGTCTCTATAGATTATGTATCAGCAGATGCAAAGCTAATGCCCCGTCCTACAAATGCTGAAAGAAACAAAATGCACACAGTTAAAAGTCAAAATGGGTTATTAAATTTCTGCATACTAGAGTTTTTGAGGTTGGAGGGAACCATATGGAAAACACATACTTTTTACTTGGATTCTGCCCTTCTTCTCATGGTGTCCCTAGTCCTGCAAAAGAGAGCTGAATTGGCAAGACATACTTGCCTGTTCCCCTTTTTCCCTATGACACAGCAAAAGAATGAAGAAGGAAAACAAAATATTTTATTAATTTTCTTTTTGCTTTCTGTGACTGAACTGGCATGGAGTGTGCTGCAATGTGTCTAGCTCAGCAGAGAAGGAGCTTTGATTCTGAAATATTTCTGTTCAACAGGTCTTCAGAGCTCCTGGAGTGGAGCTCTGTTTGCTCCACCCTTTGCTAAAGGATGTTCTGGAGTCTTTAGTTTCTGCTCTGAGAGTAAGATTTTCAGTTTGATGCTTTTCTGTAGAAGTTTTCCTGTTCCCACATTACTCTTGAAGTATCTAAAATGAGAAGGACATATTTATATCCTTGTCAATAGAAAAATATCCGATTGGAAAATTGGTAACATGCAGCCCATTTGATTGATTTAAAGTAATTGGGCAGAAATTAAGTTAAAAATCCATGTGTACATGTTTATCCTCTGGAGAAATATAGTTAAACCCCTTTTTCCATCAAGCTATTATTGCTCAGATTACCTCAGGAAATACCAGAAGTCTATGTCCTTGAAGGACTACTTTGTTGAGCTGCTGAAGTAATCATAGAACTCAACCATCAGAAGAAAAAAAAATTTAAAAGCCAAAATAAGGTTGTTTCTTAGAATTGCATCAATTGCAATTCTAAGTTGCATCTGATTAGCAAAGAAGCTGAATCAGTACTGAACCCTGAATCTATCTGTATGTATCACTGCTGAGCTTTTAGTGTGATTTGTCACACTGGAATAAGCTTCCCTTTTGTTGGTGAAAAGTGTTTTCCCTTGATCCTGAAGACCCTTTTACTTTATTTTAAGCATGTCAAGACAGTTTATTATACTGTCCTGGCAGTATATTTGGAAAGTATACTGCATGCACATTTGAGTATTTATAAGAATTTTATTTCTTTTCCATTATTCTGCTTAAAAATGGATTGTAGAAAATTCACCCTAAATTCTGAGAAGATATATTCTTATTGAATCATCCATTGATTCTCCTAAGGCACTTTGAGCAAACTCTAGTTTTACCCTGTCTAACCACTAAATGGCCAACTTGAATGGCAGATATCATCCCTACTAAACTTGTCTTGACAGCCAGGAAATTATAAAGGTAGCCCAAAGTTTAAAGGTTTGGTTTTACTGAACTGCCAGACCTTCTGTGTCTTCACCAGCTTCTACAAAAAAAATGGGTGATTTCTTAAAAATATCTACAGGTATGAAAAAGGTTGTCCCTGTTAGTTGAATTACTTGAGTTTACTGCAATTTTACTACTTAACACACTGTGATTCTAGCATTTAGTGTATATTTAGTTAGACACACTCATTGCTAAGAAAAATTTTCTTGCATTTGGTAACCTTTTATCTTCATTTTCATGTTGAAAAATTTACTACACAAATAGATTATTCTGAGGAATGTACTTCCAAACTGCTGTATTTTGGGACTGGACATTGTATTTTCTTTTCAAATAATTACTTAATCAAGTTCATATAAAATGTAATTGTTAGCAGCTTGCAAATTCAATGGACCTTAGAATTCATTATTAAGGGGTATTTTGTCAGAAAATTGTGATCAGACTGCAGGTGATTTCTTTCCAGATACTTTCCACAGAGCCCCTGCTCCTAAGATGTATATTTTGGAACTTTGACTCCTTTTGTGTGTATGTTTTATTTCATGACTAACTTAAGTAGAATGTCTCTACAGCATGTTTGAAATAACATTAACTTTACCATTTGCAGAGATAAATTAATCTTCTGAAACAATACTTGTTTTCCACCCTGATGCATTTCCAAATTAGTATTGACTAGTAGTAGTAGTAAAATTTAGCACTGTTAAAGATTTAACTGAGTCTAAAATTAGATTTTCTAAAATGTTTCTAAATTACAATTATGGATACGGTGTTTTGAAACAGAACTTGCTGTCTTTCAGTGGCTCAGTGAACGGTAAAGATCACATAGTATGAAAAGAGCTTGGCTCTCAAAAGTTGAATTGGGAGTGCTGATTTTTTTCTACATGGTCTGACCTTCTCTTAGAGTAGCAATACATGTTGAAACTATTTTGACAACCTGCCTAATTTTATCTTACATCTCTCTTAAGTGCTATTTTATTTCTGTGTACTCTCAGGAATTATTTACCTGACCTCAGCTCTTGGCCACCTGGCACATTCTGCATTCTTCCTGACTGTTTCTGCACGGGATGGGGGTGGCCTTCCCTCTGCCAGCAATGCAGCTGTCACAGTAAATGTCCTTCAGACTGTTTTGGCCCCTGCCATATTTGAGAGATCCTGGTATAGCTTTTCTGTTCCAGAAGATGCACCTGAAGACAGCGTGATTGGCACTGTAAAGGCCAGAGAGCCTCCAAGTAAGTCACATTCTCAGTCAGAGATTATGTTGTATTTTTGTTGTGGCCATTAACTGGAAATAGCTGTAGATTATTTTTTTTTTCCCATAAACCTCTGTGTTATTCATTCAGTTTGTCAAGCATTAAATAGAATTTATCTTTGGTATTTACAGCAACTGGTGTAATGGCTGATTTATCGGGATACTCTTTAGAACAGTTGGAGATTTCTGGTACTCTCCTTGGTGGTCCACAGAGATTGGCAATGGCCTCCATTTTCTTCCTGATGGATTTCTATAACTGTAAATGATGAGATAGGAAGCATGCTGTGAAAGTTTAAGTAAGTGTGACGGACTTTAACTCAGGTTAAAGTGTTAGCCATGCAGGGCAAATTTCAGAGCAATACTTAAAATCAGAGAGTATTCAGGAGTTTTTGAGGATCTGCAAGAAGTGCTTCTGGCCACCCCTCAAAAAACCAAACCAGAACCAACCAACCAAACACAACCCCACATTGTCTCACATGAAGTGAAGAAGTCCAGATGAGTGTTTGCAGGACCTTTGGAAAATATATTTAATCCATCTGGTTTTGTTATCATTTCTAAATGGAAATGGATTAGCTCCTGACAGTCCTTGGTCATAAAGAGCCCTGTCCTGAGAGCTGTACATACTTGGTTCCTATGCAGAGCAGTGGGACTTGTGAGTCCACATAACAGCCTGATGATGCATCTCTAAATGTAAGGTGCTAGATGGCAAGGTTTCGTACAAGCTTCATTAGTTAGGTCCTCTCATTTCTTTCTTTTGGGAAGAACAGTCCTCAGAGTGGAGATAGCACCCACTGCGTGGCCTTGATAGAAAGCCTGAATCTTTAGACAGCTTGTTCTTAAGGTAGCATCTGATGGTCACCCATGAACAGCAAGTTTATTAAAATACTTTTTTTTTCAGGGAACTGCCACCTGTTTCGTTCCTTGCTGTAATGAATGCCTGTGTGTAGTGAAATTGCTCCCACAAGACTAATTTATAGGTGTGTTTTTTCTGTATTTTAGATCAGGGAGAAACAAGAGGCTATTATGTGATTTTTCTCTATAGAGTTTTATAATACCAGTGTGATGAAAATCAAAGAGTGCAGAAGTGGACAAACTGTGTGGATTCATATTTTACTGAAGGGCTCCAGGGATGGGAAGAAGGAAGCATAAAAAGCCCAAGAATGTCAAACATCTGTGTAGCTTACATTTATTCCATTGAATTTAACAGCATGCATTCTCCCCAGATGTTCTTGCCAATGTTTATGTTATCACTTCCATTTTTTTTTTTTGTTACACTTTTTGTTGCTGTTTCCATTTCTAGATTCTCTAGAAGTGGTTTCTTACAGAATTTGCTCCGGTGATCCGCATGGGAAGTTCTCTATCGACCCCCAGTTTGGCATTATCCGCACCAAGAAACAGCTTGACCATGAAGCTCAGTCTGTTGTGGTGCTCACTGTTCAATCTCAGCTGGGTGACTCCCCCATCTACAGCAGCACTCAAGTCAACATATCTGTGACAGACATCAATGACAACCCCCCTGTGTTTCTTTCCAAATCTGATAAGGTAACCATCTCACATACCCAGCCTCCTGGCACTGCTGTCTACATTGCTCATGCAGAAGACAAAGACAGTGGCCTAAATGGGGCAATCAAATACAGTATTGCAAACAAGCAGTCAGATGCATTTAGCATTGATCCAAGTCTCGGAGTGGTAAACCTTACCAGGAGAGTGGTGGCGGAAAAGCAGCAGGAATATACTCTACACATAGTGGCCGAAGACAGCGGGAGTCCTCCTCTGACTTCCTTGCTGATGTTGACAGTGGTTATTGAAGAGCAGAAGATGGGCCCTATTTTGGTTTTCCAAAGCTTGGTATATCAAGTAGAAGTCAGTGAAGCTACATCTCCAGGTGCCCAAATCCTTCAGGTTCAAGCCCATTCCCTTGATACACACAGTGATACCTCCAATCTGACGTATTCCTTAGAGCCTAGCACTGATTCCGTTGCATTTGGAATCAGCTCTGATACTGGCTGGATTTATCTTCGGAAACACTTGAACTATGAATGTGCACAGATGCTGAGTTTTAGAGCCTTGGTCAGCACGTCTGAGGATGCAAACCTTAGGCAAAATGCAAGTACATCTATCATAGTTAATGTCCTGGATGAAAATGATCATTCTCCCATGTTTTTGCGTGAGAGCTACTTCTTTGAAATTGAAGAAAATCCGATTCCTAGTGGTGTGGTTGGCACCATTAGAGCTGTTGACAAAGACTCAGGAAGAAATGGACAGCTTTCCTATTTCCTCTTGTCTGATGGAAAGTATTTCAAGATGAATTCCAACACAGGTAGCATTTTATGATTTGTAATCTGCCTAATATTACTTTTGGAAAGCAGCCTTCCCTAAGGGTATGGAAGTAATGTATAAAGCTTCCAGAAACTGCTGTGGATCTTTTGGGTTGATATATGAATATTTTAACTCAGAGTGTCACAATTTGGGGAATGAAATAAACCCAATATATTTTCATGAAGAATGGACTGGCCCTTAGGAATTTTTTTTCGTGAATTTGTTCAGGTCACTTGGTCATAAGTTTTGGTGTTTGGCTGAAACAAATTAAAAGAAGTTTTAAGTTATAGCTTCAATAGTTCATATGAGAAAATTTTTTGCCTGTGATCAAGTAGAGTTGAAAAGTACAGATCAGCCATAAGTAACTATAAATGTACTTATGAAGTTAGACAAAGTGATTTAAAATACTTGTGAATGGTTCTGTAACTGACATCAAAACTGAGTTCATGTTGTACACGGCATCAGAGAAGTCAAATTGGCTAAGAGAAATTTTTCACAGCATAGGATGTACTCTGCAGTGAGTCCCAAATGCCTCAAGTAATAGGGGTTATGTCTACACAGTATAACACCAGAGACCAGAGCATGGAGAGCCTAAAGGAAGGGAATTCTTCAAGGAATACAGGCACCGTAAATAATCCAGTTCCGCAAAATGCTATGTAGGAAGCGATGATCTGCTGTTTAAAATTCCTATTTCCAGATGTCCAGTCCCCATGGGGAGTGAAAAGGCTTTTCCAGAATTTCTCTGTATGAACCTCAAAATAAAAACAGCTTTTGAGTACACTTATGGAACTTTACAGGCAAACAGAATACTAGGAGTTAACCAAGAACGTTTTTAAAAACCATGTGGTTACCTGTGTGATAAGCTTTGGTCAACCACAAATCTCTGGCTGTATTGGGTATGGCTAAGCAGACAGGGAGAATATTGGTCAGATTTATTTGCTGTGTTTACCAGAATGTATGGGAGACGTAAGTGTTTATGATTAATGCACATAATTAATAAAGGCCCCTTGTCAGCACTTAAACCCCTGTTCTCATGTATTATCTGTCCTGGAGTGTGGTGAAGGCCAGATGGATTTCTTTGGAAGGTCAGCACTTTGGTTCATACTGTTTGATGCCTTTGCTCTGGGGCACACAGTGTACAGTAAAATGTGTCAATAGGGCACTGAAGTGCATATGCAAAACTGTGATTGACAGAATGTTTCTGCAGGATGGGGTTTGGAAAGCTGAGGTTTTCATGTTGATGATCAGGTGTATCAGAGGACACTTATCATTATTTCATATTAAATCATAATTGGACACGCTAAGACAAGTGCTAGCACACAGTAAACACCTAACTGTATTTCTCCCCCCTTTTCTTTGGCCGTCAGGTGAAATAATAAACTGGGTGGCGCTGGACCACGAGGAGCAGGTGCACCACGAGCTGCGGGTGCTGGTGACGGACGCGGGGCGGCCCCAGCGCAGTGCCACGGCCACTGTGCACATCGCCGTGCGCGACCGCAATGACCACGCGCCGCGCTTCCCACAGGGGGCACTGCACCGACAGGTGGGGCGGGGCACAGCACCGCGCTTCCCGCAGGGGGCGCTGTGCTGACAGGTGGGGCAGAACGCTGTGCTTCCCGCAGGGGGCGCTGTGCTGGCAGGTGGGGCAGAACGCTGTGCTTCCTGCAGGGGGCGCTGTGCTGGCAGGTGGGACAGAACGCTGTGCTTCCCGCAGGGGGCGCTGTGCTGACAGGTGGGACAGAACGCTGTGCTTCCCGCAGGGGGCGCTGTGCTGGCAGGTGGGGCAGGGCACTGTGCAGCGCCACCCCGCGGCCACACTGCGCACTGCGGGTCCTCCCAAACCGGGGCGCTGCACACTGCCAGATCTAAAGGGTTGCATGAGCCTAACTCTGTTCACGTGTGCACTGGAATCCCTTTTGGTTTCTGATCTCTGAGTTTGCCATAGTAAAGATGTTCAAGTTAGTGTTCTATGCAGACTGTGACAGAGGGTTGCTGGAACTCTGTTGTTTAACTATCTCCTGAAATGCTCATTGCACACTCTAAATATTACTGAAATGGAAAGTAGTGCAGCAGCTAAACTCTTGTGTTATGGCAAGGGATTTGTTTTAAGATTACTTTATCCGTGTATAATTTCAAATAATATATGAACTGCTTGGTGACAGGTTTTGGAAGGGCAGCCATCGGGGACGCTTGTTGCCACCATCTTTGCAAAAGACTTTGATTCTGGAAACAACAGTGTTGTCTTATATTCAATAGAATCAGGTAAGAATTTCAAGGGTTAATTAATACAAAAAGGTACATTAAAATAACTAGCATTTTAGAAAAGCCATGTATCATACAAGATTTTATGTTTATTTTGTGTCAGGTAGAATAAAGCTGCCTTTGTAAATAGGAATCAGCACCACCATGTGTCTTACAAAGTATTTAAGGAAGTGTAAGCAGCTGCGTTTCCTCCCTTTGCTCTCTGCCCCATCTTTCATGTGGTTTGGTTGCTTCTGTGGTTGGCCAGAAAGTGTTCAAGCAGCTCTCAGAAAAGACTAGGACCGTGATCTTTTATTGTGCAGTTTAGTATTTCAGTCAGTTTAACATCTTAAAGGAAAAATGAACTCCCTTTTCCCATGACCATTTGAAAATTTTCCTGCTAAAATAACAGTTTGTGATGGTCTGAGACGGGGATCAGAGAGATCAGCAGATAATCTGGACAAACAATGAGGTTTGTGGTTTTTAGTTCGGGTTTCACCCTTTGTTCAACAGTGTGTTAACCTGACATAGCCTGGCCCCTTAAAAACACTTCCCTTTAGTTTTCCCCATAATTCCTGCATGTGATAGTTCACTTCTGGGGTAAGTGGTAGGATCCAGTTTTGTTTGCAGTGAAATTAATAACAGAGCAGTCCCAAGTTAGAACATGAGTGGGACTGGGACATTAATACTCTAGGAGACATAGATGTGATGTCTGGATTTGCTGCATACCACTTGCTATGCTTCCATAAATGTGAGAACTCCATCTATAACCAGGAAGGAAAACAGATCTGTTCCTCCTGCTTTCCTTCACTATTGCTTCAAAACAGTAAGAGTTCCCAGGAACAGGACTCTTTCTTTTTTGTTTGGTTTCTGTTCTATTCTACCAGTTTTAATGTGATCGATACTTTTTAAGCTTGGGATTCGTAATCTATGGTAATTTGCATGTAGATCTCACAGTTTCATCGGAGCAAGAAAACATCATTCCCTTAATTTGAATAGAAATGACTGCCTATTCCAGAGGGAATTGGATGGTATCTTAGACTTCTGCATAGTGAGTAAGAATATTTTGCACAGAAAAAGTTCCCCCTTGTGAAAAGGGGATGAGCAGTGTGCAACCCTTTGTTTGAAGAGTGATGGCCAGGCAATAGTAAGTGTTTTTCAGGGGTCTCTGCCTGTTCATGTATCTAACTATATCCCCTTCCTTCAAACAGCACAATGGATTTTCTTACTGGCTTCACTGTAGAGCCCCCAGAGGGGAGTAAGTAAGAGTTCAAATTATAAAAATTACTAGCAACATAAAGAATGACTGGTCTTGCAAAAGCTGTCTCTGGAAAGAA
This sequence comes from Melospiza georgiana, assembly GCF_028018845.1. Lineage (NCBI taxonomy): Eukaryota > Metazoa > Chordata > Aves > Passeriformes > Passerellidae > Melospiza > Melospiza georgiana. Next base: position 14,202,270 of record NC_080434.1, read on the forward strand.
CAAAAACATAAAAACAGCAGCAAACACACCCCATCTCCCCCCATTTCAAATGCAAAACACCACTAAAAATCCCTCCCAGCCTTGGAACTAGATATTTTTCTGATAAACAAATCCAGAAACAGCTGAGCTTCTCTGATACTAATTTTTGTTGTTGTTAGTTGGCTCACAACCTTTAACATCTGGTCTTCTGTTTCATGGTGAAGTTTTTGCCTGGTTTATATTTAAAATAGTATTTTCTTGTTCTGGGACACTGTTCAGCGCTTAAATACGAAGAAGAAACATGATCTGATTTACAGCCATGTTTGTTAAACAGAGAGACAGCAGGTTAATTGGAGAACTCCATGCAGACCAGTGCTCTCTTCTTCAGTCAAGGGGCTGACGCAACATGGAGAGCTGCGAGTGTCAGTGTCAGCTGTTAAGCTTGTACATGTTGCTGGGTAACTTTTAATGATCTTGAGATCTTAAAGAAATTTCAAGATAGGAGCAATATATATTGAGCTATGTAGAAATGTTAATGATAAATGCCAACAAAATACATGAGGGCAAATCTGTAAAAGAACTATGAGGTTTACGCACCAGTTAAATTTTAGGTTAGAGGGAAGTGTTTCCTTCAAAATGCCCCTTCCTCTTCCTAAAAAATCAAAGCAAACCATGCTTTAAAATGTATATATGTCAAAGTGGATGGTCATATGACCCTTCTTCCACTTCTGTGTTATCACTAACTTGGAGTTAATCCCAGCTGTGTGTATTCTTTATTCCTTAGTGATGCTGGCAGTCAGAAAGTTAGTTGCCTGGTCTTCTTTATGACTGTCAATAGGATATAGTATAGCATTTATAACAGAAATTAGTGTGTGTTTATAGGGCATCTGGAACTACTGCCTTGTGTGTTGAGTCTAGCATTGACAGAGGCTTCTACAGATATATTTGGAGCAATTATGTGGATGCAACATTAGCCCTTGACTATACAAGTGCCAAGAGAGGCCTAGTTACACTGCTAACATGCACAAATTGGCAAGTGCTGTCTATGTGTCTGTGAAGAAGTCCTTGTTCTCCAGAATGACTTGCAAGCAGCGTGCAGGGAGCATTCACAGACTTGCAGAGGGCTACATTTCTGCACAAGCCCTCATCATGTTCAGGTTCTTTGGGCGCCATGGCCTTGCCTTCCTCTTTTCTGTTAAAGGAAACAACTTGTCCATGATCTCAAAGGAGAAGGACATGGTCCGGGCACTAAGTATTTTAACGCCTAGGAAAGAAATAGTTGTTCAGGAAATTAGGTAAAAATACATATAGCTAACTATGACTGTGTGCTGAGGTCACTAATCTCTGAGAAATCTTTAGTGTTATTTTCTGTCTGCTTTCTGGGCCATTTTGCCTAAATGCCAGTTTCTGTAAGGCCTGAATGTTCAGCCAGCCAAAATTCACAGTAACGCATTGCTTGGTATTTCTCAGGGCACCATTGGTTTTTTCTTATTGGTTCTAAACTACAATTTCTCTGAACATCTTTGAGACCACAGAGCTGAAAGAGTGTCTGAGTTTTGGAGAACCTCATGTAAATGAAAATCTGGCCAACAGTTGGACAAGACAGAGGTGAAAAATTTAATTGTAAAAATATATATATTTATTGGCAGGTTACTAATGCAAGCTCAAGAAGAGGCTTGAGCCATTGGAGTCTAGTTTTTGAGAGAGTCAATTCTCTTCTGTTCCATGCTTCATCTGCTCTTTCCACTTTTCCTTATTTCTTATCCATTTCTCATATACTTCCTTCATTTTCCCCTCAGATGCAAAAGGACATATTTAGAGTGTTCGATATAAGCAGCAGTTGTCTAATTCAGGTAACTTATGGAGATGAGAGCTAAGGAAATATTTGTGGAAGTGCAGCAAGCATGAGCTTTTAGACCAATGACTGACATGCTGTGTAGGTGTTAAACTTTTTTCCCAGTGTAAAAGTTTTTTCTGAATTTCAATCAAATGGCACATGGAATATTAAATAAAAGTATTTTAAAAATATATTGATAAAAATACCAAAAAACCAGACATGGGGCATTTCAGTTTTGACTGTCTTTATAATGTGTAATCAGATAAAAAAATGAAAACATGAAACACTTAAAAAAATGGAAGTCCCAAGGGGTTTTTCTTCTATACAGTGTCTCTTTCCAATATTTTCAGACTTTTTACCACCAAAATATGCACAAAACTATTTCATGCAATATCTGATTTTTAGTGTAACTCTAAGTGTAGGTTTTAGCAAAATACTGAAAATATATGCATGCAATTCACATTGTGTTCTGTTTCTCATATCTCCTGACTTTTGCCTAGCTGGGATTTTGTGTCATTAAACATTATATGGAGCAAAGTAGCAGATCTATGACTGTAGACATCTTGTTGGGACCTACACCAGGAAAGTAAACCAAAAGCTATTTATGAAAAGAGTGATATAGCATTAATATTTTGAAACTACCATGAAAAATGAAAAATGCAAGACTGTCTCATTCAATATAATTGTCTTTATATATTGTTTCCTTTTCTTGGCAAATTCCGTGTTAATGTTCCAGCAAGACTCAACTTGGAAGGGACTGATGGAGAATTAGAAAGCTATATTCATGCAAAAATAGCAGAACAATGTTGAAAAAACTCCTATTTATTGGTTGTGAAAACCCAGTTTTCCAATTTGTTTGCTGAATGGTTTTTTTTCTTCAAATGTTACAGGTGCAAATATTTTACAGTTGCAGATGATATAATTGGATACAAAAGTGAACATCTATATGTGCAGTTAACTAATTTGAGTGTGCAGATTTGGAGAACGTAAACAGCTTCATGCTCACTTAGGTGTCTATGGAAATATAGCTATGCGTGTTTTGTGTGCTACATCTGCACTGAATTTATTTTTCCACAGTTGCTTACGTAGTAGTGGCTGTTATGCTGCAGGACTTTATTTAACCTGCTAGCGCACCTTACTGAAAATTCACATAACAGAAAGCTGTTTGGATAGTATTCTAAGAGAGAAGTACTTACAACAATTGTGATTTTCTCAGTTTCTGGTGATGTATACAGAGTAGTAGATATTTCCCACTAAAATTTGAAAGTAATTTGTATTCTATTTCTTGAACATGGGGGAGCTATGTATCAGTCTCTTTTCCCAAGGGAGGTTTAGATTGGAAAAATTTCTTTACTTAATTGTTTGCCAAGCATTGGAGCAGGCTTCCTAGGGAGGTAGTGAAGTCATCATCCCCAAAGGTATTTAAAATACATGTAGGCATGGTACTTAGGGACATGGTTTTGGGAATTTGGCAGTATTGGGTAAAAGGTTCCACTTGATGATCTTAAGGATTTTTTCTTCAACTTAAATGATTCTCTAATTCTAAGTCAAGAAGAGCTATTTATTAATCTGTGGTAAAATTATTCTTTGCAACTCTCAAATAAATGATGTGGCTGCAAGTAATAACTTCAATTAAAAGCCACTTATTATTAGAGTGTCACCAGTCCTCGGTGAAAGATATGAGCATAATTTCCAATATTCACATGTTGCTCTGCAACAGCTTGCTGTAAGATTGTGGCTATCCCCATCTGGCTGCTGGTACAGAGCACAGGGAGGGCAGGTGGCATGGCTGCAGTCACGGCGTATCATAGGGGTCAACAGTGCTCTTTGCTGGCCCTGTAATCTGTGAGTCACAGGAAATACTTTACCCTTTGTGCCAGTTTGGAGACTAAGACTTAATTCTTTCTCTGGCCCTGTCTGCCAAGATTAGAAATAGGAGGACCAGTCCTGGGCTGTCTGTCACCCTCCTGATGCACACACCACTGGCGTGAGTAAAGTTGGTACAAAACTGGGCAGTTGCTTTAGTACTCTGTGGAGTTTCTCTCCATATTTTTCTAAATCCATATTAAGTGGTTTGTAATAAGTACTCAATGAAGGAAGAGGAGGTGAACCAAAAAAGCCAGAGAGATCCAAATGAGTGCTGCAAGTTCCTATCCTCTGGGTCCTCCTCTTTTTCACTGTTCATTACAATGTTCAGTACTATGGAGGCAAGCTGTTACTGATTTTCAATAACACATGTCCATTTTTACCCCACAGAAGAGGATATAGGATACTTCCAGATTGATGCTGTCAGTGGAGAGTTAAGAACAACCCGGCCTCTGTCACATGCTGAGAGATCTGACTACAGAATGATGGTGATAGCCAAGGACCAGGGGATGCCTTCGCTTCAAGGCCATGCTGCTGTTTACATCCAGGTACTTATTTACCTTGTGCAGATAGAACAATTATGTTAAATGCTTAGTTTCTTTGAAGAAAAAAAAAATTGGAAGAAGGTTGGGAAATAGACAGAAAAAAGGAAGAAGCTCAAAATTGTAAGCACCTTGTCTCATGGTAATTTTCTTTAGCTGTTTTTCTGTTGAGGGAGTAAATGAGAGGGCACATCATTTTGATTTGTTAAGAATGCACAGCAGCATTCGGGATCATCTTGCAAATAGATGATGCTTGTGCTTTAGGACATCATTGGAAACACTGGGAAATAGGAGGAAAATATCCAGGTAGGCAGAGAGAAAAATATCAAGTGGGACTGAAAGTGGGGAAGAGAGTAGATTTGTTCCCTTCACTAAGTTGCTCTCTTTTCTAAATTCTGTCTCTAGAACCTTGTATAAGGCTATCTTATTTCTTTGTGGTGATTTATATGGGACAGGCTCCTCATGGGAGTGTGAAATGCAGCATGTGCTCATTCCATAGCCAGCCACCTGCTGTTCATTGAGCCACAGTGGGGCTGCTTTGTCCAGGCCGCCTGTGCACTCCTCTGTCAGAGGCTGAATGTTATTGAGGCTGCTATTTTCAAGTCACCCTAAAGATGGTTAATTTTGGATAGCTTGTAGCTTCAGTCTGGGCAAGGCAAATGCTTCAATTAAAGAGAGTTAAAAGACTCCTCTCCCTGAGCAACGGGAGAAACACCGGGTGATGAACTGATTGTAAACCCCGTTCCCTGTCTCCCTGCACCCCTGGAGGAGGAGGGAGGGATGGAGAGAAGGTGTATATTTTAAGCTCTTATTGTACTTTTCATCCTGCTCTGATTTTGTTAGCAATAAGTTTAGTTAATATCTCTATTTCTAGTCTGTTTTGGCTGTGATGGTATTTGCTGAGTGATGTCTCCTGGTCCTTATCTCTGCTCATGAACTTTCATTATGTTTCCTGTCCCCTGTCCAGTGGCAGAGAGGAGTGAAAAAGCAGCTTTGCTGGTACCTGGCATCCAGCCAGGGTCAGCCCACTACACATTACAATATTAATAATAACAGTGGGAAAATATTGCAATCCTTGTGTTTTGCTTGCAGGTGATCCCTCTTCCCAACGGGAGATCTGGCTTCTTTCAGAACTTCAAGCACTTTGTCGTACCTGAAAATTTTAAACCTGCACAAGTGTTGGATTCTCTGAAGGCATTGAGTAACCATCTAGCACTTAACAGGAAACTGCATTTCAGTATTGCTAAAGATGATAATGTTCATTTTGAAGTAGACAGCTTAACAGGAGACCTTTATCTTTCCAAGGAGCTCGACTATGAAACAGATTCACACTTTCTTTTGCAAGTTATTATAAAGGATTATAATAATCCTCCACAAAATAGCACAGTCTTCCTAAGTATTGATGTGGAAGATAAAAATGATCATTCTCCACATTTTCAAGATGACTTTGTAGTGATTGGCATAGAAGAAAATGTACCTGTTGGCACTCTAGTTTACACATTCAATGCAAAGGATGGAGATGGCGGTTTTCTGAACAGCAAAATAGAGTATTCCTTAGAAATAAGTAACACAGGTGAAAATCCATTTCTTATTCACCCTTTGTATGGCACCTTGACCACAGCTTCTCCACTGGACAGGGAGATTACTTGTTCTGTGATCTTGACGGTGTTTGCAGAAGATCAGGCAATAAACCTGACTGATCGTCGGCTGGATTCCCTGGCTGTCAAAATTGTTATTTTAGATATCAATGACAACAGTCCCAGTTTTACGTCTTCACCTCTTTCCTATGTCATGGAGGATGTGGAGGTGGGCTTCCTTGTACACCACATAGTTGCAAAGGATCCTGATGAGGGAACAAATGGACAGGTTACTTATCACATTCTTTCAGGCAATGAAAACAAAGCGTTTGTACTGGATAAAATCACAGGTACGTGACTTCTCTTCTCTGGGGTTCCTTGCGTTGTGATTCTCACAGTAACATTTGGGAGTCCATACCATACAATAGTGAAATACCACATTAGTGTGCCACTCTGCCCAGGTGACTTATTGTCCTCAGGGGTAATTGCCTTGAGCAGAGCAGTGCAGAGCACAGTTGTCAAGCACTGTGAGACTCAGCTCAAAAATTTTGGCATAACACTGTTACTGTCTTGTGTAGGTGTACTGGGGCATCTTCCAATGGTGTATTGAGGAAGGTGGGAAGAAAATGCAGCAGTGAAATACTTCGTTCTGATTTTGGCATGATGCATAGTTAAAGCATGTGCACACATGTATGTTACAATATATGCACATGCAGAAAGGCAAAGTTAAGATCAGAGAGTCTGCATTATACTGTGGATGGAATATATTCAGTGGAGGCTCAAAGTGCTGATGAATTTCATTCTTCAGCTCTCTGTAATTCTCTGCTTTCTAACTATTATACTATGCTCTCACAAATGCTAATATCACTTTAATTTTTGTAATATTTTCTGGTTCTCATTCTGATTTTGAATCTATTAGGTGATGCAGCTTGCACTGGTTTGTGGAGCTCCTAATTGCATAACTTATGTGCAAAAGAAGACAAATATTTAAGTTAAATATAGTTTAAAAGTTAAGCCCAAAGTTAAATAAAAAGCAATCTCTGAACTTATTGAATTTTCCATGAATCCCAATTTCCCTGGATATCAAAGGCAGTATTTCTGGGCCAATTAGCACTGTAGAGGGAATCAAAGGTAATGAATGACTGCAAGTCCAGAAGCCTTGCAGTAGTGGCATAGTGATGCTACATTGGAGCTGTGAGTGCTGGAACAGCTAGGATCCTAACCTGGAACAGGATACTTTTTTAAAACCTTTTCTTCTTTAAACTAGGACTCTTAACTACAGCCCAGTTTCTAGACCGCGAGGTTCAGGAGCGCTACAGTTTGACAGTCATGGCTCTTGATGACGGCAGCCCAGCTCTCTCTGCCACACAAGTTCTAACCATCATTGTTCTTGATGTGAATGATGAGGCCCCGGGATTCCTGGAGCAACTTTATGAGACTGCAGTTCCTGAAAACCGAGATCCAGGGGAGTTTGTCATAAGAGTGGAGGCTGTGGACCGAGATGCAGGTAATTTGTGTCCTCCTGCTTGTAATTTACAGACCAATCAAATCTTGATGCCTTGTGTGTCCAGCTGCTGTGCTTTTCCCAAGGTAATGTATGTCTTTTGAGTTTCCAAATATGAGTTTTGGTTCAGACTCTAAATCTTCAGTTAGAGCTTGGAGCTATTCTGACTTGCACTTTTGGGTAGCTTCAGCTCTGATGGATATATTAAATGTAAAATGTGTTCTTGTGTGACACAGCATATTGTAGATTTCACATGAAGAAAGACAATGTTCTCTGGTTATAAATCAGCAAACAGTATTCAACTCAAAGTTAATATCTGAACATTTTGTCGCTCTCAATCTGGGCATTTTGGATAGTTTTAAAGCAGTTAGTCTAGAGTCCTGGTTTTGTAACAGAGCCTGCAAATGTGCGCTTATCTTTTCTGACCAGAGAGGGGCACTGTCATCCAAGATTTTCAAGCTGCTTGAGCTGTGAAGGGATAGTGGAAACTGCTCCGGGTTTTAAAGAGTCTTCTTACATGCTATAGAGTGTTAATGCATTACATTTCAAAAGTACACAGAATGGAGAAATAAGATGTGGGGATGGTTCATCTCCTCAGTGAATCACATGTAAGGACTAAACCTGAGAGAGTCTGCTAAGCAACGAAAAATTCCCTCCAGTTCTTCAGCTACCTGCTCTTTTGAACTGTCTAAAATGCACAGCATATGATGTTAGTTAGTCCGTGTGCTGGAGCACTTATACAAGGTCTATTTGATAAATAATAAAATCTGGAAAGAGAGTTAAATATTACAATACTGCCATCTTTGCCCCAAAGGTAATCTCAGCTCTGTGAATGACCTAATTTTTACTGTGGGTTCACTTTCTGTACTTTCTTTAGAATTGTGTCAGATTGTGCTATCTTAAAAACAGATAATGGAACTTGTTAGCAAAATAATCTTATGTATTCAGTAAGATTGGTAATTTTAATGTAGAATACATATTGATTACAAAAGGCTGATGTAGGCTCAGTAGAGGTATTATATAAAAAAGGCATTTACCCACAAGTATGTAAAATATTTAGAAATTAGGAATGTGTAGGTATCCCTGTCTGTTATGATCTCCAAAACAGCTGAGCTGTACTGTAGTCTGTCTCTGTATCTCACTTTTCAAATATTTTCTTTCTTTTGTGTATCACAAAAAAGGTGATACTTGAAGAAAGATTCTAAGATAAAGGAGGCAACTGAGAATTTGCTTGAATTCTTCTCCCTCCTTCTCCATCCCTTGTATTTTTTTCACATCTTGTGGGAAATACAGCAGAAAGGAACTTTCCAGAGCAGTTAGTGGGAGGGAGTCAGGGTGGCTTGGCAGTGTGGAGAGGAAGGGCATTCCAAGTGTACTGGGTGGCACAGTGTGTGCCTGCCTGTGCAGACACTTTGGGCTGGAGCACTGTTGTGGCTGATTGTTCCTTCCTGCTAGTTTTTTGAAGTACATTTTCCAGTAACCACAGTCCTTCTGTTGGGTCTTTTTCTTACATTTGCATAATTTGGCCCCATGTCGTGGGTGTGTCATACTATTGTTTTGTTTCAAATTAATATTGAAGTGATGTTCCGAATGTAAGAAAATTTGATTCGTATAGGAGTCATATAAATATAATGCTACTCAATTTTCTTACATTTTTGGAACACAGTTTTGGAATAAAATGACTCCTGTCATGGTGTCCCTTTTTTTTGTTTTTCCATACTCTGAATTGCAGTTCACATCCCATTAATATTTGCATAGTCTCAGTGCAGAGCTTTCTCCCGTCACACTTTTTTGTTCTCTTTGTATGTTCCCTGAGTGACCACTGGGAGGAACCAGTCATTATCAACTTTTTTTCTTTTCCTTTCTTCTTCATTCTCTGTGACTGGAAGGGGGTCTTTTTTTGAGGAAATCACAAGTAAAACTTCTGACTTTGGAATGGTTTTCTTTCACATGAATATCCCTGAAAACTTTTGTTCAGCTACCTTCCCTCTGGACATTACAACACCTGCATTTGCTGCATTTCTATGTTGCCTTAATTTGGGAGCCTTTAGGGATCCTGCCATGCCCTCATCCCTACCCAGCTGACATCTGAACGCTCAACATCAGGAAATGGAAGTGCAAAAGATAATAACATTTGAAAATATGCATGTTGGAAAAATACACATGGCAAAGCAAAGATACCAGCAGCATATTTAAGATAGGTCAGGGTTTTTTCTTGAGGTAGGTCTTTGCAGAAGACTAAACTAGCAAACCAAACTAGCATTTGGCAAGGTCTCCTTTTAATCTGATGTGCACCTCTGTGGTTCAATAGTTATGTCTGGAGCCATAGGAAAAAAATCTTAAAAGGTTAATAGGAACCATTGACTTTGAGTTATGAGACAGGGCTTACTGCCATCCAATAGACATTATTGTAAAGTCCTATAAAGATGAAATCTGGATCTTGAATCTGGATTTGGGGCAGGGGGGACATTTTTTATTTCAATTTGCAATTTCATCTCCTAAAGTGTGACCAGTGCTACTGAATAATTAACCAGCAGGTTGGATTGAGTGCAAATGTGCTAGCTGCTGTGCTGTGTTCACATGTAGAGTCATCATGCTCCTCTCCTGGGCAGGGTGTGCAGCTTTTTCCTAATGCTACTTTACACTCCTAGCAGTTGGATATGGGAAAGGAGTCAGCAAATCTTTGGTAAATAAATGTAATCAAGATGTCACATATCTGTGTTTTTTAAGGGTTAAAAGTTTTGACTTCAGCATTGTGTGAACAGTCAACTTGGATGGCACCCATGTTTTTTCAGCCCTGGTTGTGAATAGTGTCCATTGTGGAATCTGTTGGAGAAGGAACTGGGTTGAAGCAGCTCAATTGCAGGAGGCAAGAAGCTAATATTATCAGGCTTGCAGCTTTGTGTCTGTTTTTTCATCTGTAGCATATTGGTGATAAAGGATAGATAAATGCCAGCAGAACTGTGAATAACTTTTAAAATTTAGTTGAATGTTATCTGATATGGGCAGATCAGGTAAATATATTTTAGTAACCTGAGACTTTGAAGACATTTACCTTGACTGTCCTCACTGATATGATTTTTCTTCCTTCTTCTGTAAAGCTGAAAGGATTTCTGTAAGTCATTTTTCCTCCTGCTGTGTATTGTATACATCCCTCCCTTGCCTTAGTTTAGGTGTTAATGCATTCTCTTAATCAAATTTCAGTAGCGCTGTCAACCACCTAACAAAGCTATTCAAAGGTAAATGAAGTTGAGTATGTTAAAACCTGTAGACTCTGTTTCTTCTCTCACATTGTATTTCTCCATCAGCTCCAGTGCAGATTGTCTTGTGCTTGACTGGAGCAGATGAGAACAGGCAGGCAGTGTTTTCAAATGACTAGAAGTGTCATGTGATTTTTCAGGTGTACCAACTGTCCCTGCCCTACTCAAGCACTAATTCTGTGTGGGAAAAACACAGAATGGTTGACTGGAATGTAAGAAAATTGCAAAAAAGAAAAAAATTAGGGTACAATAGTCAAATCCTTCAGGTATAATGTAGGATTAAACTAATTAAAGGCAATAATATAGGTGTGATGGAGATGACATTATACTTTCCTTGGGAGGATATTGAAATGAAAAGAAATATGAAATGAATTATCTTACAACCATAATAGGTAAGAAAGTTGAGTCTCATTTTCTGTTCAACTAAGGTGGGCAACTTTGAAAGAAAGGTTTCTAAAACGTTTAAAAGTTTTAACCTATTCCCTAGAGGAAGATGGGAAGGCTAATATCCCTGCACTATATGCAACTGGTAGGTCTGATCAGGAACTGTATAGAATTGTCATTCAGAAGAATCTTGAGGGGAAAGAAAGAGAGAAATAAGTATACCTGAATGTGAGGAGAGTTTCCATATTTTACTAAGATTTCTATTCTGTTTTAAAGGGCTGAATTCCTTGCTTCAGTATGAAATCTTACCAGGAGCTGGTTATGAGAAATTCAAGATGAACTCGGACAGTGGAGAGCTCGTAACAGCTGCATCATTGGACAGGGAAACCCAGGAGGTTTTCAGTATTAAAGGTAGCAGTGGGAAATATCTGTGAATGCCTCTAGAGTGGGAAGTGAGAGTGAGTGAGGTGTTACTATCAGCATTACTTTTTTTCATGCCTTCTGAATTCAATGCATGTGGTAGGATTTTCCAGTACAGAAGAGCATATGCTTTTTTGCATAGCACAAATAACTCTTCTACTCTGATATTATTAAAGAACATCTATTGTTACAACCACTGAATGAAAATTTCTTTCTTTTTATTGATCTTAGTTTTGGTTCGGGACAGTGGAACTCCGTTGCTGTCAAGCACAGTGACAGTAATCTGCACAGTGCTGGATGAAAATGATCACTCTCCCACATTTCTTCTTCCTCCCTCTGAGATATTTATTCCAGAGAACCAACAGCTTTCTGTTGTTTACATTATCCGGGCTGTAGATATGGATGCTGGCAATAATGGAGCTCTAAGATACAAAATAACTGGTAAGTTATATTCCATCATTTTGTTAGTATAAATCAGGGAAATATTTAAACAGCAGCATCCAAGTTTTAGGCTAGTCTTGACTTTACCAGGCCTCCTGAGCTCCCATGCTTCTTTTTAGTGGAAAAGAAAAGAGAAATCTTTCACCCTTTTGTCAACACTCATAAGCACTACCCAGGCATACTTTCATTCTGCGTTCTGGATTTGAAATAGTGCAGAACAGTGAAACAAAAAAAAATACCAAATGCTGGAATGAGGCATTAATCATGAAGGCATAATTTTTGTCCTTTTTGTTATAGTTGTAGAAGTCTGAATGTAAATATTCCCTTGAAAATATACCCAAGAATTAATTGAAATTTATTTATTTAATGCTATTTATTAAATTTTATTTTGTGAGAGCTTCTTTCACCCAGCAATTAATAATGTCATACTTGGCTTCCATCTTGCCAAACTCTCCCTGAGTCCACTATGCCAATGTAAGCTCCACAGCTGTTCAAAGCCTCCTGTAGTATCTTTGGATACTTTGCAGTGCTTAGTTTGCTAAGTTTGCTGTGCTTACTTTGGTTTGTGGCTCTCAGCAATAGCTCAAATGTAGGCAGAGAGCTACTGTGGTAAAAACCAACACATTTTTCTTTGAAGAAACAGTTATGAATTCCTTTTTTTCCTTGGTTTTGATGTTGTGATCTCTATGACATTTAATTTCGTTACCTTTGGTCTTTTTGCATGTTATAAAGTATGTAAGCCATTCACTGTTACTAAAATTGCTGACTTTTCAGTTGACTGCTTCATATTTATTCCCAGTGCTCCCGAATCGTGACCTTGCCCAACTCTTGAATTCCAAGAGATAGGTTTGTAGAAGAGAATTAGGAGCAAGCAATTACAATTGTCAGCAATGCTTCATAGGTTTGTGGAATTTGTAACTAAGGTTGGGAAGAGGTCACTTCATGGAGCAGCCTAGATGCATGACCTTTTATAAGGTGGTCTGGTTTGGGAAAAAAAGATATGCAGCTGGCCAAAAGGCCCGTCTGTAAATTGTTATGACTTTCTGCATTTGCTATCATTGCCTCTCACTGATTTAAATGAAATACAGGTTTTAATTTGTATGAGAAATATAATATGTGAAAGGCACATGAGCTCACCAGCTGTATGAGCATTGGACCTTGTTATTGCAATTAGTATAGAGCATTCACAAGGGGTTCTTTTTTAAAAGTAGTTGTTAGTGATAATTTCTTTTTTCATGTGTTTGAAAGGTGGAAATGTTGGAGAATACTTCACACTAAATAACACATCAGGCAAGCTGCTGGTCACTCGTAGCTTAGACAGAGAAGACATCAGCAATTTCACTCTTGTAATTGAGTGCCATGACCTAGGCAGTCCCTTGAGAAGCTCCACTGCACAGCTCTATCTAACAGTCTTGGATGAAAATGATCACAGCCCCTTGTTTGCAAAGACCCAGTATCAAATCTCTGTGACAGAAGACCTGGAGGAAGGCTCAGCCATCCTGGACCTGTCTGCTTCTGATGAAGACGCTGGCCTGAATGGTGAAGTTATGTACTCCCTTATTGATGACACCTATGGAGCATTTGCCATCAATAGTGCCACAGGATCCATTGTTACTACAAAGGCACTGGACAGGGAGACCAAGTCCCAGTACACTTTTAGGGCTGTGGCAAGTGACTGTAGCCCCCATTTTCCGAGGAGCACCACTGTCAGTGTTGTGGTGCATGTTAATGATGTCAATGACAACAATCCTGTCTTTTTGCAGAATCCTATCAGGGTCTTTGTGCCTGCTGAAACTGCTGTGAATGAGACAGTTGCCACTGTGAGAGCAGAGGATGTGGATCTGGGATCAAATGGAGCTGTTGTTTTTGATTTGATGATGGCAGAAACTGTATTTCAGGTCGATGTGAAGACAGGTGACATCATTCTTCGGGAGCCCTTGGCTTCCAAGGACTTCAGTACCCAGCTGCTAGTGACAGCTTCAGATCAAGGCATCACACCTCGAACAGCCACAGCTGTGGTCATTATCTTTACAGAAGAGCAAGAGGAGGTGATCTCATTCAGCCACAGCCTGTACGAAGCAAGTGTGCCTGAGAACAGTGCAGCAGGTGGGCATGAAATCCGTCTTCTTGTAGTCGCCAATCTCCCCTCTTTTTGGAATTGAAATTGTAATGAATAGTATAGGGAAACCTTTTTTTTATGTGCAGCAGCAGGGAAAAGTTAATGTGGATGTAGCCAATACCCGTTTGCCCCTTTCAAATGCACCAGCATGAAAAAGATGCAATGGAGGAGGCATTGTCTGATCATCAGTGGGTTCATTCATTTAGCAAAATTGCTTTAATGATGGGTGGACAGCATTTACTTGTTGTTTTGCTGGGCAGTGCACACAAGCTCAGAGGAGCTGGGTGTTGGGAACCAGTTGCAACCTGACATTTCTTGTTTTCACAAAACCCTTCACAAACTGTAGCTTTCATAAATACCTTGCTGAAGTTTTAGACTTTGCAGAAGAAGGAGAAAGGGGAGTCGGATGGGGTAGGGAAGGTCGGAGGCTATTGATACGTGGTCACTTGGACATGCTTCTACAGTGTCTCTCTAGGTAGAGACTGCACTATGGAATGCCACCTACAGACCAACCAGCTTCAGTCACAAGGTGCTTACAGATTTATTTGGATTTGTTCTGGATATTGATGACAATTACTGCGCTACTTTTTATCATTCAAAGAACATTGATAGTTATCCCTCCAGCCAATTAGATGTGGTATCTTCTCCTGCATCAGGGATTGGCTCTGTCCTGATGAGGGGCAGAAAGGAATGGCTTTTGCGTATTTCTGTCCACAAATCTCACTATATAATTGGCCAGATGTATTTAAAGATCTGACTTGCACGATATTCTCAATTAAAACAGCCCATGAGATTCACCTTGAACAAGTAATTTCTCTTTTATAATTCTAACTTCACTCAGTAAAACAAAAGCAGTATTCCCTTATATCCTAAGGGTTTTGTGAGACTAGTGAATTCCTAGATCTTGAGTAACAGCCTATATATTGGATTATGAATCAGTAAATAAGAAGTGTGTTAGTAATTTTGGAAAGCCTATCAATATTGTTGGATGATTACAAACAGAAGAGAGAGTGAAGGGTGAAAATGGCTTCATGCAACTGATGGTTGCAGTAATTACTGCTGTGATTATTCAGCCATTCCTTCCTCTGTGCTTGTTTGGGACTACAAGCCAAATTTTTTAATTGTTACATTTAATGAAAGAAAAGAAAGATCAGAGCTTTATGGCAATAGATAAACTGCTCTGATCCTAGATTTTTTTAAGTGTAGATATGTTCCTGGATCAGGCTAAAAAGCCAGCCTGAAATCAGAGAAATGCCCCAAGGAACTGTGGTATCAGAATGCCATTGTGTTCTCCCATTCAATCTATAGAAATATAATTAAGATTCAATTTAAGTTGTTTTGATTAAAGGAAGTTTAGCAAAGCTTCAGGGTAAACAGGCGGATTTGATCACAAAATGTTAGTTTGTGTTTAATAATACTCTTATTTGCTAAGAAGATCAAATTCTTCTAAGAATGTAAGAGATTTTACCAAATACTAGTACCGCTTGTCTTTGTTTATAGTATTTTCCTTTTTTCATAAGCATAAATAAATATCAAATATTTTACATTTCAGTGGGGAAGAAAAGTATGATTGTAATTAAAACTCTCATAGAAGTTAGCTTATAGGATAGATGTGATCCTGGGACCCCTACAAACGTGAATGGTACCAGTGTATTCAGTCCAGGGAAGATTTACATTACATACTGATTATTTGTAGAACTGGTATTAATAAATGTGGCTTCTCTTCATAATTTTATTTCTGCCTTAACTGATGGAGGGAAAAAATGCTACGTTTATTTTAAAAAGAATAAAAAATGTGAATAATATAAACAACAAAAAACCAAAGCCAAGGGTCCTTAGTTTTAATTTAGTCTAAACCCATCAAATGGGCAAGTGCCTCAGGAACTGGTCCTTGTTGGTCACATTTTCTTTAAGTGTTTAACTTCCGAGTTTAATGACCTTTAGAAAACCCCACTTTTCTAATTTTTTTTGTTTAATATTGAATATTTAATGTCTTTAAATACTATAAACTGTTCTACAGCAGGCACTTAGAAGCTAATCAATAAATAATCAAGTGACTGTGCTCTTCAGAGGGTAAAAAACCTTTATTATTTACCCAACTTTTAGTTGAATGGTTGTTTGCATAACACTTGGAGATGGATTCACCAGTAAAACTTCTTGACTCCTCTATTTTCTTTTTCTATTAGATATCAGATATGTATCCTCTCATTCTTTAAGTCAAAGAATCACAGAATGGCTGAGGTTGGGTTAGGGTTAGGGACCAAAAGGGTCATCTGGTGCCACCTCCCTGCTCAAGCAGGGTTATCACAGAGCACATGGCACAGGATTGTGTCCAGACGGTTCTTGAATTGTTATCTCCGTGCTCAGCTTTTCATTTCATGGCAATTAAGAGGTCTGAAGAAATAATGGCAAGGATGAACACAGGTTAGATGGCAGAGGACAGTGAAAAGAGACTGCTATAATGAGGACTGAAGAAAGTGCTACAGTGATACAGCAGCTCTGTGTGATGCTGGTGTTAGGACATATATATAAAAAAAGCCCTATATATAAAACATATATGTCCTAACAAAGAATTCAGCAAGTGTTTTGGAGCTGATTTGGCCAGGTAGGCAAATGCTGTTCACTCTGCCATGTTTTGGGTTTGAGTCTGCAGGCATAATGGTGGGATCTAGGCTGTATAAAACAGTTTGAGATACTTGCATATGCAGTCAGAAGGTATGCGGAAAAAAAACATTTAAAAAACCCTGAAAAAACCCTGGATTTTACATATTTTACATCACTCTTCATGTCTTTCAATATTTTTTACTAATTCAGAGGTCAATTGCCTAGCATTTCAGGCCAATCTGACTGCTTTTGCTTTGACCCTGATCTCCCTGCTACCTTGCTCTATCTTCAGTGCTGAATGTGTTTTGCAGAGAGAAAGCTCCCTTTCACTGATTTCTCTCTGTTAAGAGTTACATATGTGACCTCTGCTTGAGGCAATGTCTGAATTGGGTGTGATTGGAATGGCAGGTTCAACAGATGGACATTTTCTATTGCTCTTTATCTGTATAGGGCCTGTTTATGCCACAGCTGACCTCATACTTTGGTCATATTTTTCTGACAATGAACTGTAAAAATTCACTGTTGGGAGTAATTGTTTTCTGTGAAGGGTATCGGAACAAGAGATTTGTACTCTGCTAAAAAGAAGCTGTAAACAATTCTATCTATGTGAAAAATGTGGAGCATAAAGATTAGGATAGGAGGACTCAGACAAAGAGTTTATTAACCTAACCTCTGAAAAACAAGGATACAAGTAGAAATGCTGCTGCTTCCTTTGTTTCTGATAGTATTTATTCTTAAACACACAAACAAACAAAAAGATGCAGAGAGTGTTAAAGAGGGATATTCTTCAGACCTTGGGGTTTTTTATCTTTAACTCTGCTGTGAGGATGGTGTGAATGATTGTCCTTGCAGCTTTCTGTAGTAAACCCAAGTTGCTTGGCAATGAAAATTCAACCTACAGACCCTTTTTTTAGTTCCTAAAAAACTCTAGGTCAGCATTCATATATCTCTCTTTACATATTGAACAGATAGATGTTGATTCCAGGAGCTTTTCTAGTAAATATCTTACAAGTATATTGACAAATACAGAAAATCACATGTCAAAATTGGCATGCTTTTTCTTTTGGCAGACAGATTTTGAAAGCAAATAGTAAACCCTTAATAGAAAAATTCTGGTTTCTAAAACATAATATATAACTGCTGAAGTAAAAAAGGTATCAGATTATTGTAATAGCAAGGTTTCCTCTCATTTTTTATACTAAAGTCTTTTCCTGTGGCATCCCGAACACTGACTATGACCTTTGTGATACAATAAAATAACTAGTTACCTCTAATGCTGTTTGAAAGAGCTCATGATGCCTCATTCCATTACAGCTGCATGGAAACAATTACAATTTAATTAAATAATTAAAAACATTAAAATCAATGGCCATATATGCTAGACAATTTTTTAAATCACTTGAAAATAATAATTATTTGGAAGTTGTGATAATGCCATTTGAATTTACTGTATTTTTGTTAAATGTATTGGTTCTGAGCAGGATAATTTGAGTTCCACGTTTCCCCTATTATTTTACTCCAAACAGGATTTCTAAATCATGTCTCCTGCATTCTATGTTAAATTATTGGTCTTTTAATGGAATTTGGATTATCTGTGAATTGACACATAGCTACGCACATAGTTTCATCTTTTCTGTCTCTTGATCAAAAGGTGGCTAATTAAAATTCTGAAGGATATTTAATTTAAGGTACTGTTCAAAAAGCCAAATTGAATGCTGATAAATGGAGAAAAAAAACAAACTTTCTTGTCGTTTGTGGGTGACATGATGCACCACAAACCAAAAAAGAATTAGATATGACTTCAGGTAAGAGAGAAAATGATTCCTGTGAGTTTGCAATTAGGAAAAGTTAAATCTCATAATTTTATTTAGGCAGGTGAAGTTGTTATCAGATGTGTAATTTACTGAGGAAGAAGGTATAGACAGTGCTTTGTCTATGAATTTGTTATATAGGAAAAATAATGGAGACTTATTGTCTACTAAACTAATGAATGAGCACTTAACCTAGTACGAAGTTGTGTTTCTGCTATTTATATCAATACTATAATATTAGAACAAAACCTTCTAGGTTAACACTATGAAAATGTCTTATTGCTTCCATAGGTACATCACTTCTAACAGTAGAAGCCTATGAACACAAATTTACAGGAGAAGACATAAAATATAGCATCTTCAATGACCAGGAAATATTCTCCATACACCCTGTTACAGGTACATTTTATAATTTGTTTCGAGTGTCTGTGTGTATTTTGGAGCATTAGCAAGTTCCTACCACAAGAACAAGGGCTAGATATCGTAAGAGTACTCCCTAGTAATAATTCTGTAGCAATGAGCAGGTCATTAGTAAATCCAGGCACTATTGTAGACTTGAGGTAAAAAGGAATTGAGCACCAATATACCTGTTTGAAACACTCAGTTCTGATTTACTCTTGATCACCAAGTGTTGGTGATAAACTGCTACTTTGTCGTTCAAGCTGAGATTCTAACTTGTTTCTCATCATACAGTTTCCCAAAAACTCAATAAACAAAATCCTTCAAAACACTTCTAAAGTAGAAGCATTAGACTCTTGTTGATTTTAATTCTCTTTGTTTCAGGCAAACATCAACATGTTTTAAAGTCAAGCCTGTTTATTTTTTTTGTGATTGTACTTGTGTTCTGCAGCAGTTCCGCTTTCACTGCTCTTTTTTCAGGAATTCCAGGTGCAGGAGGGTGAGGAGTTCCCTGTGTGTATTTACATTTTTTCCTCTAATGCTCCTAAGAGAGCACAGCTACCCTGGTTACCTCTCAGCTCCTAAACATCTGCAATATGTTTGCCTTCTGAATAGCTGCAGGCTCTCTTTTTTGGATGGCATATAGACAGTGTAAGCTCTTTTCCTCAGAAACAGTGTAAATACTTGTACCCTTAATAAATAGCTTTATCCCTGAGATTCTGAAGACTTTACCTCTGATTATCATGATGTCTCCAGACAACAAATGGTGTACCACTAGAATAACTTTTTTAGATGAGGGGTGCTTGAAGTGCATACTTTTGATTTTCAAGTCCTTCTTATTTCACTGAAATAAAAGTAGAGAGATTGGCCTTAAAGAACATCTTAGACCCAGACAGGCTTTTTACTGAGGAAGTGGATCTTTTCCAATATCACCTCAAAAAAAAAGAAAATTCAAATGGTATTTTCTCTTTTTTTATCAAGCTGGGCTGAAAAATGGTTATGTGATGCTTTGAAAGGTCTCATAAGCACTGTCTTCACCAACAGGAGTGGAATTTCTATAGCAGTGAATGTCACAAGCCTTCTTTTGAGACCTTTGATCCATTGTGGTTTCTTCTGTTTCCTTTCCTCTGAAGCCTTTCTTGTGTTTCTTAGAAAAAATCAATTGAAGTTCAGCCTTTAAGGACTTTTGAAGAGCAGTGCTTGCATAACATAATTTTGACGCCAGTAATTCTCTACCTCTTGCTTCTACAGCAGAAGTATTATGAGCCGTAACAAAATTTTGCCCTGTCTGTAATTCATATTCTGAACAGCCAAAGATCTGCTCTTCTTGCCTTTTCTAGCACTGATGTTAATTAACCACACTTTGGAGAAGACTCTATACCATTTTCAAATTTTTTATTATGATGTAGAGTTGTAGAAAGTGTAGGAGATGACTCAAAGACATGAACTAGTCTGTCCCTTCAATGCAGGAGGGGAATCGATTGTGCCAAAATATGACAGAAATTTGTACTGTCCTTAAAAACCATCAGGGACAGTGATTCTGCAAACCCTCTCAAAAGTCTGCAAAAGTCTTGGCAATTGGAACGTTTTTATTCATATTTGTCTGAATGTTTGCTGAAATGTTTTAAACTTATTACTTCTTAATCTAGTACGAGTAGACCTAAGACAAAGGCAACCCCCTTTTATTTGCATATTTGAAGATTGTTACGCTGTTTTTTCTTCAAGTGCACTTCTGAAGAATGAGCAGCTCTGGTTCTTTCACATGTTCCTCCTAGGTGGTGTACCTCAAACTTGATAAACTGATTATTTGTTTCAGTCTTCACTAGAGCCTTTCAGTTTGTTCTCTGTCATCTGGAAATGTATTTCTTCTACCACTGTCTGTTTTCTTATCTCTGTAAACAGAATGTGATATTTTGAAGTGTTGTGCTGAAAATAAAACACCTTTGAAATCTTTATGTTCAAGACGCAGGTCTATAAACAATAGTTAATGTTTACTTATCCTAGAAAATAAAAACTAAAAAGCACTAGTTTGGGGAGCCACAGTTGATACATTCTTAAGATAGCCGAAGTTTGGGATAACAAGATTCATGACATCATTACTGAAAAGTCATGCAAAACTGAATTTGAATTCTAATTAAAATTAATATACAAATCAAGTATATTTTATGCTTAGATGTAATGGAGAATTATGAGTATGTTTCTAGAACATTGAAACTGTCTATGGATTTCCAAAAACATTTCATGTTTAATGTGGAGGTGGCCAGTTGTGCTTGTCATCTCAATAAATCTCATTCTTTGTTTATTTTTGATGGAGTAACAGCTCAGGGGTAGGAGGCTCACTGCCTCAGAAGGAGTGAGTGTTTTGCCTGTGTGTCAGTCAGATACAGAAATTGCTGCAGCTGTTGCCTGATGTGGATTTTGGTGGAGGACAAGATGTAGCCACTGTCAGATGAAGGACAAGAGTCTCTCCTGATGTGGCTGTCTCACTGTCGTGTGCTGAGGAGGAAGCATCATGCAGACACTTTGTCTCTATTCTTCTGCTAGCAAATTGGCTTAGTTTTTGGAAAATGCCATTGTAGCGGTGGTTGGTGAAAATTTAGCTATCCAAGATTTATTCAGTACCTAGGATGTTGGGGTGATAGTAGGTAGAAAAAGGACACAATGGCAAGCTTGCTGGAATTCTGTCCTGTGACCATGACCAAGTATGTTTGGACATAACTGCATTTGTACATGTTTTTTCCTGAATGAGTATGTCACATCTTGAGATTTTTTTCTTCTTATAATAAACCAGGCACAATCACAGTAAAAGACCCAAAGTACCTTGATTATGAAGATAAATGTAAAATACATCTTACAGTTGTGGCTGAAAATAGCTTCCATTCAGTGTTCTGTGGAGTGACAGTTTTGATTCAAGATGTGAATGACAATACACCTAAATTTGAGCAAAGCTATTACAAAGCATCAGTATGGGAAGGCCAGAGTCCTAAAACAGACATCATACAGGTAAGTGAAAGTATATCTTCCCAAGCACAGTGCTGTAGTTCAAAAGAAGTTTGGCTGATCTGTTAATCACTACAATCCTGTTAGCTCTGTCTTGGACCATTCTGTCTTAAAAACTGGGAGTAAGGATCTTGGTGTTGCTACTAGTCTGCTTGGATATCTAAAATGTTACATGATTCTTTCTTCTAGACCATATTTCAGATCAGATAATTCATTCAGGTCTGTTGAGCTGAAAGAGAATTCTGTATCTTCTGGGCAACTGTGCACCTGGAATTTAAATTCTCTTTTTAAAAAAATTCTGTTTCTATCTTCAAGCAATTGAAAAATACCATTCAAATCTGTGGTTCTGGTTACAATATAGGCTGGGTCTTGTATTAATGCCTCTACTGAAAGGACTATAGCAATAAAAAGAATACTTTCTACTCATCAGACTAGTAGAGTCAAACCCAAGTGTTCAATTTGAAATCTGCTGCCTAAAGAGCAGCTTGTCTTAATTTAAATGTGCAAACACTTCTTCCTCTGAATGGGTCCATTCTCCCAAAATGTTTCCAGCTGTCTGTGTTAGAGCAAAAGAAGACATCAGTTGGACTAGAAGAACATATAATTTCCTCAGTACGTGTTCTTGCATTGCAAGTCAGGTCACGGTGAGGGTCATGTTAGGTACTAAAGATATTCTCTCTCTAGAGAATAAATAAATGAAAAGCTACAAATGCCTCCAGGACAAAGTGATTAGAAACTGATGGACATTCTATTTAGAGAAACATGTGTCCAGGAATGGAGAAAAATCAAAAGGCAGTCAAGCCAGATGTGTAATCAAAATTTTATGACAGAATACATTCTATTATGTTTCTTTTATTCAATCTGACTTGTTGCCTCTGCTATGTTTTGGATCCCAGACTCATTATAATGCTTGTTCAGCAACAAAAAAATACAAAGATGACTCTTCAAAGAATAAGAGGACTCTTTGAGTAACCTGTTTACTGCTGCTGAATGTTCCTTATTCTGTTGGCAAATCTTTACAGATTGCCTCTGCCCTTTTTACATTTTCTGGTTGGTATTTTTAAGAGGTAATTATTGAACTATTCTATGAAATCTCTGAAAACATAGTAGTTTAATTATTTTATCCTGTGTCTGTTTGCATAGCAGCAATACTTTAAAGGTCAGTTCTGTACCACTGAGAAAAGTGCATTTTTATGTGCTCAACAGGGAGAGCATTCTAACAGCAACCTAATAGTAAAATGATTGCATTCAGCCCTAATGCTTTATGTAGCTGAATTTCAAATTATTCATGTGCAGCCCATTGCAGTTCACGAGCAGATTTTGTGACCTTACACAACACACAAACTGGGGACAAAGATGATTTATTTAAATACTTGCAGTTGAAAGGAAAGTAATCAGAAATATCTGACTGTAGTATAAGGGTTTTCCTTCTGAAATCATGTTCTACTGTTTTTAATTAAGCCTCAGGTTTGCTCACAAACAGGTATTTGCAACTGACCTTGACTGTGGGCTGAATGGAGAAACTGAATACTTAATTGTATCTGGTAATGAAAATGCGACATTTCTAATTGATTCAGCACGAGGAATTCTAGCAACTAATAAAGGCCTAGATTATGAAAACACTTCATCTTACAGGTTTGTATTTAAGGTTCCCATAAAAATGTATTCTTTTTGTCTAGTCTAACTTGAGAATATTAATGTTACATATTTCGTAGTTTCCTGTTGATATCCATTACCCACAGAACCTGGCTGAAAGCCAGACAGCACTGAGAACAGCTCTAAAGCTGCCTATTTGTACTATAGATTCTTGTGTAGTTACCAAATTTAGAGAACGAAATATAGTCTAGTTTAATCAATGGCAACACATATTGATATAAGTGTGATTATTCACTATAGGAACAATGACAGTTCCTGGATTTTAGTTTATTAATAACTGTACAACCATTCCCTCTCTGGAAATGTACTTTATAAAGACACATGAAAACACTCAAATCAAATCCAAGAAATTAGGGATATTTTCTCATTTTTATTTGATTGAGAGTTCAAAGTTTCTTTTCAATAATGTGATAAAGACTATTTTTAAACTATTTCTATCTATAACCTGTCCTGCACTAAGTATTAACTTTTTCCAGTTTTTCTGAAACTCTGAATAAATATGGCCAAGTGGACATGACAATTTTCCTTTATGGGTCATGCCATGGTTGGAATCAGAAAGCAAATAAATAATGCCTTGAAGATAAAATATTACTATGAAGATTCATTAACAGACTGATTTTAAGTACTGCAGTCTCCACAAAAAGTAGTATTTCTGTGTATATGTCAGTAAAAATTACTTTTTTTTCCCATCTGGTATCAGTTAAAATATTTGCATGTTTTCCTGTCCTGTGGGACCTCAAAGTTTTAAACTTCCAGTAAGAATTCTTATGAATGAGAATAACTTGCAGAAAACCACATTCAAGAATATTGATAGAGTATGTGGGTTTTTTTTTAGTAACAGGCTGATTTGATAATAATGTCCCCAAAATACTTTGTTTTAACTTAATACAAAGGACACTTAATTTGGAGGATTTTTTTCAGTTTCTCATTGAATCAAATACATCAAATCTGATTTTCATAAACTTAATATATTTTATTTGTAACTAATACTTTAAAAGAACACCTGGATTAAGTCCTTCAAATGAAGGATGTTTACTGTTGGTGAAATGTTCAACATGGGAGCATAATAATTCTCATATCTCACTTTAAGTGGGAGCTGATTTATTTCCCTATCTATGTTAAAATTCTAGACTTTCAGTTTGACAGTTTGTTCAGGGAATCTGTGGCTTCATATTCCTTCTCTCTAAAACAAGTTATTAATCTGGACATTGTTAGGTGAAAAGTGAATAGCAAAAGAAACTTTCAAAAGTCTTTCCTGTTTGATGTCAAAATGTTACTGTTTTTTTCCAATTTGCAAGGAGTTGTTTATATATCTGAATTGAACGTTTTCATCCCCAGAAGTTCTAAGTCCCTTACAACATGGTTTATAATGAAAGTGTTGACAGAACCTTAATTTTAATGCCTTGGCTAAAATGTTTTTATGAGAGGCTTTTTTTCCTGAAACCTTAGAAAGTGATTATTTTTAGTAAAATATTTCCATATGTATACCTACCAATTTTCATTCTAGAAAAAATACACTTTCTATATGGAATTATGCATGGTCACTGATTGAATACTAGCCTGCAATTTAAGTTATCTTCTGTTGGATCAGAAACCACAAGGATACCCAGAGTAGTGGTGGTGTGGTCAAGGAATGGAAATCCTGTAAGCCACAGCTTGAGTTACAGCCTTGGCATTCTGTATTGTCAAGTGAACATTTAGGAAGTAAAATATCTGTTTGACACTTTTTAACTGTTACTTAGAAGAAAGATGGAGAAATAAGATGTTCAGAAGATCTTTGCGGAGGCAAAAAAAAAAAAAAAAAAGTGGTGCAACATGAAAACAGTTGATAGTACATAAAACATTTAATTAAGATGCTTGACTTTGGCCTGTATATCCTTCAGCCTAACTCATTGTTTCCTTTTTTTCTTTTTAAGATCACCTCTTGAGTTAGATTTAATTTTGAATTCATTTCTGGAATCTCCCCCACTAGGAAGTGGTAAAGTCTTCCAAATAATCTCAGTTTACATTTGCTTTTTATTGTTCAGAAGCTGCTTTCCATAAAGAGTAAACACATTATCCATGTTTATCATGTTGCTGCTCACCATTTATTTGCTTCATTTTTTGTGGAAAGGTTTTTTACAGAATATACAACCCATCCTTATTTAGATGTGAAATGGAAGTTTAAAGTCAAAACTCTTCTAATCTGACAGCATAATTCTGGTCCCATTAAAATCAGTGGGAACTTTGCCATTGTCAAATGGTGCACGTATTCAGGGTTTTCACTTTATCACTTGCATTTATAATGTAATTGAAGGGCTACTCTGTGTCTGCAGGCATTCTGGCTGAATACCATTTTGGATGTTTTTGCATTTTCCAATTTCTACATCTCTTTTGCCCCTTTATAAGCAACAAAGAGAGTCAAGTTGTTGCAAATTATAAGTTAGTACTAAGGTTTTAATTCCTGCTCTGAATTACCAATGGAAGAACTGTGTCTTATTTGAAAGAGTTGCTCAGCCACTTACATTTGGTATGAAACTGGATTAAATTAGTACAGACAAACACTTCCTTTTCTTTGTATGATTTTATTATTCTTTTGCCATGTAGAATCTCCTGGACATTTTTCCTGCAAAACCAAAACGTCAAATGGTGCACAGTCAACCTTACAGAAAGAAATAAAGATGGAATTTAAGAGTTACAGTGAGGAACAGAAGTGACTATTCTGTTTGGGTTTAAAACTTCCCCTGCTTATAATAGTGGTGCATAATTCAGTGATTTCTGATCAAAAGTGACAATTAGTGCCTCCTTTAATTGTAGGTTGGTTGTACAAGCTGCTGATAAAGGAAATCCCAGACTCTCTGCTACAACTATTGTGAGGATACAAGTGTTAGATGTTAATGACAACGCTCCAGTTGTCCAACCACTAGGTGAAGTGGAGGTCCCAGAAAGTAAGTGTGAATGTACAGCTGTTTCCTTCCTAACTCCTATGGCTAGGAATTCTCAGATAGTGATTTAGTGCTTTTGGTCATTTGTGTAACCAAACAACTGCAGTAAAAATTATAATGGGTAGTATTAAAGCTGAAATATCAAAGCAAATTTTGATCTGCTTTTATTCTCAGAGTCATTATTTTTAATCTTTATATATTGTGGATAGTTTGGAATAAAACCATAGGCTATTTAAAAGGAGTGAAAAATCTGCAGAAATACAACTTGAATCTGTTAATTTTCATTATTGTATTCTTCATATGTCTTTGATTTCTGCTCTTCTCCAATAAAAATGTTTGGTGTTAAAACCAGCATTGCTAGAAATGTGACGTTTTGAACTTCATTGTGATGAAAAAATACTTCCTATAAATTTGAATGTAGTGTTACATAAACTCTATAGCTAAGTCCAATTGATGATCATTAAGAGAAGGACTCAGAACCTCCTGAGTTCTCAACCTAGCATGCATCTTGTGTGTTGTGTGACATTAGCTCAAATCTGCACAGCTTGAGTCCTGGGCCTGTAATTTTCAAATACAGGCATCTTACAAGTGAATACATTAAGATACACAGCAGAAAAATTATAAACACCAGTACTCCTCTTAACAAACGATATCAAGTTTGTCTTTTGTGATATATTTTAGTCTTTCCTAAGTTTACCTGCCAGTGGTAATGACAAGTACAGAATTCATAGATGCACAGCAGCTCTAAACTACAGGTTAAAACTACAGGTTACTTAATATTTTGTATTCCACTTAAGAACTTGCTTTAGGACATGGCACAGTATTTTTGAGGCTTCATGCCCAAGGCATGTAAATGAGAAATGGTTTTGCTTCTGTTAGTTCCAGGCTTTATGAAATGATCACTAATATGTTCAGTTTGCAATCTCTGGTACTGTCAAATTGGCCCATGACAAAAGCTGTCTGTATCCAGTTTCTCAATCTTGTAGGATTATACCTTGATCTCTTCATGTTTTTGTGCCATGTAGGTCTGTCTGAAGGCCTTGTTTCTCTCTAGTGGCCTTCTCTTCATTTGGAAAAGCTCCAGAATTGTATTTGCTGGTTCTACACAGATCAGTGTGTGTAATGCCTCAGTTAAATATTCTTGTGGCATTGTTCAGTAAATTCATGTCACGTAAATGCTTGTGAAAACCATCTAAGTTCCTGCTCCTGGTGAAGAAACTGTTATGACTACACTGGATCTGGGAAAGTCTAAAGAAAATCCAAATTAAAATTGGGATACAGTGCATACCTTTGAAGAAATACACTACTGTTTCCATGGCTTTTCTGGATACTGTGATTATTGTAATAAACAAAGTCGGAATATACCATAAGCTATACAGAAAAATTAAATATAGCCAAGATCCAATATTGAAATAGGCAAAATCTTCAGAAATGGTAACATTATCTTTTAACTCTGACTTATTCTCAAAATGATTGTTTCAGATGCCCTGCCTGGTTTTATAGTGACTCAAGTGTCAGCAAGTGATGCAGACTCCAGGCCAGCACTTCAGTTTGGTTTTATTTATGATAAGAGTCCTGAAATGAAATTTGCCATCGATCAGCATACTGGTGTCATCATAGTGGTGGAACCATTAGATTTTGAAGAAACTGCTGTGTATACGCTGCATATCATAGTTTCAGATTCTGTGCATCAAACAGAAGCAGAACTCACCATCCTTGTTTTGGACATCAATGATAACCCTCCAGTGTTTATTCAGGATTTTTATCAGGTGGGAACATGGCAAATGAACAATCTGCATGTGTTATCTTTCCATATAGGATGATAAATAGTAGGAGTGCTTGTTCATATTTGTCTTTGAATGCATGTGAGCACTGAGAATAAAGGTCTCTGCAAACTATTACTGAGCAGAAACAGAGCAGAGCTCTTTTAGGGACCTCCAGCCCCTTCCTAAGAATTCTGCTAAAAGCACTGAGGAGACTGCTCACTTTCAATGTTTGTGGTCTCTGTCTTCAGAAGGCAATTGGTGTGAATGCTAGCTCATAAACCATGCATTCATCACTAGGAGTTACTGGATACAACCCAATCCGGTTTGGGGAGCAGAGTCCAGTGTTCAGAACTTCTTTCTTCTGAGAGAATGCTAAACAATTTGGTACCTTTATACTGGCCCACTTACTATGGCATGAATTTCTTCATTTTCAGTTACACAGCTCCACAGGTGTAGTAATTGCCTTTGTGGTAGATGATGCATGTCAAGTTTGCAATGTGTAATGCTGTCTTATGGCTATGGCACTCACCTAGGGAGTGAAGGATATGAGTTTTGACCTCCCCAACATGCCTTGAGACTGAGGAGGATACAGAGCTCTGCTTTTGGACTCCTGGACAATCATTTGAACTGGTACTGTTGTAGAAGTGAGACTGTACAACAGTGAAAGCAAATCTTTTTGTGACAATGGACGGCTGTGGGCCATAAAGAAAAGTGCAGATTAAAGAAAGTGGAGCATATATAAAATAGTTCGGGATGCATGGCATCTACAAACATTACCTAGTCCAAGTGCCTGACTGCTTCAGGGCTGACCAAAAGCTGAAGCATGCTGTTAAGGGCATTGGCCAAATGCCTCTTAAACAAGGACAAGCTTGAGGCATTGACCACCTCTTGAGGAAACCTGTTCCTGTGCTTGACCACCCTCTATGTAAAGAAATATTTCAGCCTCAGGAAGAGGAGGCTCAGTTTTACCAATCTGTTGAAATACCAGTGTGGGCAAGTAAAGATGGGCAAACTAAAGTCTTCTCTGTTGAAGGACAGGAGGCAGTGGGCACAAATGGATGCACAAGAAGTTCTGTTTAAACATCAGGAAACTTCTTTCTTTTTTTTTTTTCCTTCAAATTCTAACAGTGATTAAGCATTGGCACAGGTTGTCCAGAGAGGTTGGGGCATCTCTATCTCTGGAGAGATTCAAAACTCAGCAGTATGTAGTCGTGGGCACCCTGTTTCAGGTGACGATACTCTGACCAAGGATTACACCTTGCAGGTACCCAACAACCCCAGCCATTCTGGAACTGAGCTGTTTGACTTGGTGCTTTTTGTGTGTGGTAGATGTCCTCAGAGCCAAAAATATGAGGCACCACAGAAGACTTGGTTTTAATAATGCTCCATTTGTAAGTCTCAGACAGTTTGAGTAAAGAAACAAGTCTAAACATTTGGCCTAGTAAAGAATTTTCTACCTCTGAGCATTTGCAGGCACAGTAGTTTAGTCACTTCGATACCTCTGTGACAAATTGTAGACACCTGTGAAACTTTTGGGTGCCTGAGTGGACAGAATTTGTGTAAATTTTCCACTAAAAATCATAAATCCACATTCTGGAAAAAATGCATTATTACTTACTCAATGATATTTAGACTTTTATTTTCCTCAATCCTCATATGTGTCTGATTTTGGAGAGTAGTTTAGGCAAGTACTTGCTTGTGCAAGTGCCAGAATTATTTTTTTTTTTGTAGATTGGAGCAGACCTTGTAGGGAGCATTATTAATTGATTCAAAACTGTGTAGCTTTATTTACTATTTTAATGTAAACTGCTGAGCTTCTCTTTCCACAGTCCTGATATTTTGATGTGTTGCTTGGCAAGTAAGATACACTGCTTCTTTTTTGGTTGATGATGTGTGTAATTCCATATTCATCATCCTGTATTTTTACCCTTTTATTGTTCCTTCAAATGTTTTCATATTTATGCTCCTCCCATATAGCTTAATATATGTATGTGATTATTATATACATATAATCTCTCTGTTTAAATTAAACTAACTCTTTGAGTTATGACAGAGGTAGCTGCTATAGCATACTGTTAATTTGAAATTTGATTTATAAGGTGGAAGGAAACTTTGGTCACAAAAGTGCTCTATGAAACTTGAAACAATGAAAATTCTTAAAAAGGGAATGGATTTTCTTGGTTTCCTATAAGAAAACAAAGGAAGTATTTTGAAAAGTCAAATTCTAGAAATAATCCAGTGGTAATTAAGTGGTCTAGTGCTGGACTTTTCAGGGTGCACATATTGGCTTTTTTAGCATTCAGTCATATACTGCAGACTGTATTCCATATATGGAAATGAAGGGGGTTTTGAAAGCAAAGGGAAAAGTTTTTAGTTGCAGTCCGTAAGTGTACTCTTGAAAAAAGTGATTCATTTATTTTCTGAACTTGCTGTCATAATGAACTAGATGGATTTTACTACTGTTTAAAGCTTACTATGAATTTTGGCCATAATGAAGGCATAGTTTTCAATATCTCAACTCTTTCTGGTTTTGTCCCAGAAGAAAATGGGTAGGTAAAACTTCTTCCAAAGCTGGGAACTGTGTAGGTTTTACTGATAAGCTCAAATAAAGGCAAAATTTTTTAATATTTAAAATCTTCTATTAAGCTCTATTTTTGCTTTTTGTATCAGGTGAACTTGCCAGAGCTCATTTCTATGAATGCTACTGTTCTGACACTCTCTGCCATAGATAGGGATTCTGAACATAATGGAATGATTTCCTACAAAATCCTCTCTTCCTGTGAGGGATTTTCCATTGATCACAAGAATGGTGAGTCTGCATGGTATATTATTTCAGCTTTTTAAGTACAAATCAAAGAGTCCTATTCCTTTCTCACCTGTTGCCAGTGATTACTTGAGTTCTGGGAATTTGTGGTGGCCGAAGTCCATTGTGTTTTTGCTAAATCTGCCATTATCAGTGGGGGACTATTGCATCAAAGACTGGAGTTCTCAGTTTGTCCCCAAACCATGCATATTTTTTCTGGTCTAAATGCAGTATGTGTATTTGATACTGCATCATTGAGGAGAGATCTTGCCTTCACAGCATTATGATTTCTTAGAATCATCAAATAGTTTGGACATGATCTTTAATTGTCATCTAGTTCAACCCCCTACAATGAGCAGAGACATCTTCAAATAGGTCAGGTTGCTCAGTGTCCTGTCCAACCCGACCTTGAATGTTTCTGGGGATGAGGCATCTACCACCTTTCTGGGCAATCTGTTCCAGTGTTTCATCATCCTCATCAAAAAAAAAAAAAATGTTCCTCAGATCTGATGTGAATTTACCCTCTTTTGGTTGAAAACCATTATCTTTAGACCTATCATGAAAGGCCTTACTAAAATGTCTGTTCCCATCCTTACAAACCCCCTTTAGGGCCAAAATAAGGTGTCTCTGGAGCCTTCTCTGGGCCGAACTATCTCAGCCTTTTCTCAGGAGAGGAGCTCCAGTCCTCTGATCATTTTTATGGCTCTCCTCTGGACTCGCTCCAACAGGTCCATGTGTTTTGTTTGCTGAGAACTCCATAGCTGGATGGAGCACTCCAGCTGGACTTTAACAAGAGCAGAGGGATTGAATCATGTCCTCCTCCCTGCTGCCCACACTGCTTTTGGTACAGCCCAGGATACAATTGGCTTTCTGGGCTGTAAGTGCACATTGATGGGTCATGTCCAGTTTTCCACCTACTGGTACCTTCAAGTCCTTGTTCACATGCCTGCTCTCAATCCCTTCCTCCCCCACCCCCTGTCAATATCAAAAGTCAAATGTTGCCTTGATTCATGTGCAGGACCTTGCACTCATCTTTATTAAGCTTCATGGACCCACTTCCACAGCTTGTCCAGGTCCACCTGGATGGCATCCCATCCCTCAAGCATGTCAGCTGCAGCACTTACTTGGTGTAATCTGCAAACTTGCTGAGGGTGCACTCTATCCCCACTCTCTGTGTCACTGGTATTAAACAGTACTGGTCTCAGACCCCTGGGGTGTGCCACTTGTCACTGATGTTCATCCAGACATTGACCCACTACTCTCCAGATGCAAGAGAGTAATTTTGTTGTGTACAGCCATTACAGCCGGGGTCATTTTCAAATATGACTGTTTAGAATCAGCTTCTGGAATCTCATTTATTTGCCTGTGAAGTGTGGACTTTTGTTAATTCTGTTTTATTTTCAGGTTCACTGTTTTCCACGGAACTAATTATGCAGCTGAAAAATATTTCCATTATTCATCTCCTGATAGAGGCCACAGATGGTGGCAGTCCCCCTCTGAGTGCACTTACCTCCATAGAAGTGCAGATAGAAGATGTCAATAACTGTGCCCCTCGCTTCACAAAGGCTCTGTACAATCTCAGTGTGAGTGAGAATGCCTCAGTTGGAGAAAGTGTCCTCCTGTTCTCAGCCATCGACTGCGACTGGACACGTGACAACACCTTTGTTGAATATTCTATTATTGGTGGCAATGCTGAGAATTTATTCTCCGTAGAAACAAGTGTCATGGGGTCAGAAACATCCTACAAACTTGTCGGCAGTCTTGTTTTGAGCAGTGCTCTTGACAGGGAAACAGCTGCTTCTCACCAGTTGGTTCTCCTTGCCTCTGATCGTGGAACACCCTCCTTGAATTCAACTGCTACAGTGCTAATAACTGTGCTGGATATTAATGATAACCCTCCAGTATTTAGCAGCCCAGAGTATCATGTTCATGTCAAAGAAAGCATCCCCATAGGCAGTCATATCACGGAAGTTTCAGCAGAAGACTCTGATGCAGGCACTAATGCAGAAATCACTTATGCTATCATCTCTGGAAATGACAGAGGGCATTTTTACTTGGATGGTAGAACAGGATCTGTAAATTTGACAAAAACGCTGGATTATGAGGATACCATGAAATTCACTTTGGTTATCCAAGCCACAGATGGAGGAACTGATGTAAAAAATATGGCTTTTGCTGTCATTCTTGTTAGTGTCCTAGATGACAATGATTATGCCCCGCTTTTTTTGTTTCCCAGTCTGAGCTGCACTGTCAGTGAAAATCTGCCTACCTTTTCTTTTGTGTGTGCTGTTTGTGCATTGGATTTTGATAAAGGCTCCTATGGGCACCTTACCTACTCCATTCAGTCTTCATGTTTGACTCATCGTGAAGCTGCTGGAGACCATGACATGTTCTTCATTGATCCTTTAACAGGAGATATTCATACAAAGCAAATGTTTGACTATGAAAGTCAAAATACGTACTGTCTCATAATCCAAGCAAAAGACAAAGGTGATGCGCTGGCTACCACTACAGTTCAGGTAGATATTGAGGGGAGAGATGAATTTGATCCAGTGTGTACACAAGAACATTATTTCTTTAATCTTCCTGAGAAGAATGAAGCAGGCCAGTTGATCGGTAGAGTGACAGCATCAGACAGTGATGGTGGACTGGACGGAGTTGTTCATTACTCTCTTCTAAAACCTTCTCCATTCTTTTCTGTGAATCAAACCAGTGGCAATATTTATTTGACTCAGACTGTTCACAGAAGGAAAAATGGCATCAAAAGGAATGATGATACTCTGAAATTGTTGGTAAGAGCTCAAAGCCCTAAAATTGTGTCAAGGTTCACAGCATGCACTGTTTTTGTGAATGTTTCCAATTCTCCTGAGAGTGATCCCACAGTGTCAGCACACAGCCTGACAGTGAGTGTTTCCATCTCACTGATGGTGTTTCTGCTGCTTGCCATCACTCTTATCACGCTTACTCTGAGACTTAAGCAGAAAGATCTGATGAATGCTTGTGTGACAAGAAACCCAGTATCCTCCTCAGCTGCTGATGTGAATTCAATAAGAGAAGACGAGGACTGCCAGAAAATCCAAAGTACGGAGAGCAGTATGCTTCCCATGGGTGCTATAGCAAAATGGCTGAGCCTAGCAGGACTTGGAGAGGGGAAAGATGATGATGTCTCCTGCAGGCATTCAGACTCCAGTGGCCATGGTTCTGCTGAAGGAGAGACTGCAGAGGACGAGGAAATCAAACGGATCTATGAGTGTCCTTGCAGAAAAGGCATTGGCTCAGCACTGAGCAAGCACGGCTCGCAGATGCCAGATTCAGGGATCCCAAGGCAGTCTGATCAGTTCTCCTATCATTCTGGAGAAACAGATGTCACAGCAACCATGCAAAGCATGGAGAATGTGCAGACCATTAAAGGAGAAAGCAGAGAAGAAGCCTGTGACACAGCCTATGCACACAAAATCTTGTCTCAAAAACTTACGGAAATTGGAATAAAAGAGGAAGGCATGATGACAGACCTCACAAGAGACTGTGTCCTCATGCCAGATAGGAAAGACTCTGGGTATGATTTGCTTGCAACTGTTGGCACCTCAGATGAGGAGCTCAGAGGTGGTTATAACTGGGATTATGTGCTCAGCTGTGAACCCAGATTTCAACCTCTTGCCTCAGTGTTTAATGATATTGCAGAACTGAAAGATGAAAATGTTCATATTCACAGCTTCTTTCAGGAGAAGAAATCTCTTGTTTTCCCTCCTCCCTTGATAACATCAGTAGCACAGCCTGGCATAAGGACAGTGCCACCAAGAATGCCAAATATAACATCAGGGCAAGCTTTTAAGAAATGCCCTTATTCTCCCATTATCCATTATCATGGATACCCTCCACCAACCATGACCCCCAGGTTTTCTCCTACTCTCTCTTTACTTACCATGCAGACACCTTCTGCTTCTCCAGTAATGTCTGATGGGAAAATTATAGGAACATGTCTTATTGATCCAAGCTACGAACTTGCAACAGAAGAAGAAATTCAGGTCTAGGTTATTAACTGACAGTATTTCATGGTAAAAAATATGGCTTAAAATGTATTTTGTTACTTTTTAACAGCAAAATATGCCTGTCAGACCTTCACCACCAGTATTCTTTCTGTTTTCATGAGCCTAAAAAGTTAAAATATAAAGTAGTCAGAAATTTCGTAACTATACTTCTTGTTCTTCCCAGAATACACTGTGAGACCATGAGGCTTCTCTTTCAGTTCACAACTGTGGTTTCTATGTAAAACACACAGCCAAGTGCCTGATAACCAATTTGACCCATTTTACCATTTTTCTTATAAAATACATGAATAACAAACAAATGGAAGCAATTATTTATTGTGGAAAGCATTTGTTAGCATACTGGTGGGTTCTGACTGATTCTGTGGTGGTGTTAGAGGAGAGTACTGGAGGGATGTGCAAGTACAGTACAGGTGTGGGGGTGGAAAAAGGATAAAACTTGGGTTCCTACTGAGCTCTTTCTCTAGTGTTTACCCGGGTTTCCCACATTCCAGCCTATGGGTCCCAACGATGTGTTTGGTGTGGTGTGGCAATGGCTCCTCAGTGGGCTTTCTTAGCTATCTTTGTGGAACCCAGGTTCTGTGCATCTTTCGTTTATCTCCTGGTTTAATGCTGGCAAGTCACAATAATCTGAATAATGGATGACCTTTGGAAAATAGTAATAGAGAAGATGGTTGCTTTTATCTTTTCACTGATTATTCTATTTTGTTGCATTACAGGGGGTACCCTGGGGCTCAGGCAGCTCTAAGAACAGTGTTACAGTCCTGAAGGTTGGGTATGCCTCCACCCTGGTCTTGGTTCTGTGCTGGACCAAAGATCTCTGCAAGACCAGATAATCTGGCCTTGTTTGTTGTATGTATCATACACATGGCATTTTGTGTACGTATGTATATCCAGACACATACACGTGCTGTATATGCTTGTATATTGATCAATAAAATACACAGACAATACATCTAGAAAAACTCTGGTTTTTCTTCAATGTATGTTCCAAAGTCCTTTGCATCACACGTAGACGTGTGTAATTGGTACCTATAGGAGTCTGCTGCTACAAGCTGGATGTATACAGAGTTATATATTGTACAGGTCATAACAGGAGGAGGGAAAGCATGCAGTGTGGTTAGGCTGAGTGATTTTGTGGGATCAGTAGCATGTGCAGTGGCTGCTTTTCCTCAAGCATGCATGTCAACAATTGCAGCCTGTGGGCTCATAACCAGTCTTTGAATAAGATCCTATTTCTGAGGCTACACTGTCACTGTACATCTTGCACACGCAACAGGATCCATGATGCTATGTGTCTTTTAAAGCTGGCATTTATTCTTTGTACTGCCATGGAGTTGGAAATGAGCTTAGGAATTCATTAGGACAGACAAATTTTACTAAGAAAGAAGATGGGATGGTAAGTTTTGTAGTCAGACAAAAAACTGTGCTAGGGAGAAGAAAGAAAAAAAGAGGAATTCATTACCTGTTCATATCTAAACACAGAGATTCAATTAAAGGACATAATTTCAGAATGAATGTTGTTCTCTGCTGTCAACACTCTGCCTGTTGGCATTATGTTGTATACAGCCTGATTGGCTTTAACTTATATGTGTGAAGTTGTAAAGTAATTTCTAATATACTGAAAGGCGTCCTTTGGCTGTTGACTTCTGTGCAGTTAAAGTATCAGGAGGCACACAGAGCTACCTTTTCTGTGAAATCAACAACTTCACTAATTTGATTTTAGTTTCAGATGGTCATGGACAAGTGGCAGCTATTGCTCTGGTGAGCAATGAGCACGTGCCATTCTTAGAGAGGTCACCTTTTCAGCATGGGATCAGTGGAAGAATGAATGCTTTACACGGCAAAATTGTTTCATCCTTCACATTGGTGGATATGAAGCAGGTAACAAGGCCTTCATTTCATGTATACAGTCTAGGCTAATGGATGAGTAGCTTTTTCTTTGCTAATATGGCTCTTACAATTAGCATTAGAAATCATTAGAAAGCATCACTAATCATATTTAGGGGACAATATTTGGACCTCACCTTGCTAATGGGTGCCCACCTCCTAGAGTTCTTGAAAAACAAGAAAATTGTTTGTTTGTGCATTTTTAGCTCCTTCAAATTCAGCTTGTTTTTGATGCCTTTCTAAGAAGATTAGATATGATTTGCATCCTATTTATCAAGCGCATGATATAACCAATGAATACTTTGTGCTCCATTTAAGTGTTACAGCAATCTTTTCGTTGTTTCTTAAGAATGTATTGATTTTCTTTTTTATCGAATGGGAAACAATGCTTAGCTGATATATTGTTGTGTCATATATAGTCAAGCTCCAAAACTTGAACATTGAAACAAGTGCCTGCAATAAATCATGCACAGTTCTTTTAACCCTACTGTTTTTTTCCGTAAGTAAACAGTATAACTTTTATAATTTACCATGACTTTAATATTAGCTTGCCTTGAAGAGGCTGTGTTACTTTGCAATTCTGCACACCACTTTTAGCACTTTGGAGAAGGTACAGAACTTGTTAGTGGAAAATCATATTAAGCTCAAAAAGCATAAGCTATAAAATAAAAGACAGTTGTCTCTTCTGGAATTTTGGCTGCCTGCCTTCTGGATTTGCTTGTTGGCAGCCTTGAAAACACTGGTGTAAATCACTACCAAATGGATATAAAAATTCCATCTACCGGTAGTAATTGTTCTATAGACGTTCAAGCAGATTTCTGTGCAAAGGGAAAAAACCTTCATATTTTTGGGGAACCCATTATTTACAGATTATAACATTGTAGGCCTGTTTTCTAAAATGATACTAAAAACACCAGTTACCTACACAAGTCTGTATTTATTTTGTATTTTATCTTCAGCTGACGACAAATATTATTTCTAAAGCAGTTTTAGGTTAAAATAGTTGTGATAAAAATGAACCTTTGTTGCTAAGTCTATTGCACTGACAATAGTATCATTTACATTTGGTAGCCATCCATCCTCTGTGCTGCATGTCACTTCTTTTCTATAACTGACATGTAGCTTGCTGAAAACTATATTTAACTGTTCTCTTTGGGACATCTATAAACTGCAAACATGCTGTCCTGACCAAAAAAAAAAATTACTAGAACATCAGCTAGTACCAGACTCACAATTGTGCCCAATAATATATTATAGCTTTATACTTCTCCAGCACAAAGACCAGTTGGCAATCCAGTTGGCCACCATAGGCATGTGTGAGGCCAGTGGGATTAGACCTCCTCCAATGGCGATGCCTACATTGCTCCCTGAAAATCAGCCCTCTGGGGGTGAGCAACACAGAGGAATTGAATCCTTGCAGGAAGGGAATTGCACTGGTTGGCTGCAAATGGAAGGGGGTGTTCCCTAAAACCTTGTAAAAACACTAATTGGAATAGGAGGCAGTTGTGACTTTGTAATTGAATATACTGTGGTGGGAGGTTTATTTTTAGGATTTGGCTTGCTTGGCAAGTGAAATCACTTTGGAGCTTCTTGCTCTTAATGTCTGTCACAACAGAACCAACTCACCATGGCAATATGTGGCTCAGTTGCCTGTAGATGATCTGGTTGCAATAAATAAAGTGTTGCAGAATCAAATTGAGTATAGATTTGGGTGCCTCATAGTTGCTAGTTCTGTTAGCTGTTTGCTAGCACGTATGGAAAGCCTAATGTATATTCAGTCTGTGCATGGCTTTGTATGTTCAGAACTCATTCAAAAAGCTGCAGTCTGACACCAACATCCTCGTGGTGGCTTTGAAAATTCCTCCATAAATACATACAACATTTAAAAAACACTGGAAAAAATGTGGATGCCTAAGCAAAAGAAAAGGGGCCTTATAGAAGGGAAAAAAAGTAAGATCTAAAACTTTCTGGTCAAGACTTGCACTTTACATTGCTTCTAGGGCTATTCCTCATAAAAGATCAGATGCTTTTTTCTGTAATGTGTAAAACATAATAGAAGAGCATCTGTAAGGAATACCGAGGGGCAGCAGGGTACGCTAGAATTACAGAATTATTCTGTTTCTTGACACTTATGAGTTATTTGAACAATGAAGAAAGTACCAAATCCTTTAGCTCATGATAGTCACAAAAATCACAATTGCTGCCTTGTTACTATATAAATGTTTAACTGACCCTAGTAAGTCCTGTACTGGATGAAGCTTCAGGAGCCAAACCATATGCCTGAAAATGCAAATGTCCTAGTAAAGGGCTGAAGGAATCTATCATGGTTTTCAAAACTTCAAATGGAAATCTCATTACAATTAGAAAACTCAGATTTCTTGACTATCATGTTAAAACAAGGTATTTCTGCCCCAGAAACCACACTGAAAACTGTCAGTCACATCTGTGTACCCTTATCTTCTTGAAAATAGTCTTATGTTTTACACTTTTTTTGAAAGTTAGTATTTACATAATGTGGGTCACCTTCCCTAAAACTTCATGATGATTGCCTATGGAAAGCTCTCAGAAAACTCAGAAAATGGAAGTTAAGCTGTTGATTGTGAGAGCTGTTCAGCTGCCATTAACTGTTGCATAGAAGTGACATTTCAGAGTGGCTGGGGGTAGATGGTGCCTACTCACTAACTCGACCTGGGGGAATACCTGGCTGTTGCCTGTATCCACCTCCACCATTTTGTTGGAAACTTTTTGTGGGAAACTTTTAAATGGGAAACTCAATAGAGTTTCCAAAATGATGTTACTGGTGCCATAACCAAAAGAAAAGAGTAGCAAGTCAAACTTGTTTTGTTGACCTCTGAAAGTTCTGTCTCAAGCCCCATCTTGCTGGCTGCAGATTACTTTCCAGCATCTCCCTTTTAACAAACTGTAGATTCTATTTAATTTCAAAGAGGTTTTTTTTAAATACTGGGTTCTGATCCAACATCCCAAGACTTCTTCCACTGATTTAACTGGGACTTGAATAAAAAATGCACTTAGAAGAAATGAGCAACATATGTCTTGCTGATGCTCCTGCAAGAGTCAGTGGCATTGGAGAGCTGGCTCCCCAGTGTGCAGGGCTGTAAACCTTCAGGAGGGAGCATTGAGAGAAGAGAAATTGAGAGCCTAAAAAATAGTAGAACCAGCCATGGGGCAGGGGGCTGGGATTTGGAGGGGAGCTTCCTCTGTGCTTCCAGGTGATTGATGCAAACCTTGCTTTATATGCTTATTTTGGAGCAACTTTTAGAGAAATCTGGGAAGGTCTGTAAGGGAAAGGTCATTTACTGTTTCCCTATTCTTCTTTTATGTAAACTACGGTTGGCTGCTGGATTTGCTACTGATTTTACTGAATACACAAAATAATTACACCTTCAGACAAAGATTTCTCTACTTTTCTTCTCTACCTGTCTACTTGAGATCTAGTACAGGGTTGAATTAGTCTTCAAAATTATCCTAGTTACTGTTAAGGTAAACAGGAAGGATTTGGGAATTGTTGAGTGGTTGTTGGGGATTTATCTAGGTTTTTGGAGATTTTGTGGCATTGGTTTTTGATTGTGTTTTTTGAGACATGCACATGTTTTTTCAGTTTTAGGCTGAAATCTACAGCTTTTGAACTTTCAAATCTGTCTTCTGTCACACTAATGGAGCATCTCGTGCCATTGGCTGATCATATATTCACTGGGTAGAGATTGGTAAATTTCAGCAGACTACTCTTTTCTCTGGCAATAGAATTGCAGTAAACTGTATTTAATTTTGTTGCTGAATGTCATAAACTCTAGGCTTGATCGCTGATATGTTTGAACTCCCCACTTTTCCTTCAGATTTTTTCCATATGTAGCTAAAATGTTTCACTGTTCACCATTTTCAGCCCTCGCATACTTCTTTTAACTTAGTTTTAATAACTGAAAATTGAGCATTCTGATCCCTAAGCACTTAAGGTGTGGAGCCAAGTTGTGAATATTTCCTGTTAAAAGAATGTGGTGTGTTCTATCATTATAATTAGAGATAAATGCAGGTTTAGTAACACAAGCCTCCTCTTACCAATTGTTTTTGTGTGGGGTTTAATGAAGTCTTCTGTGATTTGCAGAGTTAAATTGTGAAGTTTATAGCCCGAAGACAAAAAGCAACAAGGAGGTTTGATTACTGCAACTAGTGCAAAGGTGAAATGACGAAGCAAGGAGGACATCTTGATAACCAAATTTTAAAATATGATAGTGAGTAAAAGGCCTATCCAGTTAACCCACATGCTTGTGACCTTGACTTCTTAGGACGATCTGGTGTTGATACTGCAAGGTAATCCTTTGAGGAGTGCAGGCCTGTTAGTTCTTTTGTTTTGTAGCAATGATAATTCTCACCTGTATAAACAAAAGTGCCTGATACTGTATCCCATGGCAGAATTAGTGATGCCTTATGGCAACAATGGGAACTGAACCAACGCCATCAAACCAGTCACTCACTGAGCTTCTTAGTTTACAAAAAAACCTGCCTAAAATAAATAATAAAAAGAGAGATTTTGGGGTCTATTTCCTAAGAAAGAAATTAATTATGAATCTGAGCAAAATCTTTCAAGAGACTGCTGATTAAATGCCTTTGAAATGTATATGTATTTGTTTACTGGGTGACTCTCCTCAGCAGAGAGGTTGTGAGTGTCAGCAATGGAGAGATGAAGGTTTACAATAGAGAAGATGGGATAAACTGGAGTTGAATGGAAGAGCAAAGATACATAACTGACATAGAGAAGATCTATGTTAGTGAGGACTCCCTACTAGAGAGAACTGAGTACTTGACAGCTCAGCTGTTTTGGAAATTAATGTTGTGCTCTGAGAAACCAAAAAGCTTCTTCACTCATTTGCAGTCTCCTGACAAATGACACTACCTGCTGGAGTCTGTCAAGGATAGTGATGAAAAGCTGGGGCCTCAGGACCTTGCAGTCTAGATGACTGTCCTGGTTCCAGCCAGGACAAGGTTAACTTTGACAGTAGCCAGGAGGAGCCAATATTGTCAATTGTCAGGTGGTTTTTTTCCATGTGAACAGTTTCTTTTCTTATGCCCTCCATTGCCAGTATTGTTACTGTTCCTTTTCTTATCCTATTGCTCTTTCCAGTAACTTGTTCTTATCCCAACCTTTGTTTTTTGCCTTTAGTTCCTTCAATTCTCCTCTCCATCCCAAAACAGAAGTGAGGGTGGAGAGGGGAGTGAGCAGCAGTGTGGGAGCACTAAACTGGAGAACACCATTCCTACAGCATGACAATGACCTTCAGCAGAGTTCTGCTGGTCAGCCAAGCAGAGGGAAAGAATAGGGGAGGACCGTGTGGAGAAGGTCACACATATGATTTCTCAAGCCTGGTCGAGTTAAATAGAAAAGTCAGGTGAGGAGGTGAGATGAGTTCCAATTGTAATTATTCCAGTTTAAAAAGTGCTCACTGTCCAGGTAGAGCACGTTTTGGTTGGTTACAGAGTCTGCTGTAGCCTCT
This sequence comes from Melospiza georgiana, assembly GCF_028018845.1. NCBI lineage: Eukaryota > Metazoa > Chordata > Aves > Passeriformes > Passerellidae > Melospiza > Melospiza georgiana. The sequence goes on from NC_080434.1 coordinate 14,244,605, forward strand.
AAGGTTGATTTAGGGACAGATATATATGGACACATAGGATTTTCTGTAACTGTACTGGTGGGGTATTTTCTGTAATAACATATATATGGCTGGTAAACAGATACTGCCAATTATATAGAGCTAACACACTTATTCACATAGTTATTGACAAAAGGTGATCTGTATTAATTTTTATTTTCATAAAAATTTGCATGCTATAGAAAACTTTACTGTGGAAAACAAACTTGTATCTGTAACCAAACGTTACTTTGGTTATAATAAAAAAAAAAAAAATTAAAAGCCTATTCCAAAGAAAGGAGGAAATAGGTCTGTGACTAGGAATTACTTCTATACAACATTAACTACTTAGCAAAGTGATTACTTCTGAATGGGCTAATTTGAATATCTGAAGCTGTTCTGCCACTTTCTTTGCTCCAGCTAACAGACTCAAAGTTCACTAGCTCAAGTGGAACATCACACTGACACAGCTACGCTACCCACGAAGGCTTTGATCATATTCCCTACTGTGTTGTATAAGCTAAATTCTAGGATTACTGACTTCAAAGAACAAGCTTTCATAAATATAGAGGTGAAGGCATTGGGACACAGCAGTCTGAATGCTCAAGAGGTTTAGAATTGTATCAAGCCAAAGATGTGAACATTAACTGGAACTATCTGGAAAGCAAAGATTATTCAGGGCAAAAAAACCCCATGGGGTATGGACTGTCCAGTAAGAAGTGCTTATGTTTAAAAGGGGACAAAGTGTAGGGATTGCAAAAATTCAGTGAATGGACTTGAGAATATTCCTGCAAACTGCCAAAAGCTTTTTGCTCATAAAAAGAAAGAAAAGAAGTAGGAACCCTGAAAATCAAGGTAAAGGTTAAAAATAAACTCCTCTAGCTAAAGTGAAGGCATTTTTAACCTTAATTTGCAGTGAAGCTACTGATAATGATGATCATGAGATTAATGACAGGACAAAGGTAATAATAAGGGCAGGGAAGGAAAAGAGACAACCCCTAAGGTGAAGACATTGTACTCAAATAGAAGGGAAATAATAGTTCTTGTCCTAAGGCTGAAGTAGAGTATGTGGGTGCAGAGCTAGCTTGCCCAACAGCATGGTATGGTAAGGCATGAAATGCTGTGGCTTTTCACCAAGGAAAGGATAAAAGTGTGCCTATGGAAGTCATGGTTGAGTCCCCTAGCAAAGAAGGGGAAAACAAAAGGATTCACCCAGCTCTTCAACAGTTACTTCCACTAGAATGGAATCAGCTTTGGGGAAAATTCAGGACACAGGGATGCAATAGTATTGTGCATGAATTTCAGGGTAGATCATGTGCCCAAACACTGCACTCCTTGAGAAGATGGCTAAATGCATAAATTCAATGGAATTCATGTATTTGAGTTTCAGAAAGATATTTGACACAGTGCCAAGTAAGAGTTAATTCTAGAACTGCAACATGATACATTTATTGCAGAGTATATTGGCAGGGAAAAATAGAGTTGGAGCGAGGTCATTGGTAGAGACAGATTTTTCTGGACTGTTTAATATTTTCCAATAGAGTCAGCAACAGAAACATGGCTGATTGAAACAGAGCTTGGTCAGTTTAAAAAAGGGAATTTGGAATAATTTCATATGTGAATTGGTCAAATTTCATCCACCAACTATTGGATCATATAATATCTTTTTCTGCTTTAGGTTAAAGAGCACCTGATATGATCGCTCATTGTAACTGTATCTATTTTAATCTTTATAACCTTTTCTACTGTCACACCATATGTCATTTTCTCTAATCCTTGAGAAATTTTTGTGGCTGTCATCAGAACCTACATTTTCAACACCTTGAAATATATTTAATTCAGTTGTTATTCCAGTATTCTTAAATACTGAAAATAATTGCAACTTTATATTTGTAGACCTGAAGTATTTGCAGTCAATTTTTATTTGATTGTTGTATGCAAAGTACTCCAGCTTCTGACTCAGCCATATTCATCCTGTTATGTGTTATCTGACCTTCATAATATCACCATTCCTTCACTTAGTAATGGACTGGACAATGATTATAATCCATAAATAATGTTGGAGGTTCTTTGCGGTCTTCCTTCAGAAGAACAAACCAGAAAGAAGTATTGAACACTTGGGAATTAACAGTGCTTCACACACACTTGTATTTGAAGAAAGAATTTACCTTTATTTGTGCAGGGAAAGAAAATACTATCATTTGAAAAGGTTGCATAAAACATGAATGCAAGTTCTAAAGAGAGAATGTGCATATTGGCATGGGCTTCAGTACTCTTCAGGGTACCATAACTCAAAGAGCTCTGTTTGATCCATTAGACTATCTAGAACTGCCATTTCTTGATGAGAGTTTGGGACCAATTGAGTTTTTTCAAAATTTGGGCAGAGATTCAAATATTTCAAAATATTTTGTTTGAATGCTTATCAAGGTATTTTGAAATGTAATGGAGATGTTCACATTTAATAAATAATGGATGAAAATCCAAAAGCAGGCACATTTTACTTAAGCTTCCAGTTACACAAATCTGCCTCTTTTTTTCTTTTTCTGTTTCCTTGCCTCTCTTTCTCCCCCCAACCCCCAATATCTCTTCCTGCCAAAAATTATTTTGGGAATTGAAGTCAAACCAGAGAGCTGTAGTCAGATTGCTGAAAGCGTATTTTGCTATCAAATGTTGCATTACTGAATCATCTCACTCCATTTTAGAGATGTGTAAGTACAGAAGATATGTGTTTGGGATAGATATAAAAATTGTAACATTTTTGGAATTTGGCCTGAGAAAGTTTTGCAGTGTGCATTTGGAAAGATTCAGTATTTCTGAGTGAAGATATTGTGGGTGAGTTATGTAGGTCATCTCCAAGAAGCCACGCATTTCACACCACAGCTCTGTAGATGCCTGATATTTTACAGCAGCTTATTCATAAAATATTTTAGTAACTTTAAAAGTTTTATTGTTTCTATTTCTGTCTCTGCCTGTAAAGCCAAGCTCCATTAATACTACAATTCTCGCTATAAAGAATTCTGTGAGAGGAAGGGAACTTATAAATAATGCATTTAGAAACCTCTAAAAAGGATCTTCAGAACTTTTGGCACTTGTTAAAGCAGAATATCTCATGATCAGTGACAGATTTTTTTTTTTAACCATAGACAGGTAGGAAGAGCTTCCTGTTTTCTTTAATCAAACTAAATATTTTTTTTTTGCAGCCTAGGCATGTTGTTAGGCTTATCAGTAGTTTTTATTCTGAGCAGGCTAATTCCATGGATGAGATTCATAGTTTATTTTGGCAAGAGAAGAGTCAGCTTGGGGAAGGCATCACCTTGCTCACAGGACTGGTGTCTGAGTCCTCTGTGCATCCACAACTACCACAGCTGGATCCCAAGTTCCTATCTGCTGATACTCTGCAGAGCATCATCTGTAGCTGAATCAATCTCTGCTTTTTATGTATTTCAGCCTATAATTGTATAATTTTATGTGGAAATCTTGGAGGAAATGCCCCAAGTTCAACAGTAGTACCTCCTCCCTAGGAACTTTCCCAGCAGGCTTTGTTGTTCTAAATGAATGGTTTAATCAGTTCTTTTTTCCTGTGGATGTTCCTCCTGGTCAGAGTGCTCAATTCAAACGCAATATGATGTCCTTTCTCGAATGGACTTCAGGGCAAGAGCCATTTTTTGTCAGGGGACACAGGAGAGAGAAGTCCCACTGCTTTCCTTCTCTCTAATGTCTTTTCCTCTTCTAGACATCAGCCACAAGGTTTCCCTCTTTTTAATACCTGCAAGTATCAGACTGTAACTTAGCCATTTGGGAATTATTCATTTGAATCCAATTCTTTCCCAAGGCATCAGTGGGAATTCTCAACCAGGACAGATCTCTTAGATATGTGGAAGAGTGCTCACAGCATGAAAAATCACATCATTTTATGCTTCCTTCTGCATTAAATCTAACACTTTTTGTCTTTCACAAAACTCACTACTCAGAAACCAAATTTAGGAGTCAGAAGCAACTTTAATAAATAGGCTGTAAAAGATGTAGAGTCCCAATAAGATAAGAGATAGTCTTTGTGTCAGAACAAAAATTTCCAGTGGTTGAAAAGTCTGTGGGAACATGTGCTTAAATCCTGTGCAGCTTCACATTTAGATCTAGAAGATGTAGCACAATGTAGCTTGAAGAATTTCAAGAATTCCTAGCTGGCTTTCACCAAAGGAAAAACAAATCTTTTGACTTCTTTTGTCTCCTTCTCTTTCTTTTATTGTAGACATTCTGAATGCTTTTTTACGTTTTTCATCTTGCATAGTTTTGAAGCATTTCAAATTCTTTTCTCTGTTGCATTCCCATAAATGTTAAACAGCTCCTGTCATTTGCACAAGGTATAGGCAAAACAGAATAAAATTCTAGGCAAAACAGAATAAAATTCAGTACAATATTCAAGAAATAACTTTGTTTGACAGTGGCTGCTGTCAACAAACCTGGTCATCTTGAAGGGGAAAGCTGGAGACTGGACAAACAGATAAAAAAGGAAGTGAACTGAACACTTTCCCAAATTCTGTGGTTGTTAGATGGCTTGGCATAAGTAAGAGGTTTCTTTTTTTGGTGAAGTTCCTGAATTGCAGCTCAAGAGTTTTAAGCCAGATCCTGCAATTTCTGTCTTTGGAATGTGCTTTGTTCTCTGGTGGGCTCCTGAGGTGATGCACCCACAGCTAGGATGGACTTAAAATTTGTAATCTGGTCTTTGTGGGATCAAAGGCAACCCATCGAAATGAAACTCTTGAGGATAATTTCCTTGTTCTGCATCTTGCCACTTGCACTCCTGCCCACTGTAAAACCATTTACATGATCAAAGTCTTTCCATGGCAAGTGACAATAATAGGGATTGAGAGCTATAAAAGAAAAGGTAATTTAGGGTTTTTAACAGAAACTACTTTATTATGTTGCCAAAGAATTTAAAAAATTACTCTTCTTGGGTCTGACTTGGTTCTTGCTTGCCTGTGCTGAGATGCTTCGGAGTATTCCAGTTGGTCCTTCACTGGTTATTAGAGGTTGATTAATGCAGCAGTAAAATATCTTTGATGTTTTGGAAAGAACTTATAAGTTGCTTATTTTGTATTAGATACCTTTCACACTTCAGTCTTGAATACTGCTAAAATTAGTACTGAAAGGAATTCTGTGTTTTCAAAGATATATGAATTGTCATGGATATTTTCTCTTTGATTTTATGTAGCAGGTTTTATTAAGTTATAGCTGCAACTTTGCAGATAGATTGAAGCTTGTAAAGCCGTGAAAACTTAAGGTTTTGCAGAATTGAAGACTTTTTCTTCATATCTGATTCTTCCCTGGTCACCTGTGATAGTGTTTTCAATATTGAAAGTGATTCTAGCATAATTTTTCTGCATAACTTTCTATGTGATTTTACCTGGCCAACCTTGTTTCTTCACTTCATTTTCTCAAAGGGCTCAGAGAAAGTTGTGTGCTTTGATGAATGACACAATAGATAAATATATTAAACTGATAAGCTCTTAACAAACAAACAAAAGAAGAATATACAAAAGGTGTAAATCATATAAATAACTCCTAGAGTTCTGTGTTTCAGTATTGCCTGGTGGATAATGGCATTTTCCAGTGGTGCATAAGTTCAAGGTAATAGTCTGTCATGTATCATCCAAATGGTTTAAAGATTTTAAAATCAGGTAAAAGACAACAGTAATTTTAAGATTAGTCAGAATGGTGTTATTTTCTTTATCCTTGCATTTATAAATTCTGTCAAGAGTTTGTGTTTTAATTTGTTGTCCAAGGAAATGATTCCCAGAAGAGGAATCTTATTTTAAAGTGCTAAAAATTGACATGGAGGAAATTGCTTAATAAGAATTTCTTTGAAGATTAATGCCAGAATTGAAACCTTTCTGACATTGTGGGAACCATTTATTCATGTAAACAGAGGTGCAGATGAGTGATGTGTAGGGATATTGAGATACTTCAGAAGAACTCTCAGAAAATGTGACTGGGTAAAGCTGAGGCTGATTTTTGTTTGTTTCTTTGCTGGCTGTGACCTTATAGGATTTTTTATATTGTTTCCAGCACAATGAAACTTTTAAAACAATCAGATGTGGCCACCATTGAAGGAAATATTCCCTCCAAAAGCAGAGTGGGAGATTCAAGTAGGCTAGCTTAGTCACTGGCTTATCAATTTCCTAAGCATTTGGTCTTGCCAAGGTTCTTGCCTATGTTGAATTATTTACTCAGTCAGTGAACTCCCTACTGAGGCAACAGGTGCCTCTGGAGATGTTCCCTGAGAAATCAGCTTTTAACTTTGTTGGCTTCCTAAAGAGTCACGCTCAGAAGATGACCTGGCTGTCATCACTGTCCCAATGAATGCACAGAATACAGTGGGAATCTCAGATTGCCTCTGTTGACCCTGATGTTCCATGGCTGCAAAGGAGTAAAAGCTCTCATCCAAGAACTAAGAGTTATGAGGTTAGACCTATCTTAAGGAGTTCTAACTACCAACATTTTTGTCTCAGGGACATCCCTGACTTCCTGGTGACCACTGGTTTTTCTGAGGGAGGACTCTCCCATCTTCAAAGCTGAGCTGATGCAAGGATTTTCTTAAAACAGGGAACAGTAAGAAGCAGATTTTTTTCAAACTTAGTAAAGCTCTTAGAAAAGATACCTGGTTTATTGATTCTTCCGATTTAGCTGTGCTACCCTATTCTCACACCTGAGCACATGGCCCTCACACGTGGTGGAGTTTGGAGGAAATTCAAGGGCTGGATTAGCTCAGATCTCCATACCTATAAAAGACAATTATTTCTTCTACAGGGTGACTTCAGTGAATGGCAGGCTCTGCAGCAACACAGAGATCTTGAAATCAGTGCATGTTCTCACTCACCCCTTCAGTAGGTCCACCTGTAGACAGCATCTTAGCCATGAGTACACAGCATGCTGTTTGTGAAAAGCAACAACTTTGCTAAATTAAAGCAAATTACTTTCAAAGCATGCAAGGGCACTAATTTTCATTGATTACTCACTCAGTCATGGCCAAGTTTCAAATTTCATCTGTTTTTACTGTAGTTCTTCTGGAAAAAATTTTTGTTAGAATCACTCTCCCATAACCTAAAAATGGTTGCAGGGATTTTGCTTTGACTTTAAGGGTTTAAGAAAACCTCTCTTTAGGCATGGAAAACTTCAGCCTGAACAATGAGTGATTCAGAAGACTGTGGTTGTGGGGAAAATGGACTTTTAATTGGATTCATTTTGCTTATGTAACTATTTGGCCCCTACTAAGCAGCTATTCTAACAATAACTTTGCTTACCAGTGATATGTAGTCTCTTCTGAACTAAGGTATCAATAGCAACAAAAATGTGCTGCTATAGGCCTATATATATAGGCTTGTATTTGTATGCAAAGTTTAAAAATGTCCAGCAAAAATTTGTGGAAGAAAACCCTTCCCAGAGACCTTCATAGAAAGACATTGTTCTGGCTCAGGAAATCCTCCAGCCACAAGTGGCTGGAACTTGGGAACATATTCTGAAAAAAACTAGATTTTCTGGGTTAGATGGAGCTTTGATCAAGTTCACTCAGACTTGGGTGAACAAAACAACAGTAGCGTGAAAAGAAGCTTCCTGTGAGAAGATTGAATGTTTACTGCTTTGTCCTAAGTTCCATGGAACAAAAACCCAGATTTCACCCTCCTGCTGTGGCTGCTGTCATTGCAAGCATCCCAAGAGCTTCTAGCACCCCACTTTGGAGTTAGACAGACATACTGAGTCTGTTCTTGGTGCTCCCCTGCACAGGATGGCTGGAGAAAGGTCTTGCCTTCTTGTGGCTTGGTGAAGATGAGGAGCTGGGAGTTGTTTTTTGGGTTTGCAGCTGGCTTTCCTTTTAAATGATTCAAACTGGTTGATCCAGCTGGGTCAGCCCCAGTGGATGAAGCTAAGCAGAAAAGCTTAGAGATGCAGTTCCTGTTAGGGAAATACTGGAGGTGACAGATAGAAGAGGCAAGCAAGGGATGCTCTTATTCTGGCTGGTCATGCAATGCTTTCCACTGACATAGTCAAACAGATTAACCCACAGGTCTCAATAAATAGCTTGTACAGAGCTGTGTGAGAAGGGACTGGTTTTTAGATGTGGCTGTCCCTCACACCATGGGAAGCTCATAAATGTAAATATTAAGTCAAGGTTGACATTGAGACAACTGGAGTCATTACTGTGGGCTTGTCAGCCTGGCTGAACAAAATGTTGGAAATGTGACTCAGGAGGGAATTAAACAGCAATAAAGTACCTAATGTCAGTTCACAAAGGTGAGGTAAGGGAAAAGATAGTTTACAATATCATTCAGTAGAAAATTTTTGTTCTGCATATATTGTATAATTTACAATATAATTCATGAAGTAAATTCACAACCTCCTCAAAACCTGTCATGAGCTTGTGAATTTACTTGCTAATGATTGCTGTAGTGATACAAGATGCCTGGTATTTTACTTGTTCTTCCTGACTGTTTTAGTTTTGACGTAAGAAGAGTGTAAGACCCCTATGATCTCTAGACAATGAAATTAACAGGATCAGATCTTGGATCTGTGCAGTTTCTTACCTTTCATCAATGGCCCGAAGAGTAGAGTTGCAGTTTAACCAAGAGACCAGTGAATGAAGAGCACCCAAGGGAAATGTTATGGCAAAACAGGGTCAATCAGATACTTTTGGTGTGGCACTCTGTCCTGGTGCAATGTCAGCCACATTTGTCATAGTATTCTGCAGTCTGAGGAGAGAGCTGGGAATCATGGTGACTAATGGATTAACTCAGGCTACCTGTTCAATTGTCTGAGTAAATGTGAGCTGACCTTCAGCCTTGCATCTGTGATCAAGGAGATCTTACATTGTGTGGGGACTTTCTCATGTTTGTACTTTGCAGAGAGACTCCTGTGCCAAGTCTGTCCTTTTCTAGCACATGTTATTCAAGAAAATGTTGATATTGGTTGGGTTTAGAGTTGAGGCATGACAATGATAACAATATTGATAAGTGACACGCATTTCCTTCTGCCGAACTTATCCTGCTGATAAGGATAACAAATCCAGATCCAGTCAAATGAGAAAGGCATCTAAACTGCTCACTGGGGCCTGTACCTTCCAAGGAACTGCTTATTGTAAAACACTGAAGCCTTAGGAGGAGGCAATAGCACAAGACCTTTTCACAGGGGAGAGGGTGCCTCTCCTGGCATGAGGAGTAGAGCCAAGAGGGCTTTAAGAGGAGTAACTTCTGTGTGCTACATTTAATGAAGTAAAAGCTCTAGATGCAACAGACAGTCCCATGTAGGTAAAAATAGACCCAGCTTTAGGAAAACTGTGATTGTGCACCCAGGTTTGGAGCATAGCGCCCATGCAGTGATCATAAACTCCCTGAGCATTTTGACCATTGCTATGAATATATGGTCAAAATAATTTTGACCATTGCCATTTCCCTATGAACTCTTTCCTTATGGATCCGAAGGGTTAGGGAGCATTAATGCTGTACAGCAGCAAGTCTCACTAGGAAGGCATTTCTAAATTTCAGCAAGCAGGACAAATGGTTGTCCCTGGCTGCCTGCATGGGAGAGGTGTTGAGACAGTAAGTTTTTGGGGTTGGTAGAAGTAGTGAATAAGGTTCAATGAATTATGTCCTTGTAAAATCATAACCACCACCAAAAATGGATTTAGTTGAAAGCTCAAATAAAAGCATTTGTGTTTTTTTTAAGTCCTTAGTAATCCAGGAGGCAAAACAGTTCAACTTAATGACAAATCAAAACATGTGGCTTCTGAATTGTTTGAAGGTCCAATTTTTTTGGCCAAAAAATATCAGTTAAATCACAAAGAATTTTGACTGATTTAAACAAACTTCTTTTAGAGAAAAGCATTTCTAAAAAAAGGTCATGCTTTTTTAGTCAACAGAGCACTATAAACAAGCCAAGTAAACTCATTAATATGTTATGCAAAACTGTGTAAAGACCCCATCAGAGAGTGATAGTCTCTTTTGAATATCTGTTCCATCTGTTTGAAAATGTGAGCAAGAGCTTAGGTATGATAATAAACTGAGGGATTTAAGGTCCCTCCCTTCCCTGCCCCACAAACATTATGAAGCTAGACAGTTTAATCCAAGTGGTCTAGTATCCAAGAGCTCAGAGCACATCTACTGATCTGCAAGATTTCTGCATTTTTGTCCTGGTTTTGTTTGTTGCCATGGAGTCCAGTAGGATATTTAGATGTGTGACCATTGGACAGGATGTTGGTGATTGCAGCACGTGGCTGCTTGCCTTCTCCATGTGGAGAGGAGGCTGGGCCTGCACTCCAGCCCTTCAGCTCTCTCTGGATTCTGGCTCAGGCCTTAGGTCCCAGTCTTCCACCATGTTGATCAGTGTAGTCCCAGCTACATTAGAAGGTTGAATTCCAGTTTGAGTGTCACCAGCAGAGCTGCAGCACTGCAGACCAGCACACCCAATTACTCTGTGTGATGTCTCAGTCACAAGAACCTGGCAGAGATCAGGCTAGCATTATTTTAAAAAGCAACAGGTTATTTCACAATAAAAATGTCATCTTTGGAAATATGTTTCCTTTTGATTATACATAGAGAAATAAAAATATGGCAGAGTCCCATATTTGACATTTCAAGCTGAAGGTATTTACATTAAGAAGGAAGAGGAAAAAGAAGTATTGCATCTCCAGTCTGCTGTTTCTTCAGATATGCCATCAGTTTAAGCACAGAGACATCTCTTGAGGAACTGTCACTTACATCAATGTCTGTAAAAATCAACAAAATGGAACTGTCAATTATTTAGAATTGCAGATGCAGCAGCTGGTGAGCAGTTTGCTGTGTGGCATTCCTCACAAAGAGAGGTGCCAGAAATTTACTGCCAAAACACTTCAGCTAAGTGATCTCAGATGAAAAAATGACAGCCTCTGCTAATGAACAGTCAGTGCTGTGAGCATAAACATTCATCATAGTCCCAGAGTGGCAGGACTGTGGTAGTATCTGGCTTTGCAAAACCTTTTATTTGCACCTTGTGTGTATTTAGCCCAGTTGTTACTCTGTGATGGTTCTGGAGCAGGAGTATGTACCATGAGAAGAAAGAGCAAAGGGCATCTGCTGCCAAGGACACAGCTCAAATGCCTTGGTGACCTCTTCTCAGAGTCTTAACTTTGCTCCAGAGGCAGCTGCAGGGAGGTTTGCTGTATCCACAGCTCCTAAGGAAGGCAGTGAAGATCACAGGAACCATCCCACATTCTGCCCCAGCCACAAGCAACTACAGATATCTGGGAGAAGAGTGCCACAACCAGAACAGTGTTGTCCACTGGGGGCCTGGCATCCACTGTGACACAAGGTAAGCTACAAGGTGTAGGGGCAAAACTACCTTCAAGAGACACTGCACTCCCCTGTTTCCTGTTAACTGCCTTAATCTCTTTTTTAATTCCTTTAAACTTCTGGTTTCCATATGGTAAGGACAATGTGTTTCACCATATCATCGTGCACTCCGGGAAAAGGCCTTCCTTTATCTTTGTGGCATTCAAAATGAGTTGTTTCAGGTGATGTGTATGTTTGGGAATTTTCCTCTCTGACTGCAAATGAATTATTAAGACTGATGCATCTACTTGATTTTAAACCGAAAGCATTAGATCAGAAGATTATGCACTGCAGACACCAACAAACACCTTAGAGTGTTCTATAGCAAATACCTTCTAAAGAAAGAAGACAGCTGTGGCTCTGGAGCTAAAGGTTTGTATTTGTGGGAAGCCCATGTTAACTGGCACAAGTAACATCTTGACAGTGCCAAAAGGGCCTTTGCAATGCCTTCCAGTCACCTCCAGGTGACAAACACACAGATGTCTAGAAAATTAATACAGGCCTTGAAGAGATTTGGTATCTGCAGAAGGATTTTCTACAGCATTTGAGAAATTGCACACATCATCTGGATGTGAGAAACCTTGCAAAAATATCCAGGCTCTGAGAGAGTACAGGCCATGGTGGGCAGTCATGCCTTGGGGTTTAGAGGCTTTAGAAAGTCACTGAGGCTGACAGGCCAGCTGGGACTACACTTCCCACCTGCCAGAATCAGATTTCCTTAGAATTCCTGATTGCCATGGAGGGAAGTATATCCAAAATTGTAAAATCAAGGAAAGACATTTCACTATTTCCTTAAAAGAATAGATGGAACCAATAAAGCTGATCACCCATGCCAGGGATATGAACCCTGGCAAATAAAAGAGTTAATGTTGATGGCCAAAAAAAAATCCCTGCTCCCTCAGAGGGGGCAGAGGTGAATGAAGCTTCTCTCAGTTTTGGTCTACTGCAAAAACTGTGTTCTCATTTTAAAGACGTTTTGTGAATCCACTGCTATAATCCCCCTGCCAGAGGGGAATATAGCTAAACAGAAATAGTTTGCATCTAATTTAGTCAGACATGACTCAACAATTTGTCTTTTATCATTAAACACTATCCATTTCATACCTAGCCTTTGGGACTTTATTGTACTCTTACAATTCTTTACTTGTCATTTTTAAGGAAGGAGGCATGATTTTAGTCAGTCTGCCACAAAATGCAGTTTTGGATAGGTAATCTTAGCCTGTTCTGTGCTCGATCCACTGCACATTGAAAAATGTTGGTAAATAATATAATGGCTCCTGAAGGGGACTGTCCATCCATCCATCCATCCATCCATCCATCCATCCATCCATCCATCCATCCATCCATCCATCCATCCATCCCATACAGAAATGTAAGGATCTAACATAGAATTTGTACTGCAGGGTAGTTTTCTTTCTAAATGTCCCTGTATGAAGTCACCAGGATGTGTTGTCCTTCCATGTGTCTCACTGTTGTTGCTTTGGTAAAAATAACACATTTTTGCAGTTTCATAAATAGCTATCAGGTGACGTAGTTATTAGCTCATCTTCTCTGTTGTAGAAATACGTAGCATACTGAGTATAGCTTGTTTCCTCTCTTTTTATCCAGACCAGGAATATTCTCCAGTTTTAGGGAGCTCAGACTTTCCCCTGATGTTCTCCATGCAATTCCGTCCTCTAACTCGAATGTCCCATGTGTGACATCTATAGTCATCCTCTCTGAGGAACTGAGAAATACCATTTTTTAGAAAGGTTTGGCAGAGAGTTCCCAATGGAACTGCCTGTGGCAGGCTTTTTCTCTGCAGCATTTGGGGAACTCTCAGCAAAATGACAGCCTGTGGATGTAGGCAAAAATCCACATCAAAACAAATACAGAACACGCCCCTCCAGATTCAGCAGTGCACCTGAAAAGTGAGTTTTCCTTGTGGGAACTCGGCTCATACACCTGCCAGTCAGGTGGGCACCATAAAATGCAGAGACTGGGGTTAATAAATAATGTTTTACCAGTCTTATAGGCTTTTTCCTCTGCTATAAAAATTCTTTATAATCTTTGCTATGTTTCTGGCTTTATTTATTCACTGCCATCTGCTCTTTGTCTCCTTTCACTTTTTCTGAGGCATGATAACCATCCTCCTGCTTGTTTGTGTTTTGGAGTATCCCCTTCTTGCTGCTTCTGCGCTCTTCCCAGTGGCCTCTTCTCCTCAGGCTTTGCTGAGCAGTGGCATTCTTTCCCATGCATGTTTTATGTCTGTGGGGATGTGTTAAGTTTTAAATATGGCCATTTCTAGCTAATAGGGCAGAAGGAGACAGTAGCCAATTTCCTTCACATCAATCACTTGCAAAATCGTGTTTTCAAAAGAAATGTGAAACACAAAAAGATTTATCTGAGCTGTCTGAGGTGATCCATTGCATCTTTTCTGTAGCTATCAATTAATAGCAAGGCAGTTATTTGCTGTCTCACATCTAAGTTATAAAATTAATTTACCATATTTACCACAGCTATCCCTGCTTATGAAATTTTTGGAAGAACCACTAGGAGGAAGTAAAATAACTTCTGAATTTTATCAAAAATTAATGTAGCTTTTTAGACAATGAGAACCTTTTATTCTCTAAGTTAAAACAGAATGTATGCAGCCTGTTTCTAATTCACATTTTCTGTAAAACAGAAGCAATGGATTCATCTTGACTTTCATGTTTGTTGTCTCAAGTAAAAAATGCTCTCCATCAATTGCCCATTATTTGCTAAAGTTGTTTACTGCTAAGTTTGTGTATGATTGCAAATTAAACAAGCAGCATTGTCTAACACATGGCCACTATTCATGTTTTTCTCATTGGAAAAGCAAGTCAGATATAGTATTTTTCTTGATATTAAAAAAGTTCTGTGTTTTAGATCTTCTGTTGGGCAAAAGTAGAGGAGATAAGCAGGTGGGTTAGTATAAAACAAATCTATTCTATGCCTAAAACAGTAACTAAAACTTGTTCTATGCAAGCAATTGAATATTAATATAATGAGGTGAGAAAATAAAGATCTCATATATGACTATATGTACAAATATTCCAACAGAATTTGATTGATTGATTAATTATTGCTACATTAAAATTATAGTGGAATGATTCCGAGTTTTTACAAAGACTTTTTAAAAGCAATGGATACCTATGTAAAATAGCATTTTTCCTATGTAAAATAACTATGTAACTATTTACCTATGTAAAATAACTTTTTTCTTGGATACCTATGTAAAGTAACTTTAGAAAGGATTCATTTTCAGAAGATTAATTCTTGATGCCTTCTGAAAACCAGACATTGTCAGAGCCTCTCATGTGAACACCTAAGATGCAATGCCCTCAGTGCCATTATTTTTTAAATTTTACCCACTTTCATTCAAAAACTAATGAAAAAAATATTTTTAAGTGAACAGATTTATCAGAGGAGAAAATCTTTTGTTCACCACCACTTCTCCTTGCTGAAGGATGACTACTAAGCACTGAGCCATACAAGAACACAAATACCAGGAGGATCTCTTCAAGGCTGAATTTTCAGAAGCCTCTGAGTCTGCAGGAGCTGCTCCTGGCAGCACAGATGGCTGGTGGTGGGCATTTGCTCTGCTGGCTGTGGCTACTTCATGTGGCTGGAAACACCTCCTGAAGGGGAACTACAGCTGCTTTACATTGCTGTGTGCTGTAGGAGAGCTCATTGGCTCTTTTTCTTTTCCTCACCTCCAACTGCTACAACCCATCTATCATGGTAATTGATTTCTCTTCCTGAAGACCTTCATCTGGTGTCTCCTGTTCAGAGCCTGATCTTACAGGAGACTGGGAAGCCACAGCCTACAGACATCTGTAACAGATAATGCAGTAAAAATAAAGAATGAGGCACTGCCACACTTGAGCACAGCCCTCCACCTGTCACACCTTTCTCTCTGATTTCTTTGTATTTCCTTTTCCCTGCTGCTGCTCTTGGAAGGGTGATGCCTTGCAGAGCTGGAGCCCAGCTGATATGAAGGCAGCTGTCAAATTGTTCCTGGCTAAGGACACGAGAAGCCGCAGCCTCAGGTTTGAAAATTACACAGCACCATTGCAATGTCAGTGTTGCTGCTCACCATAAATGCTGGATTTTCCTATTCCCAGTGGCCTACCAATGGGCTCCAGGATGGGGCAGTGGTTGGCTGCATCAGGGGCTGAATGGTGCTCAGTCCTCCCTGTGGCTGGCAGCTGTGAGCGAGGGGAATCACAGGAGGCAGGCAGGCTGCTGGGTAGATGAAAGCTGTGCAATCTGCACACAGTGTCTGACAAGCTGCTGGGGGAGAAAGGGCTGACAGCAAGACAGGGGGAGTAGCAAGTTTTATCTTCCACGTGGCAGCAGTCAGTGATAACATAGCAGTGGGATATGTGTCCCAGGATCCGACTTGTCCAAGGAGAAACACTTCATGGGACAAACAGCAGTGTCAACAGAGCATGTGTGTGGAATTTACATTTCTGCATAACCCAAGAATGCCAGCACAAGGTAACAGCTGACATCTAACCATGACTTCTTTAGGCCTCCACAGGTTTATCTTGATTTTATACCCTATGCAATTTACCCTTGAGCTTCCATCTGTAAATTTATCTTCTGTAAGACAATGTGACCTAGCCAAGGACACTGAAGAATGAGGTGACTCAACTGAGTTACATGGGAATTGAGATTGCTAAGCAGATCTGGAGGTCAGGCTGCAAGTTATATATAGCTCCTCAGAATTTTGCAATATCACATTTGGCATGGGTATGAGGCTTCTTAAGTTCTGTTGTTAAGGAAAAAAAAATTATACATTTTTCACACCGCAAGGAGAAGTCATATTTGGCAGTGGTGTCAGCTTTACAGGGGCATGTAGGTGCCTAAAGCTATTGGCAGGCTCCTTGTGAAACTGATAAATGGATGGAGCAACTGTCCTGGACCTCCCAGCGGCTCCAACTCCAGCAAGGACACACATCAGCCTGCAGGTGGTTTGCCACAACTTGGGCACAGTGCAGCACACTAAAACTGAATCCCTGGTGAAGGCAAGAGGAAAACTTTTCATCCTAAAGAGGACCTGTCCTCCACAAACTTAAAGTAGAAATTACAGTTAGTTCCAGTAATTATCTTATTTCCTAGTATGGTATGTTGGTAAAAAGATGGATATTGTAAATAACCATGTCAGTAATGGATATGAAATGTAACTTCAGAGAAAGCTCAAGAGGTATTTCTTGTCACTCTGAAGCATCCAGTCCTACAAAAAATTGTTTACTACATTTCTGCAAAATGTGATGCTTGCTATGTATCTTTCAAGCAGAGAGCAAAATGTGGTTTAATTCTTCATCTCCATTCCCCAGCTCTGGGTAAGTCTGTGGCTTGGGGTGGAGAGGAGAAAGGCTCCAGGCAGAGGAATGAGACAAAATGTTCTTGTGGTCATTCATGTGGCTTGTCGTCAGCTCCAGGGGAGGCAGGCACAGCTCTTGTGAAGGCTCTGGCAGCACTGAAACCAGCTGGGATTGCAGGAAAAGATGCACAGAAGGAACAGTGTTGTGAAGAACCTGTTTCTCACGTGGAGGGAGCCCATCACAATCTGTAAAGCCAACACTGCAGTGATGGAAAGTTGTGGAGGGCTCTGAGTGTATATGAGCATCAGGTCACTGGTGCTTAAATATGACACTTTCTGCAACCACACAGCACAGATGCACAAAGTCCCTGTTCCTAGAGGGATAGCTAGGAGACTTCTTTTTGCTTGGAGTGGTGCACAGGCAGTGAAAAGGGCAAGCACTTGCCATCATGAGCAGTGGGGAGAGCAGCTGCCCACCACTCCATGGATGCCTGCCTGCTCTGAGGCATCTGTCCTGCAGCCAAGGGTCACTTTGCCCACTGGAATATCAGCTCTGCACAATGCTTTTCCTGACGCAGACAGCAAATTATCCACACTTAAGCTCCACAGGGGAACTTTCCCAAGAGGAAGGAAAACCAGAGGGAAAAATGAAAATAACATCCTTCCTCTTCCAAAGAAAACAGTCCTTCTCCCAGATGCCTAATTAAAATGCAAAGGTTTAATAGACAAACCAGCAGAAGGCTTAATCACTGTGACTCAGCTCACAGAAAGACATCCAGCATTGAGCTGAACAGCAGCAGATTGTTGGCTTCCTTTGAGGAGAGACTACAGTTCATCATTCCCTGGAAAGTGCCGGATGGTTTGATTGCAGGGGATGTAAGCAATGGCCTGTCATCTCTCATTTGTAAGGGAGTGAGACTGGTGAAAGAAAGAGGTGAGGACAGTCAGGAGAGCAAGCCTGGAGTCGCAGGCTCACAGAGCTGTGGTGGAGGTGTGGGCTCATGAACCACCCAGATGTTCTTCCCTTTCATACTGGATCATCAGCTGAACCCAAACCTTTTCCAGCAGGCGCTTCCTGGGTCTGATCTTGAGTATCTCACTCCTGCACAGACAAGTTTGGGTGACATTTAAGTATGTCATAAAAGCCTTGATGCCTGAGCATCCCCAGGTGCAGGTCTGTCCCATTGATCCAGTACCACATGGGCACCATGAGCCTCAATTCTCCTTTCTCACTGCCCTTCTTCCAGCCAGAATTGTGCCCTCTACTCACCTTTACTGAGGTCCAGTTTTGTGCCACTCAGCTTAGGCATTATATATTTTCCAGTAAACTGTATTTTCAAGCTGGGCACCTCATAGCATGCATTATGTTTATATATACATTTATGTGTTTTTAGAAATACATGTGAACTTAGCACCAATATTTAGTTGTGTATGATCTGTATGATATAATATGAAGTTCATGACATGTTATGGAAAAGAAATTAAGATAACAGGCATATAATTTTTCTTGTGAATTCATAAAAAAACTCCATGAATGCTTCTGGTCAAGAAAAGACTCACAAAAACAAAACAAAAAAAAACATACTTTTTTTCAACATTTGTTAAGTAAATTTAAAAAAAATAGATTTTTAATAGCCTTTTACTTGGAAGTTAGTGTGTTCTAAAAGTTTTGAATCAGATGGAACATTTTAGTCCAGTGGAAGTAACGCTGAGAAGGGAAATATTCTGCAAACAAATGCAACTTGAAATTGGGATCAGAGGCTGAAACCATTTAGTTTTTGTCTCTCTCAGGTTGACTGGTGAATTGAGGAGATTAAGTGCATGGCTTCCGCTGTCCCTCCACACAGGAGTTCAGGAATCCTGCTACCCTGGATTTGTGACCACAGGAGCTTGTGAATCATGAAAGAACATTTAAGCAGAGGACTCTGACTACAAATAAAAATACATCTTTGCGGAAATTTAATGTGAAGATAATTCACAGGTATGTTTATTGGGAGGAAATCGTTGCATAAAATGTAGGGGTAAGGTAAAACATTGGTTAAAATACCACCCAGGTAAATCAGTTTCCCAGGCAATATATGGAGAGTGCTGCCATTTAACTGCTCTGAGGCAGCCAGCAAAATTCTAGAGCTGTCTGCCAAACAGCTAGATGTTGCTGATGGAAAAAATTAGCCTCAGTACATTGGCATCTGGAGTCTGTGACTGCCATCCAAAAAGAAAAGGGACTGGTGCTGTGGAATTGGGTAATTGCACTCCAGAAGCCTACCACAAGTCTGCTGTGGCTTTGTCATTAAAAAAAAAAAAAAAAAAAAAAAAAAAATTTTTAATTTTTAAAATGTTCTTAATTTAAAAATAAGAGTTTGAAAGTATAGAAAGTAAGATGTTAGGGGGAAACATACAGTTAACTGGATAAAAACAATCTCAGTTTCTGTGTGTGTCCGAGTACAAAACAGATATATATGCTTTTCTCTGCATGTGCTGGTTTGTGTTTCAGAGTACTTGTTTCTGTGTCAACTCTGTGTCCATTTCACAAGGAATTACACACTCCATTTACTTGAGATTCCAATGTATATTACTTGGGAAAAAAACCCAACAATTTCTGAGTACAACCTATGTTTTAACAATTATATTCCTTCCTCTCTTCCCTGCCCTCTCCCTGCTGTAAATAAATAAACTGGGGGGAGGGAAGCTGTCAGTTACCAGCTGTCACCCCCTGTTGTGATTCCCAGGGTGGGAGTGTAGCTGAAGTAACCACAGTGGAGCAGCAAGTAGAGATAAATTACCAGTTCTTAATCTGAAAGCATTCTTATTCATAGGAGAAATTTACAGGGATCATGAATTTTAGTTACCTGAATTGTCACAGTTTGCTTTACTGCTGATGTCCCAGAGATGACACTGAAATCACTCTGCTTACATTTCTGCATGGCACTTTCTTTTGAAGGCTTTAGTTGCAGGTGTTAGGAGTCCTTCTGTCCAAATGAACAATGACACATACTTCTCACATTTGAAACTTCGTGGAAAATCCACTTAGTAATTTTCCCATTGAATTAAAATTCACTGTATTTCTTGTACAAGACTGACTGAAAGATGGTGTAGGTTTAGAACCTCAGGCCCTGAGAACATCTAGTTCTCAGACAGGGATATGTTCAGTGCTAAGTTACCTGTTCATAAGAATTCAATGATTTAACAATGACAGGAAACTGCACAACGTGTGGATTTCAACATAAGATTGTAATTCAGACTTTGCTGGATGTCTTTTCTTCCTATAGTGTTATTTTTGTGTGTGTCTGTGACAGTTAATTAACCTCACTTCCTATGAGCAGAGCAACAGATAGGTAGTGGTTCATATGCCATGGTGGAATACCCATGGAATAAGACAGCACCTGTCTTGTTCTGCCTGTCACAGCCTTTCTATACTACAGCCAAATGTGAAGAAAAAGGGGAGGAGAAATCAATTACAGCTGAATTAATTGTTGGGTGAAAATATCTGACGTCAAGAGAGGAGTTCAGAGGTATTTTGTTGGAATACAAATTTGTTTGGGATGGTAGACATACTGAAGTCAGTGCTAATTTGTAGAGGCAGTTCTTGTGTGCTTTAATAATGGCAGATAAGAAGCATTAGTGAATAAATATTTGAAATTTTTTAGTCATTTCTGGAAAGCTATTTTTCTTAAAAATTAAATGAAGAAGAAACAGAATGCATTCACTAAGAAAAAGGCAAGACAAACGTTAGTACAGGGAGAAACCACATTGACTCAAGCACAGCAGCTTAGGCAGCAAAGCACTTAAGCAGGTACTTAAGGTAGGGCACATACCTATCTGTTTTTCTGAATCATTGCCATGATTACAGGGCGTTTCATTTGTTCTCTGTAGTGTCCTCTGTTCCAGAGATCTTTTTGCTTTCACAAAGAGATCGCGGTCATTAATCATAAGGCATTAACATTCCCACCACTGGGATTATGAATTACATTTCTGTAATAAATGTGAATGCCATTTCCCTCATCTCCTGTTCTTTCAAGAGCCCTAAAAGTTTTATTTCAACTTTCAGACTTGCACTGAGAGCTTTGGCTAGGAGTTCGTGCTTCTGGCTCGCTTGAGCTAATTTGGCAAGTAATTTTAAAACAACTTCTATTGTACATAGAGCTGCAGGGTTTGAAATATTGCTCAGTCAGCTCTTACTTCATGAACAGTTTGTTTGATTAGGTGCCCAGGTGAAACACAACCGGGGAACCTGGTGAGCTGTAAGCCTTCCACAGGGAGGAGGAAATGAAGTGGATTTGTTTGGTCCTTGGCAGAGCGTTCCAGCTGTTCGGCAGTTGTGCAAAGGTGTGTCGCCTCCCCCTGCCCACCTTTCAATAGCATTGCTGCTGGATTTTTTGAAAAGTTCTGTTCTGAAAACTCCTGTGAGGCATGTCCTTGGGCATCCAGTGGAGTGACCATCTAAGTGGGTCTTGTCTGTGGGCCTTGACTTGGCTTAAGCTTGACAAGCTACCAAGGCTTGGGCAACACCCAGTGTGGGCAGGAGAACCATGCTCAGCCCTTACCAAGGGGCCATCCAAGTCCTGGTGCTCCCAGAAGGGTCAGCTGCCTGTTGAGCATGGGCTGTCAGGACTCATATTTTGGATTTCAACTTCTAAACTTGAGTTTGATTTTATGGCTCTCAGGACTTTTTGTGGACTTTCATTTCTTAAAAGGTTCCAAAAGCTGCTTTGGCTGTGGTGGATTTTACAGCACCTATACAGTGATCAAGCTGAGCTTTTCACCAGGGCCCTGGTGTGATCTGGCTGTTCGGGGTCTCGGCTGTTTCCCACTGGCCATGGTGGGCCCCTATTGGAGACACAAGCCCACAGGCTTCAAGGTGGGTTTTGGGATGTGAAAAGTGAGGATGCAGGCAATGCACCCCATCGTTCTGGAGAGCCTGGCTCCCAAGGTCTGTGAGGAGGAATCCCAAAACTACTGACAGAAATCCCAGCAACAAAGAATTTACCTTCAGCAAGGAATTTATAGAAAGTATAAGCATGAGCTGTGGAGAGAAAGAAAAGCAAAGGAAACCAAAAAACCCCAGAGCATTTGTTTCCAAATTCTTCCTGAAGCAAGACATACTGTATCCCGAGGACAGAACAAGAAAATAGATTGAGTTTATATAAAGCTGCTTGTGGAAACCTCCCTAGTAACAAAATGAGCTAACAAAAACCAAATATCAATGAGAATCCAAATATTCATCTTTAAAATCACTGAGCAGTAAATTACACATCACAGACCTCCTCAGTCTTCTGGCAAAAGCTGCAGAAATGGAAACTCTTAAATGCAAATAAAAAATGTGTTTGTTTAATTCTGCACTAAGAGCAAGTCTCTGGACAAGCTGCATTTTCTAAGTAAGGCCTTTTTTGCCACCTGAGTGGAAGAATGCCTTATCCAACACAACCTACAAAGCATTTAATCAGTCCTGATGGCAAATTTAAATTGGCAAATTCCTTTCTGCCTTGCCCCAAAGTAAGGAGTTTGGTGCATTTCCTAGGACAACTTGAAAGAATTTTTCAGATATTCCTTACTATATTCTGCAATCTTAAAATTAATCCAAATGAACTGTGTGGGTTTGGTGACCACCCTCTGTCAGGGGCTTTTATGTGTTCTCAGCCAGGGGTTGGATCACATCATGGTGTCATGAGAGACTGCTCAGCCATGTGAAGACTGAACTTCTGCTGTCATCTCGTGAAGCCTGAGCAGGAGAAAGGAGGATCCTGCTGCTCCAGGAGGAGGAGAGGAACACACAGGCAAATGCTTTTCCTGTGTGGATAACACTGGGATACAGGTCTTTTATGTCACCTTTATCTCTGTCATGATGTGATGCCCATGGAGCTTCACCTCACAGGTGCTCTGCTTTTCTCAGTGTTTCATGTGCTGGTGATGGCAAAGCCTCCACTGTCTAAACCAGGCATGGACAAAATAGCAGTGCCTATCTGAGCAGCTACTCATAAGATATCAGAAGGACCTTTACATAACTCATTTTTTTTATTAACTGGGAATAAAGCAGTATGGTATCTGATATTTTATGAAGTAATACACAGTTACTCTTGACATAAGAAGAAGCAAAATGGAGTTGCAAAGCCCTCAAAAGCTATTTTAGTTGTTCTTTGCACCAAACTGGCATAAAAAGCTATACTGATGATTATTTGGCTCTTCTGCACTTTCCCCTTTGGTGAGCTGTGGTGAAACCATGTGAAAAGCCCATTTTTGGTAGCATTTAATTGTGGATGTCTGCACAAGACATTTTAAAGCTTCAGTGATAAATTATAAACTCTTTCTTTTATACATGCCATTACAATTTCCCATTATATTGTTGCAGTGGACTGAACATAGCAGCAAACCAAATCCTAAATCCATAAAGGCAGTAAATTAAATGTGGCTCCAGTGGTTTTGGAGCTTGACCAACAAGTTATCTTTATTAATGCATTCAGGGAAAAGGTCTCATTTTATTACATTATTTTCTTAATGATAAAGGCAGTAATGGAATCTCAGCAGAACACACCAAAGGAATCTTAGTTTGCTGGCATTTGGGTGAAATTTTTGTCAGTGTGTGCTTGGTACAGGGTTAAGACTTGGCAGTGTCCAACTCACTGACTTCTGTCTTGAAAAGCACAGTCTTTTGCTGCTTCTCTGTAGTTGCTAGTTGACATTTTCTTGGCTTTAAATGAAATTTTGACACATAAATCCCACATGTCAAATGATATTGTAAAACAAGCATCCAAGTGTCAGCACATAGCCCAATAGTCTGGGGAGTAGAGAATAGAATAAGGAACACCTTTATGCAGTCTTTCATCTGCATCCAGCCATCTGCAAGTAATTTGAAACCAGTTTCAAATGAAGCTAGGTTGTTTGGTCTGTTAAGGCACACAAAGCCAAAGCAGAAGTTTGGAGTCTTCATGGCTTTTATTGACTTGCTAATAAGTAGATAAAGCCTTTATTTTCCAAAGCCATACTTTTCTCAGATAGCCCATTCCAAAGAAAGCCTAATTGAAATTACAGAAGTCTCTTGCAGACTGCCACAAATTCCATTTTTAAATAGCCTGCTGATATTGAAAGACTTCATGATGAGTCTTTCACTTGCAAAGCAGGACTGGTGGGTTCCCCACTGATGAACTGTTTTGTTGGACTTGGGGAGACATTAATGGTACCAGGTTCCTACAAAACCACACCAACAAAGGAGTGTGGATTTACATGATGATGGGCTGGCTCCAAGATTCATCACTA
This sequence comes from Melospiza georgiana, assembly GCF_028018845.1. Classification (NCBI taxonomy): domain Eukaryota; kingdom Metazoa; phylum Chordata; class Aves; order Passeriformes; family Passerellidae; genus Melospiza; species Melospiza georgiana. Next base: position 14,268,542 of record NC_080434.1, read on the forward strand.
AAATACTACAGCAAGCCTCATTTTGCTGCCAGCTGCAGTGTGTACTTTGCCATACATATTTCTTTTCTGTGTAGTACCATTGGAAAAACAGAATTCAGGTAAGCCATGATCTAACAGGGGTTGTTTGGTTTTTATTTTCAAGGGCCTTCAGCTGTGGCAAACTGGTATTTAGTAGAAGTAAACTGCACATTCAAATGGTATTTTAGATATGAAGACAGTTATGAATTTCAGATGACACAAAAAGACAGACCTTGAATACAATTATCTCTGTTGCCAAGACAAAGTTGGTTTAGTTGGTTTTCAGCATTTCAGCTCTGCCTGGTATTTCTTCACTTGCAAATGTGTCAGAACTGAATAGCCAGGGTGTGGGGGTAGCTAGGCCCTCCTCATGTAGTTGTTGGTACTTCAGGTGGGCCTTCCAATGGTTATTGGTACTTCAGCAAGTGCTGAGATGCCTTCAATTTGTGCTGATTGTTTTTAGAGAAAAAAAAAAGGCTACTCAAAGCCTACACATACAGAAGAACAAAACAAAATATTCCAATTTTGACAAGCAAACTCTGATGGCACAAGACTGGAGTGGAAGGAAACTCTTTTGTAAGCTACTCAAAATACTAAGGCTTGTAAAAACCTTAATCCTGTTTGGTCTGATTCTTGACTGTTTATGGTGCTGTCTTGGAGTCCCTTGTGGTTCAGTGTGTGTGTGAGCAAGCAGGGAATCAGGTGTTGCAGTCAGAGGTGGTTCCATCGTGTCCCTGCAGTCCTTGGCCTGGCACTGATGGCAGCAGCTGTGCCTCCCTTTGGCATCCTCTATATCCCTGCGAGGGTGACACCAGCACTGCCCCTGCCTGGGGGCTCTGAGGGGAGTGCAGTCCTGGGGTGTCATACAGCTGGTCAACTCATCTCAGAAACACAGGTCAAGGGAAATAGGCACCATCCACTCATCACTGCAGCATTTCTGTCTACTCATACAATACTCATACATTTCTGCACCTCATACAAGGCCACCAGGTGCTTTGAGGGAAGTGGACACAGCCTCAGTGCATAATGCTCCTTTTACAGTGAAACGTGCAGCTGTTGCTCCTCAGCACCTGCAAAACCTGCTGAAGGAAGCTGATAAGCACAGTGGGGCCAGAGGCAGGAGTGTTGGGTGCATTGACAAAAGCCAGCTCTCTGCCCTCTGTTCCAGAGAATTTCACTTCTCCAAAAAATATCCATGAGATGAAACTGCAGCAAATATGGGAGGAACCCCTAAAAAGACTCTCTTCTTCTGATCTCAGGCTCTTTTCCATCTTTCTTCATCAACCTATTTGTTGCAATGGCAGAGAGACTTTTTATATGAGCAGTTAGAGCAAGAAGCGCACCTTTAGAAGATGCACACTGGTAAATATGGGCGTGCCAAGACAATGTGGAGACAGAAATCTCTCTCCTCTATGTCCAGGAACTGTTTGAGACAACAGGCAGGGATGTTAAAACAGTAAATTCCCTGACACTGCTCGATTTACTTCTGTAGGTGTAACCTGGGGGAGCCTGGTCTGTTACCCCTGAGGAAATGTGGCCATTGTTGTTGGATTATATTCTAGTCATCATTTTTTATCAGATGCCTGGCTTTCTCAGGATCTGTTTTGCTATCTGGTTTGAGAAACATCAAAAGGTATTTAACTGACTCAAAATTACTAGTAGCTTTGCTTTCTCCATGCCTCGTACAGCCAATGCCTTGCTTTGCTGACATACGTTCCAGTACACGACACAATTTCCCTCTTTATTCAACTGTGCAGCACAAAAATACAATATAACAGACATTCATATGAGAACTCAGGAATAATAAGTTTTTAGTGATTTACTTTCCTTAGCATCTAATAGCTCACTACAAAAAAAAATTGTCCAAAAGTGTGCTCATTGTAACTTCTTTAAAATCCATGCAGCTCCTGTTAGGGAATATTTTTATTCACACATATTTACTTCAAGCTCCTGCAAGTGTTCTATTTTCTTGAATTATGAATTTAAGACACACAATTTTAGCATACTTGAAGCTGAGTTCACTGATGGACAGTGCTACTACAAAATCATGCAGAAAATTGACAGGACCATGTGTATGATTTGGAATTTGAGACATGTAGAGCTCAACCCATTTTGAGGATGACGTAATAGCACCAAAAATGAATGTGATCCATTTTATGTACTGATCTCATTCAACAGCTAGCAAATTTGAAAGTGTGTTTTCAGAGATAAACCCCACACTTTTCCAGTGAGCGTAAATGGATTTATTCCAACACACTCAGTTTCTCCAGTTCACCAGGCTACAGCAGAAACTGGGTTTATTTCATTCCTACGGGCAGCCAGCAAAGCATACTGACACACTTAAATAGTTTATTCATCTTGTCCATTAACAACAGCATCACAAATCCAGTGATGCAAATTACATTTTGTGGAGTTTAAAAATTCTATGGTTCCATGTTTTTGAGCAATACGCCTAAGTAAAAGGAGAAAAAGCTAGCAGAAAGGTATATTTTTGCAAGAACTGTAATTGTGTTAGGCCAACACAATCAACAGTTTTATGGAGTTTAACTAGCTTCACTCATTTTGTAATTAAAAGTTTCATCAGCACAGCAGACAGAGGGTGGCATTTGTGGCCTCCTTAGACTTTGGTTTGTTTTCATTACAGTGTTGATGCAGTCCAGAGAAAGAGGAAACTAGCACTATCCCAAGGCATAGGCTTATGTAACAAATTTTACATTCCGTGCTTTTTCGTACTCAGGGGTCAGCTGTGTAGCCTATATATTGGCAAGATGCAGATGATACAGGGTGATTGTTTCACACAAGTTCATCTTCTTTCACAGTATGGAAATGTGCAGCTAGCAGCCTGGTAAGCTTTCAAGAAATTATTAATACCCAGAGACTTTTCTTATTCAGAAAACATGTCCCTGAGTTGTGCACCATCACAATAAAGAAAGTTTCTCATAATGCCATCTTGACAATCACCGAGTTCAAACACATTCTGCCTGTATACACCAGCACATAATAGAGAAATTTGGAGAAGCTTCTGTACTTTGGAGAAAATTCCTACAATTTCCTCTTCTTAAATATGCCACTAGCATTGTGTACTGTGTATATATGTGTATAATTTACCAGGTGTATGAGCACATCAGCCACATGCAACATATTAATCTACCTCACCAGCTGGGTTAATCCAGCTCTACAGCATTCAGGACAGTTTCAGAGTCAACATTTTAAATAGCTTGTGGTTACAGCAATGTTTCTTCCCCAATTTTTTTCAATCACCACCACATGTGTTTTAAAATGCAGATTAAAATTTAATCCTCAACCAGGGACACATTTGAGGCGCACATGTGGTTCTGCATACAGGGTGGAATCCAAAGATGAAGTATGCATTTCTCTTCCAGACTTACACCCAAACAGGTGAGAGTGTGAGAGGCTGTCAGTAACAAGAAGGCAAGTTAGGAAGTCTTGATTTAAAGAGGCTTGAGAATTTGGCTATTTGTGGTGCCTGACTATAGGATTTTTCCTAGCTTGCTGCTCCGTGTCTTTCATAACTTTTTTTTCCTGTTATGCCTTTGCAGGAGAACAAAATACAAAATGTTGGATTTGTGTGTCTTGTGAGGAAATGCTTTCACTGATCTGCCACATCTACATAAAACATATATGCTATTCTCAGGATCCGCCTGAAATAATAAAGGAACTTTCTTTAATATCCCTGAAGGCCCTGTGCTGAAAAGCTATTTTTGCTGTTAACACCATGACTAAATAAACAAATAAAATATGAAAAGATAATAGCTTAATTGAAAACAGTTGCATATTAGCATGATTTCTATTAAGTGCACTGATTCTAGTGACAGAGGCTTGGAAACATTTGAAACTTAGTCTTTAATTCAGTCTGCTATCTTTCCTTAAAAATACGGGGTTTTCCCTTGTTTTCTCACTCCTCCCACATCTAGTTGTTCACCATGGGAATTCTCCGTTTTATGCAGATAAGGGTCTTTACTGTCCATTCTAACATGGCAAATTTTCTGTCTGCCTGTTGTAGTCTAAAACGGCCCCTGAGTTTTTTGAGACGTGTTTTGGTTATAAGGTTGAGAATGTGTAGAGGAATAATGCATAATAATACAGCTGGGCCCGAAAATGTTAGGACATTGAGCGTACTTAGACATTGGCCGAATCTTCATAAATATTACTCATGAGACTGTGGTAGGGAAAACCAAACTTCAGCTCCAAAGTGGGAGAAAAAATGTCTAAGATGCTGCAGTAGAATTTGATCCTAATTTCTGTCTAAATTTAAACCTGTAATTCTGAACATCCACTTTCATCTGCTTCCTAACTTCATCTGTAGTTTTCCCTGTTCTCCAGACATCCAAGATGTGCTTCTAAGAAGATAAATATGTTTCCTTCTGGGAAGTCTGCACCAGGGGTGCATGAGTTTGCACACAGGACACCAAGGCTGGAAGACACAGCTGGAAGAGGATTTCAAGATCCACCTCTGTGCATTGGGACAAGGTCAGTTACTCTTCCCTCCTTCCTGAGAAAAGCCTGACTTGGTCCTGGCCATAGAGACCCCACATGCAGCTTGCTGTAGTGCTCTAGTATCTGTCCTGTTGGAAGGTCTTCAAAGTGTCCAATCTGAACATTTTCCTGGCAAGCTGAGCTCTCTACACTTTGTCCTACTCCCAGAGACACAGAGAACGTGTTGCTTCTCCATGCTGCATGATAGGATAGATACTTTCCCCTTTCTTGGTGTTTGTATCTTCAAGTGCTCTGAGTGACCTCATGGGTCACTTTTTGGAGATCATTCTTGTTCATCTCTCCTTTGCAGTTTCTCGTGTGTGTGTGTTTTACCCAGTGACTATTAAATAGAAAATGTGGCCATGTAAAAAGTTTCTTTTGGCACCTGTGGAAGCTCCAAGTTGTGGAGACCTCCACAAGAGCCAGGATTTCTCCACAGCTGTTTGGGCCCTTCTCTCCTCCATGGAATGCCTGTGGCAAGAAATCCGTGCATGAACTGAGCTTGCACCAGCTAATGTGGGGAAAGGGAAAATATGTGAATGTCCTCTGACAGTTACAAAACCAGACACTTGAAAGGGTGTTTTACAGGGAGAACAGTTATGGTGATGTACCAGGAAAAAAAAAACCAACAAACAAACAAACCAAAAGAAACATATTTAATTCTCCTGGCAGTCAATCACCCTTGCAAAAATGTACTCCACTCTGTTCAGGGAAGGCCTGAGGCAAGGTCAGCAGTACTCAGAAAGCCAAAAATTATGTGTTTGAGAGTTGATGGCACTGCAATTTGCAGCTGTTTTTGTGGAGATATTTGCCTTTCCAGCAGTGGTGTCGAGATTGCCCCATGCCCACGCGCGGGGCACTGGGAGTGTGGGGGATGGAGTGTCAGCCCTGGAGCATGCTCCTGGCACTGTCACAGCCCCCTGGGCTCCTGCCACTCTTTGGTGAGGAGAAAGCCCACTCTCCTGCCCTTTCCTGCATCCCCCTTGGGCTGCCACCATGTCCTGTGCTCTGCAATAGTGTGGGCAAGGACCCCTGGCCACCGTGTCCTCTGGGTGCAATCAGCTGTGGCATCCAGGAATAACAGGGAGCAACCAAAAGCAAAAGCAGTCAGCAGAGAGGATGCCAGCAGATGGTGCTCCAGCCCATGCTGCCTCACTCTTCAGCTTGTCAAGGTTATTACTGAAAGTTATCATGTTGTTTGGAGGAGCAGCTTGCTTCTTCTGTCCCCTGGTGTGGAGTTATGTACACCACATGATTTAGAGGATGGAGTCAATTGGTGAGCACAGGATGAATTTTGGATACCAGCTATATCAAATGCTGTCAATGGTTAATGACCTGTCTGTAGAATAGAAGCAGATCTAGAAGGATTACGATAAATGTGAAGGACAAAACAACAATTTGAAGAAATCACAATGTTCTTGTGGCAGTACTGAGTGCAGACAAGAAACAAAATTAATTCTTAAAAAATAAATATACCCTGATTCATTCCAACTCGAAGGAGGCCTCAGGGAGTCCTGTGTGTTACTTCTTCTGCCTTTAAGCTGTAACAGCTGATAGAAGCTGAGAATAAAAATGTTCCCCACAACAGGGGAGTTGTACAATAATGAAACATACACCATAACTTAAAAAAGTCATCTTACCTTCCTTGATTTATGTCTAACATAGCTTGAGGCTAGCCTTGTAACAAAAGTGCAGCAACTCATTATGCAGATCCACCTATGTATTGACCCAACAGCATCCAGTGGCTATTTTGAAGTCAAAGTACTCAATTTTTAGTGGTGTAACTAAAGGAAACAAAAAGAAACTGCAAGTTGAACTCCATTTCTCATCAAAAAATTGAGCAATGCTGGTTTGTTTTTTTATTTTAATCATTATAAGGTATATCAGTAATTGCCTGCTTGGTTGGGTTTTTTTTGAAAAAGCTTTAAAATCAAAGTCACATCCAGTATGTCTACATAGTCTAGCCAACAAGTCTTTTCAGCAGGCAAAGGTAACAGACAATGCCCAGAAACAATTTTTGCACCTTTCCTTCTGACATTGCTTGAATTTTACACAATCTATACCATTTACTTTAATTGGACTGGCTTAATAGTGTTTAATCCATTCACTTAAAACCAAAGAGAAAGATGAGGGAAAACTGGTTTTACTCAGCCTGTTTCAGCTCTTGGCTTTCAGTGTCAGTTCCATGCTTTGCATCCCCTCTGTGCCACACACATACACATGGAGTATTTAAGGGTCAGGATAGTGGTCCCACAGTAGTCCAGAGTGGAAATAGAGCTGCACACCTTATGATGCTCAGTGGCCCATGTGAAGGGGTGGGTCTGATTCAAGATCTTGGTATTTTTAGAAGTCTGTTCCAGCCTTAACAATTCTTTGATTCTGTTAGATGCCAGATATTGTTCCCCAGACCACTGTAGGTTCAGAGGCAGATTTATACTTTGACCTAGCAAAAAGGCTGTGTACAGTAAGTCCAGAGGCTTACAGGGATGAAGTGAGTTGAGTTGTACATATGAAATGGGTGGTGTGGGTGGTAGAGAGCCTTTGTGGGTTCCATCTTTCAACAAGAGAGCATTAGTTTGCCATTCTCAGCCTTTCACTTTCCCACTGTTAAATCTATCCCCTGCACAGCCAGGGCTCGGACTGAAGTGAAAAAAGATCCCTATGTCATGTCTGCCTGTCTCTATCTGTCTATCTCACTGCGCCTGCTTATTTGTAGATATCAGTGCAGGTGACACTTAGAAATTGCTTACACTCCCTAATCTCTTGAGTGTGTTTTAAGTGGTGCTGCCCTGCTGCTATACCTCTGCAATGCTTACTTTACATTTCCCTCCTAGCCTCTCACACACATCATTTACAAATGCTATTTCGATACATATCAAGTAGAGTCATAAGGCAGGCAACATAATCTTGTGGGGATATCCCTCTAGATGGAGAAGCAGTAATTTAGTGTTGTACAAAGAAGGCTCAGTATATACAACTTGAACCTTTATGACTTCTGTCAATAACCTTTGATCCTCCACATGGTTATGTGTAAAGAGCAGCTCAGCCAAGGAAGTGACAGGACATCACAGTCCATATGCTTCTGGTTTGGGCTGCATGAAACACCTCATCTTATGGCAAAGATCATAGAATCACAGAATGTTTTGGGCTGGAAGGGGCCTTAAAGATTGTCTAGTTCCAGCTCCCCTGCCGTGGGATCACATTGCTCAAAGCCCAGTCCAACCTGTCCATGAACTGTCCACCCTCAACTTCTCTGGACAACCTGCTCCAGTTCCTCACCACCCTCACAGTAAAGAATTTCTTCCTAATGTCTAATCTAAACCCACCCTCTTCCAATTTAAATCCATTACCTCTTCTAAAAGTAATGTTGTTTTAGAACAAAATCATCAAAAGATTTTATTCTGAAATTGCCAAAAGAAAATTATTTGAACTAACATAATTCTGTTCCTCCTATCCTCTATTTTGGACAAATGACCCAGGAAATGGCATCACATTTGCTATTGGTTCTGTCACCTAAAAAAATTTTGCTGTACTCAACCAATTTCTCAGCTAGACACATGCAGTTCCGTGTTCAGTATCAATGCATTTTCTGAAACTGCTCCTGCAGGCTTCATTGTTATTTATTATTTGCATTAGCACTGGTGGGTTTAGAGGTCATTGTCTGACTATGTAATAAAAACAATATTTGTCTCTGAACACTCACAATTTTCAACATCTCTGAGGGATTTTAATGCATTAAATAATTTGGTTCTGCTGCTCTATTTGGGTTAACTAGTTAGTTACTTCTTTGAGCAATGTACATAAAAACTTGGATACTATAAAAAAGACAGCAGACATGACTCCTGATGAACCACCCCATAATATTGACCAGATTTAGATTTCCTTCTTTTCATTCTATCTCCTGTCTAGAGTAGTCACATGAAAGACCAAATGAATGAGCTATAAGAAATTCACAGCACGCAAGATTACTATAAGTAATAAATCTCCTGCAGTAAAGGAATTTGTATAGAAATAATAAAAGTATCGGATGCTAAGAAGAAGTAAAACCAGCTGTGTAATATAAAAGAAAATCTTTATCCTCATCTCACTGGTGAAAACTAATTCAAACAAAATATATTACACAAATCATACACATTGAAATTATTTACATAAAAACAGATGGAGAGTGTTCCTACTGTGATAATGAGGTTTTAGCAAAGTATGGCTTTCACAGAGTTGCCATCTTTCTGCAAACAACAGGGTTTACTCTGCTGTCACCAGGGGTGTGAATCCCCAGCAGCCTCCCTGTCTTCCCTGGGGCCCAGGTACAAGGTGGAGCAGAGCCTGCTGTTGTTGCTGAAGCATCTTGCGAGTTTCATAACCTGCAGAAATGTTAAGGTACGTAGGTAAGCAGTTTTTGTGTGCTCCCCACTATCTGGGGGCCAGTGCAGCACATGCTGGCAGTTCTCACAGCATACAGAATGGCCCTAAAGGGGATGTGCTCTGCTAAGCATTACTCCACTTTGCTATTAATTAGCCCATTTTATGTGTTTGCCCATTTATTAATTTATCTACCCCCAGTCTGATAGTGTCAGCCCAAAGGCTCTTTTATGGACAGATAGGTGGGACCACATCCTTCTTCAAGGCTACTTTTTGTCCCAGAGCATATCACAGCTTTTTTGGCTGGGCTTTCACCAATGGGTGTAGGATGAAGCCCTGCTTCCTTCCCTGCCTGCTGATGTTGAACACTCAGTTCTGCTCCCTTAAGCCTGGAGTACATGTCCCATGGCAGCTTTAAAGTTCTTCTTCTCCTGCTTATTCTGCCCTTTAAAAATTATAACTTGAATCACCACTGTGATTTCTACAATGGTTCATGATGCTTCTCCCACCAAACAGAGTCCCCCACTGCAGCCAATGCCACAGCAGCTCCCATGCTGCTGCTTCAGCTGCCATCAAGATCTGCTGCATGTTATAAACATATTATTCCTCTTAAAATAACTGCCTTAATTTCTTCCAAAGTATGGAAATATATGCTGTCTCTTTAAAAATGTATCATGAAAATGAATGTCCATAAAATATGAGTCAAGTTTCCGTATACCTTAATCAAATACTAGAGGGTCTCTGGGGGACAGCACTTACACTGCAGCTGTGCAATGTGAAGTTTGTTCCAGTCCTGATTGAAAATATTTTTGTGCTTCATTCATTTTTGCCAGTGAAAACCCCAAGGCACTTTCTGCAGGCTGAAGGTGCTGTTATTCAGGGTGACAGTGATGGGTCACAGAGATGATGTGGAGAACTAACTAGCAGATTGGAAACTAGCAGATCCCTGAACCAGCTGTCAGTCTTGAAAACTTTGGAATATAATGTGCTTGTCTTTCTCATTCCCTATTCTTATTCCACAGGGGAAGAGACAGGACCAGGTTTGCACAAGCTATAGAGGTTTTCTGTAAAAGCAATTATGTGATGGGGTGTCATAATTTTTAATATGGTTTATTTTAATGAACAGTAGGATTTCTGGACTTGTGGGTGTGCTTTTTGCCCTTTCTCTTACTGCTTTCCTCAATGGTAACTACTGTCTGCTCTGTCAGGTTGGTGTAGGACAGCGAGGGCAGTTCCCCCCATTTTCCCAGACTCCTTGCTTTCTTCCCAATCTGAACATCTCTGCCCAAACTCAAACTTTCCATCAGGACACACAATACCTTTGCAGTCTTGTGCCTTCCCTGGTGTTCCCTGGGAGCTCATGTCTTTGCTGATCCCCCTAGCAGCCTGGGACCCTCCAGGGTTCAGGACAGCCAGAACAGGGTCTTTGCAATGTAAGGTTCTTCAGTCTGGAAACCCCAGCCAGCACTGGGTTTTAAAATACTGGTTTGAGGAAGATGTCCTCATTGGATGCACTTGTACACAGCATGGCCCTAGTACCTTCTGGTTGCTCTGAGGTGTGACTGATCTGGCATCCTGAAGCCTTGGCTCCCCAACCACAGCAATACAGCACTCCCAAAATGACACAGATGCTGGCTTTTTGAAGAATGACAGAAATCAGAGATGTCAGTCAGTGGAAGGTAGTTCTTCTTTCACAGCATATTTTCCAGTGCTCACTTCAATACATTTTTAAATTATTCCATCAATTAGGCTTCCCTTCATTTCCCTGGAGTGGATATGCCACTCACTAGTACACTCAACCATTAGGGCTTCTTTCCTAATATTCTGCCTAAAATCTCCTCTGTTGTTTTGCTGTCTCAAGAAAACATTTTGGTTGTATGTCACTGTCAAATGGAAGAGAAAGCCAGCATTTTTAGCATCCAGAACAGGCATCTCCCAAATACCTGAGCTGACATTCATTTTGCTGTTAGGAAGATTTGTCAGGCTGCTTCACCATTCCTCTCCAGGCATGACTTTGTTTTTATGAGCTACCAAACTCATCCATTTGTTTTAGTGGCAGTGACTAAATTCCATCTATTCTTGAGGACATAAGGAATGATCCAGCTCTAGACATCACCTTAGAAAAGACACTTAATAAATGAGGGGAAAACATGGTTAGAATCCCCACCTTTCTCCTCAGCCTGCCAGACAGTCACAAAATGAGGAATTTTATGAAAAATGAACTGCACTATGATGTACAATTCTTAATATTACATTTCAAGGTTTTTGGTGATACCCCTCTTGCTTGGTTAAACTTCTGCAACTTTAAATCTGACGGAGAAAAACTCTCCCTCCAAGTCCATATTTTCTTTCTGCCTTCTTCTCTGGAGCATCCCTCCTAGACTTGGGCATCCAGATATGTGAAACTTAGTCTATAATCTCAGTATTAATTGATAAATACAGCTCATGTCCAGACTGAATATTGACTCAAAAGAAATAGCACAAATAGGAAAATATTTCATGCTTCATCTACTTTTTTTTTTTTAAGTAAAGAGCAGCAGTCTATTAATTAGCTTACTTTTATGCTCAGTAAGGATAGTGAATCTCACCCTTTCAAAGCATCCTTTAGGTTAAAATGAGGAAGGAAAGGGGAATATTGATCTCAGATTTTCACCAGTTCAGAGCCCACTTGAGAGACATTTCTTGTTTTGGGTTTTTGGTGGTGTTTTTTTTTTTTTGTTGTTTGTTTGTTTGTTTTTTGTTGTTGTTGTTGTTTTGGGGTTTTTTCTGTTTTGTTTTGGGGTTTTTTTTGAGATTTTGTATATCGAGATGATTTTTAATACACTATGAATCAAGCTTACAATGATGCTGAAAGTATGTTCATTCTTCCCATAAAAGTAATAAATGGCTGAACACAATTAAAATGGCTGCACAGACCTTTACCACCTCAAACTATTGAACACTGAACCCAAATCCAAGTTTTTTCCAATGTTGAAATGTCTGCTCTGAAAATATTCCAGGTACCCTCTCACAAAGTAGTCTCTGGAAGAACACAAGGAACAGGAGCAAAGGTTTGTACCTGTGTCTGACACTTGTATTCCTCCTGAGGTTCTTCCTCTGGAACATTGTGGGCAGCAAGAAATGTCAGGACAATTTTTAAAAATCTAAGGTAAGGATGTAAAGGACTGCTGAAGCTGGCTGTTTTCAGGCACTGCTGAAGAGTTTACCATGGTTTGCCTAGGATGTTGAGGGTTCATCAGTGTTTAAGAGCCCCCAAATGCTTTTTGACTTCCTATACACCTACAGCACAAAGTTTTACACTAATTTACAAATGGCCATGGAAGCCTTGATGCAAATCTTGCAGTACTCACTCAAGCAGATTTTCAGCTTGTTCAGAAAACATCATTAATGCCATTTACTAGTAGGAATCAAACCTGGAGAGGAGCTGGACCTTCCCACTTGGCAAAGGCCAATAAACCTGTTCTGATGCAGAGGACAGGGCCAGCTGACTTTCCACATCAGCACCACATGTGATACAGCTGTTTTCAAAAAAAACAACCCTAAGAACTGATATCTGGAGTACAGAGACAATGTTTTACTCTCTTTTTTGGTGCAAATTTTGCTTTTTTTTTTTTGTTTTGTTTTGTTTTCTGGCATATCATTTTAGCTTTCAATGTTAAACAAATTTGTAATTACAATAATTATTAAGTCCAGGATGTTGGAAGGGAAGAAAGGTTGTTTGTTCCTGTGTTAGCAGTGCTGATTTCCCAGCAGTGTGAGTGGAGTTGGGCACAAGGTTTGTGTATGCTCTCACCAAAGCTGCATGAAACAGGTGGGACTTATGGAAGATGGGAAGGCTAAGTCTCCCTCTGCTGCTGCACGGCTGTGCCTGGGACCCACACCTAAGGGGACAGCCACAGCATCCCTCAAGTGTTACAGGCCATCACTGCTGTGTGCTTGGGCAGGGTGGTGATTGCTTGTAGACTTCTGATTGCTACTGTGAATGGGAAAAACCCCACCAAAATTGTGGTGTGTTTTGCTGTCTGTTTCTTTGGTTTTGGGTTTTTTTTCCTGTTAGATTTACATGTGTGCTTGCAGACCTAATGGGCTAAGCTGATCTCTCCCAGCAAGGTTGAAAAAAATCAAAGGGCATCACTAAGTTCAGTGGAGGTAAGTCTGTGTCAAACCAATGTAAATATGTGTAAAACCATGTTTCAAGTAGGTTTCTTAACAGGAGAATTTTTTTAAAGGCAACCTGATTCTGTAAATCCTGTGCAGGTAAAACTCTGGGATCAACTTCTCTTTACTTATAATATCATTGCTGGCAACTTTGTATGTCTGAGGCACAAAGAATAGGGTCTAGCTTTATATGACATGGCCAAAGTAATAGATGTGAAAATAACAGTGGGTTATTTTTGATCCCACGCAGCAGTAAGCTCATTTAACTGATAAAGACGGTTGACAACTTTTAACTTGAGCATCTGCTGTCAATAGATACCTGACCCTTAGAATAAAATAAAAAAAAAAAAAAAAAAGCTTTGCTGGTAGTTCAGTTGGGTTTAATTTCACACTGCAGAGTTCCAAGGCCAAAAGGAAGAGGGGAATGGCTGTAGGACTTAGCACTTTTAAGCACTTGGAGCAATGTTTGGGGAAAGCAGAGAGTCAGGGGACATAAACTGGGGACTTGGCTACAGCTGGCTGCTGGATCTTGCAAAATGTGTGCGAGCACATCATCTGTGAACTATTAAGCTCTCATTACTTATGCCATCTAATAAACTTGTTCAGGAATGTACATACCTCAAAATAAATTTGATGAGGTTATGGTACCTTGTATCTGTCTTAAGTCATTCGTCTCTGCAGAAGGAAATTCCCCACTCCTGAGTCCAGACCTTCCTGGATGCCCAGAAGACGTGACAATGATATTTTGAAGCCACTATCAGCTGCATTCAGGGGGAGATGACAAGCAGAGAGCACCTCACATGCAAATCTTTGTGTGTCTCATGAAATGGTATGTAAGAGTCTTGCAAAGAGTCAGGCATACCCTGTGTAGGGTTTTCAAGACCTAAACTCATCTGGCCCACTTGCTTAGAAATTGCCCCTGACATTCAGGTATTTATTTATTATTCTGGTTGTGTAAAAAATAAAGAAGAAAAAAGAAAAAGTAAGAAAGGATAGCAAGGAAAAAAAGAAGAGAAAAAGGAAAAGGGTGCAGGGAAAAAAAAAAAAAAAAGAAAAAGAAAACACAAAACAAACAAACAGAAGAAAAGGGCAGTGAAGATCTTTTTTCCAAGAGCAGCAAGGTCAGACCCCAGCTGGGGTGCCTTGGGGCAGGCCCAAAGGAGGCTGTGCTCTGCTGGGGGAAGCCAGTAGAGACCTGCACCCCCAGGCCACAGGGTACCTCGGGTACTGCCATAACCCTCTCCCAATTAAAACTGACATGGGATTTCTCAGAATTCTATTGGGCTGAAAATATTTTGCTCAGACTAAACATATTAAACCAATTACAGCAAATTAGTCTACGTTCCCTGGTGACTTGAGCCCTGTTAAAAGGCAGCTATGGTAGTTATTAGCACGCTGCCTTTAGCTACTGCTTTGTGAATGCCACATTTCTTGCAAGTAAAATACCTGGTCAGAGGTGGGTCACTCTCTGGTTACTGGATCCAAGGGACACCTGTCACACTCCACCACAGACCAACAAATGTGTCTCCCAGAGCCCCAGGTGGGAGAGGCGCTGCAAGCAGGGCAGCTTAGGGTTGTGGGCTTTCCCCCAAGCACTGTAAAAACCCGAGTGACTGGAGGAGGTTGTGACACAGAGGCACCACAGCTCTGTTAATTCAAGTGGAAATAAGAATTACTGGGCCCTGCTCAAGTGGTTTTTGTAAGTCAGTGCTCTTCCCCTTGGAGGCTTCCTCCCTATGGGAGAGGGAGTGGTGAAGGATGGGTCTGGGGTAATGTTTGTCATGGTTTATTATTGTCTGTCCTTTGAGGGCTGCAAACATCTCCTGGGGACTGGACTGCTCTGCTGAGCACGCAGAAACTTCAAGTTTCCACAAGCCGCATAGGACAAGCCATGAGGGAAATGTCACAAGTTTTGAGTCTGTCATGTGCTTTTCAGGAAGAGCATTTCTTGTAAAACCAGACTCATGGTGGAATGCTGGATAATGCAAGGCACTTCAGCTGCTGGAATCACCTTTGTCCCCAGGGAGCCTTTCACCTTGAGCTCCTTGATTTGTAACAGAGACGTCAGTTCCAAGCTAGCATTTAACTGTTTGGGTGACATGGCAGCAGGTCTCACACCATATATCAAAGTTAGTGCTCTGCAATGGGCTGGGTTTGTTATTTATTAATTTTTAAGTTGATGATGCAAGTAATTGTGTTGTTTTCTCTTGTAATTTCAACTAGAGAGAAGGTCTTCCCAATGTGACCATATATCGAGATCTCCTGAAAAGAAACTTACAAAAGTAGGTTGGTGGAACATTTTGCTTCATCTATTAACCCAAAAACCAAAAGTCATGTGTTTTCACTTAGAAATATTTTATTGAAAATGTTTTATGTGTAAATGGTTGGACTCAATTATCTTAAGGGGACTTTTGCAATCTAAATTATTCTACAATTCTGTGATTTTACAATCAAGCAATTTAACTGAACTTTTGCCTTCTCATGGCTTTTGAAAGTTCAGATGCTTATAATTTCGATTTAAATATGTATAAATAGAGCTGTTGTCAGTGATATAAGTGTAGAGCATTACTGAACTAGGACTGACACACTGAAATATTTCTCCTGAAAATCTGTATAATGTAGTACAAGTGGAAATGGAGCTCTGGTCATAGAAAGACTTTGAAAATCTGGGGCTCCTGGGGTAAGCAGGACCCAGAAGGTTTGAGTCCCAGCAGCCAGCATTCTGCTTCTGCTTCTTTTTGT
Organism: Melospiza georgiana; assembly: GCF_028018845.1. Classification (NCBI taxonomy): domain Eukaryota; kingdom Metazoa; phylum Chordata; class Aves; order Passeriformes; family Passerellidae; genus Melospiza; species Melospiza georgiana. The sequence goes on from NC_080434.1 coordinate 14,284,316, forward strand.
GATCAACTGGAAAAATCATCCAAGTCTGGCATGGCTCACAGACAGACTGACAGGCAGAAGAACTTCAAATCTACCTTGAGCTTCATCCTGATCCATCATCCCTTCACCATGACATCCTCATGTGCTCCCCAGCACTGTCATGAATTCATCCTCATGAGGCTTCCTCCTCAAAGCTCCTCTTCCCATTTCTGCTGAACCACTGAGGTACAAGATTCATCCCCAGACAGTGCCCTGCAGCAGCAAGGAGAGCTGTGTGGGAAATGAAAGGCTCCAGAGCTGAATTTTGGATGACGGCCGTGCGGTCCTGTTTTTAGGCTAGTGGTTAATTTAATTTGTGTGGATGTTTGTCCTCAGAACAGCTCATTTCTCCTCAAAATAAGATCACTATTCTCTCCAATCTGAAGAAGTACTGCTTGGATGTTCAGGCTGGGGAGCTGACAGAGGAGCATCATTCAACAGTAACACTGGGCTGATCCCACATTCCCAAAGGAGGGAAATGGTGAAACAGGGTTGAGACAAGGTCAGATTCCAGTTTCCCCTGGCGTTTGTATAAAGAACAGATCAGGTTTTTTACTGTCAGCTAGGACACAGCTATGAGCATAGCACTGGAATAATTCATAAAATGACAGTGTTTTCCAAAGCCTTCACTCAAATTGATTCCTTAGGTTCTTGAGGGTTTTTTTCCCCATTTTGTTCCTCACATCATTTTATTTCCTATAAAACAAAGTCATGGTGTGACAGAAGCATAATAAACCTTATCCCTTAAATCCTAAAAATTCAATGCTATTCCAGCCAATGCAATACGAGCCATAAGCATGTGCAAGTGAGATTTCTTTTCATTTAATACATTTCATACTTTAAGAGGTTTCCTTTGTGAACAGTTTAGGAGCTTTAAATTGGAAGACTGTCTCATAACCAAACTGCAGAATATTTGCTATAAATATATGCATATGCATTCACTTAATATGTTTTCAGCTATATGATGGTGACAGAGGGACAGACATTTCTGTTCCTGTGCAGGAAGGGTGGCAGATCCAGACCCAGCGGGCTGACACACAACACCATGAGTCTGCTGGTGGAGGGCTAAGGAGGGCATGTGGATGCCCCTTCCCCACCCCAGGCAGGGTCACCTATAGCTAATATCTTCACGGTCCATCTAACTTTTCTCTAAATCCCCTGGTGCTGAGGGCTGAAAAAATTTCTTGAGCAATTTATTGCATGACTCACTTCCCCTTCTGGTAAAATGCTTTTCTTCAGTCATCGCTGCTGAAGTGACAGCCTGTCGTTTCATGCCTGATCTGCAATGGACACAGAGGAGAGTTTGTTCCATTCATTTTGGCAAGGAGCTTTTACAGGTGGCCATGTCTCCCCTACTCCTCTGCTTGGGATTTCATAAGTTTCTGGCCTTACTGGCCCTGTGGTGAAGTTTCCTTGGTATTATCCAGACTGTCTGTAAATAAGGCATTAAGTGACCCATGGGATTCAACCCATGCTGGACCAAAGGAAACAGTGGCATCTAAAAGGTGCTCATGAACAGTGTGTGCCTGTTCCCATGTGCAAAACAAATGACACACTCTTAGGATCACAGAATCACAGAATATTCCGAGTTGGAGGGGACCCATAAGAATCATCAAGTCCAGTTCTCTAGTGAATGGCCCATACAGGGATCAAACCCACAGCCTTGGCATTATTAATACCATCTGAGCTAATCTCAGTGGCTAGCATGGATCATGGGATCCTACCATACTAACTGCAAGTTTTGTCCCTGCCAGGTTTCACATTTCTTCATCAGTATTTACAGCTGCAGCCTCCAAACAGTCAAACCAGGAAAGCTGTGCTGTAAAACAAATCCATGCTTGCCAAGGCTGAGACTCTGTCTTTGCTCTAGAAGGGGTGGAGATGCCCATTGAAGATGTGAAGCTGATATACCCCATCTCCTATCACTAGAGGCTAAGCCAGAGACCTCAGTGTGCTGACACCTAAAAAACTTTTGCAGGGTTCTGGCTTGCAAAAACCTGTGCAACCAAAGGCCAGAGCCCAGGACTGTCCAGATCCCACTGCCCCACAGAACCACTTCTAAGCACCCACACCTGGCATTGTGCCCTGAGTCAGCTTTACTGACCAGAACCTCCTCTTTCAGAAATGGAGCATGAGGCAGGGGAAGCACCAAAGTGCCGGGAGCATCAGTGTAGATGGGACCATTTCTCTTTTTGGTCTGGCTCTTGATGGAGCAGAGGGAGTGCAGTGTCTCAGCTGTGCCCTTGTGTCTGCCTCAGCCTAGTTTGGGCTCTGAGGTGGGACTACAAACTTCTAGGGAAAAGAAATGATTCTTCATTTCCAGAAGGGTTTTTTTTTGGCATGAATGACAGCATGATTTTCCCTTGGACTGGGCACCCAAACTCTGCCTCTATCCCACCACAAATATTAAAAGAAGTCTTCTTGTGCCTTATCCTTCTTCTGCTACCTGGTTGCTCACCTACTCATTTCACACACACACATACAAAAAAATTTAAAGAAGTCTTATTCTTTTTCCCTATTTTTTACGTAGTTGACATGGTTTAGTGATGGATTTGGCAATAGGTGAATAGGTGTACAGCAGGATTTGATGATCTTAAAGGTATTTCCTAAATTTTTCTGTGATTCTATGGTTCTATGCTGTTAGCTTAGACTGATTTTCTAATTGATCTAATCTTGTGGGAATCAGGAAAGAATCAATGGTGAGAGGATGGAACCAAAATTACCTCTAATAATCTCAGAAAGGCAGTGCTTCTTTAAGGGATGAAACTGGAAAATACAGTGGAACCACAGTGGGATAGTTTATCTCTGGAAAAATCCATTTCTATGGGAAGAGGCAGGACAAGAGCACTGCTAACTCAGGACAGGGAGAGGTGGTGGAAGGACAGGCTGCACGGGGGGTGCGTCTCCGTGCCTGCTTCCCCAGCCCAGACCTGCTGCTCCAGCCCGGCTGAAAACCCAGCAGCAGCAGTGGTTTTTTGCAGACAGCTGCCTGCCTGCCAGGGGTGCTGAGGGCATGAGTCACAGCAGCAAAGGCAGTGTCTGCAGGCAGGGAAAATGAAAAAAGATTGCAGCTCTTAAATAGTTGAGGGTTGAAAAAGCCACTGCTGACAGATGCTGAAACTCAGTTATTTAAATACCACGATGATCTTGAATCCCTAATATTTTAAACTAATTAAAATAAAACTGGATGGAATTAATATAAACAGCCTCAAACCAGGCAAAGGAAAAACAAAACCCCATGCAAGCTGATCTGATGAAGATTATGGAATGTAAGTGCCATTCAATTTTCTGGAATACCACATTATTTTTTATTCTGATGTTAATAGGGAAATATTTTACAGAGTCTCTCAATAGGTTATGTTGGATTTGATTCCAGTGTCTCCTTTTGCAATAATGCTAGTGGCAAAAGAAATGCACATCGATGTTGTTTTAGCTGCACTAGAAATGCCAGGAAACTCAAACCCACACTGTGCACTATCACCTTGTCAGCTGGTAAATTACTAAATCGGAATTTTATGAAATTACTCAATCAATATTTGTGCAGATGGCTTCCAGGAAAAAGTACTTGTATGTCTGTTTAACTCCAGTGTGTAACAGATGGCTAGAGACAAGGCATTTCTTTTCATCCAGACTCACACTGACACTTTAAGATAGCTTTAGTTGCTTATTAGTTCTTGTAAGCCAGCCATTAAATCTTGCTTTATATATTACAGTTAAAATAAAATTCAGTCACATACAAGGCCTTTCAGAAATGTTACAGCGTATTACTTACAAAGAAATTAAGTGCAAGGTGTTCCTTAAAATATATCCTTAGTTTTAGTTTGTAGCATTTAGATGTTAGAAGTCTGCCACTCCTGTGTATTGTTTCCCCTGAGAGGGAGAGGTGCACCAAAGGCTTTTGAAATATTATTGAAACATGGCAGTAGGGGTAAAGAGCAGTTTGACTGCCCATCTCAGAATGGTTTTGCCATCCCTAACTGTGAGCTACAGATTAGCTTTAGGATGCTCAGTCCTTCAGGAAGCTCCAAGACCAGTTTTGCTCTCAGGCTAGGTTCTGTCCACCAGAGATACCTGAGCAAAACCAGAAAAAAATACCCAGTCCAAAGACTTTGTTTCATTTGCTTTGATGAAGGAATAGAGAATTTCTCCTGAGCAGCATGTAGCTTCACAAGAATTTCTCATCAGCCACATGGGAAAATGGAAACAGAGGAATTCTCAAAGTAAGATCAATTTTTGTGATATTTCACACCAGGAAAATCTTTTCAGAATCTTCCAGTTATTTCAACATCACCCTGTCATACAAGCTGAATCCTCATGGAGGCTCAAAAAGCCTGTTTCTCCATCAGAATTCATACAGGATACTTCTGTCCCTGAAGAAAGAGGCTGACAAAAAATAACAGAAAGAAAGATCCTAAAGTGACACCCACTTGAAAATCTGCTCAGCTCTGGGTGGCTCTCTTCTCATTCTTCACTTCCCTAAATTTCCCCTCTCCCCACTGCCTCTCTGTCTGGACAAGAACTGTAGGATGTGATAAAGACTGATGAGCTAAGACTTTATACCTGCTACTCTGAAATGGAGAGGGAAATCTACATGGGTGTTTGAAGTCATCTCACAGATTTTTCTACTCAGATGCTTTATCAGTATGTGTAACACTTATCAGCAAAGCTCCCTAAGGGCTAAACAACTCGAAGGTTACTTTAGCTATGATGACCTATACGTATATTTGAAAGGATGCGTTTTCTTAAAAATTAGCTGATTTTTCCCTACAAAAACTGCTGCCTCTGTGGAAATGTTATTGCTGTCTGCTGAGTGGAGTTCTCATCTCTTTCTAGCCCAAACAGAAGGAAAGACTCATGAAGAAAATGTGCCTGGCTTTAGTGGATTTGATGAAGAGGAATTTTCCATTATAGACACAGCAATAACAATGCAATACACACTGTATGAAGATCACCATTTTCTTTGGCCTAAGGAAGTTGGGTTATTTTTTTTTCTCGTTTATTTAATTGCAATTTTTTTATAGTCAGTTTAAGTCACTAATCTCTCTCTTTTTAATAACCTGTATTAAAAGAAGTCCCTGTACACAAAAAAGTACCCCAAACCTTTAACATAATGAGCATGATGAGCATGCTTGCAAGCTATACAAATTGGAGGTTTATTTTCAAATATGCACTGAAAAAATAACTTTTTGTCTAGTATCCCTTACATAGGTTCACAAAAACATTTTTTTATTATTTATATTTTAAAAAGCCTCATCTTTGTGCTCCAGGATCTTTTAAAAGCAGCAGAAGGGAATACTTCTGGAGAGGTGACTTTTCCCAACCAAAGAGCAGCCACATCCCTGGTCCATCATTTAGGGCAGAATGGGACTTTGTGAGCCAGTTTTCCTGGGGACAGGCCCTGTCCCAGAGGAACTGCCTGCTACAAAGCTTCCCAGATTTCTGTATCCCATGTACAGCATAATTTACAGCTGGACACTTTTCCATGTCACTTATTTTCCCTCCGAGGCTCCTTTGGCAGCATATGCAGGGAGCACAAGGATCCAGCACTTGGCTGCCTCGGTGCTCCCCCTGTTTCAGGGCTTCTAGGTGAGTGGGAATCCAGTTTCTGGATTTCAGCTGGCTCTATCAGTGGGATACAGACAGGAAGATGCTAGCCCTTGTGCTGCCTCCCTGCTGGCAACCTGCCCTGGTCTACAGCAGGGAGAAGCTGCTCTAAGATAGGTTTAATGAGTGTTGTAGCCAATTTATGGCCATTCCTTCTTGTCCTTTCCTTTTTTTTTTTTTAATCAACACTTTGGAAAGGCAGCTGTGAGGTTATTGACCCACAGAATATTATTAAAGTTTAGTGTAAGTATTCATTTAGTACCAGCAACCTGGATATTTCATATAACTCCTGCTTTTAAATGTTATTAAATGTGTTTAAAGCACCAATTGTGGACCCCACTTTGCCAGCTGTATAACACAGGAGGCTGTCCAAGCAAATCAGCCCAGTGCATCAGTCTATTGAGGAGACACTTGTGAGGGCAGGGTTGCCTACAGAGCTGAAATCTACATTCAGACATCAGTTTCCTCCAAGTACACAGAATTTCTCAGTCACTCATAAATTTCTGTGGCAGTTCATGCTACCAGAGAAGAATTAAGGGGCCACTCAGGGCCAATGGACAAGAAACGCAGAAGGGTGGAAGTGAGCTCGTCCAGCTGGTCATGCCCTTGTCCCAGGGTAGTTGGAGGAATAAATGCTGTCTGTGCAATAAATGCAGCAGTGGTCCAGGCAGCGTGCTCTTGTGCTGAGGTGGATGTGGATGCTGTCCCTAGAGCCTGCCGTGCCAGCAGCATGGCTAGACCTGGCTCCTCCACCTCTGCCAGCACATCCCCACATTTTAGAGGCAAACTACTTGAATCATTTTCCACCTAAACCATTGCAGTTAAACCACAAATATTCATGTATTTGCACCAGTGGGATTGCACCTTTGCGCTGCTGGGTGACTGCTGCAGCTCCCCATCCCTCTCCTCCCAGGGACTCCTGCGGAGCAGCGGCAGGAGCTCCCTGCGCTCAGCACGGGGCAGCTGGGGACGCTGCCGCCCTCTGTGTGCTGCAACCCATTATGTCATCGGGACTGCGGCTCTCAAAACCCCTACCGCCTGCAAGAACAAGAGTATGTTTTATTGCCTTGATGAGCAAATGCAGCCCTTTAGGTCCAGAAAATAGCAGGTCGCTCCGCCAGAACAAGACCTTGTGTCTTAGCATCATGCCCGGTACAGCTGGGACCCCATAAACTTTCCCCTCAGCAAGGATTACTAGTGATTTGTGCCTGTGTGTACACTGTTAATGTGTTTGAGTAGGTTTTGCCCAAGCTCAAATAAGTATGTGCCAAAGTAGTCACAACAATTCACTGAGGGTCACCTTTTTAAAGTTTACAATGAGATAAATAAGAAAAGCAGTGTTTTCTTTAATTCATATGCAGAAAGCTCTCAAAGCTAAGAAGAAATGATCAGGTACTTTGAATGTGTGAAAAATGCACACTGATAGATGAAGATAGATTTCTGTATGATAAGTAAGATAGTAAGATATCTGCATGCCCTGAAACCCCAGCCTCAGTCCCTTTATCTAGGCAAATGCATTTTTCCAAGGCTAAGCAGACAGCAGAATATGCTGCTGCACCACTCTCTGCTAGACAAGCTGTTATTCATCCTGCTAGAAAGGTTGTGCTTGCACTTCTCAGAAGGGCACACAAAGCACCACACTGATCTCTCAGTTCATTACATTCACAACGACACAACAACCCAAGTAAATCACTACAGCTTCTCCATCCTTTTCCAGGGAATCTGGGGATGGGGAGCAGAGGCAATGCTCCAGATTACTCTGTCACTGAAAAGCAGCATCATAATGATGAGCTACTGCCTATCAGAGTCCCAGAGCCCTGCTACTGTACCTTGTAAATCAGCTCCCCAGGTAAGCTCAACTGTTCCTTTGTAAGCACTGTGTAGTGCTGTGTATTGCCTATAGCCTTTTGAGCGTGAGACTTTCTGTCCCATAGGAAATTCCAACACAACATTTGCTGTTATCCTCAACTGGACTGAGCTTTAGAAATGTCCATTTCCCACAGAGGGGAAAAATTTAGGAGAAATATGAGGTTAAAAAGTTATAATAACCTATGACACTGCCACAAACTGGTCCACAAAAGCAAGTGGCTCTGATAAGGCTTCAGGTGTAGCCTTAGATAAGTTTGTGTGCATGAGACCAGGGGATGTGTCTTTGCATCTCCCCAGTCACAGGCAATTTCTTTACAGAAGCCTTCCAGCTTTGGCACACACAGCCACTGTCTTCATTGGATGGCCAGGACAACAGGATCAACAGCAACCAGGTGGATTTGACAGCTGACAGCACTTACAGCAGATTCTGGGGCAAGTGCCAAAGGGTGTGATGTCTGAGGTTCATCTGGTATGCTCCTGCATTCTTCCATTTTTTAGCCACAAAGTAAGTGATGACTTTAATATTTGCCTTTATAAAGTGGGTAGGAGTTATATTGGCTATACTGTTACTTGGCAGCCTTAATGGCAGTGTGCTCATGATTAATAAGGAATAACTATCTTGCAATTCAGCCGTAGAATGAAATGGGACATTTCAGTAGCACTACCAAAGAAAATGTTGGCAGTGGGTGCTGTCTTTGAGCTATTTTTGCCTGACTTGACTAATGTGAATAGATTTTTTTGAATGGTTCAAGGGTATAAATATTCAAAGCAATAGCAATATGTTTTATTGAAACCAGCATGTTGCTTGGTAGGGCAGAAGAAAATAATGGCTCAAGGGTCTGGGAATGGGAGATGGAACCATTTACATCTAAGTCTCTCTTTCACATCCAGCCAAGGTCAAAATAAACAAGAATCATATCATTACCAGCTGGTGGTCCACAGAATGAGAAATGAATTGATGGTATGAGTCCACTTTCCATGGACAGAGGCAAACATCCCAAAAGCAGAACCAGAAGTGGAACTAATTGACCTTCCTGCTGGCTCTACCTGGGAAGTTGAGGACAGAGCTTTGGGGGAAACCTGGCCACCTTCTTAGCAAGGAGGGTGGTCCCACCAGAGGGAGGTGTAGCCCATGGGGCAAGGCAGGTGCCACCCTTCTTGTGTCAGGACAGGGTGGCACTATACCTTCCTCCTCTGGGGCAACGTGCCCAGTGTCCTGTGTGGGCCCCACAGAGGTGCTAAACCCAGAGAGCTCCTCCCTGCAGGGCAAGGAGGGACCCCCTCAGCCTTCCCTGGGAACCACACACTGCAAGGAAAATGCCCATCATCCAGGGGTTTCCCTTAGCACTGACATTAGTTATGGCCTCCCCCTTCCTGTAATTATGCATCCACTTGAAATAATAAAGTTTTAATGTATACTACGTGAGCTTGGATGAGGTGGCAGCTAATGTTTATTATTATTATTTTTATTGTTTGTTTCTTCTGGATTTTCTGGTGTAATTAATTTATCCAGCCACAATATTTTAAAAACATAATCAAATATCGTTCTAATTAAGAGCCAAAAAATACAGACTCATAATGTATGAATGCTTAAAAAATGATGACTCTTTTTTGTTAAATACCACAAGGAGAATGTCAGTTTAGCATAATTACATTAAATAGCATTCCCCCGAGAGACAGAGGTGGGTGTTAAAAAAAACATAGTAAAGACCTGCCAAAAATAAAAACGCAGCATGGATCAGTGGCCACTTGATTACAATGGACATCTTACAATCTGCATGTGTATATACAAGCACATACATGCTTGTACATATGTATAAACCAGCATGCTCTAACACTTAGCTCCAGATTTATACATTATAAAAGGGTCCTTCTTATGTATTAAGTGAGCATGAAATCCAGAACTACAAAAGGAAGTGTGCTAGTTTGTTTTTACTTTTCTCATACAACAGGCCAAATATTGCCTTTCTTGATGCTAATATCTGGAAATTTGTTACACAAGTAAGGTAGGGGAAAAAAATTAATAAATGAGACTCATTAGAGGTATTGCCAGAAAAAACTTACTAGATTTGGCCAGGCCACTGAGTTAATCAACATTTTTTCTTATTGAAAGCAAATGTTCAAGTACAGGAGTTGAACTGGCTAACTAGGGAGTTTCAAAAAGCAGAAAATGAGTCTGTATAATTCTCCATGTAGCAAATATTACATGGAAGATAGCTCTGCCTGTATATTCAGGGAAAAGTAGAAATAAAAACAAAAGGTGGAATAAAGCTTAAATGTCTGAAGAAGGATGCATTGGCTCTCCTTTTCAGTTTCTGGTTGCTAGGGTGATTGCTGGAGGCTGGCTATATTGTGAGGACGAAGCCACTTTCGTCTCTTCCCAGTATCTTTGGAGTTTCAGAAAGTTTCCCTCCAAGAGCTGGAGCTGTATGCTGAGCTTTGGCTGCCAAGGCAGATGCTCCACACAGGAAGGCAAAGAGCTGCCCAACGTGCCTGGCAGCTCAGTGGTGGCTGGCCCAGCCCTCGGTGCCTCCACATCCCATCTCCTGTCCTGGCAAGAACACTCCTGTCACCTTCCTGAAAGAGGCAGTCAAACCCAGCCATGATGGAGGTGTCCGGGGAAAAGGGAAATGCAACCAAGGCAGCAGGGGCAATTTTTCCCGATCAGCCTCAGAGCTCAACACTCATGTACCCCTCTGGGAGCTGATGCCTGGTAGAGAATCCTGGTGGCTCCAGCTCTCTGAAACACTACCTGCAGCATGCATGCACCTTTTTGCACCTAAATCAAGCCACATGGATCTGGGGACAGGAGGCAAGCAGTGCTGTGTGGCAGCTGGGTGCAAATGCTGCTGGGCATCTGTGCTTGGAGAGGGAAACCTCTCCTGGTTCCTGCAACAGAGCCAGAATGAAAGGCCAGTTTGCACCATCTTATCTTTGCACATCAGCATGGGAAAGAACAGCAGCATGCAAAATAAGACAGGCACTTTCACCTAATTTAATTTCCTTCTCCGGTATTCAGCAGAAAAATTCTTCATGCCAAGTGACAACTGGCAATGGGTTGAAGCAGATAACATCACTAAGTATAAACTAAGTTGCACATCTACAAGCAGCTTCATATAAGGCAGCTGTGCAAAGCTAATTATTTTCCTACCCCTCTGTGCCTACAACCTGCACTCTCAGTCAACTCTGCCACCTTGCTATAGACAGAGATTTAGTTTTACATACAGGAGTCTTAAAAATAGCCTTCACCTCATGAACCCCTTTCTACAAATGTTCCTCCATTAGCCACAAGCTGCAGCTAATTTTCACACAACATCTGCTATAAGCAAAACCATCTGTGTGGCTATAAGTTAAGGACAGAGAATTTATGGCCCGTGTTCTTCTCATCTGACATGGGGAAGCTTTTGTGTGCATTGTCCATACGTCTGCATTAGCTATCTGTCTTCAGGTCCAGACATCCACCCCATTTCTTTTTCAGAAACACTTTTTTCTTTTTAAAGTCAGCAAAGAATGGTCATTACCACAGTGCTTAGGAAGAAGTGATTCCAAGCTGACTCTAGGTACATGCAAGCTACTGGGCATGATCAGTTTTTAGGCACTGAAGAAGCCTGTCATGGTATTTTGATCATCCAGTGTGTTTTATAAAGGTTTCTCAGCTTGGGCCAATTTTCTCTTACTATAGGTAATTAGGAAAGAAAAATAAATGAAAGCAGGGCTCTCCTGGCTGCAGAGGAGTGCTGTGCTCAATATAACCCCTCAGCTGTACAACACCAGAGGGAGTTGCTAACAGCACTGACAGTTCAGGGAAGTGATTTATGAAGCTTTTCTTCTGTGAAAAGTTGGCATCAGGACAAACTATACCCCTGCTGCTGCCTGTGTATACCTCTGGCAAATATAAAACCAGAAAATATTCTATAAACAGACCACTATGCCCAGTGACTCCTCTGAAAAAGCACGATTAGAAACCAAAACAACTTGATCCATGTTCATATAATGTAAGTATTGAGGATTATGATAGAGCAAGCATAAAGCAGGACACACATCATACCACCTGGTACCAGTGGAGATAAGTAACCATTTGTTTACTTAGATATAAACCTGAACTTCCCTGCTGAACATGTATTGCTGAGCTAATCCGTTCGGTTGTGCTGAACACATTTTTTCTTAAGGTATGTCACTAATGAACACTTTCTCTGCTGATCTGTATGTGGCCACAGAAAATCTCTGCCATGTAATTCCTTGTGTCCTATTCTTGTCACTTTTACAAGAGCAGTGTGAGAACTTTGCAACTTACCATGGTGACAAGCAGGAAGTCATTTCTCTCTTACACAGTTCGTAGTGTCCCCATCCAGCCTCAGAGGTACCCTGGTGGACAGTCCCATCAGTTAACCAGGGCATTGGTGGGTGCTGGTGCTTCCTCAGACATCCCCCAAGGAGCAGCCCCTGCCCTCGGGCAGCAGACCACTATGCTGGATCTGAGACACTCTAAAGAATCAGTTAACTACTTTTAAGCAATAATTTACTGGGAAGCTTAAAAGCTTTTAGACCTCTGATCCTATATTTAAGGATGCATTTAAGGATGTAGTCCAGCCTTGTGGTCAGAGATCATGAGATAAGGGAGCACTAAGGGGTTCTGCAATGTAAGAAAACCATTTCCCTGCAAGAGCAACTGCAGAGGCAGATGAGGAGCCATGCAACACACACCACTCAGCTATTGCAAGACCGCTCCTAATTTGGATGGAAAACATCGCTTCTAATTCGTTGATCTCCAGTTATTATTGGATGCTCCAGCTAACAAGGCACTGGACAAAATCAGATGAGAACAAGGTGACACCTGATCTGCAGGAATGATAATAACTATTTCTCCAAAAATGTACAGAAAGACATCTGTAAAAGGGCACTGGTTAGTGACTTTAAAAAACAATCTTGAGGATGTGTTCATAACACCAAATCTCTTCAACCTTTATAGCAAATGAAATAACACCACTTTTAAAGTACAAAAAGAAGGTTACCTTCTCAGGAGACTTAATTTAAAAGGGCAAAAAGGAACCTTTTTCCTACTGCACCACAACATTTGTCACCAAGAGAGGCATGTTTGGCTGGAGAGTTACAGGAAAAGAAAAATGAGAAGTAGATGGGGGAATTTTGGATAATATCCATAGTGGGATACTGTGGCTTCAGGGTACTGTTTTGTCAGCTTTGCACCCATCCTGCCTGAGAAGCTCTGCAGAACAGCCTGATTAACACAAGTGTGTTTAATCAGGACTCAAGGGGTCACCTCCCTGGCAGAAGTCTGTGAGGTTTTTATAACCCACCTATGCCATCACATCAGCTAAATAAACTCTCCCTGCGTTTTCTGGAGTGGTGACAACATTCATTTGATCTGTTTGGCACCACAGATTAAATACAAAGCTGCACACTAAAGGAGAGAACTTTTTTCAATTACATTTTAGGTGAGGTAGAGCAAGAGTAAAGGAGAGAAAGAACAAAGTCAAATAACCTAGGCGTTACATTAGAAAGAAAGGCCTTTTCCTTGGCACAAGGTAATTGGAAGTTGAGCCAGGAAATTATGATTCTAGTACCTACTCTGTCATCTGATTCCCTGTGTGGTCTTGGACAAGTCCTTTAACCTGCCTGTCTAATTCCTTCAGCTTGTAAAATGGGGACAACAAACCACAGAGGAGTTTGATGAGTACTAGCAGATGTTTTCACAGTACACTGAAAAAATGTGAGAAGTCATGGATGTGGTATTGCTAGTCCCTAGGAGTGCATTTAAATAAAACTAATCTAAAATTTACAAATTGCATTTAAGATGCAAATAACACTCCTCTTATTGCAGTGGGCAATTTTATTTATTTGATTTAAATTATAAAAGAATCCTTAACAAGATTTCGTGTTCTAAAGCTGACTGGGAAATAGCTTGTTGCAACCTTTTATCATCAAAAATGTCTGCTATTTTAACCAAGTCCAAACAAAAGATCTGTTGCATGTTTCTGTTTTTTAACTACTGGAGTATGATATTAGGGATTAAGTTGATGGAGAAAATATGAGAAAATTTTAAATTTTCTCAAATTTTTGGACTCAGAATGGAATTCAATCCACCCTTTCAAGGTAGACAAAGCTGGAGGCTGTGTTCTGTCTCTGCATTTAATTTTTCTCTTAATTATACCAGCTTCAAAAATAAAAGCCAGTTCTCAGGGTCTCCACACAAGGAAAATGCACGGAGACACAAGAAATTAAAATCAGGAGATAGCAGGAAGACAAGAGGAGAACCTCCCCAGCCTTGCTACTGGAGTGTTCGGTGGCTTTCACTGCAATGAGAAGAACTCCACAGCAGAAGGTTTAAACAGTTTGCCAGACTCCACAGAAATCCACAGAAGCTGAGACCCTGAGCAGGGTCAGAAAGGAAAGCCCTAGCCTAGGTGCCACAACACAATGTGAAATTCCACCCCTGGTGTCTCTGTTTGAAATTTCTGTCTTAGATTTGCTTTAAAATGTCTGCTGTGCTAACTCTAGCTTTGGTACAAATCAGCAGATTTAGGAATTTCTTATTGGCTTCAGATACACTGTGAAGTCCACTTCCAGCAGCTGAGGAAGGGGTTAGGATTTCTTGCAGTGCAGAAGTCAGGGTGTGACAGTACAAATTCCAGCTCATGGAGTGGATCCCATTCAAATTTCAAACACTTGCCATTCCCTGGAATAAGTGTTGCTTTAGACAACTAGCACAAAATGATCGAATGAAACTGGGACTTCACTTCCATTCTCAAACAAAGAGCATATTCATTAGGAAGAACACCTCCTCCTAAGCACTTACACTACTGTGTTTCCTACAGACAGGCTTCGAATCCTATCATGTGTTCCTCATTTACATATCACATTAACTAGTGGAGACAACAGAAATCTAATGTTACTTCTAACCCGCTCAGGATCTTTGCATCTCATTTGTCACCTCTTCCCTCTGAGGACTTGTGCTGTGCTGCATAGTTGCAGTTAAGAAGTCACCAGATGGTACAGAGTCAGCACCCTGGGTTTTTTATACCACAGCCTTTTTTTTTTTTTTTAATTTTTTACATTTTGTTTTGGTTTTATTTTATTTTGGCTTTTTGTTTTGTTTTATTTTGATTTGTTTTGATTTTCTTTGGTTCTAATTTTTTTTGGTTGTTTGTATTTTTTTTTTTAAGAAACAGGTTTTTTAATGAAAAGAGGAAGAAAAGAGCCTCAGTCCAGGAGAGGCATGCATGAAGTGGGGTGAGTGTCAGTCAGTGAGTGCTGGTGCTGCTTGGTGTCTGTGCATAAGGGCAGAGGTGGGAAGAGCTCACAGCAAGAAGCCCCAAGAGCAGAGAACTGCACATAACCCATGGGCAGGTGCATTTCACTGCTGCCCTTGCCAACACTGCCAGAGCTGTACAACCTTGTGTACACAAGTATCGAAACAGTGGCCACTAAATGAATTTCACTGTCATTTGTTAAAAGTGGAGCAGCTCAACTGGCCACAGAAACCAGTAATAAACTTCTAAGATGGAAAAGGTCTTTCAAGGGAGCTTGTTGATTTCTTTTCCTTAGAGGTCTCTGGGAAGAATTTAATGTATTTGCCCTGAGGAAGAGAGTTATTTATGCTTTTATGTGGCACAACATTGGTTTCATTTAAGCCACTTAGCAGCCCTGTTTAAGGCATCTGCTTGTTTAACCAGTTCTAAGCTTGTGCTCCCAAATCTCCAGAGCTCATATGCTGTTGTGCCAACACACTAAATGGCTTCCCAGCTCCAGAAACTGTGCACTCACAATGCCTGAAAGATGAGTTCCTTCTGTAGCTTGCCAAAAAAACTTAATTCAAGATCATTACATGCTAGTAGTGGGTTTCGGATATGTGTCAGCAGCTTTTGTTTAGTGCAGTTTAGTTGGCCCATCATATATATGATGGATGTTATCAGGAAGTAACTTTGGGAGAGTTGAAGCAAATCTCCATTTTGAAAGCATTAAGGCAGGTGACAAGTCCTATTAAAGCTGATGGTTTGGTTTTATTCCACTGGCTAATTTCCAGGATCTTTCAGGATCTTCCTTTTTCAGGATGTCACTATGGAGGGGGAGTTGGTGACTTCACTTGGAGATCCACATCACAGAAGGGACAGTGGTGTGGCCAGCTGCATTAGCAAGGAGTGTCACACAGGTGAAAAAGAAAATACCCTGGGAAATGGTTTGGGGAAGTTTGCCCAAACTGCCTTAATTAAACTTCAGATCACTGCTATTACCCTCTTGCTTTATCAAGCAACTGAGTTTTAGAAAATATGTTCTTCTCATGATACTTGGATATTGCGCTTTCGTTGTTTCAGCAATAATCTATTTTCTGCTTTGGGATTTTAAATTAAAACCTTTTGCACTGTAGGCTTTTCACTTAGCAAGTGGATTATTGCCACTTAAAACAATAAGGGACAAGTATTTCCCTTGTGTTACAGAAGGATTTGAAAAAAAAATACAAAAGCAATGGAAATATGCCAACTTTAGTTAACACATTTGTACATATCAGTGGTTTACAGGTGCAGGCACATGAGAGAAGGACTGGAAGGAAAGCGAAGGCATGATTGATTGCATTTTCCTATTTGTGATTATCTGTCCGTGTGACATGCATATAACAGTACATGTAGCTAGCACAGACCTCCTGGCTCAATGTATTTTACATGTATCCACCTCAAAATCAAAACTATGACTTCTTGCTTTTGCTTATTTTGCTGGACTAATATAGAGGGAAAGGTGACCCAAGGAAAATAGAATTAATAACACCAGAGAAATCCATTTTCACTCCAAATTCATCAAGAACCAGACAGTTTTCTAAGGCATAGAAAAGATGAGGGAGTTCTGTGGCTACCTGACCCTTTTCCCATGAATGCTGCCATCTCCATCATCAATCTTTTAACTTCTCTACCTATTTTTGGAAACTTCTCACACTAAATTTCCTGAAGTTGTTTCAGCTGGGATAGAATGAATGAAAACTGAATTAGGTCCAACATTTTGTCTTCTATACTGGCAATA